>NC_071636.1:4047857-4722500 GCF_014839835.1 Dryobates pubescens
ATGCAAGATTGAAATTAAAGAGCTGAAGAGCAATTTTGTAGCTTGGCTTTGCAGCTGATCACAAACTGAACACATCACCACCACTGTACTGTTGGAGAAAAGAGAACAAGCAGAACTTGTGCTGGGATCAACAGCAGTGTCTTACATAGGGATTGCAAAGTCAGTTTCTCCCTGAGGGAAACTTGTCCAGCAGTGGCAAATAGAATGGAACAAGGAGGAAAAGTTGAGAGGCCTGAGGCTGTTCAACCTTGAGAATAAAAGGCTGAGAGGGGATCTTCTCAATGCTGAGAGAATGGGGCCAAACTCTTCAGTGATGCCTAGTGATAGAACAAGAGGCAATGAGCACAGACTCACCTAAGCATAAGGAAAAATATCTTTGCTATGAGGGTCCTGGAACACTAGGGCAGGCTGTCCAGAGAGATTGTGGAGTCTCCTTCTCTGGAGAGATTCCAGACCTGCCTGGATGTTGTGATCCTGGGCAACCTGCTGGGGGAGACCCTGCTGTAGCAGCGGGAGGTTGGAAGAGATGATCCCCAGAGGTCCCTTCCAACTGCCACCATGCTGGGATTCTGTGAAATACAGAGGGCAGCAGCATAGGTTTAGAAAAACATGAAAATCTTGGAAAGCACTTAGAAAATCTAAACCTATCTCCTCCACAGGTGAGAACACTGAAATGATGACACAGATGCTGAAAGAATGATCTGCTTTCAGGGTCCTTGGGAACAAGACAAGCAGCAGTGGGCTCAGGTTGCAGGAAAGAAGATTATTTTTCTTTACACATGAGGTAAGTTTGTATCATGAAATAGGGCATAGAGGTGTTATGGAATCTCCATCATACAATGCTATAAAAAAATAGCTGCATGAAGGTCAGTTAGGAATGGTTGAGCTGAGCCTCTCTTAGGTAAGGGGTAAACCAGCTGATTCTCCCAGTACTTCCAACAGCAGTCCACTGATTGCCACAGCAGATCCATATTCAACAGCCTACACCCCAGGCTTGGGAGCCGACATAACACAAGCACCTTTTGACAGGGTCTTGTATTTTTGACCAGAACAAAGCACAGCACTCCCAAATATCTACTCTAGATTGTGTCTTGCTGTTTTGATGCATTAGTATGGTGAAAATAAAATGCTGGGTTTTTTTGCTAGAGCAAGTGGCACGTGCTTCCAGCAGAACGTGCACTCCCATGTGGTTACATTTCGTGCTCTCAAATTTTACAGCGTGTGGTTGGTTGTGCGTTTTCCTCCCTTGTGATGGCCTGAGCCATCCAGAATTACATGCAAGGAAGATTTCCCCCCACACACCACCCACCCCTTTGAAACAACAAATGTTAATGCTCTGGCTTCCCAGGTACAACTAGTTTCATAAAACGGGTAAGGCTTACCTAACTATTACCCTACACAGAACATAAAGCTCATTTTTCCTTCTAGAAATCTCTGTGCTCCAGCAAGATTTTCACTATTTTCATCACAGGTAATTAAAATGTTTGGTTTTTAAAAAAAAAAATCAGGTCTGTGTGGCCAGGTAAAATACTTTGTTCTTGGAGCAGTACAACTCATTGACAAAAACAATCTATTATGTTACGTGCCAAGTATATCGTGAAGCCTTTGAAGATGCTAAAAATAGAGGACCTGTCACAAGCTGAGTAAGTAAAAAGCTGTCTGTAGTTAAAAATACTTTGGAAATTAATGGGAGTAATTACTCACAGATCTCATTAAATGTCAGTTCCGAATTGGTTTTAAACCCTTGCTCGCCTCAGTTCTGCAAAAGGTGTTTATAGCTTACAGCACTACCCACTCTGCAAACTGTGTGCCCTAGAAAAAGCAGGGCCAGAAAGAAAATCATGGTGTCAGTTTGTTGACAAATGAATGTGTAAAAAGAACAGTTTACACCAGAAGGATCAAAGTCAGAGCCTTTATTAAATGTTCCTTCTTTAAACAGTCTGGATTTAATCCCCCTTTCTCAGCTGTGATTCCTAAGGCTATCTTAAATACTTTGTTATCCAGGGATTTTCAGTCTTCAGAACCCTCACAAGCAGCAAGTTAGCAGTACACAAAACCAATACACTGTAACTTCCACCGAGTTCTACTCCTGCCTCACAGGGTCTGTGGAAAAGAGCCACAGTGCTGCCGGCGCTGCCGTTCTTGCACAGACCCTGGAAAGGAAACAGGTGTCACCAGAGTTTAAGCCTGATGTGCCACAATTTCCCAGTATGGATTAGTAGATCTGTTTCTTGCATGTTACCTAGTTCAAAAAGGGGACCAAATTTTCAATTTTTAACTAACGTGGGTCTAATTAAGGCTATTCTGGTATATGTGATACTAAAATACTCTCTGGGAGTCCTTTTCATGAAATCCCATCAGAATTAACATTTTCAAAAATGAAAACATTTAAAGTAAGTGTTGGAGTTGAAATGCTGATGCAGCGCTTGGTTCAGGGTTGCCTTGTCTTCTGGAGCTTTATTATCACGTCAGTATAGTGTCATCTATCTGTTCATCAGAGTCAGCCTGGCCAGCCAGCTTCTTCAGGGATCTCCTGCAGCTTTCATTGAGAAGCTCCAAGCTGGCAGCATCTAGAATCTTGGACACTGACTGTGGAAGGAAGACAACACCTGTTACCAGTTCCTTATGACACACCATTCAAACTGAAAATAAAGCTAAGTGCCTTACAGGCTTTGTTTATACAGAAGTCTTTCAAAGGTACCAAAATCCTTCATCTGCTTTTCTGATTCCAGACACAGGAACTATCCAAAACCAGCTAAGGCTTAGAAAAGAGGTCTGGAAATGGATGGATGTAGTAGTCCACCCAAACAACTCTAGCACCACAATGCTGCAGTAGGACTACACAAATGACAAAAGCACTAAACGAGTCCTAGTTCAGGTAACTGCAGCACAGTAAAGGCTCAGGGCACGTCGAAAGCAAGGTGACCACATTAAATGTGGGAGGTATGTAAGATACTTTCATGTAGTAGTACTGCACCATGTCAGCATTGGTCATTTCCTCGAGGTTAGCGTGACAATACTGGTGAAGGCTTAAATGCAAACAGGAACATCCCACTCCCATCTGTTTCACAAGAGACTACCAGCACCTCCCGAGGCTGAGGCACAACACTGAACCACGCCAATGTGACACAGCCTTTCACCAATGCTGACATTTTCTGTTGTCTCATACCTCAAGCACTTCTTCACCCGCTCTCATCTTCAGAAGATTGACAATGGCTTGGTCGCTGTAGGCTCTCACACTGGTGTTTTTGTCCTTTGTGTTGTCCAGAAGCGCTTTGAGAATGGGTTTAATTGTCTGAGGATCCAGTGAGGGAAGATGGTTTTTATTTGCCCACCAAATCATCTTTTCAGCAACTAACTTTATGTCGCTGGATGAGTTCTGAAGACACTAAAGGAGTCAAAGATGGACTTAAATTCAGATGCACCAAGGACAGGTATTTAAAGCAGTAGTTCATATTTTATTCTAAGTATTTTAATAACAAGAAAAGCAACGATTTCAACTCATGGGGACACAAAAGACAAACTTGCTACCAACAGGTTTGACTGAACTGTATGACAGAGAAGATAAAGTCACATTTTCAAAAGAAAACCTCCACAAATGTGGTTGCCAACATGCTTCTGTCAACTGTCTCAGGAAATGACAATGACCACTAAATGCAACCAAAGCTGATGGTGTTAGCACCTCTGTAAAACACCCCCAGTCAGTCTCTGGTTGCAGTCAAACAGTGCATCTCAACAGTGGGCTTCATTTTACAATTAAACGAAAGCTTTGTATTTTTTTATCTCCACACATCCAAAACATGAAAGCTAATGCCTGAATGTCAACTGCATTGTTAATGCTGTGATAAAGGTATTGTGACATTTTACTACAGTATTATGATACAAATTGATCTATAGAAACGTGGGATTTCAGACAAAAAGTGCTTTGAAGAGCAGTGCCCTGCATCATGTCAATGTGCTTTGTAGTTGTTCAAGTAAACTGAAAACAAATGTAAAAGCTGAAAATGTAACACATTTGTACTTAAAGGTGACAGACAAAATCAAAAGCAGCTCTCCTGCTCCAGCACTTCCTCTATCTTTTCTAAGATACTCAAAACATCCTGAGGTTCTGATGTTCAAAATTTAGATCTTGGCTACCATGAGGGATGCTTTCAAGGGGAGTGGAAGAAAGGGGGGCGGGAAATGGGGGGTGGTGGGTGGGTGTGCAAACAAACAAACAAACAAATCACACAAAAAAGCCAGAACAATCAAGAAAGGAATTCTGAGGTAGAATATTCAAACAGATATGAATTGAAAAAGGCATTAACTTCAGTACTCTCTTTTATCTGAGTCTCTCAGAACTAATCCCTTCAACAATAGTGGAATTCAAGTACTGCAGCCAAACCAGGCAAGGTGAGAGTTGGTATTCCATGCATTTCAAACAAAGATCCCTTGACCTTCAGCAACCATAGAAAAGTGTCAACTCCCCCCATGCTTCCCTGCTTTCCTGCCAACTGTTTGTTACTGCAACTGAAAAAGTGAATTCACAAGAATCAAACCTGAAGTTTACCACAGTCAGATTTCCATAATAGAGCAGGGATAGTGTTATTGCATCCACAACTGCAAAGCAGGCTCATAAAGTGATGCTGTCTGTACTTTGCCCCATAAAGAAATACCTAGATTTTCAGGGATCAGGGGATTTAGAGCTTCCCCAGATAAGGTAATCAAGCTGTCAGTTTGCTAGCAAGGTTCCCATACAGACACTGATGGAGAAAAATGCCCATGAGTTAACTCAAATATCTGGATCACATGAGAACATCCACCACCAGAGAGTTACCATAAAAAGGCTTACCTTAATAAAGAGGTTGGAAAGTTTTGGAGGCAGGTTCCCTCCTCCTTCCATGTGGTATTTCATAAGAAATCCCATCCCTCTGATGCCACTCACTGCAATGGGAATCTTCAGCATAAAGACAAAAATGAGTATTACTACAGCAGAGTTCAACAGCCTTTATAACTAGGCTTATGGTCTGGTAAGCTTTTGTGGGAGGCTAAACCCAGCTTTCAAAAACACTGTAGCATGCAAAGCAGGAAAACCTTGGGTTAATGTTGTTGGGTAATATGATGAAAATATCCTAATGCAGCTACAAGCCACATGGAGTAAGGTGGCAGGCCTCACAGAGCCTCCACGCTGCCTACAGCAAATTACTCATTCATCCCTCAATTTAAAATCTTCCTCTTAAAATGAATTACTTGCATTGCTTGTAATCCTGGCCTCTGCATGAGAGCTTCAGTAGGGAAACAGAAGGTCAATTTACTACCAGTGAAAGACTTGATTTAATCTTCATAGAGATCAGAACTCTCAAAACAGTTGTGTAATTTCAGTTTAAAAAACACATCTAGCTGAGGAAGTGTTCAGATTGCAGTGGGGTTCTTTTGTTTGGTAAGACAGACAACCTGTGACAATACCTTTTAAAACCACTCCCAGCAGGCACTTGCCACAGAACTTGCCCACTCACCCTGTCAGCAGTGGCATTGCTGAGGATCATCTCCTGGACACTGTTGTAGTATTTGGGGGAACACAGCCTGCTAGGAGCAACGTTGACAGCCACAGAGAGGGCGAGGCTTCGCCCATGTCTCACCATCCAGTCAATGCCTGAGACATCTGCTGCAAGTGACAGGAAAGAACAATAGCATGGTTCCTGCTATCCAGTTTCTTCATCTAAGAAACCTTTTGTCAGTATGTCAGTTTGCTTCCATAAAATGACTAATAAGCAGCATCTAAAAACAATGCTTTGCTTCCTCCACTCCTCCCACAAAGCTATCCGAGCAGTGCTAAAACAACACCTTTACCAGACAGGAACTCCAAAACCAGTGACTCTGTACTGTTCAACCTAGTTACTTCTGATGGTCTCAGTCACACAAGATCAGCCCCACAATGCTCAGTGCATGGAGGAGCTCGGCATGGGAATTACACAAGGTCTGACTAGAAAAGTTGTACAAGCCATCTGTAATTTGAAACCAGCTAACATATTCCTTTACTAGTTGCAAAGAGGAGAGTAATCCTGTGGCTCTCTCAACCACTATGAGCTCCTGCAAAATTCATGCATTTGTCTTACTTGGAGGCAATGTAGTTAACTCTCCAAAAGCATCTGAAGGCACCAGATGCAGTCTACAATTAGCAAAAGCTAATCTAAGATAAAGAGTGCCACTGAAAGAGGTGCCCTCCTGTCTGCCCTGCCCAGCCATCCTGTCACCTCACGCAGTGTCAGCACTAACAATCACTTAGCCCTGTTGATACTCTCAACTCATTTGCAAACAAATCCAACAAAAAAGAGTAGATAACCCCAAATTATGACTCCTACCCTGTGCTCCCCGATGCACCAGGGGCATACAAAGGAAGAGCCACCAGCAAAAAAATTCACAAGAAAATCTAGAGATTCGGGCTTAAGGTAAAGAGGAATAACCTAAATAATTAGTCACAAAGTTTGCCAAATCAGTGGCTAAGGCATTTTCCCCTGCTTTCACAATCAGTTCAGTCACCATGAGCAGCTTCGCTTACCCAGCAAGTGCTGCTGGAGAACAGTACTGAGCTCCTCTTCGGACAGAAATGCACACAGCTCAGCTAGGCAGCCAGCCGAGGCCATGCGGGTGGCATCCTAGCAAGGAAAGGAAGAAAAGGGTAACACTGGGTAAGCTCAATGCACATCAGAGATAAGGAGCAGGAAGAGCAACTGACAGAAGATGGTATGAGATAAAAAAAATAAAGGAGGAAATAAATAGTAGTAGCAGTATTTCACTCCTACTACCTGTGGATTTCTGCCAGTTTGCAAATAGATAATGGAACTTAACACCAGATCCAGTCAAAATGCCAGCAGAGGCTGAACTATTACATAAATTAGATAAATGATGATTACATGGGAAAGTTGTAAAGGAAAAAGTGAATGTTTTAAAAGATGTGTAACATTTAGATTCACAGTCTAGAAAGTGTTACTTCCAGCCATCTCTAGATGGGTCTCTCTGATAAACTCATGCTACTTTTCAAACTTCCAGGCTTTTGTTGTTCTGCCTTGCCTGTGTGACCATGCCAACACAGCTCCTCTCCACCCTGAAACTTCCTATCCAGTGGGAATTTTTCAGTTCTGTCTCCAGCATGCCAACAAGTTGCATGTCTGCCTGGCACTGATTAAGACATAAGGAAGAAATTATTCGATGATTCATTTTAATGTCACAGATGGTTCCGCTGCTATCTGCCACACACAGCAGACCGTATATTAAACTTGGAGAGCTCATTGCTCATTGGAGAAAAACCTCTCATTATCTGAAAAATCTGTCACACTAAATGATAAACCCCACCTGAGAGCCTACAAACACACCTGTGTGCACAGTGAAGGCACTGCAGTTATTCTCAAAGACAAATGCAAATCCTGACTTCAGAGCTGCCTTGTACACCTTGGTGAGGAGCTGCAGGTCAAACCCATGTACATGGTTGCTAAGGAGACATTAAACTCGGGGATCCTCAGAATTTCCAGTGATTGGCTGGGGATCTCCCAGTCCTTGCACCCGAGTCCCAGCTAACACACTGTAAGACTGCAAGGAAATGGATTTGACAGACCAATTTAGCAACCAATGCCCACTATGTGCTTCTTCATATAAGTTTCTTCTCGCTCTATCATGTGCAATTTACCCCAGAAGTTGCTTTGGAAAATAATTCTGTTAGAAAGTTCAGATTTTAAGTAAGACTGTCTAGAGCAGGGATCCTTGGCAGCTGGCTGATACAGTACCTCATCATGTCCCAGCATCCCCAGAAGCACAGTGCTGATATTCTTCCTAATTGCAGCATCTACTTTTGCACCAGCTCCTCGTGTTACAAACCGCAGAGCTTGCAGCATTGTGTCCCTAGAAGTGAGCACAAGGTACAGTCAGACACCACCTCTCCCTGCCCTAAGGAAGAGATTGAGCTCTGGACACCTGTCACACTTTCTTACACAGCAGTGGCACCAACACAGCGTCAGTTCAGGCTGATACTCTGCCCTGCTGAAAATGCGAGTACTTCCACCTTGGTGTACTCGTGTCTGTCACAATGTATTTTCTGACTATTCAAGAATAAAATTCTCAAGAAGTTAATTTCTTAGGGATCTGTGCACTTAGGATACAAGAACAGCTGCATTACTTCAGGTCAGACTGACAACCAGTACAGTCTTGCACCTGAAAGTGGGCTGCAGTGGGGCGTGTAGGAGAGAGAACAGTGCAGGTTTCAGCAATGCTCCACCCAACACACTGTTACGGCTCAGCTTCTGACCCAGGAACTCCCTATCGTCCACAATGATGAACAGTCAACTGCTTTCACCCATAAGCAAACTTTCCTCTCAGAATTGGGGGTGTGTTCATCCACCTTTCTTTCATCCTTTCCAAGCAAGGTCCTCTGAGGTATCACCTACCTGATGGCAGAGTCGTCGCTCAAGCGAATTCCGTTAAGCAGCTCCGTGAAGAGAGGATCCACTTTCACGTGGATCACGATGAGTTTACCGAGAGCATCAGCAGCTTTGAGGCGAACGGCACGGTTTGAGTCTTGGAGAGCTTTAGTGAAGGTTGTTTGCAGCTGGGGCAAAAATGGTTTGAGGGCAATCTCAACCTATACCAGAGATGAAAGAAAAGAAGGTGATGCAGTCCAGTGTGAAATGGCTAGAAATCAAAGCCTGAGCATGGCCTCTTCGACAGCAGACATCACCAATAGCCCTTTTTCACATCCAAAACTACTTTAATAGGAAAAACATGAAACAATACCACAATGCTCCTAATCTTTTCAAATCTGCATGCTGAGATACAGAGGTAACACCTGCTGAAAAACTTGCCCCTCATGAAGAGCCTTTTGCATACAGAGCACTAAATAACAGCTCAGCCCAATTCAATGATACATTTAGCAGTGCTCATAAAAATGGTGGACACAGGAGAGATAAATTACATGGTAGTCTGTGATCACTTGGCAGTGGGATCAGCATTTAGCAGTACTTTCAAGAAGCCCAGTGACCCAAGCTTTGCACAGAAGCTTCTGGAAGAGCACCCTCCAATCACACTACCATTCCCAAATAATCCAGTCCACACCAGCACACATCCAAGCTGCATTTACAGGAACAGCAACAGGTATCTCTGAAGGTTACCATGGAAAATGTTCACAAACCATAGTCAATTACTTTGAATTTTACCTTAGCAAGAAGAAGGCTTAATGTTTCAAGCAGAGCCACCTTGACGTTCCAGCTGAACCGATCTCCCAAGATCCGAATAAGTGGCCCAGTAATGCTCACCACAGATGGTTTAAGAGCTTCAGCAGAAGTCAGCTTAATAACCAGCCCTAAGGCCTTCGCTGCCTCCTCCTTCTGCTCTGGATTACCGGTTAAAACACCTTCCCGCAACACTAGGAGGATGGAAGTCACTCCCTGTCATGAAAACCAGATAAGAAAGCTTAGAAGCCAAGATGCAAAAAATATGTACCTTATTTTTGCTCCTGTTATGCATGAGATACACAAACTTGGGAGAGTTTCTCTCAATTTCCTGCTGACCTTCAGCTGTGTGTTTCCACATTCACAGAGCTACTTTTATCTGGTTTGATTTCATGCATCTACGCCTTCCTAAGCCAGTTGCTATGAGAAAAGTGGTGGTGGCTCAGGGAATTTCTAAACCAGAGAAATTTGGCACAGAAGTCCAGCTTTACTCCCCCACAAAAAGCAGCCAGCAACCATGACTTACATGCATAACAGAACTGTCAAAGATCTTGTTATAAAGGGGAGTCTTCTGTGGGAGTAAGTCAAGAGCAGCAGTAACCTACAAAAGGTCTCTCCAACACCCAGGACTGGACTGCCCAAATAATCACTGCTTCAAACAGCTGTGAAGTCTTATCAGTCAGCTGCCCCAAAAGGTGGGTATTGTGGCTGCGAGGAAAGCAGGCTCGTTCTGATCCTTTACCTTCTTAGGAATACAGAATCCCGGCACATGCTCGCCTTTGGCCTCATTCCCTACAATCCGGATATCCTTGTGCAGGTCCTCAATGAGAGCCAGCTGGTTCCCAGCATCTAATTTCTGCAGGAGAGAGGTGCAAGAGAAAGATGAGACACCATGACAGCCACTTATTCTTTGTGAGTACCTCTCAGGTGTGTCAAGATGCCGCCTTACTTACAAAGTCAAGGTGTGAGAGTCAAGCCCATCTTACAGTCCTCCAGTCTTTGCAAGGTTTGTAGATGTAACATAGTTCAGAATCAAAACAAGGGCCACTTCAGGCACTGTTACCAGCTACCCCTCTTTTCTCTTTGCCAGGCTTTACCACTGTAACCTTTTTAAGCTGCCTCTCACCTTGGTGATGGAATTAAGCGCATCCCAGCTTTCATTCAGAACGACAGGGTTGGTGTCATTGAACAGACGTATCAAGCCTGAAACCAAGCTCTTGAGATGACCAGTGTAGTCTGCTTTTGTCTTGGAGCAGTAGATATTCAGAATGACAGCTGCTGCCTGTCTCATTCCCAACTCAGGACTGCGGGTAGCTTCCAGTAAATCTTCAGTTATAATTCTTTGTCCAGCCTCATCTTCCACCGACAGGATTACAGACTGGCAGTTTGCCATCTCCTGAAGAGTCCAAATTGACTTTCCGTTAAGTCTCAAATAGAACAAAGCCAGCTTCAGCCCCAAGTTTCCCCGTTATCCGCAGCGTTGTCTCCTAAGGGAAATACTACAGCATATCCCACCTGCTGATTATTGCTTATTAAGTAGCTAGTCACATCACAATTAAAGGGTTCATTCAGTCCTGGACAGGCCTATAACCAGCTCTCAGAATCGAACAAGTGCCTAAACTCTGCAGAACTGGTTGCTGCACAGGTTGCTCTTCAACTGCACAAGGGATAATTTACAGAACTCGGAGCACTCAGCTTCCCCATCCCACGCAGCCATCAAGAGACTGTGGGTCTTGTCAGGTACCATTTTTTAATGGAGGTAGTTTAATGCTGTGCGTCATAATACTAATTACAAGGATGTCTGTGGGTACAGAGATCTCCAGACAGACTTGGGGCTACAAGCTGAGCTTATGGGCACCCACAGCAGAGAGAGCACAGGACTCTGTCACTAACAGTCCTGATTCACTAATTTATGTGCATGTCTATCTGTAATCACAACTCCAGGACATTCTCTCGAGTCCAGATACCAGATGTTTCAGAAGGCAGTACAGGAGGAGTGCTGCATGCAAAACAGGAGATTTCCTCCCTTCAGCCCTTTAATCTTTCAGTCTTCCACATCAAGAATAAATACAAAGTTAACTAGACACTCTGGCAGTTCTCCAAGAATAAGTGAACTGAGAATTGTATCTTGTTGCAGGCGAAAGAGACTTTTATATGGCTACAACTAGATCTGGAGAGCATACGTTTTTTGACTTACAATGTGGCACCAGGCAAAAAGCCTCATCCTGAAGGAGCTAATGGACTGAATTAAAACACGCAATCTGTGCATCTAGAGAACACAGACTCTGTGTTGGGAAGTAAACCTGAAGCTCTATCTTCAGGCAACCTGTCATAACAAAGAGCTGAGCCCTGCTACTTGCCAATTGTTCTTCACTGGTCCCCAGCTTCTCTTTCAGGGCAGACATCATAGCGGGCAGGATGACACTCAAGTGCCTTGTCAGCGCATCCCCAGCTACCGATGAGAGGAAAGCTAGCACACGGGTGTTCACAGGGGGAGTAGTCAGCTGAAAAAACCCAAAACAAACCAGAGTTTGTTCAGAAGGAATCTGATTTCATCTACAACAGGAAAAACAGAAGTACAGATGCATCACAACTCAAATGAGAATGTTTTGAGCATAAAATCAGAAGAAAATCTGAAATTATGTTCTTCCTTTTGACATATTCCTTCAAAGCAAATTGGTAGCAAGCAGAGGAAAAAGCCTAGTTCTGGTGTTTAAAATTTGTGTCTGACTGTACCTTTGGCACCAAGTAAGGCAGCACCACACGGCTCTTGACAGCCATAACTTGTTTAAGACCATCCACAGCAAAGTCAGATGTCTCTTCATTATCCTACAGGGAATGAGAAAGATGCAAACTTGAAAGATGGTTTGTGACACACCAAGCTAAACTCTATTTCAAGTAACAATTCACCATACAAGCAACCCCACAAACCATTCTATCCAAAAAACCTCTTGTATTATATAGCAAAACCCCAAACCAAGCTTTCTGTCACACCAGAATGATTTTCTGTATCAGGAATGGTGGCCAGACAACTTCAGCAGGTGATGATGGCAATTCCCTAGTGCAGCCAGACATAGCAATTCTTGGGCCTAGGCTTTAGCTACCAGATCCACCCTACAGATTGCCAGGGTGACTCCATGGAGTCATAACAGAGCTGCCATTCCCTGGAAGGTCTGCCACTACAATCCTGCTTTACCCTTCAGGCTAATTATTCAAAACCTGTCCCACAACATCATTAATCAAATTGTTGACCAATGTTAAGCAATGTTTACCAGCTGCTTCAGCAAAAATGGCAGGATATCTTCAAGAGCTTGATGTCCAATTGTTGAGTGCAACTGCTCAAAAGTTTTAGCTGCAGCCTCTCGGACTTCTTCCAGAGGGTCACAGAGCGCTTTTCGCACCGTAGGAACTAGGGACTCCGAGAACAGCAGTACCTAAAGGTGCAGAGATGACATTGCAAAACCTCTAAGTACAACAGACACAGGCATCTCAGTGATGTAGCTAAGGATGCAGAATTTGCACACATGAAACTAAACTGCTGTTTGCTTGAAATGTGTTGGGAGAAAACCAGAATTAACACAAATAGCTGCAGTGCTCTAAGGCTACGTAGTAGATGATTCCTATTAGTACAGCTCTCATAAGCCAGAACTGTGCCATGTTGCAATTTACATTTGCCCAAACAGCAACTCAGGTTAGTTCTAAGCCCTGAATTCAGCCCATAAAACAGCTCCAGCACTAGCTGTATTGTTCTGTCTCAGCTGCAACACCTGCATCGTAACACACGTATCTGGAACTTACCGCATCCCTGCTGGTAGACTTCATTATCTCACTCAACCCAATGCAGACTCCTTGCCTCTCATCACTCTTGTCTGACCTCAGTCCATCCTCCAGAATGGGAATGATTTCAGGAAGGATCTTCTCTCCTAACTTTCGGACAAGGTCTCCTAATGTCCGCGCTGCAACCTGTGCCAAGAAGGGTACTGATTAACTGTTCTCCTCTTTTATAAAACTTAAGAAATATATAAACAGTATGGACACAGTAGTAGGAATGGAAACACCACTGCTATAAATAACCATAGGAAAACAGCTGTACTGCCATTACAGTAGCCTTCAGCAAAGGGAGAACTCAGGCACACTCATGCTTAGTACAGTTGAATTAATGACAGCTTGGGGATGATTTCTAGACAGGAATTATCCTGTGTTCTCCAGGAATGAAACAGTCACCTGCAGCACCAGGAAGGCATTAGTCAGTTTCTCACCGTTCGCTTATCTGCACAAGTGCTGGCCAGGAATTTCAGCAGAAGCCCGAAGAGGGTTGGCAGAATCTCCCGCAGCGTGCGGGGAGTGTTGGAGACGACGATCTTCCAGACGTGCAGGGAGGCCTGGCGCACCACCAGCTGGGTGTCAGAGCGGCCCATGTACAGCCCTGCCAGCACCCTGTTCCTCCTCTCCACACCAAGAGCATTAATAATAGCCTGAAAAGAAACACCAATTGTGTTATCCACTCCTGAAAAGTCTAAAAAGAACAAATTAAATGATTATTTAATGTCTTTCCAGGAGGCTTCCCATGATGATTTAAATAGTATGAAAAGAAAGAAGCCCAAAAGGCACAATAAACAAGAACAGCTTTACCTTGTTTGACTGGGCTGTTCCAAAGTTGTCATCCTCTGAGGCAGTTTCTGTGGTCATTTTTCCAGTGACTCCTGAGATATGGAATAGAAGATCTCCAAGAAGCTGAACTGAGCTAAATCTGGCAACAGGAACAAGTCAAGTGTTACGAACAGGGTATTCAGGCAGTACCTGTCCAGTATGAGAGGAGGTCAGAGACAGATGTGAGCAAACTGCAAGGCCAAAAGCTAGGTCAGGACTGAAATGCTGCATGGGCTGATGTGCTAGTTCAGCCTGCCTACATGACTGAGAAGAAGCATGCGAAAAGGAAAGGGAAGGAATGAATCACAAACTGGAAAGGGCTGAGAATCCTGGTATGAAAGCAATGAATCAGGGAATAGCCAAGACTCTAAACAGGAAAAACACACTGCCAGTGTCTGACTGAGCCCAGTAGACATGCAGTGGGCTAAGTGCACTCATCAGCTCTCAGGTGACACAGCCCTTTACTACAACTGATTTTTGAGCAATTGCTATTAGATGTGAGTGCTCCACTGCCCATTTCCATACACAGGAGAGCAGCAACTTACTCAGCATCTTGTAAAAAGAAAAAAAAGTATCCAAGAGCTAAATATTGCCACATCAGCTGCCTTGGAAGTATTGTTCAGAGTCACTACCAGAATTAACCATCTAGTAAGAATGCTTTGCAGGTACCAGGAAACCTGATCCACAGCTCACAGGGGTTTACAGGCTCAGTGCTATAAGGTATCACACTTGAATCAGCAAGCAGAGAGACATGTGATTTTGTTTCCCAGGAGGTTTCTGCATTTGCTTGAGCAGCAACACAAGAGTCTAAATTGTACCAGTTTTTCAACCATGAAAGAGAAATGTCTGTGGACAAGGTGGTTATCCCTTACCTTATCCTCCACAAGTCATCAAAGAGGCCATCCTCAAGCTGTGGCAGCAGCAGCGCAATGGCAGTCTCCGCATACATGCTGATGATTCTCTGGCCAGCGCGCAAAGCGGTGTCCCGCACGAACTCGTTCTCATCTGCCAGTGCCTGAACAGAGACAGAGAAGGCTCTGTGAGGGCTGCGAGTTTTTAACACTACACAAAACCAACAGGAAGAAAACCAAACAGTATTTTCTGTCTCAGCTGTGAAAAGCACATGAACTGTAGCGTTGCGAATGCACAAAGGTGGTTTCAAGAAATCCTTAGTGACTACAAACAAAAGTAGCAAATTCCTTGGAAGAAGAAATAAATTACAATTTAAATTTTTTTTTTTCAGTAGTCCATCAGTGCTGGACAGATCTCTGCACATCCCACAATTACTGGAAATAATGCTTAAAATACTCTGGAGGTTTCTTTTTGTCCTCCAATAAGTAAAATTCTTCAGGTCTCGACTACATACCTTAAGGATACAAGGAATAATAGGACCAACATAGGGAGTGAACTTGTCTCCAAAGGTAATTGGCAGGTAGTTGAACATCATGATATAACCATCTCGTACATGTGGAGCAATATCCACTTTACTGGCTGTAGCTACAATCTCTGGCATAAGTTTCTCCAGCTTTTCTACCCCCAAACCAGCCATAACTTCAGCCAGACCTGGGGGAAACAAAACAAAACAAGGAACAGAGCTGATATACACAAGGAACAGGCAGCTAATCTGAGTTAACAGGACAAAGCCAGAGCTCAAGTGTTGAGACACAACTATCCCCACCTTGAGCAGCACCAGATCGATCCACTGAGCTCTGTTCATATGTCAGTGTCTCCATCAGCCATGGCAACAAATCCTCAAAGCACGACTCTCCCATACCCTTCACCATGGCTCCCAGTGCCTTTGCAGACACCGTACGCACCTAACAGACAAGAGAAACAGGTCTGCAAAACACCCCGTCAAAATCACCAAGACACAGGTGCCAGGCTGATTACAGCTCCATGGAAGACAAGGACAAAGTCTCACCTAATGCCCTGAAAGACAAACTGTATTTGTACAAAAGACTTACTTCAGGTACAGGATCCAACAGAGATGCCTTCAGTCCAGGAGTCACACTGGGTAGGTAAGGAGCCAGATCCTGAAACGAAGAGGCCAGAGATTCCAAATGAGAAAGAAAGAGGTAACCTTCACATAAAGGGCATTCAGCCCCTTGTTATTAGCAATCATCCATAAGATCCTGAGACTTTGATCAGTTGCTTTCACAATCTTGGAAATAAGCACACTGAATTGTTCTGCAAGTCCAAGAAACAACACCAGGTCTGTGCAGATCACTCCAAACCTTTCGGATGCTCACTCAAAACCCAGCGCTTTGCGGCTACGGGAAATCCAACCCTCTTAACATTTACACAAGGTTTAAAGGTAGAGATTGTCAGCACTAAAATTAAACACAGATCTTTAGCCTACAGTGAGGGTCTGCAAATACATTTCAAACAAACCCTGGATCCATTTGTAAGCAGCTGATCTGTGTTTCGCTGATACTGGTTTTGCTCGTCTGTTTGTTAAGGCATTTCATGTATGGTAAAAATGACAAGACCTTTTTGCAGGGATAAATCCAGTAACACCTAGATGACCACAGGACAAAGCTGACAGTCTCAAGCACCTGAGAACTGTCACTGTCTTCACAGCCATTATCTGTTCATTGACACACATTTATTTAAAGAAGTTGCATGGGCTGTAATACTGTCAAGGTACCTTAACAGCAAAATCCCAAACCCAAATAAATTCTCCCTAGTGGTTGCTCTGTTATCTCCCACACAGTAAATATAGCATGCAGAGAGTGTTGTTAGCAGCCTACCTTCTGATCAGTCAGGGAGTACATGTTCCCAATGATCTGGGCAGCCATTTTCCTGGTGTCTGTGGAACGATCCTGAAAAGCTCTCTGAACAATCGGCATGATCAGCGCTAAGGACGGAGCATCAATGAAATGGACAAATTTGGTATCCAGCAGAGTCTGCAGACACTTCTGGGTCTTTCTGGAGGGGTCAGTGAGAGCATCCAACAGAACTGGAGCAATTGCTGAGTGTTTTGGTTTTAAAAAAGGGGGAAAAAAAGACAAGACAAAAAAATTTAGTTGTCTGTAAACCAAAACATACCAGGGTGAGCTGGTGTCCTCTCATGAGATCTTTTAGATCCTTCTACAGGAACTAACAGCACAGGGACAGAGGAAAAACTACTAACAACAGCTGACAAAATGGACAGGAGCATTTCAAAAGCCTTTAAACTTTCATGTTGCACTTTTCCAGGAGCAGTTTCATTTCTGTAGAAGTTTGGATTTAATCCTAAATGCTGTGAACGTGAACCTTGCTATTATAAACCACAGTCATGTCAGGACATTAAGAGACTCAGACAGTTCTTACCAAGGATCTCTGGATTCCTGATGACAGACCCAATCTGCCTGAGGGCTTGCTGACCTGCATTCTGCACCTTCACATGAGAATCTGTGAGCACTTCAGTGAGTTTTGGCACAATATTGGGTAAGCAGGAAGAGAGCTGTTTGGGAGCACAGTAGGCCATGGCTCCCAGTAGTTCCACTGATCCTGTGTATGATGTACACAAAGAAAAAAGAAAACAATACACAGCATTAAGAAGAGAATCATGATGATGAGATTTATCTCAAACTCACATCTACCAGTCACAGAACACAGAGTGGCTCAGAAAGGCTGCAATGTATCATAGTATCAGTATCATGGTATCAGTCAGGGTTGGAAGGGACCACAAGGATCATCTAGTTCCACCCCCCTGCCATGGGCAGGGACACCCCACACTAGATCAGGCTGCCCAGAGCCCCTTCAGAGACTGTTTTTTCTTTTCAGCAGGGGGGTGTGGGGATGATACTTCCAGCTTCTGGAGTTCTTTTAGAAAGAGGGGGTGGTAAAAAATGTCCCCTTGAATCTGCTGGGGGAAAAACAGTTGCTCAAATGTGTCAAGGAACTCATTTGTATCTCAAAAGCTGTAAGTTCTGCAGTCCCTTATGAGACAATAAGCTATCAGGGCCATCTGTAGGGATGAAGGAATAAACAAGTGGAATGACAGCAAAGGGTACTGTGGGTTACTCTCAATCACGGCAGTCAGATATTGGTCCCTACCAGCTTTAGTTCTCCAAGATTCCTCTTCTAGTGCTGCAAGAAGTGATGGCAAAACCAGCTTCACTCCATGAGTACTCAAGTTGCTCATCACAGCTTTGGCACAGTCATCTGCAGCCTCCAAGGAGAAGAGAACATTTAGTTAGCAAGCTGTGTCACAACACAGTTTTTTTGTTCCTCAGAGACTCAATGGGAACAAAGCCTTCACGTAAAATAGTGTCCAAGTACTGTGATGCAGCCAGCCAAGTAGCTCCTAACTAATGGCCAATGAAATAAGATGCTTTCAGTTATTAAGGAGATCCAGGTGTTATCAGTGGTATCTCAAGGGACAGGTCACCTTCTTTATTTGCCTGGTTACAAACAGCACTCACACCCATTCCATTTTGGTTTTCTCTTAACACTCTTACATTCTCAGAAGTTTCAGGCATTTACCTCTCGCACGTACTGGTTCCCATCTCCAAAACAAAGCAGCAGGTGAGGAAGGACATGAACCACATATGGCTCAAAGAGCTTCCCAAGCATGCTGCAGAGCATCTCGAAGGCAAACAGAGCCCCTAAAGAAACAAAAAGGACAGTCTGAGGAAAATACAACTGCCTTTGAGAGGATGGAAAACAAAGATAAAATTTGCCAAATATCTTCAGAATTTCTCCCAAAGTACTCAAATCTCACAGCTGAAAGTCTCTTGCCTTCTTGCACTTGTGGCTAGTGCTGTGGTGGGCATTTCTGATGTCAGAAAGGACAAGAATCCCAGTAGCATTAAAAACATGTCATAGCCTTCTGAGTCCTAGCTTCAATGAGTAGAAATAAGGACAGGAAATGTCCAGCAGCAAAAGAAACAAGTAGGCTGTGAGAGCCCCTCTAGACCAGCTGACACTTGTACTGTTTCACAGGGAGTGGGAGCCCCTCTGACACCACCTGCCTCTGAAGACAGGAGGGAGGGACACATGGGTACTGTCTAGAAACAGAAACTCTTCTACCACAACACAAACAGCAATTTTAGAATGCTCCACACAATCAATGGCCTCAGGACAGACACTTTCTGTTTCTTTCTCTGCAAACTCTAGTAAAATAAATGTAGCCAAAGCAAGCACAGGGGTTCAGGTATCATTTGGTCTGACCACAGTGGTAGTAGGTACAAGAGAAACAGCAAGCAGTTGGAAATAAAAGCTTCTGTCCCTTACCCTCACGCCGACGGAAGTTCTTCTTGTCCTGGATAGCATCTGTCAGTGTGGTCATCATCTCCTGCTGCTTGAGGGAGAGGATGCCAAGGCCCTTCACCAGGCCTGCCAGCCCATAAGCTGCACCTTTGCGCTCAGCATACTTATCAGACTCTAAAAGCAGCTGCATTAGCTTCTGGATCATTCCTCCTGCATCCTCCTTAATTGCAGGCACCAGAGGTGGTAGACAGCTTGCCACTGACTCTTGAACCTGTAATACAATCCACCAGCTATCAGATCACAAACTATTCATCACCAGCATAACTTCCCCATAGACTGCACCCACAATGGCAGCTTTCTGTTGCTGGAGCCATTTGTCATCTCTCTGACATCCCTAAAAGTATTGTAATGCTAACCTGCCTCTTCATGGAAGCAGAGAACTCCATCAGAAGGCACCCACCTGCTGAGATGGTGTGGACAAAGCTGCTATCAGTTTGCCAACAATTGGTTTCACTTTAGGGTCACTCTTGTCCAGATGTTTGGCCAGTGAACCCATCAGAATGACCACACTTTGCCTGACAGCATCATAACTGGCATCATTAGGAGCATTTTTCAGGAATTCTTCAAACACTGGCAAGAGAGAGTTAACATTGTCCTGAAAAACAAAACCACAGAACTTGCCACTGGAGTCCACTCAGAATGGGATTTGCTATGCTCAGTGGACTTGTTTGTTCTTCCCTGAGCCAACAAACCGAACAATCAGGCTGTATTTACAGTTCATTTAATGTGTCACATCACATAAAACCTTGTGCCATCCTGACAGGCAACAAATATTTACTGCTAGAGAGAAGTTAGCTCTTAAAAATTATACCCTTCAAACTTGCCAGCACAATGTTCTGCCAGAATGTAAGCTACTAGGCAAGACTGCTAGCCTAAACATCAGTGCCTGCTCTTCTGCTTGCTCCATTTCCAAAGGGAGAACAGAAAGATAAACTTCACAATGCTTTTCTAAGAAACAGAAGAATGAATATGAAAATACTCCAATTGTCTTGGGCTTAACAGGAACTCAGAAGGCTGTGCAGACACACTGAGAAAACTGGAAGATGAGTGATTTACCCCCTGCAAACCTCCCCCATCTAATCCTGCATGAGAAGGGCTAACAGTGAGAAGGATGGTCCTCAATTCCCTGAATAGCTTCAGTTGATCCTAGTTTGGTCAAGCCAGCAATCAGCAAGCTTTCACACTGTGCTTTGCATGAGAAGTTCTGTTAGTGACTAGTGTTGTCTAAGAGTGTGATTTCCCCCTGACATTGCAGTAAGAAATAGCACTGGATTAACTGCAGAGTTAAAGTGATGTAAAACTAGAGTAATAGAAGTAAAATCAGACCACAGGTCTTTTAATGCTGGGAAGGTGAAGTTTCTCTTCCATGTACTCCAGAGCCACCAAAATTCCTGCTACACAAAGTTACTCAAGTATTACAAGTAACAGTAACCTCTATGGAAAAAAAAATAAATAAAAATCTCTGGGCTCCACCACAGTACTGACACCTTCATCCCACTTTTTTCCACTGCTGGAGAGCACCATTCAGACTTACTTTGCCATGAGTGTTGAGCGTTGAAAGAGCCGCATCCAACATGCACTTCCTGACCGCAGGGCTGCGGTCGTTCAGGGCATCCGGTACAAAAAACTGAAAGAGGGGCTTCACCTGAGAGCTGTCCAGATGCTGGGACAGCTTATTGAGGGCCAAAGCAATGCCACACCTGTAAAGATAGCAAGCTTGTGAGCTTACAGACTTTTGATAGAATTTGCTTGAGATCACAAGCACATCTGCTATCAGTAGCACATTACAGAAACTGAGAGAGAGAAGCACTACAAAACCAAAGAGCTTCAGAGCATCCAACCTCTGTGCATTTCATTACTTTGCCTGGGAGCTGCAGGCTCCCAGAAGGACAACAATGCTTCAGCCACAGAATGACTTTTATCCCAATTAAGCATTACAAATACTTGGGCCAACAAAGGCAGACATCAGGATCACTTCATCTGCTGCTGAAATACAGCAGCTTTACACCAAGGTACAGCAGCACTAAAGAAGAGATCAGCTTAACACAGGTAGTGAACAAGATGATCTCCAATTGAACCTGTAACAGGGCATACAAGTAGACAAAAAGTAATTAGTCAAACTGGAACCTGTCCAGTTCATTAAGGTTCACACTGCTGCTCTTGAAACAATCAATTGCCTGTACAGAGGTGGGAACACAGTCTGAGATAAGACAGTCTGAGAGGGAACAACTCTGTTCTTATCAGGACTGAGAGAAGATAGCACCCAATACTTTGATGGAACTGAGAGACTTGCAGTTCGGCCTGGCCAGCCTGCTGCAGGGCACAGATACTCTCCCCAGAAGGAAGCATTCACCATCAAGTAAATACAAATGCATATAGTTTGTTCCTTTAATACTCCCTTCTTTCTCCACTGCCTGAACTCCTAAATAAAAAAATCTGGAGCATCTCATCTGGATGCACAGGAAGTGATGAGATCAACCTGAAGATGATTGTACCTTGCTTCCCACTGGTCAGGCGGTGATTCAGATATCACTCGTCCCAAAGCATCCAAAACTGGAGGTGGCCTCTGGAAGAAGAAAACAATTTCATCAGAATGCCTTTTCTGAGGACACACATGCAGAGACCCCTGTTAGCCACACCTGCAATGCCATTTTAGAGTACTACACAGAGGTGTAAAAACACTGGCAGAAGAGTTAAAAACAAGCAGAGAGCTAGAGTGGGCCCAAGAAGACTGCCCAGCCCCTGCTCTGCCCCAGACCTCCCGTACCACCTGCAGCATATCTTCCACCTGTGCAACAGTGCCATTACTAGCTGGTAACTTGAGGCTTGAGAAATATAGTCTGTGATAAGCAAACACAGCAACAGTAAGCTTCATGCACATCCTCAAGACAGACAAAAGGAAAAGTGATTAATAGAAGACATCAAATATAGCACAAGCTTGTGGCTGTCAGCCCCTCAGAACAGGAGTACTCACATAGAGCTTCTCCTGGTAAATCTCCTTAAGTTTATTCATGACCTCTGCCGCTTGGTTTCGATACTGAGCAACAGCTCTGGAAAGGGCTTCAGCACCTGCTTGTCGCACTGCCTCTTCGTGGTAGATGACATCTTTGATCAGCAGAGAACAGAGGTCAGGCTGCAGCTCCAGACCCATGGACTCCCACAACCTGTGGTACACACAAAGAGATGACAGATGCTCATCCATCAGCAGGAGAAGCCACTGCTTTATGCAAATATCAGGGGGACAAAAGCTGACCTCCACCTGCAGAAGCTCCATAGGTGAACAGAAGAGAGGGCCTCCCACAATCCAATCAGCCAGGAAGAACTCTTACCTCTCTGCCAGCTTCTGGATCTCATCTTCCACATCAAATCTGACTACCCAAAGGCGACGCAGCAGATTCAGCCCATTCTTTTCATCGCTGTCTGGGGTTGGCAGAACCATTTGTAACTCCATCAGTCCCTGAATTCGTTTACAGAAGAATCAATGCAAGGATCTGATTTTAGAAACAGATACTTAAGACACTTAAAACCTTTGCAAAGTGAAGTTCTTGGTAGCTGGAAGTGTCAAAACCCATGTTTGCATGTGCAGCACGCTGCCTGTGCAGATCAAGAACTCCCTATTGCTAATAGGTAAGATGGTGAAACTCAAGGCAGGCTGCAGAGAGGCAGCTGGGCACCAAGTTGTGCTCTGGTGACTACAGACTTGTCTGCTTCTGAACACGTAAGAGCCAGCTCAGGTGTGCCAAGCTGAAGTGTGACAAAAACATGTGACAAAAAGCATCCTTGGGTTTTCATTCTTTTTATTTTCCAAGAAGTGACTCAGTCTAAAGCCTTCCAAAAACACTGAGCATAGGAATTTTTTGACAACTTTTCTAAGGCTATGCTCCTTGGAATTGTAAATAGAGGGTGTTAAGTGTTAATAATTACACAACAAAACAAAGGCACAGATAGACCCAGAGTACTCCTTTTTGCAAGATAAATCTAGCACAAAGAGCATGACTTAGAGCACTACTGTTCAGTACTGCCTCCTCCTGTAGACACTACCCAAAGACTAGTTGAAACCCCTCCTCCCAAGTGTTAGAAAACATTCACCTCCCCTGAATGATTCCCACCTACCCTGAGAGCTGCATCTCGAACATTCATGCAGGGAGACTGCAGGGCCTGCAGTAACACATCGATCTCCTCCTGCTCTGCATAGGCACAGCCATCCTCCCCGCTGCTGCTCGTGCACAGGGTGGTCAGTGCATTGGAAGCCAAAACCTAAAATGTCATGAGGAAGTATTAGAGACTCCACCATTGCCTTCTGCTGCTGGGCACCTGGTCAAAGTGAGTGCAGGGTGGGAGCTGAGTGATATCACAAGAGAATAAATTCTCAAAGAACAGTGACAAGGGTTCATGATCAAACCAAGAACTGATAGATTCAGTCCAACCCTTTGCCATCTCATCCCTTAGAACAAACACTCAGGGACTGAGTACTAAACTTCTTTGGCAGAGCATGGCCTTAGAGAAGGAATAAAATGCCTCCCTTGTGAGGAGAGACTGAGGGAGGTGGGGCTCTTTAGTCAGGAGAGGAGGAGACTGAGGGGTGACCTCATATGTCAAGGGTGGCTGCCAAGAGGATGGAATCAGGCTCCTCTCAGTGATGCCCAATGACAGGACAAGGGGCAATGGGTGGAAGTTGAGGCATAGGAAGTTCCATGTAAACATGAGGAAAAAAACTTTCATTGTGAGGGTGACAGAACACTGGAACAGGCTGCCCAGGGGGGTTGTGGAGTCTCCCTCACTGGAGATATTCAAGACCCGCCTGGATGTGTTCCATTGTGATCTGGCATAGGTGATCCTGTTCTGACAGGGAGGTTGGACTGGATGATCTTTCAAGGTCCCTTCCAGCCCCTAACATTCTGTGATTCTGTGAAAAACTGAAGAGTATGTTTGGTGCATTAAACCCACAAGAAAAAAGATGCAGATATTTTAACCCAAGATGAATGCCATAAGCATAGGAGAAACATCGGTAATGTATCAACCACCAGCCTCAGAGACTTAAACAAGGTTGGAGTATTTCCCCCAGTTAGTTGCTGATGAAACTTGGGCAGAATCCTGACTGTGCTTATAAAGACAAGGACTCACCTGTAACCGTGGAGAGCCTGTTCCAATCACCCGTGTCAGCAGAACCAGCATGTCCCTCCGGGGCAGCAATTCTGGGCCGTTCTGAAAGGTTAGGGGAGAAAAAGCTTTATGCCTGGTGACTCCAAAGTACCTTGTGTGTGTGACATTCTTCATAAAAATCACAACCAAAACCTAGGGCTGGATGGGTAACCAAGACCTGTGACAGAGAACAGTCTTCCACTGTTATCTTGTACAATTAACCTGCTTTGTCCAGTTTACACGTGAGCTATTTCATCTCATGCCTCATCTGAACAAGCTGCTGAAGGAGGTCATCTGATCCCCACAGCTCTCACCTCATCCACCAGCAAAGCCTGGCCATTTGCTGATGATCTCAGCTGAGCATGGACTGTAAGGATCTGCAGAATCTTGACCAGAAACTCCTCCTTGTCTTCACTGTCATGAGGTGTCTCAGTTATAACAGTCTTTAGGAGAGGAAAGACTAAGGAAAATGCTGGAGCTGATAATGGGGCAGCACCTGCAGAAAGGAAAGACAATCTTTTGAGCATAGCTGACCTTGTTGTATTCACAAATGTTCTAACTCTAAACATGTCTTTGTTTTGAAGTATTGACTGGTGAAAAAGGTACACCTTGGTAGCACATAAATAATATGGCCAGCTTCAGCTTTAGGTACCAACACACTAAGTGACCCTAAGCATTTCTATGCCCCTAGGACACTGAAGGACGCTGTCTCCACACAGACAATCCTCAGTCTGTTCAAGGCAGTGCACACCACACTGTTTAGCCTCTGTCACTTTGCCACTTCACTTAGCAGCAACAGTATGGTCACAACAATTACATTTTGCTTTTCAGTGTTAGATTAATGATTGGACTTGATGACCTTAAGGGTCTTTTCCAATCTAAATGACTGTATGAATCTATCTAGTGCTGTTGCTGCTTGCTACACCAATGAGCTGACTTTAACTAAAAGTCACATTAGGATTCCAAATTACTTGCAGTGCTTTAACTGTGTGAAAATACACACAGTAAATGAAATCTAAACAAGTCAGTAGATTAAAGCAGACAGGCAAAACTGGGTTGTGTCTGTCCTGGAACAGGACACAAAATCAAATCCATCACACAACCAAAGCTGATATAAAAGCTATTATTTAAAGAGCAATAAGTTTGTGTGTGCACTCTGAGAATTCAAATTAATTAAACTACCCAAAAAAACCCAACCCTGTGGTCAGTTTTACTTCTGAGCAGCAGGATCCACACAGGGGTCTGACACACTGTAACTA
The DNA here is from genome assembly GCF_014839835.1 of Dryobates pubescens. NCBI lineage: Eukaryota > Metazoa > Chordata > Aves > Piciformes > Picidae > Dryobates > Dryobates pubescens. The sequence continues at coordinate 4,073,362 of NC_071636.1, forward strand.
ATTCACTTTTAAAATTCCTTTCTCCCATTTGCCAGCTACATTCCCTTTATACACTTTTTGTCAGTCATCTGTCATTCCAGTCCTCAGCTGTCTCTTGAGAATGAGGTTCCTCTAATTCTGCTGCAAGTCTCAGCTCCCCTCCCACCCTGAAAAAATTAAAGGTTTGGGATTCCCCTTGTTAAAGATTTTGATCCTTCCTTTTCACAGGTGCTTGTTAAAGGACATAATAAATGCTTCTTTCAGTCCCTCCAGCTAGTCCAGTTAAACCCCAAGCACTGGACTAGGGAAAACATTTGCTTTCTATTTTCTACATCCTGTGCTGTCTGAAAATGCCAGATCTCAAATTCCTAAGATGCAGACGAAGAGCACTGCAGATACAATACTGCAGTATTAGTCAGCTTATGTAGGGCATGGATACTGCAAAAGTAGTTCAAGGCAGAAATATTAAATACCAAACACATGGTGAGCTCCTGACTGTTTCACATGAACAGCTTAGGCAAACTCCCCTCCGTTTCTGATGTGGGATTTTTCTTTCTCTTTGCTCAGTGTCTGCTCACTTTTTACACTTTTTGGGTTTGATTTTTGTAGATATTTTTAGGCTTAAACAACTGTCCCTATATGAAGAGCAGGAAGAAGAAAGCTTTATCTGAGAAGTTAAATATTCTATTAACAGAGTAGCTGGTACTGACCACTAGGAAAAAGATTATAAAATGTGTCTTGGCATTTCAGCAATGAATGAGAACTCTTATCATCCACATTACAGGGAGGTATGGTCTCTCTAAGGTCTTATGGCAACCTAACAAACTAACCTCTCCTAAACAGTATGACAAGACTACACTGCAAAGAACTCTGAAAATGAGGAAAAATCATTTGGGACTATAACATGGTTTGTCCAACAAAGTGCTATGGCACCTACTTCCTTGCTCTTGTAGAAATGAAAAACAAATCAGATACTCACTCAATTAAGTACTTGAAGGACAAGGGATGAGAATACTTACACTACTTTCTGGAAATAAGACTGAAACTGGATTCAAATGTTAAGGAATTTGCACTTTTTATGGAAATAACTTGCATAGTGGGGCCACTGAATTATCCCTGAGATGTTCAGTACTGAAGTGGTGCTCAACATGGTCAGTTGCTGCTACTCAGCTGTGAAGATTACATGTGCCACAGTCACCACTAGGGCAAGGACCAAATGGAGTCCTACGTTTCCTTTCAATAATTAGAAACCATCTACCACAGCAGCTTTTGATTGAGCTAGATGATGTGAGTAACTCCAAAGCCTGGGTGATCCATCTCTATCACTGCTAAGCCTCCAAAGGCAGCAGACCTATCCTCTCTCTTCTGTGCTGTTGTCTTCAAAGTGGTGGTAAAAATACTTGCACTCCCCACCATGAAGCAGAGTCTAGAAGCGATCTAAACTCAGTGGAGAAAAACAAACACATGCCAAAAAACCCAACACAACAATCTATTCCAGAAAAAAAGGTTCATTTTAACCCAGACCATATTGGTGCCTGCCTTCCCTGTTACAAAGTGGGAAAGAGCTGCTGCTTCTACAACTGTGCCAGAATAAAATATTCATGAACTGCAGCACTACACAGAAAACAAGCAGAGGCCACAGGCACTTCACTGCTGAGATCACAGATAACAAGCAATTATTTTGTCTTTCTACTTAGTCTCACTGAATCACTTATGCTAAGTGGTGTTGAAAGGTAGGAAATGTCCCTGGCAAAGATGAGCCTTAATTTGACTACTATTGTATCTGTAAGCACCATTTTAAGGCAAAAAAATATACTGTTACTTCATTTTTCCACTTACTGTACTTGGATAATTTCTACCACTGCAAAAACCCCCAAACAATCAGAAGGGTTTCCTAGCTGTAAAGACTTTTTGTTTTGGTTTGGTTTTTTTAAAGTGAAGTCTCACCTATAAAACATTACACAAGCCATTGAGATTACACACAGCTCACAGAGTTACTGGGGGATGTGGAAAAGGTCAGAGTGCTCTACAGGGCTTTTTACCTGGCTCTCCCTTGCCTGTTCGACTAGGAATGGTATGGGCATGCAGCAAGCTAACAACTCTGTTCAGAGCAGTAGGCAGCTCCTCTTGACACCAGGATTCATCTAATTCACATTCTGGCTTCATCAGGCGCAGGGTCACATGGCTCACTAAAGTACCTGGTATGAAAGAATAAAGATTCTGTGACAGGACCAAACCCAAACATTTGAGAGAAAAATTCTGCACGAGCACAGAGCCAAGAACTGTAACAAAAGCTCTGGGCAGGGGCCCTGGCTGCAAGAGGCACAGAGAAGGAAGCAGAGCCCTGAGGTTATAAGGGACAGCTTTATTCATACACACAGATTTGAGTTACAGCCTCCAAACTCTACACAGGGGCGACAGGCCCACTGCAACCGACTACTGCTGAGAGGTGGTCACAATGACTAGACAACTCCTTGTCTTTGGACTCAGTCCTATTCAGCAGCAGGATCTCTAGTCCACCGCAGTCATCTTTCTAAGCACTGTTCCAGGGTGGTTTTTCCTCTTGGCTGTCTGCAGTACATGTTAATCATCCACAGCTTGTAAAAGCAAGGATGTTTACCACCCTGACATCAAAATAACGCACTCTGCCCTTAGATGGTTGGACTGGATGATATTAAAGGTCTTTCCCAACCTAAACCACTCTGTGAAACTGCAAATACTAACCAAAGGTTTTCAGTCGAGCAGGCATGACACAGGAAGCTAAGGAAAGAAAAGGATCCTTAACCCTTGGAGCAGCCAAAGGTGATCGGAAAAGCGGCAAGAAGGAACCGATGAGACCAGGGATGTACTGAGTTAGACCAGGAGGCTTTCTCTTTATAACAGTGTCCAGGAGTCCTAGGGCTGTTTCCAACTCATTATCAAGCTGCAAGAGGAACAATTGAAAAGACCACCATGAAGACTGCATTGGGGAAAAATCAAGTTGTTACATCTAATTTCTAATTCAATAGACAAATAGATTATTGCCAGATACTCTCTATGCTACTCCATCTTCCTTTGATCACAATGACTTGGGTCATGGTTGCTGCAGAGCTGACAGAAAAGACCATCAAAACTTACCTCCTTCAGACGTTTTCTTATCTGAGACTCCCTTTCCAGCTGTGCATGCATCAGCTCCTTCTGCTTGCTAGTCAGTTGCACCTCATCTTTTATTCCTTTCTTCTTCTTTATTTCCTGCAGCAGAAATCCATGGACATTATTAACTGTGTGCTATTAACATCATCCCCTCAATTAGGCAGAAGAGAGTTGGACATGTTTGTTACTTTTAGTTAGTTACTTTTAGTTAGTTACTTTTAGAATGGTATTGAAATATCCTTCCAAGCATATCACTCTGAAGTGAAGACACATAATGGAAACCAGCAGGTTAACAAGACTTTAATGGCCCCTTGGCAGCATAACAGCAGCTTCAACCCAAACGTAAATGGGTCACAAATTATTTGATATCATTAGGAAGACCGGTCCAGCTCTTTCTGCAGTGGATGGGCACATCATCCTTCCCAGAGCAAACAGAACTCAACTTTTAAGGAAAGAATGCTCCAATCAACCTCAAAGGTTCCCTTCCTTTCACCAAATTCTTCCCCTCACCTACATCCCTTGCTCTGGCCAGACTGAACAGAACTGCTGGCCGCTGACAAGATGGAAGTGCCCATTTAACAACCCTTACTGAAAGACTTCCACCAGATACACTGGACAAGAGGTGAAGAGACAAAAACAGGTATTGCCAACCAGTCAGTGCAGTCACATACAGGTAGAACACTACATCAATAAATACAAACTGATGCATACAGACAACATTTAGGGGTTCAAAGAAGTTCAGAGAATCTTTCCCAACAGTGCAGACACACAACAAAACAGAGACAGCAGTGATGGTTCTGAGAACCTGATTTTCCTCTTCCCATAACTCACCTCCTTCAGCTCCAGCTCAATGATTTGTTCCTTGAAGGAATAAGCTTTGTTCTCCCTCTTCATGTTAGCTTTTTTCATGCTATCCTGTTGAGCACTGAGAGGGAAAAGTAGGGAAAAAATCAGCACTGCTCTGGACTGAGAGCACATAAACCCAGGAACTCCCATCCAAAAAGAGCATCTGACAAACCCACTCAGCCCCTGGCACTCCCCAGGTGCACAGAGAAAATAAATGATCAAGTCTTACCTCTGTATTATAGATTTGTCATACAGTTCTCCCTCTGGTGTCTTCATGATGGCAAATTCCTCTCGTGTAACTTGGCACAGAGCTGGATTCTCCATTGATGCTGTGATAGTGCTGATGAGCTGTGGGAGTACTCTGCCAGGTGACAGCAGAGACAGAGATCCCACTGCATTCATAGATGACTATCAAGAAAACAAAGGAAAAAAAAATTAATATCAGTATGCCTTGAAATTGTCTCCAAAAAGTACGTCCTGTTGAGGCAGCCCAAGTCCTAATTCCTTGCTCAGCATGTACTTGAATCTTACCTAAAATTCTACTTGATTGCTGGTGCACATTCTTTCCCCCTGACATCCCAGCTTCCTTTCACAAGACATATTCTCTCTGAACCTGCTTTTTAGATAGATCTCCTTCCTTACAGACCAGTCATTACCTAACTCCTCCAGAAAACCCTCTTGTTCCAAAGCATCTCCCAAAACTTAGCGCAAGGAAAGCAGACATTTATCACCTGGTTCTCTGCAGTGTAGGCAGTGATCCTGGGTAATAAGTCATTCAGGTGTTTGGTAATGAAGTCTTTGGGATCTATCTTCATCTTGATGAGGAGGGCTGGCCAAAGACCTGGCTGCACTGCCACTAGCAAGAAGAATAAATGAGCATAATAAATACAAAGCAGACCACTAATCCAGTGAACCAAAAAGGTAAGATAAACACCCATCCACTGGACATGAAAGTGGTCTTAACCCCTTCACTTACCTAGAGATGGATGATGGCTCACCAGCAGCATCTCCAGTGCCAGCTTTTCTGGCTCAAAGGAGTCCACATCAAGCCCTGCCACACTTGAGATGACACAGAGTGCCTCAAGAAGGACGCGGGGAGGAACGTAAGACTTTCCTAGCTCTGACAGCTCTCCCGACTCCATCACCAGGACTTCATGGGGCAGAACCTGAGTGGACAACTTGTCATTAACACATCACACCAAGCCTTCCTGAGCCCTGAGTACTTCCACACAGGAACACCATACTCAATACCAACAATCAGCTCCCTCTGCCAGTACCAAACCCATGAATATTTCAAAGGGAAAAAGGGATACAGGATAACAGCGGAAATGAAGCAAAGAGCTGTCAGTGGCACAAAGACTAAGGATGGAGGACTGCAATAGGCTTGTCTAAAATAAAACTAAACCAATCATTTTTGGCAGAGGACTTTGGAAATGGGTGAACCAGCTGGCTGGCAACAGGAAGCTCAACTTCTGCAGCCTAATTTTACCCAGCATCTTTTCAAAAATACTGTGACATGGGAAGAGTATTTACAAAGTTCCAACCTTGGCACCCAGTTAGGGCAATAGTTCTGTATCCTGACAGGGCACTGCTCTAACACACCCAGTAATACAGGACTCATTGTTTCTTGTTCTTATTTTCTTTCTATTTTTGGTAATAATTGCTACTAAAGTATTTATATTACATTTGTATCAAATAGGCAGCACAGGCTGTAAGCCAGGGCCAAAGAACCACGATGCCAAGAAAAGATCTAAGCACTTAGTCTTCCAGCAGGGATTAAATTTGGATTAAAATAATAGAAGGACATAGAAAACTACAGCTTCCTCCCCAAATAATTCTGAATGCTCTGTCTTTTGTGTATATAGGGAAGACAAGGCACACCACAGACTGCTACAATAACATGCAAGTGCCATTCTAGATCATCTGGAAGTGAATCACCTTCCTTTGATGCTGTATGTCAAAACTAACAGCAAATGTAGGGCAGGGAGGTGATTGGCAGTACACACAGTAAGCAGAGACTAGGCTTCTTGGCTACTCACCTTATGAGAACTGAGAACCACTTTCAGTTCCTCCAAGAGCCCATAGGCCAGTTTGTAGCCTCCCAGAGAAGACAAGAGCTTCTTAACAGTTTGATGGGCCTGTCTTCGAACGTGCCAGGTCCGACTCAGCAGTACTGCAACGAGGGCACGGTGATACTGCCTGGGAACAGAGAAATGAACAGGTTAGCAAGGGCAGCAGCACTGCAAACCAGCTGGACACAAAAGCACAAAGTTCAACATTTGGTGCACAGTCCCAAGCCCACCCTCTCCACTGCCCACATTAACACGCAGGGATCGGACACAGACTGGTGGCAGTGACTGTGCTCTACGTACTGAACTTTACTCTCAGGTAGCCGCTGTGCATGGTCCAGCAGAAGGCGCTCTGTCAGCTGCAGCACTGTACACATGGCTGAGGGAAAAGAGAAAGACTGAAAATAGCATCAGACTTCCCAGGAAGGAAAGAAAAAGCTGTATTTTTACCTGAAAACAAACAGCAAGTTGGACACATTAAAACTGCTACCAAAACTGAGCCTCTACATAATCTTCTCAGTGAAGTGAGGGACAAATCCAACTCAGATCTGCCAAGCCTGGAAACAGAACCCTGATTTCATAGAAAGGTTATTAGCTGGATCCCAGCAGAATTTTCCTGACCACTGTGTGCAACCTATTTCTGTCTGAATCAACAGAGCAAACCAAATGATAAACACCATGCTTGCTGCACCAACTGTTAATTCCTGAACCCTGAATTCATGCACAAGTGCATAATGCTGTTTGAATAGCATTTTACCTCATGCCATCTTCTGAGCTTCCAGCTGTCACTAAGCCCTTTGGTTTGTGTATTAGTGTTCAATGATATCATAAGGCAGAAGCAGAAAGCCCTGAAACATGGGGTGGGTTATAGTTTGTACATGACAAAGGGACTTTTGACATCCAAGGCATAGGACAGCCTGGGGATGATAACCATGTCAACTGGATGGGTTTGCTTAAATAACCACTAATAAATCATGACAGTATCTACTCTCAACATTAGTTTTTGGATCTAACATCCTAAGGGAGCAATATAAAAATCTTCCAAGTTGTGCTGTTTCAGGACATTTACAGACCCAGGCAGGAATATGAACAGATACTCACACACATTGCCTTCAGAAAACAGAAGCTGCAGGAAGCAAAGGAAAATGATCACAGAATCACAGAACTGCCAGGGTTGGAAGGCACCTCAAGGATCATCTAGTTCCAACCCCCTTGCCATGGGCAGGGAGACTTTCCACTAGAGATCAGGGTGCCTGGGAGCCACATCCAGCCTGTGCTTAAAAACACGCAGGGATGGAGCTTCCACCTCCTCCCTGATGTGGTGATGTTATTTCCCAATTAGAAAACTCCACTTCTTCAAAGCTTTGCTCAAAAGCAAAATGAATCATTTCAGGGAAACAATTCAAGAACTCCTATTCCAACCTTTCAATTTAAGATGTAGTCACTAATGTTTTCTGTTGGGCACATTCCATTAATTACCTTTTTTTTTTTCTTCTTCTTCTTCAATTAATCTTTAAATGCAAGAGAACAGAGCATAAAGAAACTCATTTATAACCCAACTGATTTCCTATATGTTATTACTCTTCCCCCAGATATCTTAACATTTTTTACTGTCAGGTTTTCTTCTCCAGCCTTATTTTACCTTTTCCCATCTTAGTGTTAGGTTTCTCCACATCTTCCAGATTGTTGCAACTATTTACCTACAAACTGGGACACCACAGTGATGCATTTTGTATGGGGAAGACTTTTACAGAACATACACATTTGGAATTGTAAATGTTTGCTAACTCAGATTCATTTAGAAATAAATAACTTCACTGCCAAGCTTAGACTGCAAGCCCAGACCTACTTCTGAAAGATCACACTCATTTGAACGTGAAACTGGATCCTCCAAGGAGCACAGAACAGGGCTAACGGCAATGTTAGTACTATATAATAGTTAGCCAGCAACTAGACAGTTTACCTTCCTCTGATGCAGACTGCAGGAACTTCTCAGATGTAAAAATCTGTTTTTTCTCATCCAGAATCAGCTGCCAGAAACCACTCAGTTTAGACTCTGACAGGAAAAGAACAGATGTCCATCAAGGATGTTTAAAAATCCATCAGAACTCATCAGCCTACATAAAACACAGCAGAATTCTGCCTCCTGAAATCACTTGTTACTTCTAGCTTTGTCTTCAGGTTTAAAGCCTCTCATCACCCTCTTGCAGAAGAGCAAGCATGCCCAGAAAACACCTGCTGACAAGAATACATTTCTGTGAGTTAGGCTTGTGAAATGTAAAGTCTTAATCTTGCACAGGACACACCTTGCTAAAACTGAAAGGAAGGAGGAAAGCGGTGTGTTGCTTCTGACAGACAGAACACACACCTGGCAAAACATCCTGCCAGCTGGATCAGCTTAGACAGTTCTTGCAATATCCTCTAATGGAAATTAGAATTCCAGGCCTCATGCTTTCCAGAGATGGTTTCTAAAAGTACTACCCAAATACCAAGCAATTAATACTTGCAGTGCACTAGTCAAGGCCTAGCATGTAAGGTCTGGGTGAATGTCTTCTGTCAGAATAAAGAAGAATGTTGTCCCAAGCAAATGGGAACTGAAATGTACAAAGCCACAGAAGAATTCTTCACTGACATCACTGAGAGAGGTAGGAATAAATCCATGGTTTGCAGGAAAGCAATGACTCTGTGCAGGACAGTACACAGATCAAGGAGCAGTATCTCATGCACATTGTCAAGAAAAAACCATCAACCATCAAAACCTGTTTGTATTGAATTCTGCTAGATGTTCTGTGACCTTACCAGTTTGTCCCTCAATTACTGACATCCTGCAGATCAACAAAGCTGCAGCAACTCCCTCAGTTACCATGGGAACCTGAGTACTTTGAGATGCTGCTTTTTCTACTGCCTGGATCAGCATCGGCAGCAAGTCCATCCCCTGCAATAACGTGTCACCTGAGGAGACAGAGAGAGCCCAGTTACAAAACAACACAGTCCTTCACACTTCACTCCACAAGGGTATCAATGGTATCTCTGCTGTCACGAGACAAGGAGAGGAACCAGACACACAATACAGAGACTCTGAATCTCCCAGAGTATTTGCCAGCCACTGTTATCATTAAACTTCAACTATGAAAAGCTAGATGATACCCACTTTAGGCCTTTCCTCACAGATGGAACAGCCCCATCTCAATACCAGTTACTGTTCATGGGACACAAAACACTAATTCAGTTACAGTAAAGGAATTGGTTCCAATCACAGGAAGTCTGGCTTCAAAGATTATACTTCCTAAAGAGAGGGAAAGTAAATTCCTGACAAGCCATGACCATCTGTTTCGACTTCAGACATTCACCAGTCAAGGAATCCCACTGATCTGTGATCCTCACTACCACAGAAACTGAGCTAGGTGTTCCTGGTATTTCCAGAAGCAACATCTCACACACCATACTGGCAAAGGAAACAAGAGACCTTGTGATGTTCTATGTTAAGTATCCACAAATAAGAATTAGAATCTCTTTTTCCTTCACATCCCAGCTGAATGCTTCATTGCCACTCATTCTTCTAGTGGTGAGTAAATTATTTTAGAGTGTAAGTATCTTGAGCCTTGATCCCCTGCACAGCTGCACACATCACACACAAGTAACCCCTCTGTGCCTGCAGCTAGCATGAGTAACTTCAGGTTTGCCATACTGATAACTCTGAAAGGACTGTCATCCTGTGATCCCCAATGACAGCACAGAAACTCCTCAGAGCTACTACAGAAAAATGTAGAACTACCATTTTGCTCACAAACACACTGAGAATGTGATAGCTAACCTCTGGAGTATGCTCAGTTACTGATCTCTTAAGCAAGTACCAGCTTTTGATCCACACTGCATCAACCAGAAAAGGAGATCTCACATACAGGCACCAGGCTGATCACCAAAGTCACAGGGGACAGGATGAGCAGATGCAAATCTCAAAAGGATCACCAAAGTTCAGAATTTCCTAAGATCTTCACTTCAAACACAGTAATTTTTTTTTGTCTGTATTTTTTTAAAAGCTTCCAAGAGCCAAAGCCACAGAACAGGATCCCAGTGTGCTACATAAAACAAAGGCATGCTCCCTGCGCTAGAAACCTTACAGTTTTAAATGCAAGACAAAAATAAATCAATAAAAAATTACTTCAGAGCTATATGAAAGACAGCAGGATGGGCAGTGATACTAGCTGTACCAGGAGACAAACCATCTTTATAAACTGGAAGCCAAAAGAACATTTAAGAGAAACATAAAGGAGGTCAGTGAACAGATACTGCCTTACAAAATCTTTCTTAATCCCCACAGCTAGCTGCCCATATCAGGAACTATCAAAATTGATCACTCTTTTCTTAAGCCACACTGTCAAGAGAGTTATTAAGAGCTGCCCAGTTTTACCTTTGAAGGAGGCTAGCATGCACTGCAGATAGGCATGTCTCACAGCTGAAGTAGAGGTTTTAAGGCTGAAGGCTTTCTTGAGCCATTCTACCAGCTTCTTAGAAACTTCCGTGGTGAACCGAACACACCAAAGAGCCAGCACGGAGACTGCATGAACCAACGTGCCTTCGTGGACTAGGAAGCAACACAGAGCTCATGTCAGTACAGCCATTGCATAAAACACAGAACAATACAACAGAAAGCAGGTTAACAATGTCAGGAGGAGGCAGGAAAAGAAATGCATGTCCTTCAAACTGTCTCCATAGGGCTGCTCATCAAAAAAGGGCAAGAATCCAGATTTATCCTGAGTAATGGGCCATGTGAAAACCCTGCTCAAGACAAAAGCCCAGAACAAAGGCATAAGGTCTCACCTTCTTGTTGCAGAAAAGGGATGAAGAGCTCAGCCACAGTTCCAGACAGAGCTTGGCTAGAGGATCCAGAAACCACATGGTGACTAAGGCTGCCGATCCCTGCAAGGACAGAACTCTCTCATTAGCTCCCTAACTACCAGCATTTCCACAAAGCCTTAAAACAATCAAGGATCACAGAATCATAGAATCAGTAAGGTTGGAAGAGACCTCAAAGATCATCAAGCTCAACCTCCTGACCCTTCACATTTCAATCCTTGGTACATCTGGATGTCATATTCAACATGTGTCAACACTGCAGGACCTCTGTCTTCATTTTTACTCAGGATACAGTCATCACCTTCCTTGCATAAAACATTTTAGCCTACCAGCCAAGAATCAGCCTTGGATAGAAAGTCACAAATTGGCATGTGGTATCCAGCAGCCTCCACGAACCAACCACAGCCAATTTGGAAGGACAGGAAGAGAACCATAAAGGTTTAAGTACAGATCCCTTTCATTCAGACTTCTGCTGAATTTCTTCCACTAGAGAAGCAGCTTTCTTCTAGAATCCTCACCTGAAAGGACACTCATCTTCTGAGCAACAACTGTCAGCTTCCCTTCTGAGCCTGCCAACGAGAAAAAGGGTGACAGCTGACTTACAGACAGGCAGCAGCTATGTGATACATCAAGAAACTTCCCTGACATACACGAGTTTGCCCCATTATCGCTGAGCCACACAAAACTCCTTGAAGCTGGCAAACCTCTATTTCTCTCCACTGCTTATCCTCCAATGTACTCACCCCCTAAGATGGCAAAAAGGTGTCTGCCCAGGGACTCCACAGCCGAAGGATCGCTACACTGTCGAGCCAAGTTCTTCAATGCCACAACAGCTTCATCCATCAGCTGTGCACTGTTGGATTTCAGATGACCTAGAAAATAATGCACAAACTAAGAGCTCACCATAACAAAATGAGCAGGGACATATCTTTACATATGGCTTGGCTCAGCTTCTGGAACTGCCACATGAACTATTCCAGTTCCAAGATACAGCATCATCCTCCCTCCCACATAAAATTAGCTCTTCAGCAGTAATCAAGCTGTTACAGGTACAGCCAGAAAGTTGAAGAAAGTTTTATTCTGCATTCATCATTCCCTCCAGAAGTTAAGAGCACTTACTGGCCAGTCCTTTCACAATGTCTAGAGCATACTGGCTGAGATCCAGGTTCACAGATACAAGCAAGCAAGAGATTGCTAAAGACAGAAGAGATAATGGCACATTATATTTTGTTAAGTAACTGGTTTGAGCATTTTAATACACCCTCACAGTTCATATCAAGAGCAGATAGGGTCAAGGAGTGGGAAGCAAAAACCAACCAACCAACCAAAACCCAAACCAAAACAAAGAAACAAACAAAAACCCACTGAAACTGATGCCCAATGAACAGATTCATTCAGGATTATTCTTAGCACTCAGCTGTGAAATTCTGTCCTCAATGCAAACAGTAGCTATCACATACCCAGGCACTTGGGATCACACCACAAAAGTTGCTTCTCCACAATCTAACCCTTAGATGTCAGACAACCCCACTGCCTGCACCCACAGGACCAAAAGCATAGTCCAGAGAGATGCACTCCCCCAACAGCTCCAGACCTCTGAGGAACAACTTTTCATGCTCTCTGAGAGCAATGCAGAGAGGTGAGAGGCTCACTTTCAATGACGTTCTCCGGACTCCGGAGCAGGGATTTCTGCAGTGTCGGCAGCACCAGATCCTTGAATTCAGCGTGGGACATGTAGCGAAGCAGTGGGCAGCAGCTGTCCTGCAAAGGCAACCAACACTCAGCACAGCAGCCAATGCTGCATGTAGGACAAAACCAGCTCTGTGACAGTATGGCTCACCAGCACGTGCTTCTGAGGCTTTGTCTTGCTCATGAGGATGGTCTTCAAGTAGAAATCCAGAAGAGCACTCTTGAACATGCAGAAACACCAAATTACATCACAACCCACAGACAGTTCCCTGCACACCACCAGGAAGTCAGGCTTGACACCCCACCCCATTCTCTTCTGGAAGGTCAGCTCTATCCACTAAGCAGCAGCTTTGCTTCTGTTCTCACAAACGACAGGCAAGCAGAGATCAGTGCTCTCTGCTCCACCCTTTAGGCCAGCACTCTAATTGCACAGAGGTCTAAATGCTGCCTTCCATTTCCACAAGAGGGGAGAAGGCAGAGGGCTGCAGTGCTGACCATCTCCATAAATGCACAGGCCAGAGGAGAAAACCACCTATCTGGCACCTCCTCTATCCCAGCTGGTTTAATCAGACATTCGTGACTACTGAACTGACAGATATCAAAGCCAGAGGCAAAGGACACCAAGTCATCTGTTCAGCCCCAGAATGAGAGGTGGTGATGGTGATTACCCAAACCCCAGCAGGGTGACAGATTTACCTTGTAGCGTTTAACAACATCGATCTCTTTCTGGGCTGTGCAAAACTGCACCACAAGTCCCAGCATTGCAGCGTAACTCTGGTTGGGTTCAAGACCAAGTATGACAGATAGGTACTGATCCACCAGGTCTTGGTTCTGAAGAGAAAAAGAGCAAGACACATTAACACAATGGAACCTAAACCAGCTACTGAATAAGGTCCCTTAGGGTACACATCACCTCCTTCCACAGCCTGTTCAGTTTCTTCACAGCCCCATCCACTGCCTGCTTATGAGAACCTCCCAGGACTTCCAAAAGGAGCAGACACTGAACCTCCACCTGTCAAGGGAAACAGTTGAGAAAATCTTCATGCATTTGCTTCTCAGAGAGCTGGTATCAAACAAGACATGTCAGGTGCCAGTGATAGCTGAATCTGATCAGGAAAAAGTCCTCAGGTCACGTAAGTGCTTGCAACAAGCTGTCGTTGCTTTCATCTCACATCCACCACTTTGCAGAACCATGCATAAACAGTTTGGGAAACTCTGTCATTTACATCAGGTTACACCTCTTCTTAAAATGTGTTCCAACTCTGTTCCAAGGTGCTGAGAGCATGGTTGCAGGTTCAGGTTCTTAAAGTAGGTGAAAAGAAATCAAAAAGCTATTTGACTGTATGATGGATGCAACATCACACACGATTACTTCAAAGGAGAATTCATGCCATGCTGCAGTGCTTGGAGGAACCACTGGCACACCAAGCCTAGAAGAACTGCTATCCACCACAGTATGCAGAGCAACTCTGCACAGGAGCAGGACAGCCCCACTTTCATGCTTTATACACCTTGTGCTTCTCCTGCAGAATGGGAGAGATCAACACTCACCAGAAAGCAAAAAAGATTGTCATGTAAACCTGGCTTTTAACATGACCTTATCAGCTGCAATCGGATTTGCAGTGTTTCAGCATCTTAAATGACAAGAGAAATACTTAAGTCCTTATTCTCCAAAGGGCTATTTCTGTAAACCAAAAGGAACCTACCAGTTTTTTCCATGTTTCTCCCTGTCTCTTGTCAGGTGTTGGAAAGACTGTGCGCACAAGCAGGCATGTCCAGGAGAGTGCCAGCAGAGCTGCAGATCCGCTGCTCTTACTGTGTACAAACAGAAGGAGGTCAACCTACACTTCCCAGTATGCAACTTACACCTACTAGTCCGTAACAGATTCATCTTCACCCAGGTCACACCAGCACCTTTTAAGTGAGGTCCTTTCAGCACAGAAAAAAAAATCAGCTGAAGCCTTAGCACTTAAGGGCAATCATTACCCCTCAGAAGCTGTGCTCCAGCTCCTGTTCAACACTGTGAAATGAATGGCACAAAAGAGGCTAAATCTGGTATGCCAGGAATGAAAACCCTGAGCTGAAGAAAGGTCAGTTTTGGATCTTCCCAGTGGGATTACAGAAATGAGAGTTCTATACTTTGCCAACTGAGAGTGCTCAAAAAGTGACTCAAGATTTCTCATCTCTGCTCATTTTTACTGTCAGAGCTTCCCAGGCTCAGACTGCCAAATTGTTTCTCAGCTTACATTCCATCCTGGCACACCACACGGTTCTGGTTTCTGCTAACTCTCACCTCCTCCCTCCACTTCAGGTATCAGATCCCACCTCACAGCTTCCTGAGGATCCTCACCCTATTTTGATCTCTACTTCAAAATGAAAGAGTGTAGAAAGTGTCCTTGTGCACAAGGCCATCCACTGTGACTGCAAGCCTTTAAGCCAAGATCAGATAGTCTTCTAAAAGCTACACTTCTGCTCAGCCATGGAGGCACTGCAGGACAGCACTCTGTGGCCTCTGACAGCTGAATAATACATCACTTTTTGGAACTCCTGGTGCTCCCAGATGCTATCATAACAGAGCAGCAGTGTGTTTCTCAGCTCAGCTTTAAACTCATTATCTTCCCACCTACAATAAGGTCTTGAATTCCACCAGCTGACCACCAAATGGACAAGGAAATTCTTTTTCCTAGCCAAAAACTGTAACCCAGAACCAATCCACAAGCAGTAATACCAAAACAATCCTGCTTTCACAGAAGACATGAAAGGGGCAAGAAAGGAACATCTGAATGGTCATTCATTAACAGCTTTGTCTCTTAATGTGTTTAACACCTCTGGCAAGCAGCGGCAGAAGAACCATTCTGAACACAAAAGCAACTACCAGCAACCTAGAACTGCTTCCACAGGAAGAAAGTCACCCCGCACCTGGGAACTCCAGCCTTGCCACCAATCCCTGAAGACTGAAGTGACTGCAGCAGGTTTTTTGCTGTTGCATCTGGTTGGGATTCTGCAAGCTGCTGCAGTGCCAGCTGCAGGGCTCTGCGGGATGCTGCATCACTAGGATGAAAAAGAGAGCCTCGTGAACGTCGTCAGTCATGCCAACATTAAACACATTACTATCCTTGTATCACACAAAGGGCTCTGCTTTCTCATTTCAGCAGTTGAGCCAGCACTTATTTCATCCTTGCTATTCCAAGAAGTGGAGAAGTTCCTAGCAGAGAACTCCATTCCCTTCCTCAACTAACAGAAGTTACATTGAGGCTCTCTGTCAGGTTACAAAAGCAAGCAGAGGTTCTGAACAGCCTTTCTACAACAGGCCACAATTTAATCCAACCTAGAAGTATCTAGAAGACATTCAGAAGATACTTTAGGTCTGGCTTCATAAGGACAAGGGCATTCATTCTTGCAAGCTGAACCACAGGATGCCAAGTAAAGGTGAAACACCAAGTAAGAGGCATAAAAACTTGCTGATGTCAAACTTACCTCGAGAGCCTTATGGCATCATTCAGGAATCTATGGGACACTGCGTGCTAACATTTCTTGATGCTCCATCCCAGCTTAACTAATAAATGCACAAACACTGACAGATCACACCCTGCAGACTTGCCCCCTCGCTCCACTCACCGGTATCGATGCAGAGTAAGGCAGAAGAGTTTGCAAAGGCCTTTCACTGCACCCTCTGGAAGATCTGTAACAGAAGTGATTTCAGAGTATTTCTCTGTAAACTGATGAGCTCTTCAGCTGTAACAGGATTCACTTCACAACTGAAATCGGTGTGAAATTAGCCCACATCTAAAATACTTCTTGCAAGGATCACAGCAAAAGTTCTTCATTTACAGATCTGATGCACATTTTTTTAAATGAATGGCAAAATTGCAACACAGTCACAGAAAAGGAGAGAAATAGAGGTTGTTTTTTCATCTGCCTCAACTGTTCCATTAACACTATCAGAAATCTTCTATACTCCCCCTCTCTCTACACATATGTGTGTGGATAGAAATACTCCATGATTCATTAAAAAAACAGGAAAATAATTAGGAGTGAAACAGGCAACTGCTGCACCAATTAAAAACTAATCCATGGGATGCTACAGCTGCTAACTGGGAAAAGTACACATGGTAGTAAGTGGAGTTCTGTGCTACCCACAAAACCCATGCTTCGAATTAATGTTGGGGGAAAGCACAGACTCCAAACACTGCCAGCCCCCTCCCTCAAACAAACTACCCCTCGAGTCTCACATGACCTTTGAAACAAAACATGCTGATGTTCTTCTCCACCCTGGCAACCAGAACAGTGCCCCAAAGCTTTTACCTTTCCCAGAAATGCATTTTCCCAGCTCACTGAGGATCTCCCTCCGCTCCTTCACGCTGGCTGTAGTTACTTTTACTGCAAATCGCTTCAGTGTATCAGAAATCTAAAACCACACACAGAAGAAAACTTAGCAGACTGCCCTCACACCAGCACACAGCACACAAAGCCAGGGCCAGCAAAACGTGTCATCTGCTGCCACACCACCTCTGAAGTGACCACACAGGAGCATCCACAGCCTTATCTGCTGGGGAGAGGCTCACTGTACATCACACAGGATGAAATTCAGAAGCCTTCTGCTGAAGGACAATGGCTCTGTTCTTTAACCTGTGTCTCTGCCTCAGCACTCAAGCTCTGCATGATGCAAATGCTCCTCTAAAAGTAGGGCAGAGTAAGGGGCAAGATCAACAGCCCAGCATACAGGGCCTTTAAAAGCCAAAAAAGGAATACCTCAAGAAGACAAAGGTGCTTTTCAGTGTTATCTCCTAGAGCCCAGGCATCTCCTAAGGGGCACTTGTAACTGCAGATGACCCAGTTCTGAGTGTAAGCACTCACCCTGGAAAACTGACCTATGGCTCCAGGCTGTCCACAGCTGTGAAGCTCTGTCCTCAGGTGCAGCAATAGAACCAACTGCCCACCTTTAGTCTTTTCCAAAATTAACAGGCACGTTGCAGGGATGTTGCAAACTGGACCTGCCAGATTACAAAAGGCTGCACCTTGCTATCAGACATCTTCCATGCACTATCAGTAGTGCCCAAGGTCACTCCAGCAAGAAGAAAAATCACATCACACAACTGAAGGTTTTCTCCAGGCCTGTGCTACTGTGTGCCTGGATCTGCCAGTGGGAAGGGACCTGAGAGTGCTCACAGTTTAACTCCTGCAGGGTTTTCAAGTGGTATCAGGACAGTGAGATACACTGACTAGAAAGATGTTGATGTTCTATGCAACCAGCTCCTAGAACCACTGAAACCATTTCTATGGACTTCCAAGTTTTACAGGCTTTGCACATAAAAGACTCCCTGTGGGCTAAACAGAGCTCAGCCAGGTCTGTGTTCATGATTTTCTGGCATTTACACAAGCCAAAACACAGCTCTCCAGGGAAGGCTTTTAAAATTCAGCTCTTAAATTGAGCAAGTTTATAGCTAAATAATAATCAGCACCATATTTAGAAGCAAATCTAAATTGTTCCTTCCTTCTTCAGGCAAAACTCCACCAGTTTTGCCACAAAAATAAGTCTTTTTCTAAACAGAAGAAACTTGGCAGTGGAGAAATGGCAACTGCCTTCATCCTCTTCAAGAGCTGCTTTCAGTGAAGGCTTTTTGCTGACACTAGTTACCTGGTATCTAGAGAAGCTGTCCACACCCCCTCGACCCTGTGACCATTTCACACCCTGAGCTCTCCTTGAAAACAGGCTGGATGTGGAGCTGCACCTCTGAATGGTGAGGTACAGCTTGAAACCACGTAGTTACAGTCAGAACTGACAGAACAAGCCACCATTAAAGAGCTCATCTTCTTCCAAGCCTTTCAATTACATGAGTTCATCATATGCAAACTGAAACCAAGCTGCATTTACTCATGCTGCTTAATCACAAGCAGGGAGATGTACAGACATGAAGAACACATTAAGACTGTCCCAACAATCTGGAAATGAAAAACATGAATTATGTGTAACACTACAGGCCTCCCCAAGCAGCTCTGTGCCTTACACAAATGGCACAAACTATGACGCTTGAGTCTCCAGAAGGGAGCTGCTGGCACAGGCTTCACCTATTTGCTTTTTGGGTTTGTTAGGATGTGCCTCTAAGGCGTGTTACAAAGCCAGAACATCGGCAATGCTGATGCAAACAAATACAGAGAACAAAGACAGGATTCGTACTAGTGAGGGTCTGATCCTGGTGGGGCTGGATTCGCCTTGAGAATAAGCACCACGCTGCAGAAAAGAGCTCATCAAAGTCTAACAGGTGATCTCCAGCAACTGAGAACACGCTCTAGGCTGCTCAGTTAGGCCAGCGCTCGGACTTTCCCAGGCGCTCCTGGCAGCCGCGGAGGCGGCCGTGGCTCCCCATTGAGGCATTGCAAGCCCCGGGTAGAGCCGCTGTCCCGCCGAGCCCGGCAGCCACAGACGGGACACAAACGAGGTGGATGCGGCTTATACCAGTCGCTTGTCGGGAACTCATTTCGAGACCGAATGGGACACTCCCGAGCGCAGTAGCCGCCGTCCACGACAGCCGCTCTGGGAGCGACGGCTCACACCGGGCTCCTCAACCGTCCCCACGATCGAAAGACGCCACCAGCAGGGCGCACCTTCCCTTGCCCTGAGGGCTGCAGCTCGGCGCCGGTGCGGCCTCCCCACAGGCGGCTCCAAGCGGGCAGCGCCGGCGCGGCCTTCCCGCCCCGGGCCGGCTGCCACGTCCCCCTTCAGCCGCGGGCGCGGGGCCGGACGCCGCAGGTGGGCCGAGGGAGCGCAGCAGAGCGGGAGCAGAAGCGGGCACGGCCTCAAGCAGGCACCCCTCAGCACCGCAGCCGGGCCGCGACCGCCGCGCCGCGGGCCCGTCCCGCACTCACCTGCGTGTCGGCCGCCATGGCGCCGCCTGTGACCCGGAAGCGGCAGCGGCTTCCGGTGCGGGCCGCGCGGAGGCGGCTGGGCCAGGCCTGTCTCCATGGCGACGGCGCCGCCGCCCGGCCGGGCCCGCGGCGGTCCGACAGAGCGCCGCGAGCTCCGGGCTTCAGCACCGCGGAACCCCGGAGCGCTGGGGAACGGGGACGGGCAGGCGGCGGCGCCACTGCCCAGACGAGCTGCAGCTCTGTCCAGCCCCCGCCGCGGCATCTGCCGAACCCATGCAGGGCTTGGCTGCCGGTGGCTTCAGAGCACAGCAGGTCCCGAGGACAAGGAAGAGAGCCCCTCAGATGACACTATTCCCAGGCCCCCAGTGATCTCGAGAACACAGCACCAATGCAGGCACACATGAAGGTGTAAAAGAGCTTTTTATTTCTCTCTGGACCAACTGTGACACAGATCATGGCTGTGGTTAATCAAAGAGACCGAATCCCATGTCCTCGTCAGACTCCTCTGATTCCTCCTTCGCAGCCTCCTTAGCTGGAGCAGCAGCAGCAGCGGCAGCAGGTGCGGCCGCTTCAGCTACCACAGGCATGGCTGCCACAAAAGCAGAGGGGTCTGCCAGGAAGGCCTTCACCTGTGAAAGGAGAAGAGAAAAATAGAAGGTTAACTCAAATGCAACAAACATTTTGAAGTACTGAACTTTTGCAGTCATGAAGGTAATGTTTCCAGCTTGCCAGAAGACTAATGGATGCACTGATCCCTGCCATGTATGAAGGATCAGAGACATTTCAGCTACACTCAAGTGTAGTAGCCCCAAGAGGAGAAGGAACACAGGAAACTTGGCTCTCTGCTGCCGCAACACATGGAAGCAAGTGCACCCCTTCAGGATCCAGTCTTCACACACAGGTGGGTACAAGTCCTCTCAAACTAGGTGACATCCAAGGTGTTTATGTGACCTGACTGCATTTTTAACAGCCCTCTTTGCAGCAGATTACTCTGCCATTACCTTTTCAGCCAGTGGGAAGGTGTAGTCAGTCTCCACTGCCACAGCCAGGACCCGCTTGTACCCATTGACGATGGAGTGGGGCACAGAAGCAATGGTCGGGTATCCAATCTGCAGGCAGATGCTGGCAACATTACGAACACCCTGCAAGGAAAGAGACTCATGTTTCTGTTCTCTGAGAAACAACCTGGACTACAAACCACGACAGAAGATGTAATGAGGGGCAGTGTGCAACACACGCATTTAACACAGCTCCAGTGAGATCAGTCGAGGACTCAAATGGCCTCAAACACTTCTGAAGTAGGCTCAGACGAAAAAGCAACAGAGGATACGTACTTCTTGACAGACTGCTTCTAAAGGGCCTCGTGGAAAATACCAGAGATGACAGTTCACTCTGGAGCAGTGCTGGCTGCCACAGCAGCGAGGAAGAAAAGGTGGAACGTAACAGACAGGGGTTGTGGCACTCACCTCCAGGAAGCGCTTGTGCAAGGTCTCCTCAGTGATGTCCAGCACTTCGGGATTGTAAATGCTGCCATTGTCAAAGACCTGCTGGATGACCAACCCGAAAGAGAACGGGGAGATGTTCAGCATGTTCAGCAGGGTGGCTTCACTGGCACCCACTTTGTCTCCAGTCCTGATGAGCTGCACATCACTCTGAGGAAATAAAGGGAAAAGGAATGAATATGTGGCAAAGAAATCCAGGCGCCTCGATATAACAGGACACAAATGCTCACTTCCAGTGGCAAGAGATGGAACTGAAAGAACAAATGAGTGCAACAAAATAGGCTCCAAGTTCAGCTCCAAAAGCTGAGACAACCTTAGAGCACACAAGTAAGCACGTCTCAGCTACGAGAAAGGCAGCACTCTTCCTGCATTAACTGCAGGTAGCTCGCCTTCAAGTTCCTCCAGCAGAGCTTAACCCTCCCAAGCACAGCAGTCAGACTGCTGACACAGCATCTCAGCACTGACAGGTGTTTTGACCTCTACAGTTCCGTCAGCTGCCACAGTCAGGGCTGTCCAGTCAAGGAAGAGCTTCAACAACAGCAGCATGCTGCTCACTAACCAGAATTTCGATGGTTCCTCTGGAAATCTTTGTGGTGATGCCCAAGGCCTGGAAAAAGGAGGTCTTCTCAGGTCCAAGACCAGTGTTCTGGGCTGGCACAGTCACATCACAAGGAGCAATAGCACCAGCACGGGCAGCAGCTGGCACCTGGAGAAAGGGAAAACAAGGAGCTGAAGAATGCTCACCTCTAAGAGCTCACAGGATGGCAGTCAACTCCCTCCTGAAATGTTGCCCCAGGAGAGAAATCACCCAGCATGCACAAGGTATACAGAAGCTGAAGTTGAGTAGTTTAGCTAAGACTGCAGAAGCCTAGTTACAAACCCTTAAAGATTCTTAATAACCAAGTATCCCCCATGCAGTTTCAGTTTTGTAACTACCAACTCAGAAACACAGCAAAGACTTATCCAACCTACCTTATTGGCCAGCAGCATGTCCCGGATCTCGGTCAGATCCTCCTTGGTGAAGACAAAGCCCACATTCCCACGGATGTGAGGAAGCAGCCTGAAGGAAAGATGAGAGCCTTCAGTTCTGCTTCTCAGACAACATCTCCCCCTCCTAGACAGAGGATCCAGGAGCACTTTCAGACAGTGTTACCCACTTTTCTAAGGCAGGGTTGTTCTCCAGGTGACCACGAATAGCTTTGCGCATCATCGTGTTCTTCCCCATCAGCACAACAGCCTTCCCACGCAGGGACATGCGGATTTGCTGCATCTGCTTGGATCCCACATTGTCTGCTCCCACAATGAAACATTTTGGGTAATCATCCAGCAGTTGCTATAGCAAAGGAAACACTGTAACTATACAGAGGAATCTGGGCCACAACACATCCACAGGTTAAAAAGTTAAGAAAAAAAAAACAACTCAGAAGTTGTAGAGTGCTGAGCTCAGACTGCGGTGGGTGCAACACTCAGCTTTCACCTTTCACTCAGCTATCCAGTTAGATCCCCGAACAGGTTATCTCTGTAACTACCACTGCAAATTCTCACTGCAGCCACAAACACGATTTGGAGTATCTTAATCTCTTCTTATTGCCACATAACCGTTCCTCAAACTCATCTCCTTTTTCAAAAGCTTCCCCCCACTGCGGACACAGCCCCCGATTGCCGCCGGACCGCTCTCTCCGGGCCGGGACCTCCCCCAGAGCCCAGGCGCCGACAACGCCCCACCAGGCCCGGGCCTCTGGGGCCGCGCCGACACTCACGATGATTTTCATAAAATAGTTGGACTTCCACGTAGCCCTGTCTTCCCTGGGCATCGCGGCGGTGCTCCAAGGATCGCCCGGTGGGTTTAAAGACGAGCTGGGATCTGTCAGAGAGAAGCGCGGCTCAGGCGGGTCCGCACCCTGCGCTTCCTTTCACCCGCCTCCCCCCGCCCCGCAGCTCTGCGCTCCCCGCCAAACAGTCTGGCCGCGGCTCAGGACTCCGGGGACGTTTCGGGGACGTTCCGAGGACGCTTCGAGACCGGCCCAGCAGCCTCGGCCCACTCCAGGCCCGCGGGAGCCGCCACGCCGCACACTCACCTCCACGAGGGCTCCGGGAAGGAAAGGCCGCAGCCCGGGCCGACCTCCTTTTATAGCTCGGCTCACGCCCAATCACAGAGCGCTACAGCGCTACCACGGCTCACCCCATTGGCTGTCCCGCGCCTGTCAATCAGGGCAGGCCGCCATTACCATAGAGCAGCCGAAGGAAGGGCGCGGGCGAGAGGAAGCCACGCGTCTTCAGAAGGCTGGCTGAGTGCGCTACGCCCTCTAGCGGAGGGAGGACCGCGCTGCGGCGGCGAAATCGCCCCCGCCCCGGGAAGACGAGAACGGATCGGGTAACGGGACAGCAGGCTTCGCCTCCCTCGGAGCAGCCCCAACCCCAGCAGCCCCGGAGAGGGGCCTCACTTTGGTTCTCACAAACTTAAGGGCTAGAAAAAAATCCCAACACAGGCGTGGGAATATCGGTAAAAATTTTATTAGCGTAACTGCAGGAATTGCAAATGGCACAAGAAAGCGGAGTTAGAAGTTTACAAGGAGAAAAGAAATCAAATAACTGTCGAGCCAGAGGTGCATCCCCCACAGCTCAGCCCGGACATGGTAGGACTGACCTTGCCTAGGGGTAGCACTTGGTCCGGGGACAGGCCTTTAGACAGAATCTCCCCAGGAGCAGCCCACTGCACCGGTCCCTGCTCCAGCACCAGCCTCTCAGACCTTGTCTCTCCTCACACACCACCCTCCCGGGGCCCCTCACCCAGCGCTGTGGTCGTGCTACCCTAAAACCTCATCTGAAATCAAGTAATAGGCATTTAGGGCAGCAGCCACCAAAAGTCATTATTTGGCAGAGTAGCGTCCAATGTAGCATCCCAGCGTGTGAGAGAGCAGCTAAACCCAGGACACACTTAACACCTTGCTCAGGAGGTACATGTTTAACAGTCTTGGTTAAGCACCAAGAACATATGAGACATCCCCCCCCTTGGGTGCTGTGCACCACCAGCACCTTCCACGGCACCCTGCACCCAGGGTTTCCCATGCCTTCCAGAAGTGTCACTTACACAAGCCTCAGCTAGCAGTGAGGTAGGTTGAAGACTCCCTGGAGAGAGAAACTGAGGCACATGATTACACAGCTTGCAGCTGTCACACAACAAAGTGGCAGAGCCAGAAACATCTTCTCACCCCTCTCTGGCACTCCTAACAACAGTTTTTCATTCTCTTAGCAGTAAGAAGCTGCCCTTTTCAGCAAGATAAACACACGCACTTAGCAATGTCCATTTTAAGTCAAACTGATTTCAAAGATGGAAAACCAAATGCGTATGGTTCCTTGCCTCACAAACACTCCAAGAACTGCACTCAGCTCAGCTGACACAGCTTTAGCTCTGGTGCTTACACAGCTCCCTTCGGTCTCACAACCACAAACTGAGGTTCATTTGTACAGGGAAATAGGTGAAAAAGTTGCAGTGACCCAAGCAGGGCATTGAAGCACCGTGGTGAGGTCAGATGGGACAGTAACCCACAGATTCCAGCCTAAGTTTGGGCTGGTTTCTCACACGGGTGCCCCCAGACCCCTAAGGCACCTGCCAAGCTGAAAAGCACAACCAGATGTCAGTGGTGATATTGCTGTAGCACTCTGGTGAAGTGATTCCAAGCACCACTTCTGGAGCTTCTTTGGCTGGTAACACAGGACACTGCTGGATATTTTGATGTCATACTTCACCTTCCATAGCACCCTCCAGACATAAACCTAGAAGTGCTTTAGCAAACGTGAACTGAGCCTCACAATAACCTCACAAATCCAGGCTAAACTGCCCCCATTTTACAGATGGGAAACTGAGGCACGGTAAGGTTTAGTGACTGGCCCAAAAGTTACACAGCTAGTCAGGAACAGAGTCTGTCTCTCCTGATTTCTTCTCCTTAGTCAAGACCTTTCTTCCACAGGAGAAAAGGAATCTCTCCTTCAGTCTGCCCTATTCTGGTTTCATGTAGCTGAAGACAAGAAACTGAGGGCAAAGGTCTGAGCTCTTCTCCCCCTGCAGCATCATCTTAAGACTCACTATGACATCCTGGAAGCTGGGGCTTTGGGAGAAAGGCAGGTGATTCAAATACAGCAGTTTACAGGTTACAATAAAACCCAAAACACACACTTTCAGGTGACTCAGAGAAGGGGGGAGGGGGGTAAAAAGAAAAAAAGCTATTCACAGTTCACCTGCCTGTGCTAGAGAAAAAACAAAATAGAAGTCACATTCCCTTCCCCATAGATTCCAGCCCCTCCCAACCCACAATAAAAAGAAAATAATCAATGTTAGTTAGGCTTAACAAAGCGTTGAGGTTACAGAGGCAGAAAACCAGCACAACTGGCACACTGCCTAGAACAGCACAGCTCGATATAAAAGTTGCTTTCTTAAAATCACTTCAAAACCAATTTCTGTGTAAGAGGATTAAAAGTAAATTAGATATGAGTTAAAAAAAAAAAACAACAAAAAAAACCAAACCCAAAAAAATCAGTGTAGAAATCTACAGTTCTTATCAAAGGCAGGATACAGTATTCACTTTGATAGGCAAACTCCCAAGTGTGTCACACACACCTGACCCCAGGGACTTGTTATACCAGTAACAGTCAATATAAAAGGTTATTGCTCTAGCATCTCTCAGTAGAACATGTTAACAAGAGCACAGAAAAGGGAAATACCAAGGGGCAGACAGGTCTCATTAGCAAAGAGAGGAAGAAGAAAGGATATAAAGTTTGGATTGTGTTTTGTTGTTTGTTTTTTTTTTTCCTGGCTTCTTAAACCCCTCCGTTTTCCCCTGCTCCTGTGGCAGTTTCAGGCCCAATAAACACGCACAAGTCACACTCGCTTCTGACAGGGATGGATGGAAAAGGCTGTGCTCAAACTATTCTGCACCTGCTTTTAAAGGAGGGAGGATGCCTCTTCCCTGCTCCCAGGAACAGCAGGCAAGAGGAGCAGATGCCCTGAGACAGCCTGGGTGCTGACAGAGGTGCTTGGCGCAGGGTGTCACCCACAGGAGTGCACATCACTGCCGAGGAGTGGTTGGGGCTTCTACCTCCTGCTCCAGTGTGTTGAGAAAAGGCAGAGAATAAACTGGGGGGGAACCAAAAAAACAAAACCCCAAATCACCCCACACAGTAACACCTTGATTCCTTTAAAAAAAGAAAAAAAAAAAGTAAGTGGTATCATCTCCTTACAGTGTAATGGAACTGGAGAGACCCTTGCAGGGTCTCGGCTGCCTGTGCTGATGCTCTGATCTCAGCAAGTCACACATGCCATGTGGCTCCAGCGAGCAGAGCCAGGGTGGCACTGAGATCACAGGGTGCCCTCACTGTGCTACTGCTCAGGCTGCAGGCATGCAGACCAAAGCCTGAGAAAGAGGGGTCAAAGCAGAGGGCTGTGTTGTCTGCAAGTGTCACAATTTGCTCAAGGAGCTGACACAAGCTGAACTGGCAAAGGCTCCTTCTGCCAGGAGGGGGCTCGGGAGGATCTCCCCGTCAGAGCCTGCGAGCTCAGCTCAGCTGTCAGTCACACACACAGACACCCATGCCACACCACAATGAGGGAACTCGCCTCTCTCTTCTGAGACACAGCAAGGGCATTTCCAGTTTAATGGTCCATCTCATCTGTGGATCTGCTGCCTCTCCATAGCAGCAGAAAGCACTTCCACCCCAGCCCGCCCTCCTCCCCCCTGCCTGGTAAGGTTTGTAAATCACAGTAATGTTCAGAGAGACAGAACTGCCAAGGGGTGGCAGAAAGATGCTTAGCGCCCATCTATGGCGCCTCTAACAGAAGAGCTTGAGGAAGCAGTTCTGGCAGTAGGGCTTGTCATTCTGTTCTTTGAAGGTTCCTTTGTTGAGCTGCTTGAGGCAGAAGGCACAGACAAAGTGTTCGGGGTGAAACTTCTTGCCCATAGCAGTGATGCAGCGTCCTGTGATAGGCTTCTGGCAACCGGAGCAGAGCGAGCCGCGGCGCTCGTGGTAATGCACCTCGCAGTAGGGCTGCCCGTCATGCTCAAAGAAGCTGCCATTGATGAACGGTGTGAAACACTCCTGCAGGAGGATAAAGCAGAAGGGGACAGAATGTGTAAGAAGCCAGGCATGCAGGCAGCTCCACAGCCTCCCCCGCCCTGTGGCACAGCCCAGCTGCGGAGTGAGCAGGGTAAGCGGCTGCCTTTCAGCACCACTGTGTTGTTCCGAGAGCCAAACTCAAGAAGAGTTTCCAAGGAAAGGCTGATAGATGGACAGATACAGACACAAGCAAGGGAGTTAACCATGCCCCTTTCCTCACCTTGCTTCACTTACACAATTAAAATACAATAAATAAGCTACCAGACGTGTCCAGTCAGGAGGAAGGACAACATCACTCCCTCCTCTCAGACAGGAAACGCTACAGCACACTCCCCGTTTTTCCTTCAGCTTCCCCACAGTGTGGCAGGCAGAGACCAATGCTGACTTTCAAGCAGTAACAATCTGATGAATTTGGGGCTGGTTCCAACTGAGAAAATGAGGCACACTCATTTTCACAAGCAGTCTCTCCAGAATGGTTGGCATCACACAGGTACACTTTGGGCAGGACTGTCCTTCCTAAAACATCTCCACCAGGTACACACACAACACCCCTGGGGGAAACTGCTGTTCTACAGTACTAATGATCTGGGGCAGACAAGGAGAAGAGGATACACCAGCTATCTGCTTCTTAGCATCCAGATCACCTCACTCCCCATCAGCGTCAGGAAGCTGAGTATGCTATGCTTCAGAACCTGCAACTGAAGCACCCACTCTCCACATGAGAATGGTGGGACTTCTCTCCTTGTACAAGCAGGAAACAGAGGCAGCAGGGTGTGGGGAGAGCCAAGGATACTGCTAGATTTACCAGACAGATCAGGCCCAGCAGCAAGGCCCAGAGGAGAAGCCAGATTTCTAGAATCCTGGCTTTGCTCAGCCCCAACACCATCCTCTTCCTCAGGGAGAACACACAGCAGGAACCTCAACATACCAGTCAAACAGCACGCAGAGCCATCGACAGCTAAACACTCACAACACCAGGACAAATGCAGTTTGCCTGCAGCAAGTCCAAGACTTTTCTAATGCTGACAATTCATTTAATAAACAATCTCCTCCCTCAGTGAGCAGGACAGCTTGAAAGTCTGCTCTGCTTTAGCAGAAACAGGGAAAGAATCCCATCTCGTGTCCTGGAAGACATCAGTGCTGAGCCCACTATTATATAGGCAATGTGGTGGCAGGCAGAAAGGAAGGCAGATAGAAGCCTTGATCTCAGCACAAAAAGGCACAGCTCTCTCCAGTCCCACACAGACAAGGCTGCCATCTTATGTCTCCACTTGCTGCACACCACTCTGGGAGCCACAGAGAGCAGAGTACTGGGCAGGAAGTCCCAACAGCATGGTGACAGTCTGAGCACCACAGCAGCAGCAGCAGCTGTGGTTCTGCTGCTTGTTCTCGTCTGTCTTTCTTCCCCACACAAGGAAACACTGGCTCATTTTGCTCATCTCTCGAGGCCTCTAAGAGTTAATATTTGCAAGGCTCTCTGAAAAAGTGCCAAGCATTTACTCTGCAGTATTCCTGTTTGTTATGCCTGTTGTATGGAGCCTGCCACTATTTCACTGACTTGCATGTTTGTCTGAACGAGGTCAGTCTCATTAGTTTACATTGTCAGATGGAGCATGGGAGGAAGAGCCTCAAAATCTGATTGCTGAGGCAAGTGCTTAGAGAGAAGCTTAGCTTATAACTATTTAAAGGTCACAGAAAATGTTTGTGTTTATCTGAGAGCTGCTGGAGAAGGCCATTATTGCAGCTGGGAGCAGAAGGACAAAAGCAGCTATAAAGTTTAATGTAAACAGGCAGAAAAACAAGAAGGTGTTTGTTTGCTGACAGGTTTTTATCTCGAGGGGCCAGCTGCCTTTGAGTACCCCACAGATGCCTTTTGCTGATAAAGGACCAGATGTTTGCAAGGTGGAAATGAGAGGGGTCTTACAGCAGCAGCAAAGGACCCTGGGTTTCTTACCCGACAGACAAAACATTCAGGGTGCCACAGGGTGTTCAAGGCAGAGATGTAGTTTTCCAGGATAGCCCGGGCACAGCCGCCACACTTGGGGGCAAACATATCGAAGTAGTCCTTGCGGCAGTAGGCTTTGCCATCCTTCTCATGAAATCCTGCCAAAGGAGAAGAGAGACAGAGGGCATCAGCTCCTGATCTTTACCTATGGCCAGGGTAGGATCATCCTTCCCCCCACTAACACACAACAGGCTGCTTGTTCTGCTGCCCTTCCTGTCCCATGTGCATACACACCCCCCCTTCCTCTCCAGGGAGAAAAGAGGATTGCTGCTAGCATCCTTCCCCCATGAACAGCTTCAGCCCTTGGAATCTGCATCTTCAGTAGCTCCCATGTCACCTCCCAGGTGTCCCCCAATAGCAGCTCTGCCTTACACACTTGTCAGCAGTTCAAGGAGGAGACTGCAGTACCTTCAGGTCCAAAGAAGGCTCCACACTGGGCACAGAAAAAGTGTTCAGGGTGCCATGTCCTGTCCAAGGCTGTCACCACTTTCTGTTCAGAAGAAGACAAAGTGCAAGTCATGTAAATGATGACTTCAGCTTGGAGGTAAGGGGGGGAAACCACACTAACATTGGTAATGACAACAGCATGCATTAAAATAGACTGTCCTTTAGAGAGCTGAATCAACTCTCCCCCCTCCTCTGGCTCATTCAGGCTTTGCCTGCACATGTGTTTTTTCACCCTAAAAGGATCTCAGACACTACTTCCCCCCTTACCCTGGGCCACATCCAGCTCTCAGGACCAGCACCACTCCCTGCTACTACAGGCCACCAATAGCCATATGCTGAGGAATTATTACTGCAGCAGTGTGGGGTTCTGAAGGAACTTTGGTGAAGCTAAGAGGGACTAATTCCTCTCATCAGCGTAAGAACTGACTGGGCCGAGCTGTTTCCCACTCAGAGCCAAGGCAAAGGGAAAACAGAAGCCCCAAACCCAAATCTTTCACCCAGGACACGTGGGTGGAGCTTTTTAAGCAGGTAGGCCTGCAGCACCTTGCCAGCACCCTCAGTCCCCCTGCAGAACTCACGTCAAGGATGGGCCCATTGCAGTAGTAGCAGCGGGGGGAGAAGAGGTTGTGGTAGTCCTTCTCGCAGTAGGGCTGCCCGTCTCGCTCGAAGAAGTTCCGTGACCCAATCTCCTCCTGGCAGTGGGTGCAGACGAAGTGCTCGGGGTGCCAGGTTTTCCCCATGGCTGTAACTACCTGTTAGGAAGACAAATTATGAAGGCCAACTCTATCTCCCTCTCCCCTAGACCACAAGACAAGATACCAGCTCTGGAGGTCAGCAAGAATGACAAGTTCTACTACTCAAGTGAGCCCTGGACTGGGGTAGCATGAAAACTGAATTACCTATCATGTCAGGAGAGGGCAGTCCCTCAAGGGCAGGGTAGAGGTCACTGGAGGAGCTTACAGCGTACCTAGCCAGTGGATAAATAGAGTACTTCAGTTTCTCCAGCATCTCCAGTCTCTTCAGCCTCACGAAACAGCCCTCCCCATTACTCCCAGCTGCAGCCCAAGATCCAGCAATGAGACAGCACCTTCAACTCACCTGCCCAGCAATAGGCTTCTTGCAGGCTCCGCAGACACCTTTGGCAACTGTGGCGACACCCAGTTTGTTCAGGTCGGACTGGAGACTTCCCAGCATGGTATCCAGCTGGCTGCCAGGCTTGGAGGTTGTGGATGGAGGGGAGCTGCTCCCGACTTTGCCCTGAGCCATGAACTGCAGAGAAGAAAAAACAAAGACTGTAAGGCAAGGGCTGCTGTGCTTACAAGCTGAATGCCTGCTGGTGCTGCCAGTGGCTCCTCTGTAGAGATGGACTGGAGACTCTTAGGAAACAGCTACAAACTCTGCAGAAGTCAGGGAGAGCCAGGATCAAGGACACACACGTATTATGCCCATGCAGAGACCCTGAGATGTCTAACAGCAGAGCTGTGAACTGAGGATTTGGTTTTTCATTCACTGAGCATACAGCAGAAGTCACCAGCACATCTCAAGCAGTCAGTACTGTGCTCTCTAAACCTCTGCCAAAAATCTCCCTTTACCTCATCAGTTCCTGGCCAGCTGACAAGGCAGAGACGCCATCCAGAGGGCCCTTTCCCCTTGACCTCTATTTCTATGCTGTAGCTTGCTCTCAGCTGTCACTCCTCTGTGATAGAGATCACTCTCTTCTTCATCATTGCACCTCCCTTTTGGCTAGACTATCTTCTCCCTTCCCCTCCCTCCCTTTGCACTGCCTTCTGCACATCTTTTTGCCAAGTCTCCTTTGCCCCCATCAGGTGGCTCTCATCCCAGGCCTGAGATCAGCAAGTGGAAGCAGGCAGGAATTAACTCCCCTCAGGCTGCCTGCTGTTTGTCTACAGAGAGGGGACTGCACCCAGCCAGCACAGAGCCCCAGCAGCCAGGGCTGCCACCTCTATTGTTGGACTGATGGATTAAGATCTTGTTTCAGAGGCTGTTTCTGAACCTCACACTACCACAGTACACATGGCTGGAAAGGCTTCCCAGAGGATGGGGAGAAATGTTTTACTTGGGTTCATAACTTAACAAAAGTTTATGATCATTGTGGCCACCAAAGCTGCCTTTGTAGGCAAGCTGCAATAGTGAAATACAGATTATTTCAGCTGATTTTGTACTGCAAGTGCTACCATCAGCTTTAGAGAGATCCAAAGAAGTCTCACCCTGAGATGCTGGTCTGGTGCTCATTTTCTCTGACAAAGAGGATAGATGACACCAGACATAAAATCTACACTTGTGAACAACCCACCAACGTGCTGCCAGCACAGCCAGGGAAGCAGGGACACACGAAAGGCTTCACAGCCTTGGCAGAACAGGACCTTCCAGCCACAGGAGGAGCTCTGCTCCCTGTCTTGCAGATGGTTGTGCTTGTACTCAGCTGGTTTACTCAATCACAAATCTTGGTTCCTACTCATTTGTGCAGTTCTCATGACACATAATTTTAGTGTTTTCACACACACAGGTACACACACTCCTCACCAGCCTTGCCTTGCAGGCAGCCCCACTCCCAACAGAGCCTAACACACAGCTTTTCCCCTCCTCTCTCCCCCAGATCATCCTCCCATATCTTGCAGCCCCGACAGATCCCAACATCCTGAGCCAACAGCCAGCCCTTCAGCACACAGCAGCTGTTGGGCTACAGTGAATGTCTGCAGTGCACACCATGGGAGGAAGACAAGAGACCTTTGGAAATAAAGCCAGGCCACAGTCCCAGGACAAAGCCAGGGCTTCCTGCACAGCTCAGCAAGAGGAGAACAGCTGGGCCACATCAAGGGAATCATATCCTCTCACTCTAACCAGGGGCTTGTAGCAACCAGGCAGGGCAGGCCCAAATGCCACACACAAAAGATAAATGCCATCAGGAGAGAGGGATGAGATGAATTCAACATGGAGCCTGAGAGCACTTCACCCTTGTCTGTAAGGACCATGTGCTCCTGCAAGTCACAGCTGACCTCAGTGCAGGCACAACCACCTGTGCACCCTACAACTTCTAACTGGCCTAATGATCCAGTCTCCTTGACAGCTTCCAGATGAGTCCCCAGCTGAAAGAAGCTTGTTACCACCTCCTGCATGCAATGCCTGCTGTTTACAGAGGACACTCAGCACAGCAGCCACAGGAATTTCTCATGCAAACACCCTTCAAATTCCCACCTTTCACCCATGAGGTGTGCCATGGGTCAGGTTTGGTCAGGAACCCTATGAGCAGCAAACCATGCACTAAAGGATATCACCTACAGCATTTCTGCTGGGAGCTCTTGGAGCAGACCCCAGCAGCATCTGCAGCACACTCATCCACTAGAAGATCACACCATGCTTAGGAAACAGAAAGGAGGTCCTGCCTTGTCATGAGTAGGGGAGCCCAGGGGCGTGTGAGCAGCCAGTAGATTGGCACTGTGCAGGAGGGGAGGAGCAGAGGTCACCTGAAAAGCACAACAGTTTGAGATGCAGAGGAGGTTCCCTGCTCATTGCTTGAAAGCTGCCTTTACACAGAGCATTGCACATCACTGCACTGCTCATACATTTTGACTTCCCACAGCCCTGGAGCTACAGCTCTTCCCTGGCAGGAGGTGCAGTATACAGCTCTTGCTCACACCACCTCCTCCCCAAAATCCACTTGCACTATGGACACCTATCTCATGGACAAACACAGGTCCACTGCTGATCTGCTCCCTTCCACTCACAAGACTCTGCCATCTTTCACTGCCTCCTCCTCAAGAGAGATTGTGGCAGGGAGAGTTTCAGCCTTTGTTTCAGAACTACTACCTTCATCTCAGAGAGAAATACAGTCCCTGCTGCACAAAGTGATGATCATCAGACAGGAACCACACACATCAGCACCTTCCTGCACAGACCTGTACTGTGCAGTGCTAGGCAGGCACAGCTGGGTGAGTCTTCTTTCTAGCAGCTCAGCACCAGCCTGTGCCTGACCTTATACCTACTTGAGCTATCAAGTTGAGAGTAGCTAGACTGGAAAACACTGCTAAAAAAAGACAAACCAAAAGAGAAGCCTGCCTGCATCTGTGGGAAGAAAGCATCATCTTCAGTCTGACAGCCAACAGAAACAACTGTCTTGGTGCTAGGGATCCGTGTCTGGGGAGAACAGGAGTGTCCAGGATCTTCAGGAGGGGTGCCCACAACAGAAAACTCATGATAATCATCCTCAGAAGTTTCCCACTGGAAAAGAGGCTGGGGAGCCAAGGTGAAGGAAGAGGAGGAGGCTGGACTAGGAGCTGGGGTAGGTGGCACATGGGAAGGCTGAGGTGGGAGTGGAAGAAGAGGTGCAGGGCCAGAAAGATGAGAAGGAGCAGCATTAGCAAGGACTGTCTTTGCAGCTTCTTTGGAAGGCTGGAGAGGGGGAGAGGCTGGAACAGAGATCATCTTCCTTGAGGGGAGTGGGGATTCTGGAGGAAAAACCACCTAGAAAGACAGGGAGGAAGAAAAAGAGGTGAATAAATCCAAAGAGGAACTAATGAGCACTTCTTGCTGGTTATTACCACTATGTTTAAGGAGGAAAAGCAGCAAGAAAGGAATTAGTTAAAACATGCTTCTCTGTGTAGCTGAAGGAAGAGCACCATCTTACACCCAGAACTTCCTGCACAGGGACAGGACAGGGGAGAACAAAGCATGTCTCTGTGTCAGGTGTAGTCTTAAAAATAATCCCCCCACAGACATAGGCTGATACATGATAGCAGCAGACTGCCCAGACAGGCACCAGCACTCTCAAATCCCACTCCAGTTCTTGAACAAAAAGAACCAGGACCTGAGTGCCTGTTCACTTTTCAAGCCAAACAAAGGTGAGTCAAAAGAGTTAGTTCTTGATTCTGTGTTGCTTAGGACACTCGGAAACTTAATCTGCACCTCCACACAATGCTATCTGGCCTGGGGACATGCTGGAATTTCCCAGTGCACATCCCTGCTTTCTACCTTCTCTACTTGCTGTCCACCATTCTGCTCTTCCCCCTGGGGCCTGGCAGCGATAGTGACCCCCTCTGCCAGCCAGTCACCCTGGCTCTGCCACTCGTCCTGCTCCTGCTGAGCGCTGCCCAGTCTGCCCCGCAGCTCCTCGATCACAGGATCTTGGGACTCAGTCTTGTGACATGTGGCAGGGCCTAGCTTACGCCTTGGAGAGAGGTCACGGTACATGGGATGCACGTTGGCAGTCTCTTTTGTCCTCTTGATCAAAGATTTTATCTAGATGACAAAGGCAACAGTATCAGCAGAGAAGAGCAACGTCCCAGCGAGCCCCGAGATGCAAGGGCACAAACTCAAGCCGTTAGTGACAACTGTGAGCAGGAAGAGAAATGACATTTATTCCACAATGCCAAAATTCCTCTTGGCACAGCCCAGAAGAGTGACTCAGTGCAAGGAAAAACCCTGTAAGAATAATCACAGCAGCCAAAAATAACTATCTAGAAAAGGAAGGGCAAGATTAACAAGCAGGAAGCCAAGATAGGAGGTGCAGCATGACCACTCCACTGAGCACTGAAGAAAGCTCAGCATCACAAGGACAGAGGAGCCTCTCTGTTTGCCCTTTACAGGCATGAGACTCTTGGTCAGAGATGTCTGGTGCACAAAGTGTACTTCCAGCGCTGGAAGGAACACTCACAGCTCCAGCCATGAGACCTAAAAAGGTTAGCAGAGCAGAGGAGCTGCCATCCCAAGTCAGGAACATCCTCCAGGGGCATGACATAGCCCCAGAACTTTTCAGAGGCCTCTGTGCCCCGAGCCTTACCCCAGTAAGGGAACAGAAGTCCATTTCACAGTGAAGCCCCTACAGACTGCCATGTTCTGTGCTGCTGACTGACATGCAGAAGTGACCACAAGATAAAGCAGAGGATTTCAAAGCTCTGTGACATGCAGCTATCAGTACCAATGCTCAGAGCCTCATGCTGTTAGTGTGGGTGAGTCCAGGCACACTCACACCACACAAAATGTTAGTGTGTTGTCAAAAGAGTCCTCGCTAGGACTCATCCTACTCCTACATTCATTCAGTGCCTGCCTGGCCTGATGCAGAAATCCTCTCAATGGGTGGTTTGGAGACACATGGCAGATCCAGCTCAGCTTTGCAAATGTTTTCAGGAGATTGTGGAGCAACTGCTGAGCTTCCAAACTGCTCATTTTCCTGCTGTCCTCCAACTTTGTTTGTGCTAGCAGCACTCGCCTTCTTAGGAGTTCTGTCTCTGCCCTGCCTCCTCTTGACCAGATCAGGACAACCATCCACCTGGGTTTCACCCAGTACTTCAGCTTTGAGCTCCTGTTCTTTCTCCACTGCAAAGCCCAGCTGGTTTTTAGTGTCTGGGAAGACATCCTGCCGATCCAAGGCCACAACAGTAGGTTCACACACGGGATTTAAAACACTGTCATTCTTTGCATGTACCTCTGGCACACGTGCAGGCAGCTCCAGGGCCCACAGCTCATCTAAAGCAGTTTCTCCATCTCTGCTCTGGGAAGGAAGGGCTGTATTGTCCCTGAATGTTCCCTTCTGATCCAGTTCTTTAGGTATCTGCCCCTTGCCTTGACCATTTAAAGTGTTTGCAACTGGTACACTTGAGATTTTGGGGTCAGTTCTCTGCTCTTTTGTCTCAGTCTCTGTTGCCAAACCTTTCTTTAAGCCTTGTGCCTCCTCCTGAGCAGATCTACACAGAAGCTCCACACTGGAAGCTGGCACAGACTGGAAAGCATTTCTAGAAGAATCAGGCTTTCTGCTCAGCTGAACTAAGCTGCCAGAGGTCATCTGTACCCCACCAGTAGCAGACCCAGAAGAGACTCGTGGTGGGGGCACAGGGACCATTTCTGCCAAACTGGTCTTATGTGGAGGAGGAGAATGCCCCGGAGTAGGCAGAACCATAGTGTTGTCACCATCCTCAATGCAGATGACTGCTGAGGGGGCAGATGCTGGCACTGCCAAGTCCCCACTGTGACTTGCAGAAGGGTGTTTAGAATGGGACAGCATTGGTAAGCTGTGAGGAGAGCTGCTGGAGTCTGCATTTGCTGAACTGGGAACTGGTTCTAGGGAGGGTTCAGAAGTCAGAGACATAGAGGAAATAGTCTGCAAAAAGGAAACAGAATGAACAAGGAGAGAAAGAGATAAAGACAGAGGTAAGGAGAAGACAAAAAGCAAAGAATTAAGCATTATAATAATCATGACCTCTAAGTTAAAGAGCCATGTTGATCCAAAGCCTTACTTCCAAGAGTAAGGAAGGAAAATGAGGTATCAAAGAGCAGTGTGACATGAAATCACAAGAGATGAAGTTCCACAGCTGTCAAGATCCTTTTCCTACAGCCTTGTCCTAAGCTCCTGTGTTCACCTGCAGCTGTGATGGGGGCACACAGTGGCCACTGGGAAGCCAGCTACAAACCCAGGAATGTCTAGACTGTACGTGAAGGTCACCTTAACTTACTCATAGTCAGACATGTAAATTTTACATTTTCCAAGCTGACAAAAAAAGTGATCAATGAAAAGAACAAAGCATGACATTTTCTTCTTGATACCCTAATAAAATGCTCCAGTTGACTGAGTACATGGTAATGAAAACAAAGCCTCAGGGCATTCACAGCAAGAACAGATGACATGGGCTTTGTTCTATTCACATCACTAATCTCACCTTGGATGTGACACATACTGAATCTATATGAGCCTGTCAGTCACTCCATGCCCTTCTAAGCATTGCTTAGGTGGCTAGATTAGCCTCCTCCCCCTAGGCCAAAGAGTCCAGATCTACACTGTAATAAAGTCAGTATTAATTTTGATCCAAGTACAACAGAAGCAACTGATACAAAGTTTTAGGTTTTCCTTGAATTACAGGGTCTTCTGAAAACAACAACATCATAGATCCTCCTTTCTTCATTCCCAGTCATTCCTGGCTAAACTCCAGGAGACAAATTGGCATTACTCCTTTTTTTTTTAAAGGGGGAAAATTAGAAGTGGCTTGGACAAGTACACACAGCAGGTCAACCTAAAATCAATACTAAGCCCTCTCAGTTTAAAACCTTACCCACAAAGGATTTCCAAATCTAAGGGCTACCAAGACCTGCTCTGACTTAGTCACATTTTCCAAAAGAGCCTCTAGAGGTTAGGAACATAAGTTCCTAAGCTCAGGTAAGGAAAGCCAGTCTCTACTTACCTCTCTGAGATACTTAACACAAATAAAAGGATAGAATTAACCTGAACATGCACAAAATCTGCCAGTAGATTGAAGAGACATGCACCTTCATGTGACCTAAGATGTCACCATCCCAAGGGGTCAGGAGCTGGCACACACAGAAACGTTTGCTAAGTCACAACAGTAGTGTAACAGGGAGACCACGCTCCAAAAGGAAGAGCCACAATTCATTACAGATTGCTCCTCCCTTGGAGTAACACAGCAAGACCCACAGTCACAGGAGAGAGGAAAAGGAGTAACAAGCACACTCAGTAGTTAAAATGAGGGAACTGTCCACATTGCCCTCTCCCTGTATTTTGCCTAAGCTGGCATCACCTATAGAAGTAACCTGGGTTTACGCTGTGGTTCACACTTAGCTTCCACACTTCCTAAACTGAACTCAGACATTTTCAAGGCAAGACTACCATTTTGCTCAAAAGTAATTACTTCCAGGCTATTACAAACGTACTAGCCCCAAAATAAGGGCAATGGTTGAATACTCAGCAGCACCAGAACAGTTAAATGCTAGCATCTAGCTATGCAGTCAGCAGGCATCATGTTACACGGGACCCGCAGAGGTCGGGAACACAAGTGCATTAAGCAATCTCAGTGCCTGCTGACTGATGAGCCAGATAACCAAAATCAAATGGATTCTGTGAAAGTAAAAAGAATGAGCAACTCATTAAAGTGAGCAAGAGATGATAAAAGGGTAACCTTTCAGTCTGTAATAGCACCTTTTACTCTGAGGTATGAGGGAAACTAAACATCAGTGCCTCCACCCCTCCCATCCCCATCTACTCCAACTTCTAGTTGTGTCAGCTGCCAGCTCCACCTAACATACTTAGCTTTTCTGTCCTATTTCTTGCAACCACACACGGGGCTGGTGCTCTAACAGTAGCTTTTTGTCTTCCACCTTTGCAGAGACACCACTTCTGTCCCCGACACCTTGCCACTGGTACAGGCTAAAGATCCTTTTTACAGGCCAGCTAACACCACTAGTTAGCACAAATAGGGAAGGCAGAAACAAACAAGGACTGAAAGGAAAATGAAGCAACCTGGAGGACAGGAAAAAAGAAAGTTTTTGTTTAAACAAGCCAATGGCAATATTAACAAAAGGAAAATGATCACAGAAACTGTGTCCCTTGTGCTTCAGGAAGAAGGCTTGGACACAGATGAGTTCAATGCCTTGCAAATGTACTAAAGTACTAAGTCCAAATCTTGAAGTTCTACTGCATTTCAGTTTGCTCTCAGAGCTCAATCAGAAACTAAGCCAGGAAAGCAGACAGCATTGCAGAAAGTAGCTCATCTCTGTCATGCAGGCTTTATTTGAGTTGCACAAAGATTTGGGTTTTTTCCCTCAGGACTGCAAAGCATTTCAGTGGCCACACAGAAACTTCCCCTCCTTGTATCTTGCAAGGAAAATCTGTGCTGGGCAAGGTCACTATCAGTTGCCAAGAGCTCACCTAGGAGCAAAAGCAGGTGGCAGCAACCACACCCTGTGCTTGTTTCCTGGCCCTGATAAAGCAGCAGGGGCGAATGGCTCGAGTCCACAACGTGGAAGAGAAGCAAGGAAGGGCACACCCACAGCACGGGCAGGAACTCTGCTCCAGCTTCTCAACAGTGCAGTTTTCAACCAGACTGAACAGCTACTTGTGGATATCCTACAATCTACCCTGGGACCTAATAGAGAGGGGGGAAAAAGGCAACACTGAAGTGTCAGCATTTGCAGTTGACTGAACACACACTACAATGAGCCTAGAGAAAACGGAGAGTAACTCCTAGATTCTCACAAGATGAGGTACGTGTGCCAGAACTGGCAGGCTGAATTCAATTCCAGCAAGTGCAAGGTAGGTGAAGGCCTGCAGATTGTGCATGGTCACTGCTGGGTTCTGAACTCACACACTAGGTCAAAACTCCAGGTATTGGAATGTCCTCCATGAAATACACAGCACAGAGAGTTCACGTGAATGGTGCAACAGACAGATCAACAGCTGTGGTTGAATGTGCTGTCTACCTCTCCTCACAAAACATTCCTCAGCTCTGGCTGCCCTGATGAAAGACATGGTAGGAGGGGTTGGAGCTCAGCACAGACAAGAAACACCAAGCATGAGCAGAATCTTCCATGAGGAAAATCCAGAGAATTAGGGACTGTCTCAGGCTTAGAAATCAGACTTGCATGTGCATGTAAGAAAGGCAAACCCACAATGACAACAAGGTCAGTATTTGCTTTCAAGATAGGATTTACTTTCTCCACCTCTCATAGCACATTCAAGTGAGAAATTCAGTAAGGTTGAAAGCAGCTGAAAGGAGAAAGAAGAGAAAATATTTTTCATTTTGCTCTGATTATGGGGAAATAAAAATCCATTTTCATAAAGCCTTGTGAAAATAAGGTCCAAGCTAACCGTCTCGTGCAAGAATGACAACCTACCTACATGGATAAAGAACAACTCAACTACATACACATGCCAATGTTTCACACATCAAAATGACCATGGGCAAGTTACTTCTGAGGTTATCCTACTATGAGACTTCTGTGTGCTATCTGTGACTGTTCCTTTCCAATACAATAGTCTGATTTCCAAACAAGAGTCTGAACAGTATTTGCTATCCTCTGCCCCCACAAGAAGCTCAGACTTTAATCCCACTTTGAGGTGAATAAGAGACTGCTTTAAGATTAAAACCTTTGAAGTCTTCATCTGTCTGATGGAAGGGCTTCAGTGCTCACAGCACATGCCTGGAAGATTCTCTCCAGGGAAACTACATCAGGGTAAGAATACCTCCAAAGAGAGGGATCATCCTACAGAACAGAAGAGCCTGGTCTCTGTCAGTTAGCAGAGTGGCATCTCATACTCCCCTACTTCTTGTTAAGTACTCTGTACTGAGCAGTAACTAAGCTCATTATCTTTGGGAAACAGACAAACTGCAGAACCAAAGGAAAAACAGATCCCAGAACTGTCTTACACTGCCAGTGATGAAAATTTATAGCATTTGAGAACACCTAGAGCAGCAACCCCCACAGAGAGCACAAATACCACCACAGGAAGTTTCTCAGAGCGACTCTGACAGGCATTCTGGAGACCAAGCAAGGTCAGCAGATACAGCTAACAGGCAAGAGAGGCTAGGGGGCCGGGGGGAGACAAGATGAAGTATTAAGTTGTCACGATAAGGTACCTTGAAGTCAGAGAGAGATGCCATCAGCTCATCCAGTTCTCGTGTAGCTGAGGAAGCAGATATCCGGGTCTGCTGCTGACTGGCGGTGACCCGCTGGGGGCTGCTCACCTCGCCTTGGCTCACAGTGATCGCAGGGCTGACATGAAACAAAAGTAAGAAGAGTGCATTTAAGCCTGGGAGAGCATTCCAAGGCTGAAAGCCCCACTGCTCCCCCAGGCAAGCACAGCATGAGGAGTTTCATCAGCACTGCCCACCCTGGCCAGCCCTCCCCCAGCCCCAGCTTTCAGAGCACAGGCAGGCCCTGTCTCTCTGCCAAGTCTAACACAGTTACACACACAGCATCCATTAAGAAATGGACGATGACCAAACATTCATTTTGTCAGACAGTGTGTATTTGTGATCAGCTATGAGTTTGAACAATCCACCTCTCATAACATGACCTGTATTTTCTCATCCAGGAGTAGATAAAAGAGCAGCAACATCTTCATGTACCTGCCTGATTTCTGACCTTCAGATAAAGCCTATCTTCTGTCTGTCACACTCCTGCAGTATCTGCCCCTATGCTACAGTCACTGCTCCCACAAGAGCCTGTCCCACCCTGCCCATGTCAGCAACCACCAAAACACTACTCACACAGGACTTGGCACCGAGCTCTCCAGCTCGTCCAGCAGGCTCTCCACGCTGGGACGCACATCTTCGATCCCACGGGCACCATTTCGCTTTGGCTTTTCTTTCGTAGGGGGAGCAGCCTTCCCTCCCACAGAGCTGCTGCTCTCTGGGACAACATAGTGAGGTCCAGTCACACTGGGCAATGATGGGCTTCTGCTGGCCTCATCTTAAGAAAGGGAAGCAGAACAGAACCATTCAGACCCCTATGTTCATACATACAGGCAAAAGCAAGAAACTGTCCAGAAATCTCGTGGCACATCCATCTCTAATGATATAGGAATCTTAACAGCACATGGGCCTGAGCAACTTCTAACTTTGGAACTTTAGTTAGAGCCAATTTCCAATCTGCCCTTGTTTTAAGCAGCTCCCCAGAGATCCCACCCAGGCTAAATGAATCTTTAATCAGGGGCTGGAGGGGGTCTTCCTCAGTAAGGGGAAGAGAAAGCAGACTATTATTTTGAGAAACAAACTACCACTCATACCAAACATCTTGCTATTCCTTACCTGCTGGGAAGCCACTGGCAGGATTATGTTGAACAGCATTCAGTTCCAGAAGAAGTCTGTCCAGTTCTGAGAGGTTGCTGCCCAGAGAGGAACTGGTCATTGTGGGAGACGGCTCTGCAGACTTCTGCTTGTTCGGGAAACTGTCGATAAAGGGGAAGAGTGAAACGTCTATGTGAAGATACAGCAGGAGGACAGAGGGAAACTCACAGTAGGTTCACAAAATTTACACATGTACTGTATTGTTTTCCAGCTCTGGGAGAATGGTGTGTGCTTTGTGAAAGGACTACCATACAGCCACTGCTTAGCCACATCCTCAGTTCTCATTTACAAAGAAACAGCATTGACGGGCAGGGCTTCCGATTTTAGGAGTATGTCTTGCACTGCCCTGTAACAAAGAGTTAACTGTCTGCAGATGCAGGATGCACAGAGCAGCAGCAGAACCATTAGCTCACACACAGGAAAATGCCTTGTTTCTGCTGACATCACACCAAGCAGCAAAAACTTCCCCTTGAAGCAAGGGCAGGGCAGAAGAGGCAAAGTACCAACCTCAAGGTACCGGCCAAAAGTAGAATGCAGCAAGTGACGTGGTCGCCTCTTGCAACACTCAAGGCTTCTCTTTTCAAGCCCTCAAACCCTTAATTTGGGGAACTCTAATCAATTTATAGAAAAGCAATTAGAAACTGTTTTCTACTGTGTTAAAACACAAGCCTTGAAAGGAGTTTACCTGTACACAAGTGTGAGTAAAACACTGGCTGTGATTATTGTTAATCCCTATATGGGAGAATCCCTTTACCCCCCACAACTGCAAACTGTTTCAAAGCCAAACTTAACACCAATGCAGTGATTTTTACAGTCATTACACTGTAGTAACAGTCTTCCCATTGTTCATGTCAGAGAAATTATTCTTTCCTGGGTTTACAAATGAATAAAGTAACTTCTAGTGCTGGAGAGGTTCTAATTTTATCAAAAGATGATACTTTCCAAATCCCAAATAGGAGCTTCTGGTTTGGGCACACTGCTACATTATGCTCAGAAGGTTAATACATAACACAGGCTTTGGGACTCTTGACACTTCAACCCCAGTAACAATTATAAAAGTCCAGAAGGACACTTCTTATCTTTCTCCTCAGACTGGAAATACAAGAAGTCTCCATCAATGCAGTCTGGAGGAGGACACACTTCATGCTGACCCAAAGATACAAGCTACAGTTCAGACCAGAACAATGTCATGCCAGACTCTTGCACAGGAGGACTTAGAGCCCTAAGTAATTACCTCCATTTTGTACTAATTGCATGCAGCCATCTGAAAACATTCCAATTACTGTCCCCATTGGTCCATCTCTGGATATGCCTGCCTCTACCCAGAATTAGTTCTGGCTGAAAGCATCTTCCTGCTCAGCAGAAAGAGTTGAGCATTGTTAGAACACCAGCGTCCATGTTGTCAAGAGGTGCCCAGGACAGAGTGCACTGCAGATGGCCATCAGAGCTGAAGCTGACAGCCTCTTCCTCACTCATTCCTGTCAGCAGGAAACTCTGTGCTACTGTACAGGCTACTCCTCCAAGCTCTCAGTGCAAGAGCAGCTGCCTTAGCCAGATAACTAGTTTATACTTGCAATCACCTACTGAGGGTAAAGTTTTAGGAAGTTCAAATTCACATGAAAATTCAAGTCACTGCACATCCTGCTAGGCCATGAGTAACCAAGTTCCCTGGGATAACTGACTCAAAGGCCACTCACTTCTGTGCTGGGGTGATGGATTTGTCACTTGTCTCTGGATCATATCCTTCACAACACAATCCAGATCCTGTTCTATCTGACAGAGCCTTAACCTCTCCTGCAGCTGAGCAAACCAAAGGGCCAGGTCAATGTCTGAAGTGAGCGTGAAAGCTAGAGTGGCCTCTTACAAAAGAGGTAATCTAAACCAACACTAGGCAACATAATGGACACAGAGAGCAGTGTTTGTTTCCACTTAGAGGTGACAGCTTGAGCCACAGCAGGCTCAAGCTGTGAGTCAGGCTTATCTCTTAACAGGGACAAGATACCTGTAGACGTGTTCCTCTTCACTGGCACGGGGAGTAGGAGAGCTGAGCCCGTCCCTAGGAGCAGAGGCACTGGAGCTTTTGGCACTAGAGCTGTATATAGGAGACTGGGACTGAGGCTGTGGAAATGAGATTTGCATTGGAAAGTAAGAATACAAAGCAACGATGTACTGCATTGCAACCCCACACACGGGTAGGGCAGAACAAAGCCCAGCAGAAGTAAAATTACTCTGCTAGCCTCTATCAGATAAGCTACACCAGGAACAACTGTTCTCTGCTTGCTTCAGATTTGCCTAAGTCTGTGCTGGAAACCCCCAGTCTGCTTTCCACAGGCTACACACAGATGACTAATTCTAATCTCATCACACTCCCATTTTGTCAGGAGGACGATGGGTTTCAAATTCTTTTCTACCACTTGCTCCAACTGGTTAGTTCTATTAAAAACCCTCCTCACCCCCCTATTTCCCCAACTCTGTTCA
Organism: Dryobates pubescens; assembly: GCF_014839835.1. Taxonomy (NCBI): domain Eukaryota; kingdom Metazoa; phylum Chordata; class Aves; order Piciformes; family Picidae; genus Dryobates; species Dryobates pubescens. The sequence goes on from NC_071636.1 coordinate 4,117,934, forward strand.
CAGCTAAACTCATCCTCACCTCTTGCTATTGTCCTCTCCTCATCTACTTCCTTGAGAGGTACTGCACCAACGAAACAAGCAAGCACCCTCCCCAGCCGTACACTTTCACTTACTTGCTGGTGAACGTATCTGGATGCGTTGGGCTGCCACTGGTCTAAGGGGTCAATCACAGTGCCATTCAGGGCCTCATTGGAAGGTGGTGGGGGCACTGGAGGTGGCACAGTGATCTCCTGGTACGTGTGGTTTCCAGTTGGATAGGAGTAAGGTGTTTCCTCTGTCAGAAACACTGGCCGTTTGGAGATGTGCGAGGTGGTAGATTCCAGGTCTGCCAGTAAGGCGTCTGCAGGAAAGCCAAAACAAAACAGTAAACCCCTGGACTACAGCTTTCCCTCTTTTGTCTCATTCAGGATATCTCTATCAGAAGGTCTTTGGGAAGACTTTTCCTCCAGGATGATCTACTTAATGCCCTGAAAAGCATTACTGCAGCACAGTATCGAACGGTTTAATCAAGCTTCCAGTACAAAGAAAGCAGCAAGAGGCAGCACAGCAGCCAGAAGTACTGTGTCAGCCTCAGGTTTTTGTCTTGCCACTCAACATCAGGGACCCACAGTCTCACTGCTCCCTGCAGAACAGCAACCTAGGAGAAACCTGCCCAGAGATCAACTGGCAACAGGATATTGACACAGACTAATTACAGGCCCCACATCATCAGAGAGTCATTTAGTGTGGCCGCAGGCAACTGCTTTCTGCAGGAAACGATCTCGGGAGGGCTTTTCTCCAGAGTCTAAGGTTGTGGAAGAACCATGAAACTTTCAAATCAGTCCATCAGTGCAGCAGCAGTATATGTTTCAGTCTTCCTAACAGAAATCCCTCTCAGTACATCACACAAATAGTTAACTAGTTTCCAGAGGCTGCCAGGTGAAGCCATTTCTTCTCCTGGAAACAATTCTCAACTTGCTGGGTGGAGACTGCTCACAAATTCCTGAAGAGAAGTAAAAGTTCCACCGCTAGAAACACCACTACTCCTGCCAGGCAGAACCCACGTCACACAGTTAGAACCTCTCAAAAATCACAAAGCAGAACTAACACTCTCTCTCAGAGATGGGGCATGAAAAGGTATTCCCCCTTTACCAGATTTCTCCCTGCAAACTATCTGCCCATTCCCAACCCTGCACTCCCCTGTGGTGACTCACAGGCAAATCCTGACTTGCTGGACTTTCTGTCCTGGGAAGCCACCCTGCAGAGCCCACTGCAGACCCTGGTGGGGGAAACTCCAGTGAATGCCTGCGGGTCAGCACTGCACTGACTTAGTAAAGAAAGCCTGACTGGCTGGGTGCCCAGCTTTCCACTGGGGCAGCAAGCTCTGGAGCACACCTCTTGAAGGCTATTAGAGAGGAGCTGGTTCACTAGGGAGATCAGCACTCTCCATTCTAAGAGCATCAGGACATACCTGGCATGTCCCTTTGGAGATGTGGAATTCAGCCAGACAACAATAATGTAACTTCAGCAGAATTAGGAGAGGAAGCTCTCAGAAGCCCCCTGGATCTCCCTCCACTCCACACACACCCAGGCTGTCTCAGCAGGATCTGTCACTCTCGTCCTGCACACAGCAGGTACTCCATACCCTGGTTTGGGGTGTGAGTGCCTGAGCAGAGCCACTCTACAGTATCCTCCACCAGGGTCACAAGGAGCTGAGGTTATCAAGGAGCACCAGAATAGCAACCAAGCAAGTGCTCAGCCTAATGGCTGCCGACCGGCTCTGAGAGGGCAGGCACCTGCCAGCTCAAAGCCACTTCCTGAGCTGAGCACACCAAACATCAGCCAATGCACTTAGCAACCCTTCAAGAAAATATGTTAAAGGGTCACATGGAGGACATTATTATTGCATTACAAAATTAAGAAGGTGCTGGTTTTATATTCATTCTCTTCCACAAACTAAAGCATCACGAAAAAAAGAGGGGGGGGAAACAATCCTGCCCTCAGAGAACAGCACACAGCCATCAGCAAATTAAATACTGCCTGGAATTAACTCTGTACATGCTTCACTTAGTCAAAAAGATGCTCCAAATCACTTAAGCCAAAGGCATCTTCCTAAAAGAGCCAAAATACCCCAGCAGCAGAGTCTCTGAAGGCATATGAGCTTTCTGCAGCTGGGGAAAAAAGGAACTCCATCATCTTTTTAAGCAAAAGAACAGCTGGTGGATTCCAGAGCTAAAGACACATACCTCAAGGGAACTGCTGAAGAGCTGCAATTCCTTCAGCCAGGCAGGTCCTTGGAAGGTTGGAGGTTTCCTGCACACAACCTCCAAGAGAAGTGCTATCCAAGAAGGTGTGGTTTTTGCTTCTCCCCACCAATGACAAAAGCAAATCAAACTCCACCAGGAAGTGAAAATCCCATGAGGGTGTTGGGCTCCTCCAGCCCTGCAGAGGGGACCCAAATCATTTTTCCACTCTCCATCCCCAGCCCTCACTGCAGGACAAGCAGATGTAACCATCTCGCCACAAGATTCACCTCCTCGGCTCAGTCCTCTGCTGAATGAATCACCGGCTAGAAATCCACTGCTGTTCCTAACGGCACTGAAGGGAGCTCGCTAGGTTTACTGGCTTACTTCTACAAGTCTGCAGAAGAGGAGGGGTCTGGAAACACCAGGAGCACTCTGCCCCCAGGTTGTGAAGGAGTTAAGGAGAAGACATTACAGTTTAATGATTAACTTCCCCCATCCCCTCCCCCTTCCTGACTTGAGCAAACAAGGCAGAGCTGAGGAACGGGAAGCGGAGGGAGGAGAAAAGGCTGGAGAGGAATCACTCGGTTACTCAAACTGCACTTCAGCTTTACAACTGATACCAAAGCAGTTGCAAGAAGGCACCACCCCACTCGCAGGACGGGGAAAGAAGCCAGGAGCAGCACAGGCACTCACACACAAGACTATGGATAGCAAAGAACCTCTCCTTCTGCTTGCTTGCCCCCATGTTCTGCAAACTTTTCCTCACACCCCAGGTGCTCCCTCCAAGGTCACAGCCATGAGAGAGCGAATCACAGAATGGCTTGAGTTGGAAGAAACCTTGAAGACCATCTAGTTCCAATGCCCCTGCCACTGACAGGCACACTTCCCACTAGACCATGTTGCTCAAAGCCTCATCCAGACTGGGCTTAAACACTTCCAGCGATGAGGCATCCACAACTTCTCTGGGCAACCTGTTCCAGTGCCTCATCACCCTCTTCCTAATGTCCAGTCTAAATCTACCCTGTCCTATTTTCAAACCAACACCCCTTGTCCTGTCACTGCAGGCCCTTAAAAATAGTTCCTCTCCAGCCTTCATCAAGGCCCCCTCCCCAAATGCATCCATCCCCATTGCTGCTTCCAGCCACAAAAACTGTTACCCAATCCAACCTCATCAGCAACCACAGGTCCCCTGCTGGACTGGGAATCTGTGCTTGTTCAAAGGCTCCAAGGATGGCCAAAATGCCCTGAGGAGGACAGGGTGAGAGTGGCAGTGGCATGGCGTCCATTCAGTCCACTCCACCTTGTGGGGTTTCACCCTACAAAAGGGAAGTGACTCTGCAACCCACAGGCACAGGCTGCAAATGGCTCCCTCAGAGGTCAACCCAAGGAGTTTTGCAGTCCAGAGATGCAACCACAGGGATTAACATTTTGTTTTCCATGCAGCACCTCATCCCATGAGCTCCCAAAGCACTGTGCACTCACTTAGGATTTGTGCAACTTTATAACTCTAGCAGAAGACAATGTGAGAGAAGAGATGGGGGACAAGAGGGGAGATTTATTAATGGAAAAAAGATGCTTTAGTCTCTTTCTTTTGCAAAGGGACCAGACATCTGTAAGCTGGTGAGCCCTTAAAGATGCTGTGCCTTGTGCAGTGCTGCACCACACAGCACAGGACTGAGCTCACCCCAGTGCCTGCTCCTTAGAGTATTAAATACTTACATGGAAATGTTATAGGTTCGATCGGTTTATTGGGTAATGAAGTGCTCCTTCCCCAGGCGCCTCCTGAGGGACAGTGCGGCAGGAGGCATAAATCAACCAGTTAGTCCCTCCCAAGCTGTAGGAAGCAGTTGACTGGATCATCCTCAGGCCCTGACGCAGACCAGGCCACACAACCAGCAGCCATCAGAGGGCACCACTGCATCCTTACATGGACAGAAAGAGGAAACCCGGCAGCAACGGCTAACTTGGCAGTGACTTCACCTCTCTTGTTCATCCCAGTAGAGTCGGGAATCTGTCCCTATTTTAGGCACCCTGAACCTTTCTGCTGGTGCCACATGTGCTGCACCTCCCCACCAAGATGTGCATCTTCACACCAGCACACACTGCAGCATTTCAGGGGCTACTGCCCAGCACTCTGCAAACAACCACACACACTGACTTCACAACAGCTTTACTGCTGCCACAAATACTCTGAAGTACTACAGACAGCTCTAGCAGGCTCAATCTCCCATGGATAAAAGATCAGAGATTCACTTGTCTCTAGATTTAACAGACAGGAGGATACTAGATCATAAAGACATTGGTCCTCCACAGGATCACCCATCCTGTCACTCTCACCTCTCTCCCTTCACTCTCTCTTCTCAAGAAGCTACTAAACACAACCCACAGACAAAATGGTAACTCAGTCACATGGATGGAGTGCAGTCACACAGTGCAGTTTGCAGAGACTCAGTAGGGCTCAGCATACCCGCAGGCATAGGCTGTGCATACAGAAATTCTTATTTTCCACTCCATTAACTTGCATGCTGCTCAGTGTGGTGTGGAAGAGTGAGGGATGCTCACTAAAACACCAGACACAAACTCTTGCTTGTCATCACTATGCTGCTGCAGTTGCATGTTGGTAAGATCCTGCCTGCCCACTGCATCTCCATACATCTCAGTGAGTCCACCCCTGGGTACTCCATGGGCTTGGGTAACTTGGCCAAGCACCTGGAAAAGCTGCAGGCAAGCATAAGACAGAGGCATAGAAGGACAGAGTCCTCCTCCCTCTTCTGGGCGGCCCAAAAATTACATGCTCGATTGAAATCACATTCAGGCCAGAGGGCTGCTCAAACCACATCCTCCCCAGTATGGGAGGACATTTGTGTTTGCATTCAAGTGTTTTTTCTACACAGGTTTTCCTGCGGAGGAGGAACAGCTAAAGAATTAGATCACGTTTGATACCTTTACTGCTACAAAGCAGTCTAACACATCTGGAAGTCCAGGTGTATGGTTTGCCCCTTCCTCCATTCCCTCCCTTTTGCCCAAAATCACTACTAACTATGAAGTCCTTGGGATTCCAGTCTTCAGATCTCACAAACAGCTCTGTATGTGCAGTAGGTATGTACGAGTGGCACTGCTTCAAGGTAGTTCGCAGCACCTGCCAAAGCTCTGCCAGTCACTGAGACAGCTTGAAAGAGGAATTCTCAAGCTGATGCCCAATGCACTGAACTGCTCAGGAAAATTCCCTTTTACCATGAAAATCAGTGAGATGAAAGAGCAAGATAACAGCTTAGGGTTGAAGCTGCACTGTACAGACAACTTGCACCCCCCAAGTTATCTGCTGCACATTCCTGTGCTATCTCCCCTGCCCACACCTCTGTCAGGCCGAGGAACAGCTCACGCATTCCTGGGGCTCCGGGGCAGGCTCCTTCGCCATAGCTGCGTGTCAGCACTCGCTGTCCTCCAAATGCAGCATCCTCCAGCAGGAATGGGCTGCCTGCAGCTGCAGGGGCACATTCTTCAGCTTCCCCCCACCCCAGGTGATAAAGAGCAGGACTGCCAGCCTGGGATGACAACACAGTTCTGAGGTACAGAACAGGAATGGATAAGGTGGGTCCCTCTGTACTGATGTGGGGGTATCAACCCCCTTTTCCTGTAAATCTGAGCCACACTCAGTTCCCTTAAATACAGTGAAGATATAGAAGAAAAAATATCTATTTACATGTATCTTCCCATATGTATCAAAACACATTTTGTTGACTCTCCTCTTACTGTGCCTTCTGTGCATCTCAAAAGCTACTCCTGGCTGAAGATGGCACAGTGAAGCAGAACACACATCATGAACTAGTGCTGGAAAAACCTACATGACAAGGCTTCAACAAATCCATATTTGCCAGCTGGCATGAAGCAGCTTTTCAATGCAAATTTGTCCTCAAGCAGTAAATAGTTTTCCACCATTCATAAGCAGTCTAGGATTTTTTTTTTTTTTTTTTTTAAGTGAAGCAGTTTTAGATTTCTCTAATTGCCTTTCTCTCTTAAGGAGAAATCTTCTGTGACTGTGTGCCCAGCATAAATCCAGCCAGTGCAGGGGGCTAGAGAGACACAGCCTACTCAGTCAGCTCAAAGATGACAGGATTAGTGCCAAAAGAGAGAAAGCTACCTCAGATTTCCATACACTGTTCATCTCTCCACACAGAGGATGAGCTATTAAGCCATGCTGACACAGCAAACCAGAGCATTATCAATATATAGTAAGTAGATCAAAAGGAAAGTGGTCAAATTTTCTTCTGCGTCTCATCCACTGCTGGGGAGGAAATGAAGCATAACTGGGGCAAGATACTTCAAATGCCTCAGATATCAGCCTTTCATTTTCAACAGCTGAAAGCCACATCTGCACATCCATCAAACCACACGGTGCCTGTAGCTCTGCTGCCTGCATGGGACATCTGGAAACTGAGAGACACTGGAGACAAGATTCTTCATCCAGCCACCACACAGAGCAAATGTCTTCAGTGTTCAGCCACAGAGTCACATCTCGCCCAGCATCTCTACTGCCACTTGTCCCTGACAGCCTGAATGCAGCACACTGGGTAACCAGGATGAGATGTCTGAGCACAAACTACACTATTTCCCCTAATGCAGCTACTGTGCTTCCCCAAGCCCCTGGTTACCTAAATAACTAGAACTCTTACAGGCTTTCCTGGCTGAGGCAGCAGAAGATTCCCAAATGGAATGGAAATAAAAAGTAAGACAGCCGTAGGGGCATCTCTAAATGAGGACATGGACTTTACATGGGTACTGTCTCATTCAGTGTAAGCTAAATTGCAGGCTCCTCGTTTGCAGAATGACATATCATTCTCCAAGCCCTTTTTTCTTAATACCTGTAAGATCCTGAATTCAAATCCTTGGTTTTTCATGTCCCCAGAAGAACAAGAGGAATTGCATCTCCAGAACTGAACCCTGAGCTTGCACTCACCTAAGCAGCCTCTTTGCAAGATCCATGAATCCAAACTTTCTTAAGTTTTCTCTCCCTCACCTCCAGCTCACACACAGGGAGACAGCTTGGGGCAGTAACCCAATCCCTGGCAAGATAGTTTTACATTGTGAGTAACTGCAGAGGAATGGAGAGCTTGGGTATATTTATAATAAGTAGCCTTGCAAAAGAAACATTTGCAATGCTCTCCAAGAGCTGCATCAGAAAAGACTTGTTGGAGCCCTGCTATGAGGCTTTTCACTGCCCTCCAGTTTGAGCCTGGAAGGGGTGGGGAGCCCCAAAGAGCAACACTGACAATAGGAATTCCCTTTTCAACAGCACTTTTGGCTTTGCTCATCAAGATGGATGAACATTATCAGAAACAGGAAAATCATGAAAAACCAGGTGAAGGTAGGCACTGAATTCCATGTAAAAGAAATGCAATGCCAGGTGCTTAAGGCATTATATCCTAATCAATGGTTTTAAATGGGGAAAAAATACTATCAGAGATTACCAAAGCAATAAAATACAAAGACTATATTCAAAATGCTCTGAAAATCCCCAAGTCCTCTGGTTCACACACACAAAAAGCATGTAAAATAGCTTGGCTTACTTTATAAAACATTTTGAAAATAAGACATTTAAAAGTTTTCCAATATGTTGAGAAGGTGGTTAGAACACAGAACATGCAGCAGCTCTCAGCTCTCTTGTGAAACTGTGACAGATTGTCATTTAAGATACAGAAAAATTCAAGGCATAAAAGTCATTTGCCAGACCTAACAACTGCTAAAGAACCAGTACAGAGCTGTCAGTGGTATTTTTACTTCATGTTGTCTAGACCTGCCTAGAGAAATTTCAGATGACATGGTCAAAAGGTATCACTCAGCTATTTCTTCAATGTATTCCAGTGACTGCTGTTTATCCAAGGCCTTGTGCTTCCTCCTTATCAAGGTATAGCTCCAAGTCCTGCCTTGTGTCACTGCCTAATAAAAAGGATGTCCAGATTAGCATCAATACATGGCATGGTGAACTCCAACAGAAAACAACATCCATGAGATCCTTGAAGATTCTTTGCAAACAATACTGCCCCTCAGAATAAGCCAGACCGTGCATTTGTGCACTGATTGACACAGCTGGGTGGATGCTTCAGAGAGGCTGAACAGCAAAGGCAAACACCTAGTAGTTATGCCTAGCTACACCCAGCCAAACTAGACAAGAATTCTCTCCATGACAGACAGAACTGCTTTCAACATCACGTGGAGGCAGCCACCACAAATCCTATCTATGCCAGAACAGAGTACAGACAGCCAAACCAGTTAGCACTCCACAGTACAGCACCCCATGCACCCAGCTCTGACCACTATCAGCAAATGTCTAAACAAAGACAAGACGCTGCACTGTGAGATGTGGTCTCCATGATCTGCTGCAGCAATGATTGTGGCTTCCTGTCCCAACCACGGAGACCTAAGTTGGAGACTTTATTCCAGAGCTTGTGGCTAACAAATTGGTCACAACTAACATGCACTACTGCTACCCCAAGCCCAGGGTTGTAAAGGAGTGTGCAAATGCACCCTGTTTAAGGCGGCTTCAGTAACTTTATCACTGCACATTTGGGGATGAAATGCAAACCCTTTGAGTGCTGTGGCTGTAGCTTCAGCAGAGGTGACACCACCACACACTGCCAGGGTGAGGGAAGGCCTCAGCAATCCCCCTTCGCCCAGCATGCAGACCCATGATGTTCTTTGAACTCGCTGACATCTTACTTTGGCTTTGCAGCCCCAGAACTGTAGCACCATCAGTAGGGCTGCACACTTTATGTACCCACTCATGCTCATCTGTGCCACTCAGCTTTGACAGAGACTACTCCTGACCACAAAACTTTGAGGACAAGCCCACTCTGTACACTACAAAAACCCAACAGAAGTCATCATTGGGCACTCTGCACTTCCACTGGATACCTCCAAGGGGCAGAAGGGCTGTTTGTATGTGTGTTGGAAAATCATCAAGGGCACTGAAAGGTCCTTCCTAGAACTGGCCACACCACTTTCTTTCAAATTAACACAAGCTGCAACCTCAGCAATGATGAGAGTGCTGGAGTGCCAGCATGACCAGGGGTCAGCTAGTTCCCGTGTAACCCAGCAGCAAGGCTTTCAAGGGCACAGAGACACTCCGTAGGAAACCAGCTGACCAGTTCGCAGTTTGACACCAGCTGTCCCTGAGAATCGCAGCCCCATTCCTTAAGTGAGCATCTCAGACCCACTTCTTGTCACCTTTGATGTAACAGGCTGGGAAATCCTTTGACTGCTGGCTCCATTCACATCACTGAGTTGGCAGGGAGGTAACCTAATCTTAACCAGACCCACAGGGCACAGGATCATGAACACAGCATGTAGGCTGAGACACACTGCAACTGCTTCAAAGATCTGAGTCAGCACAGTTTCCTGGAGGAAACAAGACAAATCCACAGTGCTCTCTGGCCTACAGCTCAGGCTATGTGAAGGAACCACAAAAGATTTTCCTGTAGGACCAGAATTTTTCCACTTAGCTCTAAAGCACTAAATTAGACCCCAGCTCAAACTGGCTGAGAGAAATGAGACACCACCTACAGAAGTAAAACAGTCATTCTGCCTTCCTCCAGCTTCCTTAGGTAACATTTCATCCCTTTTCTGCTGCCTCAGAACAATGCATTAAATGGCTGAGATAACAGAAGTCAGGTTTCAGAGGACACAGAACTTCTTACATGGTCAGAGAGAATATTCCTCAGTGTGTTACAGGTTTGCTGAGCATCCTCACACTGGAAGTGATTTGTGATTTAAATACCATCTCCTTACAAAAGGAATGTACCTGATGCTCCAGAAAAGAAACACCATAAGGTTACCAGAACTATTTTCAAAGAAAATATGGTTTGAATAAATTTTGTTTTGTTTGTTTTCAGCTGAAAAGCTGCTAACTCAAGTGCTAAATCAAGGATAGCCTTTTCACATCCTTCCAATCAGCCTAAGCTGCCCACTCCACTGCCACGGCTACCTTGTTCAGAAGCTGCCAACAGAAACACAAGGAAGAACAAACTTTTACTGGCATCAGAGATCTACAGACAGCATAGAGCAAAGCAAGGCCATACAAATCCAGCTTAAGTTGGCTGTTGTACTCTTCACATATCGCCTCCAAGAGGAGTACTGGAACTTAGCAGCAGCACTGTGACATATCTGGTTTCAGAGCCTGCTCCCTCCCAAAGGTGTGTCCTCTGCTTATTTCTCATTTCCAGAAAGTGCTAGGGATGTTGGGAGGGAAGGGTTATTTCCTGTCATATACAGCATCCTCTTTTTTATAGCATGGCTTTCTCCACACCAGAAGTGAAAAAAGGCATCTTATATTTACTTCCCTCTGTTTACAGTCCTGAGCAGCTAAGGCTCATGCCAGGAAAAAAACACCCTATGCTAAGACTTGCCACCTTAAACTGAATTCTTGTTCCAGCTTACTAAATAAATGTTTTCAGTTTCACAGCTACCAAAGGCTCTTGAGAATGCCAGACCCCCAGCTCCACAAGCCTTGAATGCCTCTGTACAGTGATTCATAGACTGCCGACCCACAGTTGTGTGGAGCTAAAAGAGAAAATCCCTTGCATGGTTTCTTTCCATCTAGATTCACTGTAACTCTCAAAACGAGTCCTGAACAACAGGAAACAACTGCCAAAGACAGGCTTAGTCAGAAAATTCTTTCACTGCTCTATGAACAATCTTCAGGAGGGTCAGGAAAAGTTTGTAAAGGGTTTGCAAGTCGTAGTTCCAGCACATCCTGTGACCCAGCGCAGTAGGCTGAGCTAATCTCAAGACTTGTACAAAGTGTAAGAGCACAAAGTTCTGGTTTACTGGACAGAGGAAATCGCACAAGGGAAGTCTGTGATACGTAAAAGGCTTCACACAGCCCCAACCAGCCCTTACTCAGGACTTCAACTCATGACCTCGAGTGATTCAGACCACCATGACTTAAGCACTAACGCACTCAGAGGACTGTCCCACCCAAAAGTTGCAGCAGTATTAGCAGGAGTCATTTGCAGCCACATTTTTCAGTCACAGCAGTCGACAGCTCCACACCCTACACCCCTGCGTATTCTATTTTATATTGATGTCACAGGCTATGACCTCCAGCTGCTACAGGCAGTAAAGGCTGCAGCCACTGCACCTGAATTCCAACAAGGATCACAAACCAGAATTCTTACCCTAAAATTCACCCAAAAAAGGCACACCAAAAAAAAAAATCATCTACCTTTCAGAAAAGGACCTACAGCCCAATATAACATGGCAAGCCCATGTTCTATCAGAATAGAAAGCAAGTCTGACTCTCAGACCTGAACTAAAAATACTTAAGTTGGAATTTCTCAGTCTGAATCTGCAGCCTGCTATAAGCTCCACCTGCCACCAAGTCCTTTGTCAGAATCCTCTCCTTTTGGAAGCAAACAGGCTGGTGTTCTTATGGGCAGTTATAGTTAGCCCTCTCAAAGATTAGGAGGAACAACAATTTGCACAAATTAGAGAGTCTCCATTTCTCTCCCTGTGTGTCAACTGCCAAATTGGAAACAGCTTTGGTCTTCAAGGAGGGTAAGTACAGTCTCTGACAGTCCTCTCCCAGAGCAGCTCTTCTTATGCAAGATCTATTTCTGATCTCTGCCTGACAGCAGCTAGATCTTCAGGCACTTCCTGGAAGCCCCAGACAAAAGCATCAGCAAATGGCTGACAGTGACCCAAGCACCTCTGGGAGGGAGGCAAGTTGGTTGACACAAAAGCAAGGGACATTAGCTCTGCTCAAAGACAGTGATGTTCAAACACAAGAGTGAAATGGCATCCTGGCTAAGTTTGGTGGAAGGAACAGACTGGGGAGAGTGTAAACATTTCACATGAGCAACTAAGCAGTTAATACCATCTCAGTACTGACCTGTGCTGGATTCTGGCCAGCATCCTAGGCAGAAAATAAAGAAATATAAATAAAACCATTAGCCACCAATGCATTCACCTTTTTAGTCTTCTATTTATCCTTATATGCACAAAATAGTAAGTTAAGCCTCCTCATGTATATCATAAGCTTTTTTATTTGCTTCCCTCAAAGTTTTAGAAACTGAGATTGACGTTCAAGAAGGTCCAACAAGACCTGCCTAAACAAAACAAAAATTCATGAAAACCAAACAAGCAGCCACTGAACTGAGCCCTCAGGGACAGTTTCCCAGCACCAAGGCCTCTGATTCAAATACCAACTCCCTTGTACTCCTACAGGAAGAGGGCTTCAGCCAAGCCAGCTATCTGAGGAACCAGACCCTTCCTGCTACATCAGCATGCAGCTACTCTGCAAGCGCTAGGTCAAAACCCAGCACGTGCTGCCATTTGACAAACATCAAATCTGTACAAAGGAGACCTCCATTAAACAGAGCAGAGTCCAAGGATGGGTATAGAAACAGCAGGAAACAAGCCACTATAGATTTTAAACTACAGCTCTGGTAAAGGCAATAAAGAGAAGCTCAAGGCTCTAGACATTTGCTCTCCTTTAGCTGATGTTCTTACTGCCCAGGGTACAGAAATAGTACCCTGGGCAGTAAGAACACCACAGCGCTGGGAAATTGTAGGATACAATGAATTTCACCACAGCAGATCCAACTCCAAGCTTGTGCTGCTCTCTCCTGGTCAGGTATGTCAGGCTGATGCCATACAATCCATATTCTGCCAAAAGTCTGTTTGCCCTCCTGGTGCAGACAAAAGGGAAGATTCCCTCTACCTATTATTCTTCCCTAGCAGTATACAAAGGTGCTAGGGAAGTCAGTCATCTGCCTCCTCCAGCAGAGTAGCTTGCCTCCTTCAGCATGAAAGGGTGACCTGGGCAGTTGGTTTTCATGCCCTTCTGGAAAAGACAGGCAGAGAATGGTAACAATTGTAAGGACAGCAGACCAGTGGGAAATGCTGCCATCATTTGTGTGCCAGACCCTGCTCAGCCCTGGACTCCAAGACTTGGGGTAGAAATGCCAAGAGTAGAGGTGTGTAGCACCCAGCTGCCACCAAGCAACCCTTTGAACATGCCTACTGAAATGAGGGTGGGCAAGAGCATTTCCTAAGCTGTTGGGTCCCTGTCATAAGCAGCAGTGAGGTTACAACACGTGCTGATCCAGTACTGGATAATTCTTTCGAGCATCTTCTGAGCAACAGCAAATCAGAACAGTGTGAACAGCAGTGGCTTCTAAATCTTTGGGAAACAGTAACTCTTGTCTGTGTGTGCTCCAGAACCCTCAGGTGGAAAAGCCAAGCCTGTAATTTTACCACTTAAAGAGGACACCTAACAACAGCTGCAAAGCACTTACCAGTTGGAGATCATAATTTGGTGACTGCTGATTATAACTCATCTAGGGAAGGAAAACACATTACATCAGGATTTACATGGCAACAGAGCATGGGAGTTCCACTGGACAATGAACACCAAGGAGTGAAGGATAGAGTTTCACAGGATGCAGAAAGGCAAATTAACAGTTCACCACTGCCAAAAATGGAAAGGTTTTACTCCCTCTTCCAGACATGTGCTGCTGCCACTTAATTGTGTTGTCTCTGGCTTTCACAAGACCCCTCTGTGAACCAGTTCAACATCTACCCAAAAAACCTGACTGCTTTCTTATGAGTTAGAAAATAGGTAAGCACAGCAGTCAGCAAGGAGAAAGGGGTAGGAAGAAAGCCAGATGAGGGAGCAGAAAAGGTGTAATTGCATGTAAAGGCATCCCCCCCTTTCAGCAGCAAGCCATTACATTGATTCAAGTAGACTGCGGGACCAGCACATCAAATATCCCAGCATCTCACCTTTGCCACATTAATAACCACAATCAATAAGAAGATTGCTAAAGATTACTACAAGCTTATCCATCTGCATGGGTACAAATGCACAGTCAGAGACAAAATAGTGTCAGAGCTTGCACATTCTAAGTTGATTATCTCTGCCTTTTAGAAAGGAACAGAAACTTTCCTGTTTGTGGAGCCTATAACCAATAAAGGGAAGGGTAAGATTTGCATGATTATGCTAGACATGAAACTCATGGAAGGGAAAAAAAACTAGCATCTTTTAAGCAGTGGAAATCCTATCCAAGCAGTATAAACAGATCTGAATATAGACCCATCCAGGCAAAGTGCCAGTTACAAAATTTGAGACACACACAACAGATGATGAAATGAAGGACAGAAATATTAGTATAAATTCTAAATTCATTAACAGCATTAGGAGTATGAATTTTGCCCAGGAGATGTAGAATGACCTGGCTACTAGCAAAAGGATTCCAGTAGTAAAGAACAGAGACACTGAGGAGACACTGCAATCATATCCATATTTAGTACAGTCTTATTGAGGCATTCCTATCCTGAAGGCTCTCAAATGGCACATCAGAATGCAGACTTGAGAGATTTTAGTCCTTGAAGAGAGTATTTTTTCATTAATCCCAGCAACCTCCCATTCAGTAAGCAACAAGCTTATCTCCCAAGAGCATATAAATGCAAAGAACACGCAACCAATGCAAATCTATCCTTAAAACCCAAGGTGCCTCAAGTTTTAAAAGCCTGTGCTTCAAAGGAGAAATAAAGACCCAGCAAATCTCCCCCAGATACTGGGGATGCCAAATTAAAGGTTACTATATTGTGAAATAAATAAAGGCAAGTTAAAAAGTCCTGTTGGCTTGATCTGCTAACCACTCTGAGGCAAGCTGGTTTCCTTTACTTGAAAAAAGGAGCTTATGTCAAATGTGGTGTGTAGTTTCACTGGCTTGTTAAAAATCTAATTACTAACAAAGTACTCCCCAAATGGTGGGGGTTTTCTTTCTTGTTTGTTTCTGCATGGGTTTTCTCTGCAACAGGGAGTGGGAACAGACTTGAAAGAAACACCAAACTCTTTATAAGCCAAAAAGTGTAAGTCATCACCAGCAACTGACTGCACAAAGCACTGCCAAAAAGCACAATGTAAACTCGGAGCAGAGCAAGGGGAAATGGCAACAAAATATTTAACATTTTTCAGTCATGTGGATCTTAGTACTGCTTATAGCTATAATAGGTAGAAAGTTTGAAAATGAAGCTTTCAAATCTGATAAGCAATCTACTGGAACTTAAAGATAACCCAAGTAATTACAGAGAGTGGGCAAGGAACATCTTTAAAAAGAGTACAAGGGGCCAAGAAGCACGTGGTTAAAAATCTAATAAAAGAGGCTGCTGGGAATGAAAGGAGGACAGTGTTCCAGCAATTAATGTGGGAACTGGCCCCCCAGTTGTCTTTGAGAGAAGATGTGGGTGGCAACTTGACAGAGATTGCTGATGGCTCTACAGCTCTGGTTTTCCTACCATTGGCAGAAGAATGTAGCTCAAGAGTTGCACAATGTCATGACAGAGGCCCACTGAAAGAGAAGAAATTCTTAAAGCCAGACAGAAAATTAACATTTTTAGAACTGGAATATATTGCAGCCAGTGGATAGAGAACAGCTGGAGAATGTTTAAGGTTTTCTTACCTCTTCCTATGGTGCAAAGGTAGATGAACTCTTACTCTATCTATGATCTGGCATCATGGCAGAAGTATTAGTCACAACTCTCTTGCTTGTTTTATCATCAGCAAAAGGCATAGTGGAGATTTCTTTTTACCAAGAGCACTATTAATAAAGCAATTAAACACATGACAGATTTTTCATCTCAGTGCCCTCCACAGAAATTGTTGGTTTACTATTACACAGAGACAAATTTTATTCTATTAACCAAAGGTTGTTTTACTCACAAGAAAACCACAACTAAAAAGGAACTAATAAACTCCAAAGACCAAAGGGAAAGTGGATTTTTGAGAGGTAAAGATGAGTAAGAGAGGCAATTCTCCAGCTCTGACCAAAAATGGAAATGCCAGCAATGCTGAAATAGAAGCAGCATGAGAACAAACTTCCCTTTCATAGGTACATGAAATAAATCCTTCTTCAAATTATTTTCTAAAAAAGGGGGTTAGCATGATCTCCAACTGTGCCTCCACCAATCCTGTGATAAAAGACAACAATCATCTGAGATAACTGGAGAGACTATTTTGCACTAGTATACAGAAGTCAAGATTCACAGCCCCTACATTTCTCCTTTGCTGAAAATTAAATTGACATCTTTGTCTCAACTCATCATCTTCTTCCCTGCTCTACACTAACAGAGTGGAAAATAGATTAATTTTCCTATCAAGCACCCAGTTGCATATGTATTTTATATGGACATGTACCTCCTCACATCTCTCTCATCCCATCGCTGCTGGGTACTTTAAAATTAACCTGATCCACTTCAGAGCCACACTGACATTCACAGCCCACAGAGAAACAGAGAGATCAGGCTCTTCCACTTACACACTAAATGTACAAAGACAACCTCTCACACAGCCACAGCAGTGCAACTGCCCCTTGCTGAGAACAATATTCTACTCCTATCTCTGAAAACAAACCCAAGCCTAACTGCTTAAAGCAGATGGAAAATAGACTAACTCGGACTTCTTTCCCCCTCCCCAAAATAGAAAGTTAAAACATAGCTGTTTCTGCCAAGCAAGCACTGAATACACTGCATTCCATTTCATTAAAACAATTACTCAGAAGCTAGCCAAGAATTACATAAAGCTTCCTCCCTGCACCACCCCCAGTCCCTTCTCTTCAACGTTTCTCCCCAATGGCCTCCCAACTGGGTAAAGTCAGAGCCGTACAGCCCCAGAGAACGTGGCACCACATGCCTCACATCACACTGGCTACTCCATCCCCCATGCTCCATCTTGCAAACCTAAGCAATGCAGCCCAAGGACTCCAGCAGATCCAGACAGTATAGAAAGTCACCACATCTCACACACAAGCCCTACCACAGTGATCTACTTCACGTCGTTTTCTCCCTCACATTCAATGGTAAAGTAGCATCCAACAAATTAAGCCCTTAACCAACTCTTCCAGGTATTTTAACCAAGACCTAACAGATTTGATCTCTAACTCATATGGCCAAGGCTTAATCTCAAGCCTGATCTCAAGGCAGAAGGTGCTGGAGGCACCAGATTTAACCCATTAAGCAGTATGGGAAGAGTACTTCAGACCAGCTGGGCTTGTAAGGCACTGCCCAAAGGAACTGCTCAGGGCAGACAAACAGCAGATTAAGGACTAGCAGGATAAATTGAAAATTACAAGTTTAGGATTATAAGAATCTGAGTGACAAATTCATCCCAAATTCCACACAGCCACTCCACAGCTCCAGCCTGACTGACAGTGCTGAGCTCCTCACATTTCACAGCAGTAAAAAAAGGCAGCTTCTTCTGGCCAACACAGCTCACCCACCCACAACACTGAGTTGGCCACTGATAAGAGATTTCATGACGTGGATGAAATGGCATTTCGCTCCCTCCCCCAGTGCTCCAGCTCTCTGCAGGGATCCTGTCTAACTGCTGGAGCTGCTCACGGCCAGGCAGAATAATTCCAACTGTGTATCAAGCTGCCCAACCAGACCTACACAGCCTAAGAAGTCTCCCACATAAAACCATAATGAACAAGAGGGAGAGCTGCAAACCAGAAGTACTACTTCTAGGCATCTAACTCTTGTGGACCACCTCTCCCCAAAAAGGGTCGTTTGCTAGCAGCAACAAAAAGTAGTACAAGTCCCAGGGCAGCTGCTGAGGAATGGGGAGCTGCAGATGCCACTGACAAGTAAGATGAGCAGCAGAGAAGACCATCTTACTGCAACTCATGGGGCATCAGTAATCTCAACTGCCTGTGCAGTTAGTCCAACCCAGCTGAAATTAATAGCTCCAACGCAAAAGAAACCTTTTCAGAGAGAAGCCTTGAACTTGTTCAGAGCTGTGAAAGAGGATAGAACAGAAGATTATTAAACCCCTAATCCATGGCAAATCACTTACAGCCCTCCTGCTCATGACCTTTTCTACTTCTGGCAAGTTCTGCTCCCTCCTGCTCTTGGAACAACCCAGCCTAATCAGTCTTTGAACCACCACAAACCTCCCTATAGCAGAAAGCAGTATTCTCTGCTCACCTTGCTCTTTGGGGATGGAAATAAAGCAAGATCCCATCAGCTGTCCAGACAGACACAGGATTAATTCTGTCTGCCACCTCAATTTTGTGACAAAAACCATGGGATTGCTTTATTCCTGCAGACCCCATGCAGTTTGATTTATGGCTGAACGATGTAAAGCACAATTCCCCATGCAAAGTGTCATTCAGAAAGTTTATCCCCTGGGGTGCCATTTATTGTTTTTGATGTTCCTCACATCATTTGCAAAATGTTAGAGGCTTGAACACATGCAATGATCAGTAAAATCAAATAATAAAAGAAAATCAAGCTACACTGCACTGCATGCTGCCAGACACTAGCTCACCCAGCAAAGCCACCTACACCAAACTTGCATGTGACAATAAGAACAGTGAGAAGTGGCAAGACAAACTGCATTTGAAGACTTCAGGTTACTTCACCATCGTTTCAATAACTTAAACTAAACATGTTCACAGCATAGAGACAGCCCAGCAAAGAGGAGCCAAGCAGTAACAATGCAGGCTGCCTCCCTTGGTGGCCTGCCATAAGTTCTCTTGGGCCCTCAGCTTACAGTTGTCTCAAACTGCTTAGATGAAATTCCCATGTAAATTAGTAATTACTGTCTGCTACAAGAAAATGTTGCTTTTATATCAGCAGAAAAAGAGCTTACCAGACTCTTAAACAGCACAAACACACAACCTCAGGGACTCAAGTCCCTATAACCTAAACACCAACACTGAACTTGTTCCGCAGCACTCCGTTTGCCATTTCTATTTCGTTTGCTTCATCAACATTTAAAACCATACATCCACAGAAGAGAAAGCATGGATTTTCACACCAGTCAGTCAAGGGAGACTGTCCCCAGCTGGTTTTTGCTGCTCTTGGAGCCATTTGCAATGAGAATAGGCACAAATGGGGGAAAACAGCTAAGAGCCATATGAGAAAGCCATCGCCCACCTCCTATTTTTATAGTACAACATTAGCACATGGCATTCTTTGAATGACTACATGATGCTCTGTGGTAAAGGGAAAGACTAGAGCAGAACTACTGTGAGGGACTTGGATGGGAAAGGAAATCTTTTCTCCCTTCTCACAGCCTGTCATAACAGAGGATGAAGAGAGGATGAGCAAACAGAAAGGCAGGGAGGGAACATTAAACAGAGCTGAGAATGAAATAGAAACTTATAAATCAAATTCAAACTTGCCATTGTAAGCTTTTCCAGCAACAGCGACCAGAAAAGCTTGAAAGAATCACTGCTTTGCTATATTCAGCTGGAAGCTGTTCCAGAAAGACGAAGATCTCACCAAGCATTAACCATGCTTTGCAAGTAAGGAGCTCTTATCCTCATTTTGCAGATGGAGAAACAATATGCCTAAAGTCAGGACAAGCTTTTGAGGCAGTGGACAAACAGTTACCTTATCCTAGACAGAAGTCACAGCTTAAAGAAGTGGCCTCACCCGCTCCCCAGTCTGCTGTCCACGTGGGGGGAAAAAAATAGCTGGATCAATGAGCTAATTCTTCTGAAAGCTAACTGCCCAATGGTTATATTGGGGACACAAGGAAGTAGTAACGGGCAAGGGACACCACACACCTTACAGCAACCTGCAGTTAAGTAAGGTTAAACCAATTTGAAACCACAACTTCCACTTTCTCACCAATCCATTTAACTTCAGCCCAAAATGGAAAGGAATGGTGCCACTCCTTGCCTCCTCCACAGCACTGAATCTAAGTAACTTGCCACAGGGCAAGATAGTTCAGCTTACTGATCCCATTTGTTCAGTCTGGGGGAAAGGGTTGGTTTCCCAGAAGATCAGAAATTTGAACCTATTCACTCTGGAGCCAGATACTCAGTAAGTATGCAGAAAGCACACAAGAAATGGGGAAGCTGGAAACACCATTTTTGGCTGCCATCTGAAACTGGATGAGATTTAAGGTGAGGTTTCACAAACACTGAAACAAGGACAGAATCCTAAGGTCTCCACATGTTCCCATCCAGCATTTTTAAATATAACGGCCTAGCAGTCATGACAATCTGTATTTCCAGGGCTTGTAATTAAACCTAAGTTAGTTAGGACACGCTAAAATGAGCAGGAGTCTCATTCTGAAAACCCCATCTTCATATCACAGCCCAGGGAAGCTTCCCACAGACAATGTCTCACTTTCAAGCAGCTGGACTAGAAGAGCATCTTCATTAACAGCTTCCGCATCAGACAAAAAGGGACACACAAGATCAGTACACAAAGGGAGGTTGCTGTAGTCTGAGGCACAGAGCAGGAAACTGGGACCAGAGACCCTATTCATTCGCACTGATTTGCCACTAGCACAACACAACTGAGTTCAGAATCTGTTCTGGCTGTCTCCAAAGCTGTAGTAGATCCTGGATATCCCAATTAATGCATTAGTCTGATTCAAACAGATTTGTTCCGTGGCCATGGACTGGCTTTCTCTCCTCCTCCAGCTGCACACATTTACTTTAAGGAACTTATATATGTCTGGTTTAGCAGTAGAACAGAAAAACAACTGATCTAACTAGAAATGATTACTGCTTCTTCTGCTGCCTGACCTCGGAAATTTATCTGTCATTTCTTCAGTTTCACAACTTCTTTCATACACTAAATACATACACTTCAAAGGGTAAGAGGTGAGGAAAAAAGGGTCCAGTGAAATTCAAGTATCATGATTCCCTGGGAAAGAAAGGACAAGTAGATGAAGAAGATGTATGAGAAGTTCATCGTTTCTTTCTCTAGTGGTAAAGATGGTGTTGAAGGATCAATTTTAACCAGGAGGGCAGCTGAACACTCGGGATAAGTTGACCTCTCCCAGCAAGGGACAAAGGAACTAAAGACAGCACAGAATCCAGCTTTTCCATGGAAATAGAGCAACAAGAAAAGACGCCTCTCTCTGCATCGCACACTGCTCGAGGCAGAGGACTCCCTGTCTGAGTTGCTCAGGACAATGAAGTCCCTGTTTTACGAGGGGTCACAACAGCTAAGGAGCTGAAACAAGTCAGAACCCCATTGTGCAGAGTATTAGTTCTGTTTACAGTCTTCTCACCCAGCAGCAGGAATGACTCAGAAACCTGAGCCAGTAGAAAGCCAAGGGACCAAATTACTTCACCAGTGTTTGCCCCCGGTACCATTTCCTGGGCGTAGCTGACCATGAGCAATTTCACACTAAACTTTCAGTCAAGTAAGACCAAAACCCACTGCGTATGACTTGCAAACTGAAGAACTGAGTCAGAAACAGGCAAACATCCCTTTCAAAAGAGGGACAGGCAGCACGGCCCTGGAGAGCATAGCAATCTTCCAAATGCTAGGACAGATGACAGATGGAAACACATGCACTCCTCTCCACACTCCCATGAAAAATCAATGGCAAGATTGCTCCCTTTAAAGTCAGTCTTGAGAGGATTAAGCCCTGAAGAGAGGGTGGGTTAGAGTTCCTAGAACAGAAACAACCAGCTTTCAAAGTCAAGTCTCTGGTGCCACTGAACTTTTGCACCCAGAATTCTGAACCCACGCTGCTATACAAACCTTCTGCAAAAGGAAACTCCTTCTGGAAGGGAGCAAGCACACCTAAAATAAGCAGTGTACAGCCTAGTAAATATGTTCTCATTTAACAGAAACAACTTCTTTGTAAAACATCTACAAGCTCTAGTGAATGCTGTTCTGGTTTTGATTGCAAAATCCAGTTTAAAAAAACAAAACTGAAACATTTTTAAATGGGAGGGGGGAAAAAACCAACCACACCGAACCCAAGCAGCAGAGAAGTGAAAATTTCAAAGCCATCAAAAGAAAGCTGCTAAAATCAACACCACTTCTGACTGGAGTTACCCAGGCTAAAAAGAAACAAATAAATTTCACAGTAGTGTTTGCAAACAACCCATAAGAAAAGTCAAAATCAAGCAGTGTCTTGACTAAGACAAATGTAAAGCTTGGTTTCTCTTCTTCCACTTCCAATAAACCACATTACAGACTACACTGATTAGGGTTCTTCATCTGAAACCAGCAGAGCCTAATGGATCTGGCCACACTCAGACAAAGTAGCACCACAGAATCAAGAACAATTCAACATCTGTATCCACATCAGAATCTCAAATTGTCTGAAGCAAGTATGTTGGGCTGGTCACTTCTGTGCTGAAAGCACAGCGTGTAAAATATGCTGCACTCTGGTAATCGCCTGAAAGGGGAGATAGCCCTGAGTTAGGATTTTCACTCTTTAGGGCAAAGTTTTACTTTGTGCCAATTTAGAGCACTGCAGAACGGCAAACTCATACAGCAGGCTTCCTGTCAAACTGCAAGCACATCCGCAGAACACGCTTCCCTAGGCTTCAGGAAGACAATCTGGACAATCTGCTTGAAGTCACCATCGTATCCTCCCCTCTTCCCACATTGTGCTATTCTAGTTCACACCCAGACCCAGCACAGTGTCCTGTGCCACGGAGGCTCCCCCAGCTCAGTGGGGTGCACCAGTTCCGCCTGCAGAGCTCCAAACAGTTTCCTGGGCGAGCTGTATGCTGCAACACCACTTCTTCAACACTGAGGGAGATAAAAAGGAACAAACTTCTTTTCAACTCCTACTGAATCTCCAAAGCGGCACAAATCTATTCTCATGTTTCATAACCTCTCCAGCCCAAGCAGCATGAAATTGAGGTAATTCTGGCTCTCCATCTCACTATGTGCAAGTACACGCTGATCAACTCCATCAGCTCCAGGGAGCAGGAGAGTTTTGATAAATTCAGGGAGTTAAGTGGGCTCTGTAAGCTGTTCCTTCATGTCCAGCAAGGGCCATCAGTCACTACTCATTTCTGCACCACAGAGACTCAGAAACAGGGCGTGGAAGCATCTAAGCTGATTTTACTTGACATCAGCTCTGAACCTTCAAGGCTTACTAGCTCAAACTCAATTCTAAACTACATTTGGGGCCAAAACTGGCCCTGGAAGCTACGTCCACATGGCATTGTGCCTGAACCAACAAGTCCTGCTGAACCAGCTTGACTCTGGACAGAGCCAGCGCAGACGTCTGTATCCATGGCACGGTTAATCCACAACTCAGATAATCCACCCATAGATAATGAGGAAAGAAAAATAAACAACTCTCACTTCAGTTCAGAAGTCTTACTTATTCCATTGTTGCATGCATCCCAAGGTGAACAGCTTCAGGAAAACAAGCAATTGATTTTTGGGGCTAACAATGATTTACAGAGAGAGAATATCTGGTGTGCCTTTCCATGGTGAATTTTGTAAAGCAAAGAAAAGCTTAGAAAGAGAAAGGGTTCCACTTTTTTTGTTCAACTGCCTATGATCAGATTCATCTGATCTTGTCCAGTCTGACAGACTGCACAACAATTGAGAAAAACATGGTGTAATTAAGACTTGATGAAATGAAGTTGCTGAGGGAAAAAGCTCTGTTTTAAAAACCAGATCACAACTTTTAACTTCTGATTGTGCCAATACATTTAACACCTCAGAAGAACAAAAGAGACACAAATTCAGATTTGTTTTTCAGACTTTCTTTGCGGTTCACTTCTAAACCTCCTACAGAAGAAGGAAAAATGTGTTGAAATTGCAGAAGTCTATTCAGCCAAATGGAAAGCAATGCTACCACTACTGAAGGAATGCAACAATTTCAGTGGGCACAGTACAGCTCCCATGGCTCCCTGAAGAGCATGTTGATGAGACATTGTGCTGGCCCTACACAATGCTATCTGTGTGCTCACCTTGAGGGCCACTCAGCAAGTAAATACACAGCTGGGTGAATCCTGTTCTGACTAGCAACGCATTCCTGAACACGCTAGAAACATGTACCAAATCTCCACAAGATAACCAGGCTGAGGGATATGAAGAGTGGTAAACAGAACTGTCTCCATTTAAACGAACAGTAAGTGTTGAGAAGAAGCTGCAGTAGAAATTCATTGTTTGCACTACCAGCCACTTCACCCAGGCAGAGGGTGAGGTTCCACGCCCTAAGAACAAGTCCTTCGTGGTGCACCTTTCACCAGAAGCCATGCAGCAGTCGGACTCCTTGCCTCCTAAGTTTTATCATTAGTCCAATTCGAAGTCTGTTTTCTGAAGGTGTGACCACCAGCTTTATGCCAGCACTGCAATGTGAGCTTCCAGGTCCAGTAATAAAACTGCAATTTTCCTGCAGCATATCTTAACAGAACGTCTGGTTCCTATTAAAGGTAGGATGGAAGTAACGGATTGCAGCCCCTCCCCAGTGCCTGATTTAATCGGTTTCATAAGCGGAACTCAGTCACCCTAATGTCTCCCAGAGCATAGGGATTTTGGCACACCTACCCCCTTTCCGGCTTGGTAGCAAAGAACTCAAACTCTCTAGATCTTTCCAGTGAGACCAGTTCCCTGATATTTCCCCGCTACACGATTTCGGAAGGTTTCGGCACATCTGGGAGAAGCCAAGGGAGGAGCGGGACGAGCTCGGAGCCCGGCGGCACGTCGTGCAGGGGCAGGGCACCGCTCACCCCCGAGGGCTCCCCAGCGATCACCCGACACCCGTGAAAGTTAAAGATCTCGCTCAAGAAAAGGTTCCAGAGCCGGCGGCTGCGGCGTGGGGGGCGGTGTCTACCGAGACCCGACCATGCTCCACACCGCTCCCGGGCTACGGTCCGAAGGGCGCGTTTCCCGGCCAGGGCAGCGCCCGGACGAACACCGGCGGCCCGGCGGGAGCGGGTGGCGGCGACCCAAGAGCAGCCCGGCAGAGGGGCCCCGGGGGGAGCGCGGAACGGGCGGCGCGGGGAGGCGGGAGGGCCTGCGCGGTCCGCGGGGAGCGACACGTCCCCGGGCGCCGGCAGGCCCGGCCCGAGCCCCAGGGCGCGGAGCCGCCGGCGGCGCTGAGGGGCGCGGTGTGGCCGGGCGGGCCGCGGGGGCTGCCCGGGGCGCTGAGGGGCGGCGGTCCCCGCCGCGGGCAGTACCCGCGCCTCGGAACTCACCCAGGTCGTCCATGGTGCCGCCGTGCCCGATCCGCCGCCGGTGCCGCCGCCCGCCTCAGCGCCTCGCAACTTTGCCGGCCCGCCCCCGCGCGCTCCCGCGCCCCGAGCGCGCCCCCGCCGCGCCGCGCCCGCCGGCCCTGCCCCCTGCCGGCGGCAGCGGGAGCACTCCGCTGCCTGGGACTGGCCGCCTTCCCGGCACACTGGTGCATGGTCCCTGGGGCGGAAAAGCGCCCCGCGAAATGCCGGGCGGGGACAGCAGCACCCTGGGCAAAGCCTGCCCGGGTGAGGCTCCGGCCTGCGGCCCCTCGCACGTCCCAGGCTGACGGTGCCCAGCCAGGGACGCAGCCCGAACCCCTGTCCGGTCACTGGGGGAGCTGGAGCCTCCCCAGCGGCACAACCCCCGAGGGCTGCCATGCAGACATTCTAGGCTCGGCCGCGGGGCCAGGCTCCACCGGGTGCTGCAGTCCTGCACACGGGGACAGCCTTTGAACAAATCGATGTTCCGGAGTCCTAGATGACTGACCCGATCCAGGGGGACCTTTGGGCAGGTGAAACCTTTCCTGAACAATTTTCCACAAGCTGTTGTCACCACAAAGGAATGTCACCAACTACCTCTGCTTTGCTATGTTTAAAAAATGTAAAAGCCCTCTTTGGACTTATCGTGATAGTGCATGTGGAACCACGGCTTGCCACTTGCCTTTCCCTTCAAACCGCTACCGATCCGCGCTCCAGCACAGCAAAGTCCCCAGTCTTGTCCCAACCACAGAGGAGCTCCACCCTCCTCGCAGAGAGTATTTGCTCTGCCATCCAACTCCAGCCAAACCAACACGGCAGTGAAATACAGTTGCTCAGCCCAAGCCTTCAGCTCCTAATCTGATGAGAGAGACACTGAAAACTATCAGTGTGGGAACAGCCAGGGATCCAGGAAACATGACTCTTGTAGTGCTTTTCTGACAAAATCACTACCGAGCCAGGGAATGCTCTCAGAGCTGAACAGCACATGTCCTGTTGTCAAGCCAGGATTACAGGACTCTTGTTTCCATAAAAACACAGAACATGAGGTCAGCTGCTAGCAATCCCTGATGCTTTATTTTTCACTCTCTAGACACAAACACACCCATCTTCCCCAGCTAGCACAATTCAACAGACATCATTCTTTCCTGTGTTAAGACACACTATAATGAGAACCATCACTAAGGGGCCATGGAAATAGTCCCTGACAATGTTTGTGAATAATCAACAGCCTCCAGGAAACTCGTTCCAGGTTTCACTCCAAATCCAAGACTCCTCAGTGAATTACACCTTTACACAGATCTAGGTACAGTACAGATACAAGCAAAGGCATTCACTATGTGGTTCACTATCAATACCATGGATCTCACCTGACACTCCTCTTGCTGATCCCTGAGCAAAATTTAAAACCTTATTTGAAGGGACTGTCATATTTTCTCAAAAGCTGTCACTGGCTGTAGCATAATGACTTCAGGATATGTGTCTCCAGGTGGAGCAACATAAACAACAGCTTGCTGGTAGTGCAGTAGACCCAAGGTCATTACAAACATGTCCTTTCCTGTCTTTTCCTAGCAACACCTGACAGGCGTCTGTCTTGACTTGGGGTGTATTTTTACCCCTGCATAAATAAAGTGCCCACTGTGCCTGGCTCATATTGTAGCCTGCTATGCAATTTTTATCTTCAGCTTCCTACAGTGTCCTTTGGGAGTCTGCAAGTGAGCGTAAACCAAGAAAGTTGTTTCTATTCTGTCTCAAGGCTGAAATTAACATGTCAAAGCACCAGCCAGAGCTGGACCCACAAAAAAATAGGCTGTGTCCAAGCTGCTCAGATTTAGGAGGAGAGAAAAAAAAATAAAAGGAAGGGGGGGAAAAAAAGCAGCACTGCCTCTCTGCCCGTGGCTCCATCACTGCTACCAAAGTGTCAGTGGGGTAGAAAGGTAGGGCTGTCACATGAGTGATACAATCCTCCAGCAGTATGGCTTTTAAAAACAAGGTTATTCTCACTGCACTCCTCACAGCCAGCGGCTGTTCAGAACTGAATTCTTCTTCACACACTAATATCTCATACTTAAAACTGCCAGTCCTTAACTGTTCCATGATAAGGAGCCTAAGGACATTAGTAGGGGTAGGTTAAACCCAAGCTGCTAAGACAACTGCTCAGTAGTGTGGGGTCAAGCTAAACTCAACCAAAATGCCTGTCCATCCTGAACCCTGAACTTCCTGGTTTCTGACCACCTACCTGCTCTCTGCCTCTGAAACTCTCACTGACTCACAAACACCTGCTTGCTGCCCCCAGCACTATTCTTACACAGCTGCCAGCTGCTGGCAGAAGCAGCTGTATTTCCCCCCATGATAGCCACCTCCAGCAAACTCTTTCCCACCAGAGCAGCATAGCCAAAACATGCCCAGAGGTTGCTGGGTGGAACTGAGTGACTCTGAGAGCAGCTACACTCAGGGGGCTTCCTGTCATGTTATGCCCTGTGACTAAGACACCGTGACTCAACTTAACTTCTTGTCACACCTTCTGTGAAAGATATTTCCCCCATTCACAGTCAGTATCAACCTAATGCTGGACTTCAGAACTTCGTGGGCCCACACAACCCAGGTGTTCAGAGTGCTTGCTCAAGACACCTTTTCCTTCTTGTCAAAGCATCATTTACCAGTTGTAGACCAGCTCCATGGAAGGGTGGCTTAACCCCCTGACTACCATACACTTGACACAGACTGGATGCATTTACTGTCCATATTTACTGTCCACCTGCCCCCCTCAGGGCTGTAATCTTGGACTGGCTGCCAAATAGATGAGCCATCCAAGATCATTCCATAACACCTCCTATGAAAAGCACCATTATTTACAATAGACACTCTATGCCAGAAGAGAACAGATATGAAGCTGCACCAACTTGTAAAGCATGTTTAGAGCTTACCTGTGCCCCTTGCAGAGGGGACTTGAAACTGCAGAGCAATGAGAATGATTTAATTGTAGTGTGTGTCCTCAGTGCTGTGCCACAAGGACATCATGCAAGGAGATGAAGCTCTTTCTTCAGGTGAATGCATAAGAGAAAAATTCTTGGCAGAGCTTTAGGCTTAAGGCAATGGCAGTAAATCTCAACATCTAACTTCCAGATCCGAAGTCCAATTTTGCACTTGTTGAAAAGATCATTTCAGCAACATGAACAAAGAGGGTTTCTAGCATAAGATGACTTCACAGGGCAGAATGAAAACACCACAGCAGTGCATTATCATAGGCAGTTTTGGCAGAAGAGACAAGAAGCAATCAAGTGACAAAACCAATACTTATCAACACAGCTTATGTGAATCAATGAATTACATGAAATACATGACTGTAAACTATGTATACCTTTGGTATTTGTTAGTGCAGCATCTTCTGCTACAGGGTAGCAGCATCCCTGTGCTTCAGGATTTGATTTCACACTGCTGTTGCTAGCAGTGGAGCAGAAACGAGGGGGGCAAATGCAATCTGTGAGATTTCACTGTCACTATTTGGTCACTGTTGTGCATAATACCCCAGTACAGTTGAATATTATAAGTAAACTTGATAAGAGGGAACATTAATATTTACTACTAAGTTTTCTGCTAGGAATTGTTTACAACAGCTGCCAGGTGGAGGGTCTTACCAGTAGAATAGAATAGAATAGAATAGACCAGACCAAACCAGGTTGGAAAAGACCAGGTTGAGATCATCAAGTCCAACCTATCACCCAACACCATCTAATCAACTAAACCATGGCACCAAGCACCCCATCCAGTCTCTTCTTAAACACCTCCAGGGATGGTGACTCCACCACCTCCCTGGGCAGCACATTCCAATGGCCAATCTCTCTTTCTGTGAAGAATTTCTTCCTAACATCCATCCTAAACCTCCCCTGGTGCAGCTTGAGACTGTGTCCTCTTGTTCTGGTGCTGATTGCCTGGGAGAAGAGACCAACCCCTACCTGGCTACAACCTCTGTATGGCACACACGACCATAGAGAAAACTTCAGAGGTATCCTGTCAGCAGTGTAAGCCACATCAAACTCACACCAAGAAACAGAGGGCAGCTGCTTCCAGCTCCAGAAGAGATTCAGCCCAGAAGCTGCGTGCTGTTCAACAGTCACTAATCTCCCTCCAAAACATCTGCTTAGCTCTTAAACAAAAGAACAGCTGCAAATTATAAATGGATGGGGTCTACTGTTATAATAGGATTTTACACAGAACTCAGCAGCTGCTTTTTCCAGAGTAAAGCTTTATGATTTCTTTGACAATTAGGAGCCTTTTCTCAAACAAAGCAAGCGATGCCAACAGATATACATTGACAAACTCACACGAAATGGAGGTTGTGGGACTGTGCACTGAAAGCTGTACACTGGCTGCTTTTGGAGCAGTTCTGGAGTCAAGCACGATTCAGACTTCGACTCTCCACTCATTTGTTCCACCCCTCTCTGGGCCACCTAAGCCACCTCATGAGAGGCCCACGCTCCTCAAGTGACCCTCCTCAGCAAGAGCTACACGAGCAACGCTTCTCCCCAGTCTCCCCACTTGGATTTTCACGGACCGATTCCTCCTTCAGCATCTTCGTAAGAAAAAGGCAAGGACGGGGCTTTCTATGTAAACGCGCCCAAAACTTACGAAGCCATGCTGTTGGCAGGAGCCGGCAGTGGCAGCGATGGGAGAGAACAAACGCCCTACTATCTGCCCCAACCAACCTCTATGGTTCACCTAACTCAGCCATTCCAAGCCTCACCTCTACGACACTCATTCTCAGCTCTTTCTTTTACAGCAAGATTCAGTCTCCGTAGAGACTGTCAAAAATTGCCAATGCCGACTATATT
This sequence comes from Dryobates pubescens, assembly GCF_014839835.1. Lineage (NCBI taxonomy): Eukaryota > Metazoa > Chordata > Aves > Piciformes > Picidae > Dryobates > Dryobates pubescens. The sequence goes on from NC_071636.1 coordinate 4,147,934, forward strand.
TCAAGTCGTCATGGCGGGGTATTGGGAAAAGTTTTCAATTAGCAATAATCGCGCCTCGGATTAACCTCATTGGCTACGATACTGCCACTGCGCAAAGCTAACTACGTTCTCCCGCGGCCGCAGGCCCGAGCCCCGGGGCCGCCGCCAAAGTCGGGGCGAGCATCGCCTCCTGGCCCTTTCATATTTGCACATCCCCCGGCAGCACTTCCCGCTCGACGCCGTGCCCCCTCCGTGCCTCTACCAGGAAAGCGGTGCCCCGTTTTCCCTACTCGGCACCGTGCGGTGGCACGGCCGCGAAGCTTGCTGGGAAATAATATGCAAATTAGCTGAACGTCACTGTGAGCTCTTCCCCCTGAATGGGGGACTCCTCGGTGCTGCCACGCACCCCTAGCCTGTCCCGGGGGCACCACAGCCTGTCCCGAGCCCCAGCCCAGCTCAAGTCGTTCCCCGGGCATCCCCTCCCAGTCCCCGTCGTTCCCCAGCATTCCCGCCGAGCTGCATCCCGAGTTGTTCCCTGGGCATTCCCGCCGAGCTCTAGCCCAGCCCAAATCGTTTCCCAGCGACCTCCAGTGGCTGCCCAGCCATCCCCACTCAGCGTCAGCGCAGCCCAAGTTGTTGCTGGGCATCCCCGCCGAGCTCCGGCCCAGCCCAAGCTATTCCCCGGTCATTCCCGTGAAATCTCCGAAGCTAACCACTCTTTCGCCCTATTCGTTACTCTTGTTATCTGTTTTTCACCAAGTAAATGCAGCCTCCAGAGAGGCTCTCAAAAATTGCCAGTGCCGACTATATTTCAAGTCGTCATGGCGGGGTATTGGGAAAAGTTTTCAACTAGCAATAATCGCGCCTCGGATTAACCTCATCGGCTACGATACTGCCACTGCGCAAAGCTACCGGACGGCTCCGCCCTCCCGGCCCCTCCGCCGGCGCCCTGCCGCCGCGGTCAGAGCGCGCTGGCGATTCCCCTCCGGCTCGTAACGCCAAGCGTGCCCCACGCCCTCCCTGCGCCTTCCCCGCGCTGCCGGTGGTGCCGGCGCGGAGGTTTACCGGGGGCAGGCAGAACGGCGCGGCGGTGGGAGGCTCGCGGGGTGTGCCGGGAGAGCGCTATGGTAATGAGCATCAGTTATGGGGCTGCCCCGCCGCCCAGAGACTGAGTTCGGCGGAGGGGATGGTCCAAAATCGCCTTTTTCAGACTCGGGAGGGAGCGCACCGGGCGGGGCGGGCACCCTCGGGGTGCAAAGGGTTTTGCTGTGCCTGTCCCTGTCTCGCCACCAAAGCAATGTGGGCACTCAACGACATGAAAACGTTTAAACGCTTAAAGCCTGTACCAACAGCTACCTAAGACTCAACAAAACACGGGTCGTGCCCGAACCTCCGTGGGACCGGTGCACCGAGCCAGTAGGATGCACTTTGTCCTAGGAATGGCAAGTGCCCATTGTGTGTAAAATAGAATCATTAAGGTTAGAAAAGCCCTCTAAGGTCAAGTCCAACCGTCAAACCAACATCATCATGCCCACTAAACAATGTCCTAGAGTGCTACATCTGCATGTTTTTGAACACCTCCAGCGATGGCAACTCCACCACTTCCCTGGGCAGTCTCTTTCAAGTGCTCACCCCTGCTGCCCAGTCCACTTAGGAAGGAGGATCTGCTGGATCAACTGGGAAATGCTGGAAGAAATCTCTCCCACATGAAGAGATGGGATTCTGCAAAGCTGGGTTGCACTGATCCACCAGCTCATTCCCAGGGAGAGGTGGTCACTCCACCCCAGCACTCCGCTTCCCTTCTTCAGGTTTCACTGGGTCAGCTCACCCAGACAGCAGACACTCGCCTCCAGCAAAGCAGTAACAGCCAAGTCAAATAACCAACTGAGCCCAGGAAGGAACTGGTGAACTCACAACTGGTGCAAGCCCTTTGGTAGCAAAGGATTCAACTCTGAAGAGGCTTAAGGTGTCTGACCATGTCCTGGAAGAGATCCAGACAGATCCCAGGAACAACTGCCCTCTCATTTTTCATCCATGCCTCCTTTGCAAGATGAACAGAGATCACTTGTCCCATGCTGACCTTGTCTGGCCACGCTAATTGCAGTGTAAGGATCCACATTGTCATTATATATCCAATATTGCTGCCACAGGCCCCTTCCATATCTATCTCCCAAACACTTTCCCTGTCATCCCAAATGAACAACAGGACTGCCAGAGAGGTCCATGTCTCCTGGGACCAAATGTAGGTACCAAACAAAGAATGCCAGAACAGAGCTAACATATCAGCCTGGCCTCCAACAATTCAGGCAATTCCTGAGCTAGAAGAGATGTCTTCAACAGCCTTCAGTGCATTTTTCTTCCACTATTTGTTTAGTCACATTTTAAGCCTAAAACCAGTATCAGCAAACCCACAATTTCTAAGGAGGAGCACCTACAATGCATTTTATCAAATTGATCACTTCTATTTGTATCAAATAAAATCTGGGTTTATTCCTGTGTGTTTCCTTCAGGGCAGCTTTGAAACATTGCGCGTTTTCAATTTGCCTTGACCAGCTCAGGGACTCAACTGTTTTTCCCTCCTTTGAACCACGGGAACTGTAGTCTTTGTGCTCAAGGCTTAAAGCCTTCAGGAACTCCGTTTCCCAGAGCACTCCTCTCCCGGAGGCCAGCCCCTTCCTTCCGCGGTGGGGCTCGGCACCATTATGAAGGGTAAGTGTTCAGCGTTACTCACCCTGCTGCGCTTGTCGTTGGATGCGTTCGGTTCGGCGGTTGCCCCCACGTCACGGTTACAGCAAAAGTGATGCGGATGTCGTGGCTGTCCCTCCGAATTTCTGTCTGTAAACGCTTGTAGAAACCCGTGTATCTTCTACCTTGAACTTGTCCGATCTCTTGCTGTGGAGCATGGGGATGCGTGTTAGGAACAAAGTCTAGCCTCGGATCTCGATAGGTACGTTTGCAGAGTTTCACTTGCTACTTAGGGTAGTTGTTACTTTTTCATCCAAGCACTTTCATTTTACAAGCAGCTTTGCATTTCACAGGAAATACTCTGTCCTTTGTATGTTTCTCTCCTAACACTGTCCTGCTTCCAAGCTTCACAGCAGCTCTCCTATGGATCTGTTATTTTTGCTGCTGGGCCTAGCATTGCCTTCTCTCTCTTGTGGACCAACCAGTATTAGATATCCCATTTCATTTCCCCTCAGAGTATTTCCTTCTGAGATGATGATAAGGGATAGGAATGGAGAACTTTCATCAGTTAAAGCCATTTAAATACCATCAGACTGTCTTAATAGCCTTTGGGGAGGATCATGCCATAAGTTACTCTCAAAGCAAATTACACTTTATCCTTTCTAATTAATTCATATGGAAAATTGAACCTCTTCAGAGGGAATGCCTGACAACTCCTGCTAAGCAGCAAAACAAGGCAAAAATCATTGCCAACAAAATCCACTGCTTAGATTTAAAAAGTAATTCAGTCTATGGAAAGAATCCAAATCTTCCCTGTAATTCAACTGCCAATGACACAAAGCCTTGGGAATTGAAGATTAACTGAGACAAATCTACTCTCTGCCACTAGCATCAGTTTAGTATCTCGATATTTAAAGCTGAACATCAACATTTTAAATGTGTTTAATACCAGTTCCTACAGTGTATGAAGCAATGAGACTAGGGACTTGAGGCAAAGCAATTTAGAGGCAGCAGGACTCTAAATACTATCCAGGCACTGAGGCACAAGCACAAAAAGGGTGCCACCCTTTTAGACAAGCTCACCACCTGACTGCTTCAGAGCCCTCTCAGATCCCCACAGGCACTGCAAACTTGCTGTAGACAGCGTGTAGGAACCTGCCCACATGCTTTAACCATTTGACAGCTCCTTCAAAACACTGCCTGTAACACCAGAAATGGATCTGTTTCAGCTGGATGACAACTCCCAGTGAGATCCAATCCATAAGGTGTCCTCCCAGCAATTTGCGATGGTGAAGGCAAAAGCGTGAGTGGGCTTGAATCTGCATCCAAGCGTCCCAAATTATCAAGCAAGCTTTAAGCACCAGATTATCTGGGGCCTGTTGCAATCACTCTTTAGAGATCATCCCCTTCTATTAGAAATTAAAGTCCTCCCTCCATCTTCCAGATTCTGTGCAAGCTTCCTTGCTATGAGAGATGTTGGGAGGGAGAAATACCAGACAGTCAATTTTCAGTACTGTTCCTTTCAAAACCTTTCATGCTTTGTAGGCAAAACAACAGGGCAGCCCAGAAGCAATAATAAAATGAGAACTGCAGACTGCCAGAAAGGCTAATCAAGGTCCAAACCAATCCACTCCTATGACAACAAGTCTTGCACACAATTCCAGGCTGATTGTCAGCAGTCATCCTGCCTGTCCCCAATGGGGCATGGGGATATCCTTCCCATTCCTACCTGTTGGGCAGCTGTTTCTATCCCACACACATCTGGGTGATCTCATCTCTATCAGCATTGTCATTTGTTCTTTAAACCTCTCCACTAACTCTGGGGAGGTGACACCAACGAAGGAAGAGCTGCCAGTGACATTTAGGCAGTGTACTAATAATCTTCAGCCCCATTTCAAGGCCCCTTCAGCACATCTTTATAAAATTCCAGGACTCAATCCTGTCAAGACCTTTGTCCTGAAAAAGCAAGGTTGTTTTCCCTCTCTCTTCCCACAATATACGCAAAGGATGAGGTAAGTAGAAAGGACTGACTTGGAGCATGCAGAATGTTTAAGAAAGCAGAGCAGGGGTCTGTTCTGGGGAGGAATGAGTCAGCCAGTGCCTCTGGGGTAGGGTACTTGGCCTTCTCGCTCGCTCTTGTCTGCCCTGTTGCACATACCTGGGAAGGACTTTGCATGCTCAGGTCTTTCTGGTCTCTTTACAAGTCTTCTCGGGCAGCAGGCTTTCACAACAGGACAGAAGAACAGAAGTCCTGCAAGTCAGGGGCACTAGCTTTGTCCTTGTGCCTTCAGCAGCCCTCAATGTTGTCCTCTGTCAAAAGGACTTATGAATGCTGTCCAAAACTGGTAGGCTTTAGTTAACATTTGCAAAATAATTTGTGTTTCTTTACTAAAAAGAGCAATGAATACTTAGCAGCATCATTTCCCAGAGAATCCCAAGAAAATGTAGACAAGGATATGCCCTTTGTTTTTTTTTAACCTACCATGTGTTCTGTTCTTGACTTTTAGCTGACCATGTTCTCTGCCAGGAAGCTCTCTGGAGTTTTCAGAGCCATCAGATGCCATCATTTCAGATCCCATTCTGTATCCAGACCCTCTCCAAACTTGACTTTTGTGCCAGCCAGTCTTCCTCCAGACCCTGCAAAAGTAGAGGAGCTGCAGCACTTTGTTTCTAACTCCAAGAGGCTTTTTGTCATGACTGGGGCTGGAATCTCAACCGAATCGGGGATCCCAGATTACCGCTCGGAAGGGGTCGGGCTGTACGCCAGGACGGACAGACGGCCTGTCCAGCACGCCGAGTTCATCCGCAGCGCCAGCGCCCGGCAGCGCTACTGGGCAAGGAACTTTGTGGGCTGGCCCCAGTTCTCCTCCTACCAGCCAAACACAGCACACCTGGTACTGAGAGACTGGGAGAAACTGGGGAAGGTACACTGGCTGGTGACCCAGAACGTGGATGCCCTTCACACCAAAGCTGGGAGCCAGCGCATGACAGAACTGCATGGCTGCACACACAGGTACTCTGCTGGCAGAGGGAGGATGGTCAGTCCTCTGGGCGCTCACTCGGGGTGACTGACAAGCAGGTGCAGTGTTGGTTGCTGAGAAAGGAGGTAAAATGTCAGTGCTGTGTTCCTGGAGATGACATGCTCAAAGGTGACATGCTCTAAAGATCACAAACCAGTGCTGTTCACAGCACAGTATTCAAGAAACATGAACACCACCCCACTTTTTTTTCGGTGCACTATTTGGATCATTTTCCCTGGAGCCTCCATCAGTCAGAATTTTCCCTTTCCTTGCTACAGCAAATCCCTCTTAGTGAAGAGGTCATGGGCATTCTGAGGATCAGGCAGGGCTAAGCAGAGTGGATAGTGCCAGAAATGCACAGGACGGAGGGACTAGAGAAGGGCCACCACAGCCTGGCTGTGATCACTCAGAATTTCTAGATGGAAAAGCACAGCCTGAACTGGGAGAGAGAGTTCAAAGCACTCCTCTAAAGCGACAGTCAGAGGTAGAAAGACATCTCCTTGACCTGTACAATCTGGTAAATAAATGTGCATAATGACAACAGACCTACTAGGCCTTCTAAGAACAAGTTAACAGACTCTACATCTTCAGCTGACATGAAACTCTCATTTAAGGCTTTGCTCTGAATTTCAGGGTTTTCTGCCTGGCCTGTGGAGACCAAATCCTGCGCTCTGAGCTGCAGGAGCACTTTGAAGCTTTGAATCCCACCTGGAAAGCTGAAGCATTAGGTGTGGCTCCAGATGGGGATGTCTTCCTGACAGATGAGCAGGTGTGCAATTTCCAAGTCCCAGCCTGCCGGAAGTGCGGTGGAATCCTGAAGCCTGACGTGACATTCTTTGGAGACACGGTGAGCCGGGAGAAGGTGAATTTTGTGCACCAACGCCTGGCAGAATCAGACTCCATGCTGGTGGCAGGATCCTCTATGCAGGTAAGACGGTCTTCCTCCCACACTGGATTCCTATTTCTGTGCTGCTCTGCCTGCAACAATCCTTAGATCCACACTTTAGGACTACTAATAGCTCGTGGATCAGAACAGCTTCTCCTGAGCTTCTTTGTATTTTATTTTCACTGGGGTTGGAATCCGGCTTCACAGCCTGTTTGGGCTTCCCTGTCACTCTGTTGCCAGTCTACTTCATGCTGCTATAAATAACTCCATTTAGGCCTCTCGCTGACACATCTTCCATCAATACACTGTGGCTTCACAGCTGCCTGTAAAGCCAAGATACCTGATAAAATTCAATCCTGCAAAGATCAACACCCCACATATTTTTGGCTTGATTTTTTTAGCCTTTGGCAGCTTTCTAGGCCTCACAGCACACTGAGTGGAATACCAGATTTTAGGACTTGTAAATCCTATCTACATTCTCAATAAAAGAGCAGAAATACCTCTGCTTGCTGCTTAGTATTGTCCTTTGTATCACAATGTGCTTTCTCCATTACAGATAAGGTAAGGTAGTTTAGGAACACATTGTTTAACCTGGTGAAGCTTTTAGAACAACATTTGTATATGAGAAATGTTTCAAAGACCAAGTTGTATTGCATTTAAAACCTCTACTCTAACACCTCCCAGAATGAGATAAAACCAAGACTGCCTGATTGTGAGTCTCTTGGCTTCAGGATACTAGGAAAAAAAAAATCCTTGAGCTTGCAATTCTTAGGCTTATAATCCTTTGTACGGGAATGACTGAAATGCCTTAGGTTCATTCTTGTACTACCTAAGCTGGGCCATGTGAGAACCATCAAAGTGGAAGCATTTAAGTACCTATGATAACTAATAAAAACTGCTGGGGAGATTTACTGAGAGACAAGGACATTTCCCCTCAATACACTATGAAGTTTCAGTTTCTATGAAACTGTAAATCCTTCACTGACAGAGGTTAAAAGCTGTTCTTTTCTGTGCACTCTTGAATGAAGACATTTCCTACCTGAATTCAGTGCAATTGCCTAACACAGCATGTACATACAGCCCCCCCCTCCCACTGCCAACAGCAGCTATTCTACTTTACTTACTCCTTTTTGTAGCCCTTCTTTTGCCTAAGCTGCCATTAATTTTGTCTTCTGGTTTCCCTGCAGGTATACTCTGGTTACAGGTTTGCTCTTGCTGCCCAGGAGAAGCAGCTGCCCATTGCAGTCCTTAACATTGGGCCCACAAGGCTGGATCACTTTGCATCCTTAAAACTGAACTCCCGCTGTGGAGAGCTGCTGCCTTTGATAGTGGTGCATGACCCAAAAAGCTGAGCTGCAGCAGCTTCAGGAGTAAAATCACTTCTGCAAGGTGAGTACCTTCCCAGGTCAGTCACCCTGCAAGCTAAGAAGATGCATTCCCATCAGATGCTGAGGATGAGATGTGCTGACCAAAAATATGTTCCCACAAGGTGCACCAAAACATGGCTATAAATTTTCATCTGTAACTGGTACACTCTGATGGCTCACAGTACCATTTCCCATGATCATAAGCAAAAAGCACACTAAGTGCTCCCAAAATATAGGACAAGAGCAGCCATCAGACTTGGCAGTGTTGAGTTCCAATCCATTTGTCAGTCAGAAGGCTACAGATCAGATCAGAGAACCTGATCAACACTGCTGCCTTTGCAACTGACGATTCCAAAGCCGATCCAGCTAATCCTAATCAAAACACTGCTGTTTAAAATAATCACTTCCATCTATAAAGCAGCTTCTTTCCTCCACTCTTGCAGGACTCATCATCTGAAAAAAAGGAAAACCTGTCTAAGAGGCAGTTGAGAGATCCATACACAGCCCCTGATGACACCAGGAGAGGGCAGCAAGCCTCACATATGTCAGCCTGACCAGTTTTCTCCATTGAAACCATCTCGACTTATCAGGAAACAGGATGATGAAGAAAGTACTTTCCTGCCTTAGCTTGCCATTGTAAGCAGGGCATCTTCTTTTTATTCACTAGGACAGGATAATCAGACTACCATATCTGAGAACAAAACACCCATCTTATAAGTGTCCCCTGAGAAGAATGAGGGACAGAGATTTTGACCAAGTAACTTGAGGCAGTGGCACAGGAGGGCAAAGTGGAAACCCACCTCATCTGCTGGAGGATCCAGTACTACTAGTGAGCAACTGTGGAGTGTGCAAAGAGGAACTGCAGTTGTCATTTAAAAAGGGCAAAACATTAGCTGAACAAGAATACTGCTCTTGAAACTGCTCCTCTAAGAGATTATTTGAAAGCACAGACTAGAAGGCTGACATCTTCCAGCAAGGAGGGGAAGTCACCATTTCTCTCAGCTGTCAGCTGACATTCTAAACTGCTTACTGTTATAATAGTCAAAAAATATATATTGTTGAGATGCCAGAGGAGTTACTTCAAGCTAATCTGACAGCACTGCTTTCAGTGCAGCTGCTGCATTTTCCAAAGTGTGTTTTTTGAAGCTGCTGGTTAATTAATGAATTGCTAAGTAGTAAATTAAAATTGTTCACAAGACTGATATGTTGTACTTTCTTCCCTCTCCAATGCTTTATTTAGGTACAGGCTCCATAGCCAGAGTAGTGGGTTTTTCCATTGCAAAAATGCAGGATTGCTAACAGTAATACAGTAATTACTAACAGCTGATGAATTAAGAGAGAAATACAATTAAATCTGCACAATGGGTCTCCCTCAGGAGGTCATCTCTAGCTATTAATAGATGTAATTTTCCACACTTCTAACAGGAGATCCTTCACTACTGGGTAACCATGTTTTGTTGATCCTTAGGGTGGTAACATGAGCCATATTAAACCATTGATGGAGTAAAAGGCAGAATCTTGCCCAGACCAGAACACTAATTTTGACCAGACCCTCTGCATGAATCTACCACTCTCCTTCTAGCTATGAGGGATATTAATTGTTGGGATACTCCAAGTGCCCCTGTCCTACTCACCACAGAACACATCCTGTATCAAGCAGTTGGAAGCAAGGGCACCAGAGTCAGCTGCTAAAAGGTCAAGTAATAAATCAAGGACAACTGACCACATGATTCAAAGTTCTTTTTTGCTTTGTTGTTGATTCAAATCCATGCCAGGCAGTGGCAAGTAAAGAATAGGACCCAGGCCTGAGAAAGGTATTTTACACAGTGTGCTCCAGTGAGTGCAGCACAAACTGTGGATGGCCCAGAAGACTTGTGCCTGGTGAGCATGGTGTAAGTGCAGCCTCAACTCCCATATCCATGCTCAGAACTGACCATGGCTCCTTGTTTCTCTGCATTTACCCCTTCTACACTAAAGAAGCTGTGTCTGCAGGTAAGGAAAACTAGAGGATCCTCAGGAAATGAGGCTATCACAAGTGGTATAAGGCTGCCTTCTCACTATGTTACTCTTGCTTGGGGATAACAGCATTGGGGCAGTGATAAGAGGCAAGTGTTTTTTGAGGTGTTTTTCACAGCTTAGCATGAAGGGGAAGAATAATCTCTGTCTACTGAGTTGCACAGGGCCAAACAGGTTGAAGACAGTTCCTAAAGCTCTGCCAGATTGATGTGGATTGGCACTTTCAGTTAGAGGGAAGTTTGGACCCAGGAAGAGCTGGCCAAAGAGGAAAGCTTGTTTTAAGGGGCATGCTGAAGCATGGGAGCTTGTGGGTCACTAAAGCCATCCCAAAAAAATCCAGGAAAAAAAGTTTTCATCATGTCCTCTGAAATGGAAGGTAAAGCAGACTTCTTGAAAAGCAATGATTATGTTTCTCCTACAAAAACATGCAGATGCAGGAAGTGGTGATAAAAATAAAGAGAAGGATATACAATACTGTATCCAGCAGCAAAAGAGCTGATGTAGGGCAGCATCTTCTAAGAAAGACCACCGAACAGCAAGCATCTTTCTGGTGCTTTCCCTGAGCTCCTCCTGCGATTCACACTGGCAGTTCCCATGGTGAGGAGCATTTGGAAGCAGCAAACCAGGTAGAAGGGGCTGGACCACTCCTCCCATCAGCACCCTCCAGTGACCAGAACCCAGTGAGACTGCAGGGCCTTTCCTCTCCCCCTATTCCACTTAACCCTCTGCTGAAGTAGTCTACTAAATACTCCCAGGCTGTTACCAAACCCACACCACCACTACACTGCAGTTAACAAAAACAAGATAGTGCTTGTGTGCAGCATTTAGCAGATGAATCATCTCAACCACTTTAAAGGAGAAGAGGTACAGCCACCCATAATGGACAGAGAAGGTCTACTGGGATGCAGAAGAACTGGAGTCAGCAGTAGTTGCCCTGCTGGTCACTGCAGCAACACTGCTGCTTAGTGTATTGGGGAATGGAGCAGAAGTTCCCATCAGCAGCCTTTTACCCACATGCCACACACAGACACAGTGTGAGGGAAACCTGCTAGTCACAGGGAACAAATAGCTTCGGAGTTCACCTCATCCTCACTGCCAAAAGACAACAGCAGTTCAAAGAGCTAAGGGTGCACAGCAGAGCAGTTAGATCCAGTGCATATTTGAGTTCTTTCTGAACAGAAGTTTATGCAGTTCAGCTCAGTAGGGCACAGATGGCTGAGCATCTCAGCATTTGGCTTAGCAAGCCTTCACATCTAGCAGCTAGGTTCAAGGCCTGCCCTTACACCCACTGTTGTAGGTCATCACCTGTGCTCCCTCACTGGTAACACTCTCCACCTGTATTCAGTTCTCTTCACAGTATCTTGAAACCACCTCTCCCATCTATGAAGCTAGGATAAAGTCCCTGCTTTCCTCTGTACTGCAAATACCTCCTGTACAACCAACCAAAGCAGAAACACTATTTGTGTATGGTGGTATTGAACCTGCTCTTTTCAGGTGGCAAAACAGTGGCTCTGGAAGCAAGTTCTGCCTGTTTTGGTAAACATGAGCAGTCTAACACAGTCCAGAAAGTCACTGAAAATGTCAGAGATAAGCTGGGTAAAGTTTCTGTGTTCCAGTCCTCCATAAACAGTCACTGCTCTCTCAAAATTACCATGAAAAAAGTATTCTGAGCCTTGTTCAGATCTCCATACTGCCTCTGTCTTTCCAGGGACCATCTCCACAATAAAAGAGGGTAAAGAAAGGGGATATACATGGGTCCCCATTCCCATGCCACCAGCAAGAATCACAGTGAGCTCAGCCAAGGCATGGCAGAGTTTGTGGGCAACTGTTAAACAGCTGGTTATTTCAGCTGATACCAGCAGAGCAGAGTCACTGGCTTTGCAGGACTTTTACACATCAGACTTCTCCATGTCCAGCAGGGTTGGCTGCTCCCAAAGTACAGTTTGGTGGGCTACAGAAGATTACTGCTGCTGTGCACTCAGTGTCAGCAGCACGGTTCCTCACAGCAGGGCACACAGGTGCCAGTCAAGGAGCTACAGGCCAAAGACACACTACCTAGGAGCTGGGCCCACTGAAGGAGTGGGGAGGGATATTCAACAGTCCAGAGAGAGGAAAGCAGCAGGGAAAAGCAGCTGTGCAACAGCTGGCACATGAGTCACACCGAATCTGATTTATTGCTCTGTGATGGCCTTGCCCCCAGTGACACCAAACTGCAGGAACAGTCAGTGCTGAATAGGAATAACTGTCTAACTTCTGTGCAGGCCACTCTATGGCCTGGAAAACAACAAAATCAGGCATTCAGCTTGGAGCCAGAGCAGCAAATATCAAATAGGGACCTCAGTTCCTCTCCTGACTTAAAGGACTTCTGGTTCTGACTTGAGCAGCACTAAGTTCTCACTCTAGAAAGAAATTCCAATTAATATTTTTTATTTAATGGGAAGGGTTTGCAATACCCTTCACTGGATGTGTTGTTTTCTGCATCTTGTCTTTGGAACACTCTGTCAGTAAAAAGTGCTTCCAAAATGGGTATTACTCAGGAATGTTCCCTCCATCTATTCCAACAGACATTTCTGTTCCAAAATGATGAATATTCTTTATGTTTCTTATTTTCTGGGGCAGGCAGCCCCAGAGGCAACAGGATAGCCAAGAGGCAGAGAGTGGACTGAAAGCAAAGAGGAAAACTTCGGTAGTGTTTCCCAGGGGACAGGGCACTGTTTGCAAGGATGACACCAGAGTGAATTCTGAGTCCTTTGATCAATCCAGAAGTCACACTGTGACATTCAGAAAGCCACTTTGCCTCTCTGCATCTGTTTTCTATAAGGTAATAGATATAATGCTGTGGCTCATGCCTTTTTATAAGGCATTCTGAGGTCTACTGAGAAAAGGCAGAGATGGTAGGTAAACAGTATCACTGTTCTCCCCGAGATCCTTCCTGAACAGTCAGATCTAAATTGCAAGGGGAAAGGCAGAGTCAAGCCAGCTGGGGTTTAAAACCACAGTAACATATACAGATACCTGCAATTCTGTGTGCAGCCCCCTGTCCTCTCACTAAGGAAAGATACCAAATCACCACATTCTGCACTTTTCCCCTTCTGCATGACTAATTAGACAGTGGCAGAGAAGAAAAGCTGAGCCTGAGAGGAAGAGCAACAGCACAAGTGTCTAATACTGGTCTCTGGGCCCAGATGGAAATTGAAATATGGTCATTAATACGAGCATAGTTGTTTGCTCTCTGCATGTCTCATCTCGGCTGGAGCACTCTCTCTTTCATCTCTGCTGTGCCCACATAGTTAGAGTAATTCAGATCTCCCTGCAGAGCCTAAAAAAAACAACTAATAGGGAAAAGGAAGATAAGATGCCAAGACTCCACTTCTGCAGTGTAAGCCCACAGAGCCACCATCCCTCCAGCATCACACAGCAGCTGCAATCGCTGGTGCTCTCTAGGGGTTCAGAACTCCCATGCTTGCAGAGCACAGGGCAACCTGTGTTTCAGGTACTCTGTTTCTGGTCTTGGAACAGGAACACAGATCAGCATGGCAGATCTTCACACACTCTTTGCACTCCCATAAACTGACAGTAAGTCAGTTCAAGTAATCACTGGCTAGCTCTTCAGACTTCCCACAACACTATTCAAAGCCCTAAAGAACAACTTTGCACAATCCCTTCAGCCTCCCCACCCGTGGTATTTATGAGGGCCTGCCAGTTGGCATTAGGTAGGAAGACTCTCTATGCATGGGCTTACTCAGGGGGTTGTTTAAATTTACTCTTAGGTCTTTCACACCATCAGAGACATGTAAATGAGAAGCATGACCAAAGGGCCAAATGTTAAGTGCAGGCTTACAAACATCTGTAGAGAATAAGGCAGATACAGAATGCATTGGTGCCTTCATCTATCCACTAAGTTTATCTAGGGAATGTTAGCATGCCCCAATCTCTTACTACAGGTAAAACATACACCATCAGTTTCTGCAATGTTCCCAACTGCACCCCAGCTCTTTTCCCTGCTTGTGATGATACAGCTCAAAAGCACAGTGTTCCTTCTATATAGTGCCAGTATCTTCCTTTATTTCCCTCTACAATGAGATTTATCATTTACCACTACAAAGGGATTTCAGTAACATTTACATTTACTTAGGCCCTTTACTGCTCCACAAACAGTAATTTCAGAATCAAAGCCAGTGTACAAGGACAGGGGACTCATCTTGCACAGTATGATGCATCCAGGATCCTGAGCATTTCTCTCAATGACCCCAAGAGCTCAGTTTCAGAAAATTCACATATACAAACACCTAAGAAAAAAACAAGCAGTGAATATTGGTACAAAACTAGAACTCAATGTCTTAAGATGGGAGTATCCACCTGAGACACATTTCTTAACAAAAAAAAAAGGCAATTCACCATCCTATCTCATCATTCTGATGCCCTCAATCATCCCGTGACCTTCACAGGAAGACACTGGAAGTACCATAGACATCAAGCCAGCTTCTTCCAACTCTGCTTTCTCAGAGCCCTCGCACAGATCCTTAGGTTCTGCTCCACGTTTGAGCACAGCTCATGCAAGCACTGCTGAGTGCAAGACAAAGACTGCTCCTCCAAGTTCTCCAAGGAAATCAGCTCACAAAATCAAACACTGAGGGGATACTTGTCAAACTCATCTAAGATCTCCAGTCTGTAACTGAAAATAGGCCAGACAGTGTCCCTCAGACAGAACCCCTGCCCTCCCGTGGCTTCCAGCCCAACTGTGCGTCTTTCCCTCCCTTAACTTTCATGCCAACATTACCAATTTCTCTCTCTTAACCTCCAGGCACACATTACCTCTTCCCCTACGCTTCTGACCAGGAACAGCACTAGGCAGGGGAAGCCTCCCCGCAGGCTACGCACATACGAGTCTCTGAGAGCAGTGAACAGACAAACAGCTGAAGCCCCTTATGCAGCCATGGCCCGGGATACACACGCACAAGAGGGGCGGCTGCGCTGTTAGCCAAGGCTAGAGCGGTAGCCCGAGGAGCAGTGCCTCGCTCTGTGCTCTCCGGGAGGGGAGGACCGGACCGGACCGGACCGGACCACAAGGGCTCAGACGCCAGCGCGCGGCCCCCGGCCGCCCTCGGGCTGCGGCTACCTGCAGGGAGCGGGAAGGAACCCGCGCCTCGCGCCCGCGCCACCCCTCCCACCCCCGCGTGTCCGGGGGCCAATCAGAGAGCGCGAGGGCTCCGCACGCGCCCGCAGGGTGGCAAAGGCGCCCCCAGTCCCATCCCGCCCCCAGTCCTTTCCCGCCCCCAGTCCCATCCCCATCCCCACGGCGGAGGCAGCAGGCGGAGCCTGGGGCCGGTTGCTAGCCGTTTATTAGTGACAGACGAGAGGCCTGTCACCCCCTCGAGGGGCAGGACGAGGCCTATTTGCAGTATTTCTCGGTGTCCAGCTTGTGGTGCTGGGGATTGTAGGGTGCTTTGGCGAAGCACGTAGCAGCGATGCGGTCGCAGTTGCAAATGAAGGCCTTGCAGTCGTTGTTCTTGCCTGGAGGAGAGAGCAGGAGCAGTCAGATCCCGCAGGTAGAACCCGCACACAAGACCCCGCAGCTCCCTCCAGCAAACACAGCAGTAACTGCTGCCAGGGTGTTGCCGTTTCATGCTGCTGTCATTTGGGGTTCCTCCTACTAACCTTCCAGCCCTGAGCTGTGCACTTAGCCCAGCAATCTCCTTGCTCCTTCCCTGCAGTTCTGTTTGTCAGCCTATTTGCTATATATCTCTTTTCCAGAACCCTATAAAAGCTCCACCATTACATTAGAGATGTCTGGCAGAAGCTGTGCACCTCTTCCTGGTAAGCCTGCTGATGTTTTTAATACCACCATTAAAGGAACTCCCAGCAAAGTACCCCAGGGCCTCAGTCCTCTGAAGAAGGGACAGGCTTCCCCATGTACTGCAATACCACAGATCTTCATAAACTTTACATTGTGTGCTATATGGACAATGTTGACTCTGCTATCTGTGTGAGGTGTCCCATTTCTAACAACCAGCCCCGTGTCAGAGTCCTGCCCTGTCCCTTCCTGCAACAGAAGCACAGAGTGCTGCACAGACCCATTCTTTCAGAAAGGAGATGGGAGTAACATTTGGAGTGGAGTGGCATAGAAGTGGACGTACTGCTACATGTAACTGTCTTATTGGAGCAAGTGAAGGCGTAGGTCTCCGTGTAGGGGTTGTCCAGGATGTATTTGCAGGATTCATGTTCCATTGCCAGGTTATAGCAGTTATCATGTGCTTGACAGCACCTGGGAAACAAGAAAGGTCAGAAAATAGCAGAAGTACAGGTAGCTGACATGCAAGACACTTAAATATACTAGCATTGCTCAGACAAGATGCTGAACTGAGGAAAAACCGTATCCAGTGAAAAGAGGTCAGAACACAAAGGACCTGAGAAGGACACAGCCCTTCCAGTTAATGGTCCAAGAGGTACATGTGTACTTACTGGAGCATCTTCACAGTTTGGAATTGGGCCACAATAAAAGCAAAAGGCAGCATTTACCCTATATGCCCTGTCAGTGCTCAGTAGCTGATGAGCTAACAGCTGACACAATTCACCAAGTCTTGGCTACCAGCTTTGTGTGATCTCTAAACCACTTCTTAGCATTTTGCAGCTCAGCCTCCAGTGCAGCTGTATTGATGGTCATGCACTGGTCAGTGTGCACAGAGCTGCTTTTGGGCTGCTGACACAGCACTGCTGCTGCTAAAAAAACCCCCCAAAATTTAAAAAATGATGCTGGAATGAGTCCAGTGTAGCTTCTATAGAAGAGAAAAACAGAGTTATTTGGTTTATATTTTAACTTAGTAATAAGGTATCACAGTATGATGCCACACAGCCTTTTTCCTTGAACTGGTCTTTGAGAGAAAGCTTCATTCACAGCAGCTGCAGTGTCTGTGAACATTTACAGGCAGGGCCAGCTGAGACAAGCCGCTGCACGGAACCATGAAAGCACAAGCAAGGGAAGAAGTTTGTTAAAGCAGAGTCCTATAAACCTGTCAAGTTCATCCACTGGGGTCCCGCTGCCTCCCAAGCCACAGTAGCAGCCGTAGTCAGCATATTGCAGCAGGGGAAAGCTGTTGGGGATGGTGCATTTGATCATTTTGCGTAAGGTCCACATGGCACGGGGTACGGCATCGATGCTGGCTGCGCCCACTGAGAAGAGACACAGAGGTTAGAGCTAGGCATGGTATTACCATCTCTTCCATGCTTTTCCTCAGTAGACTTCAGAATGCCCTACAAAAAGGCATGGGCCACAATATTGTATCTATTACATTATAGAAAACAGATACAGAGAGGCTTAAGTGCAACCTACATACCAGACAGCAGGAAAAGCACGGCCAGGAACTTCATCTTGGAGGTCTTGACAGAGAGACTGCTGCTGAAGAAAATGTGGCTTTTTATAGAACAAGCTCACCTTCATATGGGTGTGAGATAAACAAGCCAGTATTTACATTACTAAATGCAGAACTCTTCCATCAGGGCCTGTGGGCAGCAGGTTATGGCACAACCAGGTGAAGGCCAGTGGAGTTAAAGCTATAAAGGTCACAAAGGCAAATATTTGCTCTCTAGATTTTTGCTGTTAAATTCTTCTAATTCAAAGACTGACTACTAGAAGGCAGCCTGAAAGGTCTGGACAATTTTTAAAAGGCTCTCTACTAGTGGTGGTAAGTTATGTTGGAAATTGTTGGCACGCAATCCATCTTACTAAGACTCCCACTTATCATTAATCCTGTATCTCTCCATAGATTCTGCTTGCCTAATTCAGGGAAATAAGGTACAGGTTGTCCACTCACCCCAAATGGCATTTTGGTATGAGATGAACTGAGAAAAATGCAAGCTGTTTTTTACTTTGAAACCACAGAGGAGAAGGTGGTACTACTGAGCAGGAAACAGGAGCCAAGCAACCTGGAAAGCCTCTGCATGTGTCTTAAACAAGGAAAAGTGTCCGATTTAACATGACCTTAAGGGAGTTACACTGGAAATTAACACATTTTAGAATCATAGAATGGCTTAGGTTGGACAGGACCTTAGAGGTCATGTACTCCAACCTCCCTGCCATGGGCAGGGATGCACATACAGAAGACTTCAGTAGCTTAGAGACAGGAGTTCTCTTTCTCCAAAGGAGAACCCAGTTCTCTCAAAGGAGAACCCCTTGGCTCTCTATGCCAAAGTAGGTGGTGAGTTAGGAACCTCAAAGTAAGATTTTTAAAACAGATGAGAAAAAGCTTTCTGAGGTCAGCAGGCTTGGCATTTTCACACACACTCAAGAGCTATCCTAGACTGCTCAATTTCTGACAGTCAGACAGTGAGTTTCTCTCGAAAGCACCAGGCAAGCCTTTGGTTTTGAAGTGCAGAGAGGCAGCAAAGCCCCTTTCCACAGCAGCCTAATAAACCAGAGTGCTTCTTCAGGAAACTCTGGGTTCACCACCCTTCAGTAGGTTCAAACATGTTTCTGGGAGGGATGATATCTTCCTCCTTAGAGGGTCTGAAACTTCTGTCAGGGTACCCACAGTATCCATAGACTGCTGACACACACATAGGACATCTAGTTAAAGGTAGATACACTGATGGACAGCCAGAGCCATTCTAACTTTTTGGATTCTCTGGGATTCCTCACTCACAGGCTAGCTAAAGCCAAGCAGATGCCAAGTTACACTCAAGATTCTTGTGTCCCAGTAGTGAGAACATTGAACAAACATTGAAAGCGGAAGTAAAGGACCGTTTGTATCACAGTTAGTACAGAAAAAAAAGGACTTAATCTTTTGGCCACAGATCAATCTGCTGACTTTCCCTTCAGTTTGCATTTATGTGTTCTCTTTCCCCTTTACTACTTTGGTCACCTTTACTCTTTATCATCTCTGTTCTCTTACCTGTGAGCCTCAAGACTGTGGTTCCTTTCTCCTCCCATCTCAGTGTCTGATTTATCATTGATGTTGCCAAGAAAACTTCCAATAAAAGGGCCTTTTAAAGTCACAACTGAAAAGTACTGTCCCATCTTGGACTTCATTGATTTTAATTCAATGAGAGGATCAGCAGGTGTGGGAAAGTCAGCATGTGAGCAGTACAAGTGCCTCATGAGAAAAATCCCAGCAGGGTAAAGATTATTCCACGAATGTTATTAGCTTCCCCCCACCTCTGCTGCAAATAAAGCTACTGGTCCTTGGTATGCTTGTGAGGATAGCCCAGTTTATGACTGGTTCCAAAACTGATAGGCTTGAGCCTTAAATACTTTTTAATTCTCCTCTATAAATAGCAACTTGCTGAACAATGTTCCCTGCTATTTCACACTGCTAGATTTCATCCTTCTCTTGCGGTGTCATCTGTTAAGAACTTCCCTTCCCATCTCCGCATTTTACTTTCTTAGGTCTAGCCTCTTTGGTCCACCAGAGTCATTGAAGCCAGAGCACCTGAGCCAAACTTCTAAGCACCACACCATCTCCTCCTTACAAAAACTCTAACACAATGAAGACACAAAATATCTAATAAAACCGGATCTGCCTCACATTATAAACTGGGCCACTGCCAAAGTCTGGAAGCAGAACATGGAGTCAGAGTCCTGCCTGGGGCTTTTATCCTAATGGCAGGATGTGACTCCTGCCAGATCCAAGTTCACCTAAAATCTCTGTTCAAAAAAATTCTCCCACCCTCAAATAATGACAGAGAAGGACAGTTTTCAAATAATTTATTAGGAATTTAAAACTGAAATCTGGAAAAAGGGTTACAGGTGTGGAGAGAACAAACATTGGAGTGTAATAACTTACTGGCTTAAAAACACAGCTTTATTTCTTTTAAAAAAAATGCCCACCCTGAAACCGGAGCCCCAGCCTCCAGGCAGTGGCAGCACTGGCCAGAGAGTGAATCACAGCCCAGCAGCAGCACAGCTGGCCTTGGATGTCTGGAGGGGGCACGAAGCAGTTCAGCGCACACACCGAGAGGGAGGAAAGCGCTGTCTGCAGACCCAAATTTGAAGTATATAGAATAAAAATAAACCCAATAAAATGCAGCTCTTCTTTAATTAGGAAATATTTTAAAAAAACAGACATACAGACTCTTGTCTCAGTAACAAAAATTATTGCTTTGTGTTTTCAGTACTGATCTGTTAAGTACCCTCTTACCTAAACAGAACTCTCCAAACGCATCACCCAGGTCAGGACAAGCTCTGGCGGATGGGGAGGGATGGAAGAGAAAAAGGGCCCTGTGGGCACTGTGGCGCTCCCAGTCCTTTTCTAAAGGTCCCCATCCCTTACAGGGGGCTCAGTTTGGGGGAAGAGAGGGAATGATTTTAAAACTTAAGATGAAGCTGTTATTTCCCTGGGAAAAGAGTTTGGCTGCATCTTAATAAAAGGCTTAATCACCCCCCTTAACAAGGTCTTTGGTTCACTGAAATCCAGACCCAAACCTGCCCCCTGTACTCCTGCTGGAGGCTTCCCCTGCCAGGGTGCTTGCAGCAGGGGCCTGGACCATGCCAGGGGAAGCCCCGGCAGGTTCTGGAGAAAGGACCAGATCACCCCTGCACAGGACAACAGACCAATTCCCAGTCTTCAGAACACAGAGTAAAGCAAATGGGAAGCTGCAATTCTATAATTCATATAATCCCTGAGAAGCCCTTAACCCGCCCCCAACTCACCACCCTAATGCTTTTCTCCCCCATTAATGACTCCCCACCCCAGCACCCTGCCCTTCAGAGAACGACCACCCAAATCTCCCCCTGGCCCTGGCCGACCCCCCTTCTGATACCCTCGCCTCCAGAGGAGGATCCCCTTTCCCAGGAAATCTTGACACAAGCGATAGAGTTTGGAGAGTGAATTCCTTTCAAAGTAACCAAGACAAGCGATGGCGGTAAAGCCCTTGACCTAACGCAGAGCCAGAGGCCGGCACTACGGAGCCCAGTGATGGAGTCTGTACATCGAGCAATTGGAAGCAGCTTTAACCCGCTCAGCAAGCAGCCAATGGCTGGTACCTTCCACCCCCGCCCCCCGCCCCCCTTTCATCTCATCAGAGGTCTTAAAATCTTACAGTAAAAGGTGTACAAAAAAAAGAACTGAGTCCTGTCAGGATTCTGCTGGAGAATATTGCTCACGCTGCGGCACCAAGTCCAGGACCTGGAGCTGCTCCTTGGAGCCAGGCTGCAGGCAGCAGCCAGGTTCAGCTCACGATATTTACATATTATACAGGAGGAAAAAGAAAACCCCACGTAAAACTAAACCTAAAGGGAAAAAAAAAAAAACCCTTCTTTCAGCTGTAAGGATAGTGTTTTTCACTTAGCAAAATATACATTTGTTTTGTTCCATAGCGATGTCCAACGTTTTCGGATCCTTGGAGTTTCACACTTTTCAAAGCCTCACATTTACAAAACAGAAACAATTAAAAACAGTTTCTTTAAAAAAAATAGAAATACATCAGTTCCTCTCAGCCTTTTGCTCTCTCTTGTGTCTCCTTCTTCCCTTCAGAACTGCATCCTCGTTACATACCGTGCTTTAAAAACACTGACGACAACAACAACAGAGTTGAAAATATTCAAAACAGTTTCAAAGCCAAATAAAAATACTCCTCGATAAAAACTACCTAACACAATCACAAAGCCAATTCATAAAATAGGTCTACTAGCTCGGGAAGGAGCAAACAACAAAAAGAAGGGGCAGCCCCCCCCCAAAAAAAAAAAAAAGATAAAAAAATAAAAAATTAAACCTAACAGCTACCAAAATAAATAAAAGAAGAATCGGTGGGCTGGGGGCAGGGAGGGGGGAAGCGTAAACCGTCGGTGGTTAGTAAGAAAGCGAGATGATCTCCTCGGGTTCAGTCCAGTGTGGTCTGGTCAAAAGGGAGAGATCGGGGCAGGGCGGCAGGAGCCTGGCAGCCGGCCGGCAGTGTGCAGTTTGATTCAAGAAAAAGGTAACCTTGGCTCATCCCCCGAGGCTCACCAGATCTTCCAGCCGCTGTCCTCGGTTAGGTCACTGGGGAGTCTGTGGGACACAGCAGGGGAGGGAAGGGACAGGATCTAGAACAACCAACAGCTTTTCTCTTGGGGTTTCCTTCCGCTGTGATCTGATAGAAGTACTCGATACCCAAACCTGCCCCAGCACAGCCTTGCTATGCATCTTGCTGGCACAGGGAGGGGCAGAGCAGAGATGCTTCCATCTTTAATGGGAGCGTGCAGGCCTGGGAAGCAAGGCCTCACATGCTGTGCAGGCTGCCTGCCCAGACCTGTGGCACTCCTGGCCCTGGAGGCCTGTGACATAGCAGGGTCCAGCTGTTTCTCCAGTACTCTGCTCTGTGCAGCCCTGCCAGGCTGCTAAAAGGCTCTTGTCTGGACACTTCCCTGCAAGTTTTTGTCCTCCTTTTTGAAAAGCTGAGATATTTTTTGTTTTAAGCCAGATAATTTCAGCCACATTTGCAAAGCAGAGACCATCCACCAGTTCCCTCTTGGGCCCATGCAAGGACCAGCAACAGAACTGAGGAGATAAGATTTTCCTGCTCTTCTCCCAGGCAGAAGAGGAAAAATCTCACTCCCCAGAGATAGTGGTCTCAGCAGCAGTGAGAACATCCAGTTACATGGAGGAGGCTTCCCTAGCCACACAGGTGAGCCAAATTTGTTCTCAGGATCACATTGGGTTGTGATTCTGGCCAACCCTGCAGACCTCTCCTCTTTCTGTCAGCACTCCCTTTGCCATCCTCTTTACACTCAGACACTAAATGATCCTTACACAGCACTCCCAGCCTGGGGACCATAAAGTAGGAACTCGGCCTGCCAAGCTCCTAGCACAGAACAAGAGCACCAGGCTGGCCACAGGCCTCCTCCCACAGGCTGGGTCAGGCCAGTGAGCCTTCAGCAGCACCTACAGCTCCTGCCCAGAGCCCAAGCACAGGGGCCAGCTCAGAACTTCCTTTCATTACCCATCCGTGTGAAGTTCTCTTACCTCCTGCCTCCTTGGTCCCCAGCTTCAGTGATACCCGTTGGTAAAAGCTGTTGCAATCAAGGGACCCTGTGAAGAAAGAATTTAACCCCTACTCTTAAGCAAACAAGGAGAAGCACTACCACAACAAACTTATTTATGGCCCAAATGCTAGGAAAGGCAGTTTCATCTGGGGGTACCGGGTCTGAAGAGCACATCCCCCTGCAGGACACTGTGTTAAGGCCAAGACAGGCTCTGGGAAAGTCTGGGCCGTATCAGAGAAAGGTCTGGAAATCAGCACCTTGAGTGGTGGCCAGAGAGAGCCAGCAAGGCCCAGTGTTGGTAGCTCCAAGTGGTCTGGGGCTCAGAGGTGGCATGGCAGATACTGCAGTAAGTGGCATTTCTTAAGCAGAAAGCAGGCTGTGGGCTGAGAGGGGGCCACCCACCACTGCTCGCCTTCATCACCATATGGAGATGCAGCCCCCTCCCCTGGCCATGCCACTGTCCTTCCCCCCACTGTGCTGAGAGGAACACTCACCCCTAGGCTGTGGCCAAAGCCGGTGCTTGGGGCTGGACTGGCAGCGCTGATGTAACTACTGACCCCTGAGTCCTGGTTGGCAGCTCCATAAAGCTCTGCCATCGGCCCGGGGCTGGTGGTGCCCAGAAATCCACCGGTGCGACTGGGGGTGGAACCTACAGGAGGCAGCAAAACTACGTAGTGAAGATCCTAAAAATGCAACCCCGTCCCACCCCCCTCCCGCTGCCCATCGCAAACCTCTGGGACAGGACACCGAGCTGGGGAGGAAAGTGGCAGTTACCTGTCCCTCGCACCACAGCCGCCGCAGCCGCTGCTGCCGCCATTGGTCCATACGCAGTGAGGGGGATTGCTGGAAAAGAAGGAAGGGGCGCTGTGCTACACAGGGACCAACAGGAGCCTTCATTTCCTGCTGCAAAATACCAGGCCCACAGAGACATGGGCTTAGTGCATCACACAGGACAGCTGACAATGACAATAGGGACGGGCACAGCCCTGCATTTATTAGCATCCTTTTGCACAGCAAATGTCTGGGGAACTCACTGGCCATGCTCTGCTAAGCTCACCTCCCAGAGCAGCCAAAGGCACAACACCGAAAAGCTGAACCAGAAGGGGGCAATTTCAGATGTTTCCTGTTGCTATTTAGCTTGCAAGATGCAGTTAATCTGAAGCTACAGATCCAGATTTTGGCTCTATATGTGGAGAAGTGCAGCAGCTCAGAGGCAGCAGCTGACAGCTCAGAGTCCTGAGGCTCAGCCCCTCCTCTCTGTCCCTTGGTAGTATTCTTGAATAACAGCTTAATAGCCTCTTTCTCCCTATTCTCTGCTCTGCTTAAGGCACACCGTCGTCCCCACCCTGAGTTTTGTTCCTGAACTGCTCAAACCCTTACTGTTCATTGTAGAAGAACAAGAAACATATACCTAGGGAGCAGGAACTAGAAACGGCTTAATTAAAACAGTAAGTCTTAATTTATATGTAGCAGTTCTAATTCCCAACTCTACTGCCACAGGCATCCAGCCCTCAGGGCAGAAGGCATCTAGCCAGTATGCTTCTCTTTGCCCTTAAAATGACTGGGTCAGCATTTCATGCTTCAATGTGAAATTCACTGTGATTCTGTTTAGAGCACCATAAAAAGAGGTCAGAACAAATCAATCGCGTTAAGGCTGAAACCCAGACTAGCTTATAAGGGAATATTTAGTAGCAGGCACCAGCCTGTTTCAAGCCAACGTCATACAAGGCTTATATCTGGGTTAGCCGCTCATTACAAGGCCCTGGGCCAACAGCAGCATGTTGCTGCTTTGCATCATCCCCAAAAACACTGTTCTGGGGAGGAAGGCTGCTGGCAGCCACCCTCCTGTCCCATCATCATTTTAAGCCCCTAACACACAACTGAGTGAATACTGTTTTACTGCGAAAGGAGGCCAAGCTGTCTCAAGGAGACTCCAGTTCTTTTTCCAGGAAAAGCCCATCCTGCTCTTGCAGTCTGCCTACTGAGACACCAGGTTCGTGTTGTGATGACAAAGCACCTGCATGTTAGCTGCCTGGGAGCTGGAGCAATCATCCCTTCTTGTGCCATCCCCTCATCTCAGTTCCACTTGCCAAGCCCACAAAGCGCAGCCCGTTCATGCACACGCATCCACTCAAAGGCACAAGGGCCCTCGAGCCCTGCACAGCTCGCTGGGCCTTTGTAGGAACCAAGGGGGCCCTGCCCTCCACGGGACCAACTCCAGCCTATACATGGGAATCGCAGCTCTGGGCCTAGCCAAGAGGCTGCACAGTGGCTGTTTAACAGTAGGTAAGCGTAATGGGGAGGGAAGAATGCCACGATCCCCAGCTGGTGCTTCAGCGAGGCACTCAGGACTGTAAGCTAACATGGCACCCAGCCAGGCCTGCAGCATTAATAACTTCTTGTTGTACAGAGCCCTGGTGCACCCCAGCTGCTGATGACAGCCAGGCCTGGGGCAATTCACCTCCACTAGGAAAAGGCACAAGTGCAGTCAAGGGGGACCTGGAGGGAAAAGCACTTTTGCTGAGACACCAACATTCCTCTACAAACGTTATGGGTTTTGCAGAAAAACATACATGTAAATAAACAACTGGACCCACATCTCCCTCACTTGACAACCAAAAGGCTCAGAGGTGGGGGCTGGTGTTTATGCAGTTGCATTCATGGTGTCAGGAGAGGACTGTCTTAAAGGGGAGCTAGGATTATGGTCTCCCTCTACCTTCCTCAAGGCAATTTATTCATTGGCCGCTGCCAACCTCAGCATCCTGAGGAATGGAGAAGTCCTTGAGGATCGACAAGGTTCTGTGCCACAGAAACCCCCTTTCAAGCCTGATGGTACTGATAATTCCAGGACAGCTTCTCAGGAAGCTTTTCCACACCTCCATTGTGGAGAGATTCAAACCCTGAAACAGGTGGAGGCAAGGAAGCGCTGGAGGAGGAACACCGCAGAAATGACATGGCACATGGGGAGCAGGGTGCTACACAAAGCTGCTTTGCTACAACAAAAACCATGGACACGACAGAGCTGGGGAAAACATGGCCATGGAAGGGAGAGTAGACAGAAGGAACATCCCCTAGAGAGAACACACTGCACACAACCCAGGGACTGAGGATCCAGAGGGTATTTGCACTGTGAGGACACTGAGCCAGGACTAGTCTCTGGAGAATGGTCCTCTGCCCGCCCCGTTCCATTCCACAGTCCCCTACAAGCAGTGCAGGACACTGTAGAGTCCCACCACACTCGCTTCTGCCCAGGCAGTACATGCGGGAACAGCTGGGAAGCTGCACCACCTGGAGTAGGGAAATGGGATTAGAGTAATCAGGAGTGCCCCCACACCCTTTCCCTCCTCCCCACACTCCAGATCTCATCCTTGCAGCAGCTCAGGTTATGGTCATTTGTAGACCCTTGAGAAGTCACCCTGCTCTCTGCAGTTTTCCAGGTCTGGTTTACACCCAGCCTGGGGCGAGGAGCTAAAACCGAGGCAAGCAGCAGGAAACGCCATCTAAGGATTACATGCCTTCATTTAGTATGACCTGCATTGCCCTTCTCAGAGGCAATACACATGGCTCTGATTGCCTCTCCATCTCTCCAGCCCCAGCTTTGGATGGAGCTCAGATGGAAGAGGAAATAAGGAACGTTTCCAGGCTAACTGCACCAGGCTGTGGAGCAGTGACACCACTGGAACAGCCCAAAGCCCCCTTCTCCCCTTCAGCCTGTGAGTGTAGGAAATGAGTGGGACTGACCTGTGAGCTCAGGGAGGACGGGGGCACTCGGGAGAGGGGTCCGCTCTACACGGAACTCTAAAAACGAAATGCAAGACAGCTTAGGAACTCATCAAACGCCCCAAGGGAGACCCCGCAGAGAGACAGCAGCCGGGGTCTGCTGGGGGAGCAGCCTGCAGCCAGGCTGCGACCAGACCAGTGTCTTCTTTAAACTAATGCATAACTGCTGCTGAAAGGTGCTGGACTCCTGCCCTGGACACTGAAAGGATCCTTTTGTCCTTAGAATAATACTCGCCAAGGCTTGAGAACAAGTGCAAGCTTCACTGTGCAGCCTCAGGTCAGCCCTGGAGCACCTCCCTGCAACCCATCCAAGCTGACCTCTCAGCTGCTACACCAGTGGGTGCTCAGCATGTTCCACACTCACTGGGGTATGGGTTTATGATGAGGCACTTGAAGCCACTACCAATGAGACTCATACACTGGATTCAGGGAGAGCTTCCAGCTAGGAGGCAACAGCAGCTTTCAGCCACAGTCAGCCTGGGCTCACCTCAGGCAAAGAAGAAACTTCCCAGCCCCTAACATCAAGACTTCATTTATAAACCATCACACTGAGGGATGGAGTAAGGAAGGGATGTTCAGAGTTGCCACTTCTCTAAAAAATAGCAAGACAGTCTTTTTCCCTGAGTGTGCTCTGCCTTGCTCCCCAGCTTTGCAGAAAACAGGAGGGAGGAAGAGGCCACATAAAGCTGTGAGCAGCTGCAGCACAGCAGGTTCCAGCCATTGATCGCACAATCCATGTTCAGAGCACATGGTGAGGTTGGGAGCTTGAAACCACCCAGTTTGCTGAGGATCTGCAGCCCATCACCCCAGCAGATGCTTTCCTGGAGGCTGTGAGTGGTCCAGGCACTGTTTAAAACACAACTACAGTGTTGCAGGCCCCTGCATTTTGGGTGCCAAGGAGTTCCATGGCTCATGGAAATGCACATTTCAAAATTCTGTGCTACTTTCAGAGTGGTGGCAACTCTTGTAAAGACAGACAGACACACACAAAGGCAGCGAGGCAGGAAGAGCTGCAGGGGCCCTTCTGTGTTACAGCAGCAGCCCTACAGAGGAGGCCAACATAAAGGGCATTGGAGCAGCCTTGGGCTCTTCCTGCCACTGGAGTGTGAGGATAATCCTAATGAAGGACAGGCTGCTCCCACCTATTCCAGGGCTTCTCCCCTCCCCCTTCACATCCGTCTCCAATTTGAAGAAAGATCTAGCACGGGAATGGGGCAGAGCCTGGGTCACAGATCATGCCAGGGACTCCCATCACCTGAAGGCAGAGCAAAAAAACCAAGCAAGGGAGCACCACTCACCAGGGAACTGGTAAGTGTAGCCAGGTGCAATGCCAGTGTAACTTCGACTCGCGTAGGTGGCGGCTTGAAAGCCTGGGTAACCTGGGGGAAGAGAAAAGGACTCTGTTACTGCAAGCTCACAGGTTCCATGTCCTTAGCACCAGGCTGCTCACAAGCAGTGTGACTACTGGTGTTAGAAAGCAGGAACAGGGAAATAACAGAAACCCTGGGAAGTTGCTGGGCAGAGTGCACAGCGCCAGCAAGTCTACAGAAAGTTTTAGCAGGCCTGTTTGACTTCTTCTTCACGTCAAACATGTAAGGACACGGATGTTTCCTTCTCAGAAACTCGTAACTCTGTACGACTAAGGCTTTCTGATGCATCAGCTGGATTTACAAATAGGAAACTGGGGAGCTGGGGGCTGAACAGCTCTGAGTCATTTTGCACCAAAGCACTGGCGAATGCAGACAGAGTGCTTCTGCCTGGCACCAGGCAGGACAACTCCTGCCATTCCCTGAGAAGCTGACCACCCCTACAGAACAAGCCTGTGAGAACGCAGGGCACTGACTCAGAGACGAATATTTGATTTGAGATCTCTCAAGACACGAGTTTGTGGATTTCCCAGTGACTCAGCTTGAGCTTTGCTGATTTAAAATTCAGATGGCTTAGACAAGGCAAAACTCAAACCCACGGGCTGGAGATTTGTTTTCCTTCAATAAGTCAAGTGAAAACATTGGGGGGAAAAGTGCCCTTTTTGGGGTTTTGTTCAGTGACTAACTGCTACTCAGCAGGCTTAGTAACGAGAGTCAGGCTGAGTACACCCTGCCCAGCAACACCAGCAATGATACTGAGCAAACAGTCTGCTCCTGGGTCAGCTCAGGCCTGGCTGGAGCAAACTTGAGAAGGGAGAGAAGCCAGGAACAGCAACCGTGCTAGAAAGATCATGCTTGGCTCTCAGACCCAGGCATGAGGTGTTTGCAACCCTGAAGAGGAGGCTATAAAGGACCATTTTCTTTTTTCAGTCTTTTATATCTGAATGGATTTGCTTTAGAATCATTGACAGACATGTGACCCCAGCCTGCTTGTCACCAATTTCTCATACAAGACAGTCCCATGATAATTGCATATAATTTTCCTTGCCATATCAGATACTTGCTGTCCCTGAGAGGGAAGCAACAAAACGAGACAAAGCTTAATTAGACCTTAAAGGACATTTTTACAGTGTTTAACCAACAGTGAGGACATTTCTATGGACCACTGTTAGAAGTGGAAGCCTGGGGCCTCTTTAACCAACTAATTCATCAGAAAGACTGTAGAAAAGTGGGAGGAAGATGCCTGGACACAGATTACTCCACACTCGATTTAGCTCTGTAGTTACATTCTACTCCACGAGAGGCATTAAAGATTTCCAGTCTCTGCACTACGGCACTGCGGGGCCGTTAAGAGATCGTAGGGGGCCAGAGCCGCCCAGCACATGGTCGCGCCCGGCCGTCTCCAGCTGTCGCAGGGCAGCAGTGACAAGTTTGCAGTTTTTCCAGGTGCCACCAGAGGGCAAATTGTGATCGCAAACAGGTCCCAGCAGCCCCCAGCAGCCCCGGCCTTGGGAGCAAGGAGAGCTGCCCTTGGCCGCCCTGCCTGCTCTCAGAATAAAGCCTCTAAGCTGCTGCCTGGCACGGCAGGGAGCTGGGGAGGAGATCTGTCCTTGGGCTTACCCAGCATGCCAATCCCGAGCATGAAGGCATCCATCCCGTAAGGCATGACTCGGGACCGCCCTCGTGCCGAGCCCGTGGGGGACATCACCTCCTTCGGCTGGGCTTTTTTACACTCCACCTGCCACAAGAAAGCAAGGATCAAGTTCAGCCGCTGTGGGCACAGGGCACTGACACAGAGCACAGTGCCTGGGCTGTAGGCCAGGCAAGGCTGCTGGTGTGTGGCACTCCCCACAAGCCCATTCCTCTGTCCTCCCCCCCAGTGTCCCTGCCTCTGGCCTGCACGCTGCCTGCCTTCCCGCTCGCTCTGCAGGCACCAGCAGCGAGGACATCAAAATTCATCTCCTTTCTTTTCCTCCTCGTGGTGCTGCCCTTGACACTCTGCCTGGCCCTGCACCTGGGCCTCAAAGCTTAATTTTCCTCTTTTCTGAATAAAAGCAAAACCTGCCCCCTTCCAGGCCACCAAGAGGTTTCATATAACTTCAAAACCCCCAAATACTGCTCAGTTCCTCATTGCAGTTAGCTCTTCTTGAAAGCTCAGTATTGTGCTGGTTCACCTCCATACTGTGAATTTCTTCCCCAAACCGGCTCCTGTTGTTTCAGGGAAAAGACTAGGAATTTCCCACTGTAGAGGAAGTGCATCAGGACCCAAGCTCCTGGCACTGCCCTACTCTATCCCATACCTCTATCCCTTCTTCCCCAGCTTCTGCCCCAGACACTCACCATTTTGTTGTTGATCTCATGGAAGTGGATTTCGCACACTTTTTCCACAATGTCTTCACTTTCAAATGTGACAAACCCAAACCCTGAAGAAAAAGCAAAACTCCTTGATCAGGTCAGAGCTCTGCACAGTTTGCACCCACCACTCAGATTCTTTCATTGCCAGGAGAAGAGAAGGATAGCACAATCAAGCCTTTCTCAAACAGCTGTCACTCATCTTCCCTCTGCAGCAAATCCTGCTTTTATCTACAAGAACAGGACCATCCCCTTATAGATTCCCCTTCCCTCCTCATCCTGTACCTCCCACCCACTCTGAACTCCACTGCTCTCAAAACCAATTACTTAAAAAAAACCCAAACCCCTTTGCTATTTGCAAGGCAAACCACATGGCTGGTAACACTGGGGGGGATCCCAGCAGACGCTCACACAAAGAGTTGATGGAGAAACCAACAGCTGCTTGCCAGGACATCGCCATCCTTGCTAAACACCCCCCCTCCCCCAGCACTAACACCCTGCACATTTCCTCGGCAGTCACCCGGGGCCTTGAACAAGCAGGCAGCATCAGCAACACAGTTGCAGAGAGCAAGACAGATATACACACGGAAAGCAATGTGAAAAGTTCCACCGAAGTAAGGTTAGTATCTAGGGTAAGACAGGACAGCGTGTTCCTGGCCCTTGGCCCACCTCACACCTCCTTTCTTGTACCAACCCCTTTCCTGACAGCTTTGGCAACGACCAGTTTGAGTGGGCAGACTAAACTCCTCTCGGCTGACTGCAGCCGCTTCCGGAAAACTGAGGCAGGTGGGAGGATGTCTTTAAGCCTGCCTTACAAGCAAGATGGGATTAAGCAGAGCTTTCCGTTTTCCAGAACTGGCCAATTCCACGATGCTTTAAAATAACTTTTCTGAAAACAGATGAGGATCTGCTGTCAAGAACCCCACATTTTCTCCATACTGCCAGAAAAGTCTCTTCTTAAACTCCATCTGTCTCTGCCCAGGTAGTTTCACACCATTCACCTCAACAACCTCAAGCAGAGTTTCTGGGGAATTCAAAACCAAAACTCTGATGCTGACACAGTCCACAGCTGCATCAGACCCCCATCAGGACTGCTGCACCCTGGGCAGAGCCCCTCACTGCCCACATGGCACTGGCAGCTCTCCCTGCTTCTTCTGAAACACCCAACTCTTTGACTAGCAGCTGGAAGGGACTCATGGAGGAATGGGGGTTAACACTTCTTCGTTTTTAAGATGAAGCTGGAACAACATCCAGGCCAGGCAATCAGAGTAGATTTAATGGCTTTAGAAAAAAGCAAAAACCTGAAGGGCACACAGTGTAACAAGAGCAGAAGGGAGTGTTCCCTTGCTGATCTGGGGGCAGAGGTGCTTGGAAATGCTTCAAACAACACACAGACGGGAGAGTTGCCCAGCACGGGGCTGTTACTGGCCCTGAATTGGAAGAGGCCAAAGCTAAACCTGAAGGTTAAATTGTTACCAGTAAATGTCGGAGCTGGTGCAATGCTAGTGTGGAGCCTGCCACACCAGCAGGTAATGGGCCTGAAGACTCACCAGCAAAGTGGAGGCAGGAACACCCACAGCGGGCTGGGTCCAGATAGTGCAGATATTACAGCCTTGCTCCTATCCTGAAACCAGACTCCCACCAGCAAGACCCGGGTAAGAAAAGGTGACCTGGGAGCACAAGTGGGCTCTGGGCCGAGGAAGGGATGAGAAGCAGGTACTACACAGGCTCTCGTGTCAGCTTTCCCAGAGCTCAGATTACTTGGGACAAGGTAAGACACACACTGCAGGCTGGAGCCACAGAGGTAAGCGGGCAGGGGAGGGGGCCCTCTCCTCTCACATATCTGCAGCTCGGCGAGTTTACAGCACAGGAAATGCACTGGACAAAAGCTCTCTATGCTGCAAGGGATGCTGGTAAAGGATGCAGATGCAAAAGGATGGGGCAACTGGAGGCCAGATAAAGAGCAGCTGCGGCCCACATCCCCTGCTGCTGGAATACTAACCCCTCCAAGAAAGGAGGCAACCCCTCTCCTATAGCTAGAAGACAGCTCTCACCTCGGTGTCGGTTGGTTGTCTTGTCGAACATCAGCATCGCGTCATCCACCTGCAAAGAGAAGGGCTCCCATCAGATTATTACTGTTGCCATGAGCATCCTCTGACACAATTGTGCAGAGCTTCCTGGACCTCCTGTCCCCAAGAAGGAAGCATGCACATGCACACACCAGCTACCACACCAGGCACTTCCCCAAGCCATAACCAGCATGGTCCCCCCCACCAGCCCAGCCCGGGGCAGGTGCAGCCTTGCTGAGCCCCCTTGGCCCGGCCCCTGGCAGCAAGCGACCCCAATTGTTTGCCTGCGGCTCCAGCCGGGGGGCAAGGAGCAGGGAAAGCATTGTTCCCAAATCCCAGCCTCAAAGCAGAGGAGAATTTAGCGGGGGGGTGGGGGGGTGGAGAGAGAAGCAAAGCTGGAGTGGGGAGAGCAATAAGGGGCCTCCCAGCGACAGGGGAAGCAGAGGCCTCAGACAACAGAGCCTGCCTGGGAAAGCTGGGAAGCGCCCCTGCCCCCACCCCAGAGGAGCCTTTCCTCTAAGTGAGGTTTCCCACTGCTGGAGGCTGTAATTAGAGCAAATTTACTGCAAGGACTGAGCAGGGCTGCCTTCCCGGGGGGAGGGGCGGCTGGGCCCCATCCCCCAGCCGCCCCGGGGCTGCTCTCCTCCCTGGCCAGCACATCACCGCCTGCTGCCACTATTCCCGCATCTCCCCACGGGTGTTGCCTCGCAGAGCCAGAGCTGCTCCGCTGGCCAGGCCGAGCAGGGTTAAAAAATACACTTCAATCCCCTCCGTGTAAGCCCCAGTGTAAACCTGTCCCACTGACCCATCCCTCCTCTCTAATACCACTGCCTTAATCCGATTATGAAACTGGACGTGCAAGTGCTCAGGGGAGGCAGCAGCAGACTCCGGCCAGCAGCTGCCCTGGCCCTCCTCCTCCTCCATGTAAGATAACCGCTCCTCGAGCAGCAAGCCCCATGCACCCTCAGCTCCGCAGAAGGATTACCCCCTTGCCTCATCCCCAAGAAGCATCTGTATTGTTGCCTTCTCCACAACAGCCCACCAGTGAGGGCAGAGTGCTGCCCATACCATGACATGGGCCCCGAAGAGCCCACAGCCTCAGCCAGGGAATGGAGAAGGCTCCGAGCCTCAGCCCCCCATGACTACATGGGGTACCCGACTCCACCTCTGCGCCATGAGGATGAATGGAGCCCTCGCTAACATTTCCAGTGCTGTCATGAGTAGACAGAGATCATCTTTGGTGCCCTTGGGCTTGTCCAACACATCCACCCTGCAAGAGTGAGAGGTGACAACAGAAAACCTGGCTGCAGTTCCTCCAGCACTCTTCCTGTCCCAGTTCAGTCTCCCTCAGCCAAGTCAACAAACAAAGAAACGTGCCAGGCATTCAGTCAGAGCCATGGGGGATGTAAGACTTCACACAGACCCAAAGAAATTCTTCAGCAGCTTCCCAAGACATAGTCAAGGAGCTGGAAGGTGGTAGCAGTTCATCATGCTGCCGTTCCCCATCACTCCTCACTCCTGCCCCAGCACCATTTCCCTCTGTGGTGCCAGCACAACTGTGATGTGCTGGCAGGAAGCCTGACATAGCTTAAAAATATTTCAGAAGGTTTTAGTTCTGATTGTGTTCATTTCTTAAGATAGATCCATTCTTCCAACCAGTTCTCAAAAAGGCTGGGCACATAGCTGTCCTCTTCCCCACTGAACGCTGGGAGAAAGCTGTGTCAACAGCACTCTGCAGCAGTGCCACTCCCTAACACTTCAGCTCAGGTAGCTGGAGCCCACAAACTCATCACAGTGAGAGATGGGCATGAGAAAGAAAAACCCCAATGGGGGCAAGCACAGCACTGCTGCTGACTTGGTCTGTCCAAGTAGCCCCAGCAATAACCTGTTTCTCACAGAGCCTGGAAAGCAGGAGAGCAGCTGCAAGTGGCAGAGCCCAGCACACATCCACACAACTGCACCTCACGGCACTCCCATGGAGCTCTAGCACTGTGTGCCGGGAGGAGAACAGCAGCCTTCCTCTGCCTTTTTCTAAGTTTCTGGTGGTGCTTTAAGATCAAGTATCTGCTCAACAACCCAAAACACCTTGTGAAAATGTATTTACAACAACACACACTCTATTTGAAAGGTGTTTCCTGCCATGAACTACATCTAAGAGGGACAGATATGTGTATATACACATCATATCTGAAATAGTCTAACCCCACTCTCTCAACTCTAGGGTGCAAACTGTGTATAGCTACAATCAGGGGGTTTTATTGTCAACAAAATCTATACTTGAGCATCTCCCTGTCTCCCTCCCAAGTGAAAGGCGTTGGGTGGTCTCAGACAGCATGCAACCAGTGCCCTGAAGTAAAGCAGGGCCCTGTAACCTGGGTGGGTACAGACACAGTCACAGAATCATAGAAAGGTTTAGGTTGGAAGGGACCTCCAAGACCATCTAGTTCCAAGCTCCATGCCATGGGACAGTTTCCACTAGATCAGATTGTTCAAAGCCCCATCCAGTCAGGCCTTAAAGTAGTGCTGGAGCCTACAGAGGCAGCAGGATGGGCTGCAGACCGGAGCACACCGTGGGGACGGGAGAAAGGCCTCACCTGTGCCCACAAGGAGTGGCCATTTCCTGCACCCTGCCCTGGAGATACAGCCTTACACTAGACCCCTGCCAGCTCCTGCCATGAGCTCCCCTTGTCTGGAGCAAAGGAAGGGGATGGGGTTCCCTGAGGACCAGCACTACCTAAACACCCAGGCAGACCCTCGTAAGAAGCGCTGACCGCTGAGGGGATCGACGTATCATGAGCGGCTCTCACCCCGGCAAGGGTGCATCGACCCCGCAGCCACAACCAGGTGTGAGTGGCAGCCCCCAGCGGGCAGCTATTGTGGCGGCGAAGCGCCGCGCCGGGCTCTTCCCGGCTGGGCCGCGCCGGGCCCCAACAAAGGCGGCCGCCGGCGGGGCCGTCACCACGGCAACGCGGCCGCCAATAGCAGCTGCCGCCCGGATTAGCGCCGCGCACAAAGCCGCCCCGCTGCGCCGAGCCCGCGCCTGCACCGCCAGCGGCGGCGCCCTCACACGGACCGCGGCCGGACAGAGCCGGCGGGAGAGCGGCAGCCACCGCCCGCCACGGCACAGCGACGGCCACAGCCAAACCCCAGCGACAGCACAGAAACCAGCACAACCTAACCACTGCCACGGCACGGCGACCGCCACACACCGAGTCTTCAGGCAGCCAGACCCCTCCTGCACCGACTCCGTCCCACGCCTGGCCCTGCCGCCATCTTGCCTCACCTCCTCTTTGAAAGACAGCGGGTCAGGGCTGCGAGGGACAGAAGGGACACACAGCCAGGGGTGTGGGGGTGCTCAGGATGGGGAAACAGGAATGTTTGGGGAAATGGCCAGGAAGGGGGGCTGGGCCCTCCAGCAAGACAGGAATGGAGGTGCCATCTCCAGCCAGCCCCCACTGGTTGTCAAGTCAACTACTAAAGAACTGGATGCAGAAGTGTGTGGAAAACAGCATTTAAGAGTTTCAGAAACATTCCTAAATTCATTTTTAAAAGGGCGTGGAAATAATCTATGATCGTAACTGTACTTTCACGACAGCTTTTTCGCTGGGTGAATTGTCTTTCACCCCATTCTCTCTCCCTCCCCACCTCCTTTAAATAAATATTTGTTTCAATTCTTTAAACATACTCAAAAAAGCAGATCACTTTACTGGGAAACTGTTTACCTTAGTGGTCAAGGCTGTCTCCCAGGAAACTTTCCGAGGTGCTGGTCTAGGCTGCAGTTATCCAACATTTGAGGTTAGAAGTTCAAGGTTTGGTAATTTTTAGGAATTGTGTTTAGTGGTGACAGTCAAAACCATCAAAGAAAAGAGAAGGGTCCCCAAAGCAGTGACTCATGTGCACCCTTCCCAAGGAACCCTGCCACAGAAGACTTAGGAGTACCCCTGGAGGTACTTGGCAGCTCAGAGGCAGTCTGAGCCTTACACCCTAGGTGATGGCTAACATCACTTCCTCTAAACTGTGTTTCCAGTGGCTCTCCCTAGCTTTTGGAAACCAAATGGGAGTAGAAGAACAATGAAGCTTTGGCTCAGTGGAGGTAATGCATTCAGAAAGTGAAAAAAGGTTTGTCCCCAGGAACCCTCTATGGATTTGCCAGTGCTGAGACCTCCTGCATGAGGGCAGCAAGCAGCACCTTCCTGAGAGGAGGAAACAGGACCTTCTCAAATCAGCACCAGGTTTTGATGACAGCAGTCTGGTGGTGACAGGAAGGGAAAGTGAGAGCAGAGACAGATTCCACCAAAGCAGCCCTCAGCCTAGACAGAATACTCAGTTGAACAAATGAGGCATTTTGTACCAAAAAGGAATGCAGAATGATCCACCTGGCCTTGACCAAAAGGTCTGATATTTTTCAATGGTTAAGTCCCACTCTAGTATCATTCAATCTTCCTAGGACAGTCACAGGTGTCTGCAAAAGAGGAAGCCAATGACAGCCTCTGGCATATTAAAAAAAAAATAATAATTAAAAAAACTTTCAACAAAAATTTGATGAGAAATGTTGGTTCACTTCCACATGGGTAGATCTTAAAGAAAGTTGTAAATATTCAAGCAAAGGCTTTGCAGAGACAGGCATCTTCTACCTGAATAGCAACTAAAGACGGCTCAGCTGGTCCTAGAAAGAACCATGGCAACATAGTTGTAGAAAAATTGGGCAGAATTACAACTGCTGAGACAGCTTCAGCAAGGGAAATATAAACCAAATTACCTAGAAACCACTTGGCCAACCTGTCAAGAGAGGGCATAAACAACCCTGTGAGCTTCTCTTAGCTGCTCAAATAGGACAGTATGATTGTGGGGAGGAGGATGAACCAACCTGAGTCCAGCTCCAGGGAGCAGGCGTGTTGCACCTGCACGGTGCCAGGAGGACCCTTCTTAATCCTGTTCTGCAAAGCTGTTCTCAAAACTCTGGGAACAAGACTCAGCAAAGGGACAGAGCCTGCACCATGCCACAGGAGAGCAGCACAGCCTGTCCAGGTGTTCCTGCCCACTCCTGCACTGCACCGTGGGCACCTGGCAAATATCAAATGAACCACTGAATACCTGAATGACCATTAGTGCTACAGCATTTTTGGCTATCTGCCTACCAGATGCAGAGCACAGAGAACCCTTTGTTCCAGAGGCATTGTTACCAGAAGCCAAACTGCCTACTGCCGCAAGAGAGGTGATCAGATTCCCCTTCTCCTCCCCTCCCCATCTGTTCATTGCAACCATGTTACGCGTGAGAATTTGCATAAATTGGCCTCTGATCTGTAGAGGAAAATCCAAAAATCCAGTTTGGAAATCCACAGCAGGTTGACAAGTAGCTTTGATCCCAAAAATTTCCAGAGAGCAGCAGATTAAGGATTAATTAACATTCTCCTGATCCAAGCGAGGGAAATCGTGTCCACTGTAAGCACAGGAACAGGTCTTCCTTTTAGAGAAATTCCCCATATAGGTTCCCATATTAGCCAGCAGGGAAAGCCCATTTCATATACCCAAGTCAGCCACATCATTTCCTGGCAGGTGTACATGAATATGCATTTGTGACAGCCACACAAACCCTCCTCAAACCCAGCACCTCAGATACGCTGGTTTTCTCCTGGCTGGGACAGTACTCGAGTCATTGCCCAAGTGAGAGCTCAGAACCTGTCCTAAGCAAATGGTCCTGAATTTGGTCTGAGTATTAGATGGCAGCCTAAAGGTCAAAATCATCCTCAGATCTCAGCAGATCTTTTTCCTTGTTTGCTTCCAGGATATTTTTAGAGAGCAGATCTCTCTCTGGGCATGATCTGCCTCACAGAGAGGCTGACTTTCGTGACCGACTCATCCACACACGCAGATTACCTGCAGGCCCAGCGAGAGAGGCAGACTGTTTTTAAGCACTTTTTGAGCACCCTTGGAGCCACAACTGATTAGTGACTCATGCAAAGACGTCATCGTGAATATATTTCTTGCACTTCTGCTTCCCAAATGGAAAAGCACACAAAACCCCCATGAGTTCAAATACCTGAACTGGGTCCAGGCCCCCATTTCTAGTTTCTGAAAAGATCAGCTTCTAATGACAAACAGGAGACTGGCTGCACCAAGTCAGAGCAGAAACCCACATTGCCCAACACCCCCCCAAGATATCAATCAACCACACACACCATTGGAAGAACATAAAGAATCATAGAATCAATTTGGTTGGAAAAGGCCTTTAAGATCAAACTCAACCATTCTCTAACTCTACCAAAACCACCATGCCCCTTACCACTGCATCTTCTTGTGCTTCCAAGGTATTTGTCATTTGGGGATTTCCTGAAGTCTAGAGGGTGTCTGTGTATTTAAAAGACCTTCCATGAATTTGTCTGATCATGTGGAGCCTATGCAAATTTTAGCAACCACATCCCGGGACAAAGATTTCATATCTTAGATAAGCTCCATGACAAAAGATCTTATTTGTTCAGAGCCTCCTCTCTTGCAATTGATTTGACTTTCTTTAAGTGTAAAATTTTGTCAGACCAACCCTTGAAAAAGAAAGATGATCTGAGTTTTTTCAGTTATGATATGAAACCAATAACCTTGCTTACAAGATCAGAAACCAAATGGTCCAAAGAAATTACTCTGGTGGACAACCCCTTTGTGCCCTAAAATAGTAATGCAGAACATGTTCACACACGTTTAAGTAGAGGAGGAGGAAGCTGGGACTTGAGCTCCTCTGAGGTGAGGCATCCTCATACATGTTGAGCAGACGACTAGCTATGCCTGAGGTGCTAGGTGCAAGATATCTTCCTCCTCTCTGTTTCAGATTTCAGTGAGGGTGGTAGCCTGAATCTGGCTGGAGAGGCTGTTGAAATACTTCCTTGTGCAGCCTAAAGATCTCCAACACATTCAATTTAAGCCAAGACACTTGGCTACGCATACTGTGAATGCAGTTCTTTCCAGGACTTATGTCCTGCAACTGAAAAAATAATCTCCTTTAGAAAACATGTCCATGGCCTTAGCTTGCATCTCAGAGAGATTAGAGTTTTGGAGCCAGAAGTGTTTCCTAGCGATCCCACTATGTTCAAAGCCTTAGCAACTGCACCTGACAGACCATAGCCAGCTTGAGAGCACTTCTCAGTCTCTCTGACTATACTAAGAAAAAAAAAACCCCTTTGTGTTTTCTTCCTCAGGAAAACAGCAGCCCATATTTTTCATTCAGAGTTTTGGAAGGGGAAAAAAAAAGTGATTCTTCTTGATTCTGCTTTGAAGTAGAGAAACTCACACTGTATTTGGGATCCTCTTTGAAGCTTCACCTTTTGTGCCTATTTAAACCAAGTATTTTGATATGAAGAACTGGCATGCCAGTCTCTCCCCTTCTTCCTTTATCCCTAAATAATACTCATGGATTTCCTCCTCAGGCATTTTCATTTTTTCTTTTGCCACTTCTGTTTTACAAGGCTGAGGGGTTTTGGATACAGCAAGGAAAGAAAACAAAGCAAAAAATAGGAGAGCAAGCAGAAATGCCAAAAAAAGAGATAGTTTTTTAAAAAATCAGACTTGGGGAATCTTATTTCAGTAAGTGGGAAAGTATTTCACCTCCAGCCCAACCAAAGTGCCATTTTTTTCCTGCTAATGGACACACAAGGTGTGCTGCTCCTGACCCAAGTTGCACTGACGCTAGCTGCCTTGGTAAACTTGCAAACTGCAGCTCACGGATTTGGACTGCAGAGAACATTATGATAATCTAATTTGACCTCGTCTGTTCTGCAGGCCATAGCACTTCCTCTCGTAACTCTACAGCATGTGCAGGCTGTCTGGACTAAAATGTGTTTTTCAAAAAGCATCTACTGTAATTTAAAGGCCTTAAGTGGTGGCAAATCTAACACACACTTAGGCTTGCGGCCTGAAGATAACCTTCACACAAAACCCCTTCAGCAATCTGCACTCCATTGTCCTCAAAAGCAGAGGACAACCTCTCCCTGATACTGAGATCCATGCTGAGCTTGCTACTGGATTCTCAAAAATTGACTAAAAATCACCTCTGGGAACCTGGTTCCTTGATCTTCAGGAATTAAGACAGGATGACTTGGTACTCCCTACTCTCTCCTCTCTAGATCCCATGCCTTGCTGCACAGGCTAGGAGGAAAGAGGAGTGAGTTTTCTCCTGTCAGATCCAAGAAAACTATGGGGCCACTTAGAATAAGAGGAAACATAGACAAAACCATTTCCTCATAGTGTCAGTCCTCTAAGGAAATGCTTTAAAAGGATATCCTTAATAATTCCTTCTCACACAGTCCCAATCCAATTCAGATGTAGCACTGGCACAAATGACTTAGGAAATATTTTTTCAGACAGGCTTTTCAAAATGAGGATCACTGAAGCTTTACCACCTCTCAGTTAAAGATGCCATAAATTGTGGAGATGAAGACCAGAGTCACGTGCCAACACCTCTAAAGAAGGGATCCTAGGAGACCTCTGAAAGCTAGGAGGCCCCAGAGTGTCATAAACAAACACCAAAAGCACTTGTGTACCAAAATGTTCTACATGAGTCATGTCTGAAATTGAAGGCAACAGGCTTTTCTTATCCCTAGAAACCACAGACCAGCAGGTTCAGAGCTCAGAACCCCAGAGCTGATGGCCTTGTAGGCTTTCCTCTGAAACATGCTTTCCCACTGATCCTGCCCATCAGCCATATGGAGCTACCTACTGGAGAGAATTTCTCAGGAAACAATTCTCCTGGCCTTCAGTGAAAGATCTGAGGTTTAGCCTAGGAGGTAGTTCCAAAGCAGGAAGGATGCTTTACACAAGAGCTCTGAGGAGTCTTTTCTCAGTTGAAATGGACAGATTAGTCAGAAAACTGTCTTGAAAATGGAGAGTCAATCTGACCATCCCTGACCTCTGCCCATGGAGACTCCCCAGAACCTAGAGACCAGCTGTCCCGTCCTCATACAGATTTTGAGGGCCAGATGTTGTCCAGGATGCTGGTTCTTCAGAAACCTATTGCACTGAGCTATGCAGAACTCTCCCTCCTGCCCAGTCCCTGGAAAACAATCTGACTCAACCAGTTACTGCCAGATTCTTGACGTCAGGGCACCTTCTTCCAGCACATGACCATCGAGTAAGAGGAATACAACAGCAGAACCCCCCAAAACAACTGGAAAGTGCTTCTCAAACTACAGCACTAACTGCTTGTAAAGGAAATTAACACAGGTACACTTAAAAGGGGATTATGCCCAAAATATTTTGTTTTCCTGTCAAACACATCCATCAGCAGCACAGAGGCACATGCAAGCCAAGCTAACAACCTTCAGACTACACAAACATCACCATCTTTAGTGGTGACACCTTCAGCTACACTATGTAAAAGGTCTTGGGGACACAAAAGAGTTTACTTATTTCTAATAGAAAATCAAACCACAGAGCTAAAAACAAGCAAACATGAGAGTATCTGACTACTTTTGCTGTCGTCACTTCCCCTTGGCATTGAACAGAAATACAAAGCAGCCCCACTTTGCAGCCATGATAGTATCCCAGCACATGCAGGTTTAACTTCAGTAGATGAACAAAGGTATTGAGCAAACACCTGTTTCAGACTTTCTGCCCACAAGTTCCAATGGTATGTCAAAATTAGTTACAAAACTTCCTTTCACCAACTAATGTACTATCACCCTTAATATAATGTCACCCTTTTGCAGGATCTTTCATGTGAAAATTAATACCAAAGCCTTCCTCCTTGACACTGTGGTTCCCATGGTACTTTCCTCCATATCCATGATGCTATCAGCAACATCCTGGCCAGATCACTGTCGTGCAAACTATGCTCTTTCCACCCCTAGCCAGGCAGGAAGGTCCAAACAGCTACAGAATCCTACACTTTCTGACCCAAACAGCAAAGCCACACACATCACCACCAACAGCAGTACACTGTGCCCTGTCCCAGAGGTCACAACATGCAGCATTTGGGTTCAAAAACATCTTGTGATCCTTCAGTCTAATATGATCGAGATTGCTCCTGGAGATGCTCACATCCTCCTGACAGGGGACTGAAGGGCCAACACTTAGCTCCCTTCTATCTTCTGATTCAGTCCCAACTCACAATTTGCACACCTGGCTACCACTGGTCACAGCACAAGCAACTTCCACCCACAGAAACCGACCCTTCCCTGAGCCACCAGCTGGCACCGAAGAGGCAGGCCAACGTAAGGGACAACCATAAAGCTAAACTTTCTCCAAATCTTCAAAACTAACATCACCACCTGCCCAAGATTCAGCAGGAGAAGTTTCAGGACCAAAAGGCTTACTTTTAATAAAGGATTACCAAAGTATCCATAACAAGGCTTTAAGTTACAGGTTTAATGCTGCAGCCACTCTGTCAAGACCATCTACAAACCTTCCTCCAGCATTTGGACAAAACACAAATCTGTGGACCACATGAGGCCTCTGGATAGGGAAAAACTGGAAAACCAAGTAAATTCCTTAGCCCAGGTCCTACCACCTCCAGGCACAAGCACATACTTTTTGTTTCAAATCATCACAGGGCAGGAGTCACTGGCTGTAGCCCCTACAAAGCTAAGACCCAGCGCCTGTAACTGACCTTCAATCTACTTAATGCTGTGCAAAAGACTTACAAGCTCCTAATCCCACCTCCACAGTTCAGAAAACTCCTTTTTGCCCCAGATGCAACAGCTTTGATCCAGCATCACTCCAGGGACTTACCTTCCCAAACTGCTCAAAATATTGTTTCACATCCTCCACAGTAGTGTTCACAGACAGACCACCCACAAATATCTTCTTCGTTCGGGTCACCATCTGGAAAAAGGAAGGACAGGAATTCACCACATAAACCCAGAGCGAGCAGAGAACAAGACTCAAAAGGCCACTAACTGCCCTCCACTGCTGGGAAGTGCCTGCCCCTTTTGCTGCAGCTGAGCTTCCACCTTCTTGAAGCCCTCTGGCCAAATCCGTCCCACGCCAAACCTCAATTCATGCTCTCGCCCTCACGCCACCCCATCATGCTTGCCAGCACCCAACCACCACCTCACCTCCTTCTTGGACTTCATATTACCAGCCTCTCCCCTCACTAACCTGCTGCCACTCCCTTGGCACCGTCACACCACCCTGAAGGTGCCAGCACAACTGTCCCCTCCCCACCCCAGCCCTCCAGCTCTTCCCGCAGCCCTGCCACTTTGCACAGCCAGCCTCCTCCAGGCTCCCCTGGAGATGCTGCTCTGCTTCCCAGAGTGGAAAGACGGGCAGGAGGCCTGCCAGCACAGGGAGGCTCCCCAGGCTTCACCCTCCTAGCTCACAAATTGCAACGCATCCAGTCTTGCATGGAATAAGCCTCATTTCACACCCACTGCCCAGTCACTTAAGTGGAGCCTGGTCAACTCCCAGTTACATCTCTTTCGCCTTTGCAAGAAAGCAAAGATCCCTCTGCCACTTGTCACTCATGCAGCTGGGACAAGGAAGAAAACTAACTACCCTGAGAGGGGCCATTGC
This sequence comes from Dryobates pubescens, assembly GCF_014839835.1. Classification (NCBI taxonomy): domain Eukaryota; kingdom Metazoa; phylum Chordata; class Aves; order Piciformes; family Picidae; genus Dryobates; species Dryobates pubescens. The sequence goes on from NC_071636.1 coordinate 4,191,906, forward strand.
TGCCAGGCTGAGGCACACCAACAGCCTTTGAACCAGCTCTCCAGCTGCATCCTCCCCTTAGCTGCTTGGCTACACCCCTGCTCTCAGAGGAACACATGGTCCTAATTACCCCAAGGAGCACAGGGCTAATCCGCAGCAATTCCCTGGCTTGGAGAGCAGCCCATTCTAACACTAAAGCACCTTCTGTCACCAAACTGCTTAATGGAATTAACCCAATTCCTACCATGTGCTTCCTGGCTCCAGTTACTCAGGATACCTGCTCACCAATTGTTCTCAGTGCCTGATCCCCCTACTTCCCTCCCGGCACCAGTCTCCTCTTCCCTCTCTGATTCTCAGCACTGCTTCTCCCCAGCTTTCTCTCATGACAGCTCTTGGAACAGAGACTCTAAACTTAAAAACTCCCATCCAAGAGCAAAGTTAAAGGGAGATCCAAAGTCTACAGACCATCTCCAGCGGGCTGCTGCAGCTTCAGTTAAAAGTTTCTCACTGCATGCCTAGAAATAGTTCCTGCAACTGTGCATTTTGAAGCCTTTCAATTTCTCTCTTGTGGGTAAAGTCCAACACCAAACGCCCTCTGCCTTTTCCAGTGCTGAAGCACACAAGGGCATTTCACAAAATGAAGTCCTTCTCACTCTCTCTCCCATACACCTATTGTACACACACAAGCACAAACAGGACCCACCTTCCACCAGTATCACATCACAGCATGGAGCTGTTCTGTATCTCCCAAGGCCTGAAACTTATAGGCACTGGCCAAAACCTCCAGAGGCCTAAATTATACCCTGGGCAGCATTTATTTCACCAGCTCTAACTAGCGCATCCTAAAGTATAACTGAGAGGCCTCCCAGTTCCTCCAGTGACATGCAAGGCCCCAGCACTGCACTAGAAGCCTGACAGGAGCACAGCACATCACAGTGAGTCCCGAGCAGACCTCAGGAAGCAACTCTGTTGCATGCACTGGCAACCTTGCAGCAAAGGACAAGATTCACCACCATGAATTTTGTCCTTTGGGGTGGCAAGGGCTGCCCGCAACGCTTACCTTGGGCTGTGCTCGGCGGGGGAACGCTACCTTTGGGTCAATCTGAAAGAGAAGAGATAAAGAACAGGTGAACGGGCTTGTGCTGGGTTCCTCCATACACACAGCTGCCTTTACCCACATGGCACCGTGCTACAAACCCAAGGAGTCTACCCCAGGCACATAAAATGAAGCTATTTGCAGACATCTTTCCCTCTTGGTGAAGTGTAAACAAGGGTGACTACAAGTCCCAGCATGCAGCGGTCTGTCTCTGGCTGAGCACTGGTCAGACGCACACGAGAGCCCATCACATGCTTGGATTAACGGGCTAGGCTTCACCCTCCCACTTGGCCTGTCCCTGGGTGCCCTGCATCACCAGCCTCATATCAAAAGTGCCATCTTCTGCCTTTCTGCTCTCCCCCTCTGCCTACAAGTACAGAGCTCACCTGGGTAGGAACAGGACAGAAGAGAGGCAGCACACAAAAAGCCAAGCACTTCATCCCACAAAACACAAGGTGAAGAAATAAAAGAGCAGACAGGATGGCACAAATGAAAGCAAGGAGCCCAAAGCCCCTCAGGCTGCAGAGGCTGTGGCCACAGGGCAGCCTGCTGCCCCTCTCCCCAGCTTGCGCTGCACACAATGGCGCGATGTGTCCCCTCCCCAGGCTGAGCCCTCCATTGTGCCTGTTCAGCTTCTCTGTAAACCTGCTGCCGGCCGGAGCTGCTGTCCCCATGCTGCCATCCAGGTGCCGTGCGTTGTGCTGGGCTCAGCAGGGATGAGCGTGTGCCTGCATTGGCCTCACACCACCACAAAAGCCGGGACAGCACTAATGCAGCTGCAAACCAAATGCCCACGAAGCCTCCTCTTCTCCTCAGCCACCATCTCTTTCTTTACAGCCTATTTTTACAGCAACTCCTGTAAAGTTACATCACATCAGGGATGATCCAGGCCTACAAATCAGCTTACAAAGACCTGTGGTAAAGGCAGGTCTGGCTGATCTCCACACTTGGACAGGCTGCAGCTGGGAGGGCAGCCTGGGGCGTCCCAGCAGCTCAGCAGCTCAAACAGCCCAAAAGGAAGCTGTGTTTCTCCAGCTCCTCTCACTGCCTTGTTCAGCTTTCCAGTCTGGCCGCCCTCCCGTCCCACGTCCTTTCACTTGTCACACAGCCCCAAAGCTCGGCCTCCCGGCGCCCTTCCACCAGCTTCTCTCCCTGCCTTCCCCACCTCCATCCTGACTCACAGCCTACAACATAAATAAACTCAGCACGTAAGTAAACAGAGGCAAAAGTGAAGAGCACAAATAAACTCAAAAATAAACCTCCCTCCCCAAGCTCCAATCACCAGCATATTAGCATACCCTCCAGTGCCTCCCTGGGGTATCTGAACCGTTCCTCCACTCCCCATGCACACAACCAACCCCCCCACCCCGCTTCCTGGCTAGTGCAGACACCCACAGCGAATTCTGAGGACAGGGGACGGCAGGAGACCAGGAGGTTGATGGCAGATAATAAGCAAAAACAATAATCTACTGTCTTTTACTTCTCAGCCAGTGTCATTCAGCTCCTGCCAAGAAGATGCTTTCATACTCAGCAATGCTAAGCTCAGCCTCATTTTCTCATTACCCTGAGTGTGATCAACTGGGCAGAGATAACGTGTCCTCCTGGCTGGAGGGAGCAGGCAGTCATTTCACAAATTCTTCTGCACAACCAGCTATTGTTGCAGGTAGAGGGAGGCCAGGACGACTGACTGCAGGGGCAGCCCTGAGAACATGCAGAGGGGAGCAAGTTCAGTGCTGGACTCAAGTTACTCGAACTGGACTGCGCCTTGGTGGCTGGAGTCTTTCTAATTAAAGCAAAAGCACTGGTACCTTATTCCCTCATTTCTAGTGTTAAAACAAATAGCCCTGGAGGAGTTGTGTTTCAGTGTCACCCACTGACGTAATGGATCTTTTTTACAAACCTAGATAGAAATCTGCTAAGTGTTAGAGCATTCAGGACTGCTCAGATTGTATCCAAAAAAACAAAACCCTGAGACCAGGCTGCAGTGAGTAGAAGTCACTTGAGCACAAACTGCTTCCACTTCACCTCGCAAGGCCTTGGGGATGAGGAATCCCACTGATGTTTGCAGGTGTACCAGTGAGCTGGTTGGGCTCCTCAGCAATGCTCTTCAGGCCATCTATGGCACAGTTTCGTAGCTCAGCTCAGGAAACTCCTGCACTAAGCTGGCTGGCTGGTATTGGCACCCCAAAGCAGGGAAAGGGTGGGTAAGGATCCACCAGACCTCAGGACGGGGTTTGTTCATTCATTGCACCTTCGTGGCTACCTCTGATCCATTGCTCTGTGCTGCCCAAGAGCCACAGATCATAAAAATCCAAACTCGACAAAAACTCAGTAACAACAACAAAGAAACAAGAGAGTGACCCAGCACCACCAAGCCTGCTCTTTCCAGAGTGCATAAAGGAACTCATGGCAGTAACCAGCTGCAGCTTTACAAAGTCACACAAATCTTTTACCTTGAGACTGCAAAGCCAATTCACATAGCAAGCATTTTCATAAATAATCCTGTAGGCTGCTGGTATCTAGCTTACAAACAAAGAGGAGTCACAAGAGCACAAGGTTTCCCCAGAGAATTGGGCCAATAGCCCTGGTTAGGGTACGAAGAACTGGAATACAATAAAGCAACAAGTTGGGCAAACACGGTCTATCAAGTGCTGCTTGCCAGGAGACACCAAGGCTCAAGAGAAGGCTGTCCTTCAGGACAGGGCATTTTCCTGCAAAGTTTCATAAAACCCTAAATTAGGATTCAGATGAGTCTGTGTCATTTAACCCATGACTCACAGCAAAGCCTTTCAGCTCAGCAGGGCAGCAGAGGCTCAATGTGGTACCACAAGACCAACCTCTCCAAGGTAAAACATCCCAAAACACCCGGCCCAGCTGAAAACCACACTAAATAAAAAATAAAAAGGAATGGGGGAGAGGATCAAAGTTCCTAACAAAAGAAGGGCCCTGCTAAAGCTGCCCCCATTCTCTGTGCGGCGCCGGCGGGGCGAGCAGAGCAGATGCAGCAGGGAATTTCAATGGCTGGCCGGTCCCCATGCGCCCTGCGCCACGAGGCCCTTCTGTTCTCCTGCCGCCCATCCGCTCCTGCCCTGCCTGTCCCTCCCCGCCCTCCTGGGCTGCAGGGTGGGCTGCAGAGCAGCTTCGCACAGGCAGCAGCAGCGGTTCCCGGAGAAGAATGGAGACCGTGGGTTTCGGTGGACTCCTGGCACCAAAACGCTTTCAGAACTAATGCTACAACAGCCATCCATCACTTGCCTTTCCAAGAGGGGTATATGCCAGCCCACAGACTCATGATGGGACTAGCTGAGCAGACACCATGTTTACATAGGCTAGTAGGAAGAAAAAAAAAAAGAGAAAAAAAAAAAGGGGGAAAAAAGAAAGCCCAGGGCCCGTTTCAAAAGACTTCACCATAACCCTCCCCCAGAGTAAAACTCACTTTACATCACTCCTGAAAAGAGGAGGGCTGGGAGTCCTGGGGACCCAGCCTTGGCCAGGAAGGCTGGGGTAGGTTTAACCGGGAGCTCCCGTGGGGAGGAAGGACCTGTGCACATCAAAGGGAGCGATCCAGGCAGTTAAACAGGAACAGACATAAATCTTGCTGCAACTCACGCCGTAAACCCTAAGAAAGGGGGTCTCGCTCTCCCGCCCTCTCCCTTCTGCCAAGATAAAGGCTAGGATGTGTGAGCCACACGCTACAAGAAAAAAGGTTGCATGTTTGGACTTCTCAGCAGCCCATACCCGGAGCCAGAACATCTCCCCTTGCTGTGCCACCCCCTCACAGCCCCCGCCACTCCCCCATCCCTACCCTCACCTTCACCCCAGGGCAGCAGTAAGGAATTCAAGAGAAGACAAGTCACTAAAACTAAAGGAAGGGACCTCCCACTCAGACACCTCACCCCCACCCCCCAAAACGGCCTGCGCATCTCCCGTGGGCCACTGACTTACAAAGCTGGACCAGTCACGATCCAACACTGACCCAGGGAGCCACCGAAATCTTTCTGCTGGCCCAGCCAGGGCTCCTAATCATCCCTTCATTTGCAAGCGAGAGCCACAGCCACTCTGAGAGGTCAGTGGTGGCCCACATGGGCGGGCGCTGACGACGCTCAGAGACAATAAAATCTCAAACCTCCACGACCGTTACAAAAACTTCACCGGGGAAACCACGGGAGAGTCTCTGGGGCATGCAGCTCAGAGGCTCTCTGCTGAGGGGAGGGTTCAGGCCTCCATGGCTGGGGGGGGAGCAGGGCCTGGGTGCTGGGGAACAGCACCCCTGGGGAGGGAACAGAGCCGAGCAGCAATGGGGGAAAGGAGTGGCTCCCCTCTCCCCAAACACAGCCACATCCATTTCCTAATGTGAATGCTCACCCCAAATGCACTCAGGTGTCCCGGCTTCAAGAGGGCCACAATTCCTCCTTGGAGGGACCTTTAGATCAACGGGCAGGAGGAAAACCATCCCTAGAACCTGCAGACCCACACCAGCACATCAGCCCTGGGTCAAAGGAGGATGGCAGCTAGGCTAGCCACCAGTGAGCGGGACACAGAAAGGGCCGACTGATCCTTATCAGGAATCTACAGCCTACAACCTCCAACTGGAAATCAAACACCGCAATAGGCGAGCCGGCTGCTCCCCGCACGGCCGCTGCACCGGCAAATACACCCCTGAGATGAGAGAAGTCATCTCACCGTCTTGGAGTCCAGTTCATGTCTGGATTGGGCCAGGACCTTGTCGACGCCAGCCTGGTCCATGAACGTGACGAACCCGAAGCCCCTGAGCCCCGCAGCCCGGGCAGGAGAGGGGATGCGGAGAGAAGAGAGAAAGTTGGTTAAAGTGGCGGCCGGGCCGCGGCAGGGGCGAAGGGAGGCGCGGGCCCAGCCTCTCACCTGGATCTCTTTGTCAGCGGGTCCCGCATCACCAGGCACTCCTTCACCTCGCCGAACTGGCTGAAGTACTCCCGCAAGCCCTCTGCAAGCACAGCGCCCACCGTGGGTGTCCCAGCCCGGCCCGGCCCCGCCGCCCTCGGCCGGGCTCGGCCCCGGCCCCGGCCCCACCACCCCCGGCCCCGGCGGCAGGTGCGGTGCCGCCGCGGCGCTCACCTTGCGTGGTCTGCCAGCTCAGTCCCCCGATGAACATTTTGCTGCGGGAGGAAGGACAGAGCCGTGAGCGGGGCCGCGCCGGGGGGCCGCGGCGCCCCGCGGGGGTGGTGGCGGCGGCGGCGAGGCCGGGCGGGGAGGGGAGGGCGCGGATCGGCCATGTTGGCAGCGGCACCGCCGCCGCCGCGCCTGCCCGGGCCGGGCGGCCGGGGCCGGGGGGAGGGGGCGGCCACGGCTGGGGCCGGGGCTAGGACCGGGGGGGGGGAGGGGAAGGGGGGGCGATGGGGGCGGCCGGGGGCGGCCGCCACGGCGGTACCAGGGGTCGTGCGGAGAGTCCGGGGAGGCGAGGCCGGGCTGGCTGCCGTCTGTCTCCATTCGGACCTCTTCTCCCTGCGAGGAGCGGCGCCGCACTCCCGGGGCAGATGAGCGCTGGAAAAGGGGCCGGACGGACAGGCCATGCTGCCCCCTCCCCCGACCCCTCTCCGCCGGGCGGGGAGGGAGCGAGGGAGGAGGGCCCGGCGGGCACAACCTGCCCGGCTCCTCCCACCCCCGCCGGCCCGCCGGCCGCCCTGCACATAAAACCCGCCGGCGGCGCCGGGGCCGAGTACCGGGAGCCGCGCCCGCACAGCGCTGGCGGAGCGCGCTTGGGCACGGTAGCGGTAGGAGCAGCCCGAGAACCCGCGGTGGCTTTGTCCCCTGGCCACGCCGCCCGCACCTGCCCTGGAGCGGCGGACAAAGGGCAGCGGGTTCAGCCCCGCCGCGGCGGAGCCAGGCCAGACCTGGTGCGCTCGGGGTCTCTGCGGTGGACCCCGGACATCCCCACACGCTCCCCGGTGTGTCAGCCGCCGAGCGGGCGCAGGCACCGGGAGGGTTAAAGTCGACGCGGGATGGGCCCGGGACTGGTCCTCGCCTCGCCCTCGCTTCTGCCCTCCCTACCGAGGGCGCGACCGAGAGGCTGCCCTTCTCGTCCAGGTACCCCAGCCGGGCAGCAGGGAGCCTCGGCGCCTGTACCTGAGGCGCCTTTCCGGAGCCCCGGCATCTCCGTGCCCCCTCGCAGCCCGCGAGGACGCTGCGGGGTTCAGAAGCTGCCCGGCCTCAACGCTGCCCGTTCTGCACAGCAGTGCCCGGGCTGCACCGGCTGGCGGGCCCCGAGCAAAGCTGCTGCCGGGCACCGCGGCAGAGCCCCGGCAGCGCCAGGTTCGCACGGCCCAGCCTGCTCCCGTCTGCCCGCGGCTCGGCCGTGGGGTGGGGGGGCTGGCCCTCAGGTCACTGCACAGCTTCTTGGCCGTTCAAACTGATGGAGTCGGGCCAAGCTTCAGCCTCTCTCCGTTGCCACACAAGTTCATCCACATGCTGATGGCTTCTGGAGCAGGTCTGTGCACTCTGCCTCTGCTCTTGGGCAACCCGGCCCGGGTGGCTGGAGGAGCTCAGCAAGGAGATGAAGTGCCTGTGAAGATAGTCAAGGAGTGTTGTAGCCTCTCCTGACTGCGCTGTGTACTGCTTTAAGGGAAGGCACTTGTTCACATCTGTGGTATACGAGAACAGTGCACAAAACAGTGACAGGTGCTGTGAGCCCCTCTCACTGCAAGAGGGTATCACAGAGTCCCAGGTATGTGTCAATGTGCTGCCAAGTACTCCCCGAAGGCATCTCTAGCTTCAGTTCTTCCAGCACCAGACTCCTCTCTACTCTCCTGCTGCCTAGAGTGAGGTATTGGCAGCATTCAGGTCAGTGCCATCCTCATCTGACCTTTCTTCCTAGTCTCTCCTGACTGCATTTCCATGTGCCAGTACACCTCATGTCCCTCCTGGAGAAGAACCAGACACCTTTTTTTTAATGACACTTTGCAATGGTATCTTTCAGTACATGGGCTCAGCCTGTGGCTGCAGCTCTGAGTTAAATTCATCTTCTGTCCGTTAGCTTTGCCAAACCACCATTCACCCACTCCATTTCCTGAGCTGGGTCAGTGACACTGTCCTGTCTCCTGGCCCTGTACCTAGGCAACACAGTTAACACCAGAGACTTGGTTGCCACCCCTGGGCACTGAGATACACAGCATCCCAGCTGTGGCCACAAAACAGCTCAGGCTCCCACTGCCACCAGACAAGGCTGAGCTGCTGCTCCAGAATAACCCCCTTGTCATTCTGCAGGACTGAAGTCACCACTTTGGGTGGAGGTGCCCCGAGAGGCAGCTGGGCTGGTGCTGAAGAGAAATATAAATAACAACTGCAGAGGTGGTACTGCAGCTGGCACTGGCAGGGAAGGGCTGCATGACCTGTGAGAGCAGCAGTGCCGAGGCAGCAACCTGGCCCTCTCCCCTTGTACATCCTGAGGAACCAGGAAAGTGACTGAGCTGTCAGAAAGCCACTGCTGCTGCCTGCCACACTGCCCACACTCACTGCTGTTGCACTGCCTCCTGGCACCTGCTCTCTCTGATTTGGATGGCTAAAGCTCCAAAGGGTGAACCAACATTTTCAAGTCACATGGCACAGGTTTTATGCTCCATAATTGCCCAACAGTACTAGAAAGATAAAAAGAAACAAGAGTTTGGTGTTGGATATGCTAAAGGATAACATCTCTTGGTTTACTACCAGTGCATTGCTATAATTTTAAGTGTGTGTTATTTATAAGACAAGTAAAGTAGGGCACTCTGAGGGGCAGTGTGAAAATGCTTCATTGTATCTTTTGGGTTTTTTTGCATTATGCTTAGTATTCTATTATCTTTTCCTCCACCAAAATACTGCTGGAGGAGGGAGAACAGGATCAATGTGAGTTAACATCTGTGAACATCATAGGAAAAAATAGTGAGCCTGCAGGAAGATCTGGATGGAGGATGTGGTTGGACTTGCATCACTAGGAATGACACTGCACCATGTAACTTATTCCAAGGCCCTTTCCAAATCATACAGGCAGTACTCTGCATTTCCACCTTAGGATCCCAAAGTGCTTCACAACTATCAATTCATTTATCTGCAACACAGGAGACAGCGAGTCTTGAAAAAAAAAAATCAGTTGATCAGTGACAGTAGGAAGCTTTCCTCACAGAGAAGTAAATGTATAAAACTTTCCAGACCTTATGATTGGAAAGATGATCTGCTGAATATAAAATAATGCAGTATTGTGTTCCTGGGGCTGCAGACAGACAGCTGTAGTGCCTCTGTGGCTGCTGCTGAGAGGTTGCCAAACACCAGCGAGATTAACAAAACTGCTCAGTTTTCTTGCTGCTATTCAGCATCTCGTGTGTGGTAGAGTGACACTATCAAAATCATGTCCACTTCCTGCTGAGGAGGATGATTGGCAAAGCTCTGCCCAGCACCAGTGGCAGACACTGGAGTTATTCATGGCGAGAGGGAGGTTCCAAAAAGTGGAGGTTAGGGGAGGAGCAGGGCAAAAGCCGCCTCTTTTCCTCCCTCATCATATGAGGCTTAAGGAAAGACTGTGTCTTGGAGACCTGCCTCTGGCCAGGAGTCAGCAGCTGGGTACTAGGAGAAGTTTCACTTTTCATTTAGTGTAGACAGTTGATAAACAAACTTGAACTGGAATTCAGATCGTTCTTGCATTGTTTGTGTTTTGATGCTGCACACGTAAACCTGAAAAATATTAACTGCAGCTCGGCAGGCAGCCTGGGGGCAATGCCAGTCCCTGGCAGCAGCTTCCAGTGGTGCTGGCACCTGTTTGGAAGGGATGCTGACCCTCTGGAAAGGCTGATGGCAAAACCTCCCTGGTAGCCCATTCACGAGGCAGCCAGGGGTGCCTGCCTTGATGGGAACCCACTGCTCAGCCATCTCCTACCTGGCAAGAGCTGGCTTGGGGCAAGAGTCAAGCACAGATGGGGAGAAGAGCTATTTGGAGAAACTTCATTATTTAGCCTCCACTCAGGCTGGGGGGACAGACAAAGTCAGTCACAGGAGGAGTGGAATAGCTGCAAAGGCACCAAGGATTTCTTTGCTTCATATAAGAAACCTCACAAAGCAAGATTTGCAATGGGAAAACAGATCACTGAAGAACAGGGAGGGGGAGAAATAGATGAGAGTAACAGGGCTGTCTGCAGGACAGGAAAAGAGAAAATAGGTGTGGGTGAATAAAGAGCAGGAGAAACAGGAGTATGAAGAATAAAGACAATTGGCAAAACTGGAAGGAAGGAGAGAGGAGGAGACCATCCCAATCACCACAAAGCAGCAAGAGGGACTGGAGTCTCAGAACACAACATCAAGAGAACCTGTAGAGTAGTGAATCTCTATTCAGAATAAAGCGACAAAAGAGGAAAGGTCTCTGAAGGACAGTTGGAGAATGCAGGCTTCCACTCACTGTCCTGGAAATGATGGCTAAGGGAAAAATCAGAGAGCTCTTCCTGCTATTCTCCCTCTCCACAAGCTCTAAAAACTATTACGTGGTGTCTAGTCTCCATGATCCTATCTAAATCTGTCCAGCAAATGAGGGAGGAAACATTGACTGCTCAGCTCCAACACTGGAACTGCTCCGTGCACAGAGAGCACCCAGCACCACACCAGCCTGAACCCTGCACAAGAGCCACCTCTCTACAGCAGTCTGCAAAGGGATCCCCTCTCTGAAAAGAAGATGAAAGCATTTTCACTTCCCATTATTTTTTTTTTCCTTAAAAAACATCCCAAGGATTGCATTAAAGTGACAGAAAGTAACAACAGACTTGACAAATGAGACCTCTCTCCTGGAAGGTGCCCTGAGCTCCACCTTCACTCTAAACTCTTAGTTACCATTTGTCACAGACTCTCATCAGTTGCTGCTTTCTGCTCAATCCCTGCTCCTACCTAACCTCTCCCCAGTCCTCACTCCAGCAACCCAAATCAGACTTTCCCACAGCATCATTGTTAAGAGGCTCTTTCCCAGCCCAGAAGTGGAGCATTGCCTCCTGTTCTTCCCCTCCTTACCTGGAAGCTCAGAGCTTCTAATGAAGTGATATAGAGGGACTCATTTCCCCACCATTAGATGAAAGAGAGGATGGATGCAGCAGAAATTCACCAGATGTGCTAGACTGTTTTAAAGACTACCTACCGTTCCTTATGTTCATTGGCACAGAAGGCTTAGATAAAGGTTAGATATAAGGAGAAAGGTTATGAGGAGAGAGCTGAAGATGGGAGATGTTGACCAGGGAGGCCAAGGAATCCCCACCCATGAAGATTTTTTAGAACAAAGTAAGCAAATACATGGTTGGTGCTAGATCCTATTTTGTCCTTGCCTGTTGGAGAGGTGATCTCTGGCTACCATTTTTAGTTCTCATTTCTACAGTTTCTTCATGAGGAGAAAGGACAGAGGGAGTTTGGAGTAAAGGAGGCAAAAGTGAGGGTTTGTCTAATAGAAAGGGGAATTCTGAGTGTGATCCAATGCATGAATGCAAGCTAGAGAAGAGAGCAGTAACACAGAGAGCTTTAAAGACTGTGGTCCATGGGCACATGTCAGGGCAAGGATCAGGCATGGGGCCAAGCTGCACCAGCCACTCAACAGGACTGGAGAAAAGGTCTGTGACTGAGTCAGGTAAATAGGGGCAACAAAAAAGGCCTGGGTCAGGTTTGAGTGCATCAGTCAGCACGATGGTTGCCAGATATCTTAGACAAAATGGGGCTCTGCATTAACATTTGTACAAAATATCAATGTTCTCTATTCAAAATAGAATCCTGTGTCCCAGTAGGATGCAGGGAGTAGGGTGGTGATGGGGAGAACCTCCCCAAACAGAACACCACACCTGAACACAGCTTTTGCAGTGTCTCCCTGCAGTGACACTGCTGGGTGCCTTACAGCCCAGTCCCTTGGTCTCCAATAAGCAGCTTCTCAGGCAGGGCCTGGTAATGCTGCACTATCAGTTGATCTGCACATCCTCTGCAGGTCTGACGCATGTGTGAATTATTCATCCAGGGCTGAAGTCAGCACCATGTCAAGGACCTCTAAAATCGGCTTTAAAGATAGCCAAGACCAAGGCAACAGGGGAGCAAGAGAAGAACAGGGCTCAGGGGAAGGAGGGCTGGATCTGAGGTGCTTGGAGACAGAAACTCTGGGTGCTGGCACTGTCCCAGAGCAGCACCTAGAAGGAAGAGGCACTTACAGGAGCAAACAGAGAACTTTTGGCTCAACACAAAAACAGGAGCTGAGCAAGCAGAAGCTGTTTCTTCATCCCCTCTTTCAGGATATAATCGATTTCCTACCTCTGCTACAACAGTCACACTGGCTTTTAACTCTCCCATTTCTTCAAGACTTAATTTCTAATCTAAGCTGATGGGACCTTTGCTCCATAAATCCCAACAGCACTTCTCAGAAAACAACTTCATAGCATCCTGCTACTAGGGGGGGTGGGGGGGATGTGGGGCGTGTGTAAAAGTAACTGGGACTACACTGTTAAACTTACCAGCACAAAATTGAGAAGGTTTATATATTATTTGGAGGAATGAGCAGAAAAGAGCATCTTTAAAATCCAGGGTGCATACTGGAGGTCCTGAGACAGGAAAGGCTGAGACCAAGGCAAGTGCTCAGGACAGAAATACACCCTGTAAATCTCCTTAAGCAGCTCAGCCTGTCCTGGTTCCTCAAGGTTTTGCCAAGGTATTTTGTTTGTACTTGTCACATGACTTACATCAGGCATCACATCCTAATCAAGGCAGACACCAGTGTCTTCCCAGGCAAAGCTCTCATCCTCAGATTGCAGGAGCAGCTTAACTGCTTTGTGCTCATAACCCCTGCCTGAGCCTCCTCCCTGCCCGATGGAGGAGGCAAGAGAGGCTGCCAGGGTCCAGGTGCACTTGGAGTCATTTCTGGTCATTCTTCTCTTTGCTGTAGACTATTCTACAGCAAGTCACAAATTCACCCAATAGGGTGCATGTAGAACTGGTTTTCTGCAACATTGTACCCAAAACTGGTGTTCTGGGGCTGAGACTGGTATCTTCCAGAGGGGGAGGGTTTCCCCCTCCACAGGCCACAGCATCTTCACTCAGGCTTACAGGCTCCCAACCCTTCCAGTCTAGGGAATGTGAAATGGGGCAGCATTTCAGCTGCAACAGAATCCAGCTGCAACAATTACACCAGCTCTTAAAAAAAGTTGAGTTTGCAACTGAAAAAGGCTCCAGATCCATCCTTTGATACCAAGACACAGTGATACCCCTGCCCACGGACCCAGCGAGTTAATGTCTCGCAAAAGACAAGCTCTGATTCTGCGCTGCTCATAGTCTAGTGGGAAATATTTTGCTCCTGCTGCTACTTGTCCATTCTTGCATTTGTGTCTTTTGCTCACTTTTCACAGACTTTAAGCATTTATCTTTTCACGCCTTTGCCTGCTCTGGATTTCCCTCAAGGCTGATTTTGCTAGATCAGGATTCTTATGCCATTTTCTTTTTCTTTGGTCCTAGGCAGACCTTTACCACCTGCCTCATGCCCATGCAGTTCCACATGCAGAAGTAAACTGAGTCACTGACCCTTTTCCCACCAGGAGCAAGAAGTGATTCACAAGCTGTATCCCTCAGAGGTCCTGGCTGGCTGGTGGCCAAACTGCCACAACAGCTAAGGACCAGCTCCCTCCAAAGTAGCTGTCCAAGACATTCTTCAGCACAAAGCTGAGAGGCAAGCAACTCTGTGAAAGCAGGGGGATGCAGAGAAGCAACAGGAAACCTCTCTCACACTGGAAATCAACCATATACATTGGAACCATCCCTTTATTAAATTGTAATATAGTAATTGCTGGAATCCAAAGTTTCTGTCAGATACATGTAGTAAAATGGGAGCCTTAACATTAAAAAAAAATAAAATTAAACCCACTCCCCCCCCCAAAAAAAACACCAACAACTAAACCATGATCACCAAAGCCACAACCTTAGGGCTCCTGCAAAAATGAAATCTAACTCCATGTTTTAAGACTTTTTAGTTCCATCTATCTGCCACATTCCTGATGGATAAATGAGCAGATTCTGCTCCCCTATTTGCAGGAACGCCCAGTGCAGCTCTGGGGACATCAGAAGAGAGGAGTCTCATGAGTTGCACTGGAAATAGTAGGATCATACTCAAGCTTCTGACATCCTGACTCACTGGACTTGTAATCTGATTATACGGGTGTTTTTGGGAGCCCTGTGTAGTATATCCTGCCCTGCTCCAGCATTTCCCCTCTGGGGATCACCGAGTCTGCTGCTTCGCAGGCACACTTGGGGTTTGGAAACTGCTCACTTGCGACGGATGGAAACACTGAAGCATCTTCCAAAACTACCTGTCAATTTTGAGCATTTGAATCTAAACCAAGGAGATGCAGTAAATATTCCTCTTTTCAAAGAAGGCCCAGGGAAGCTCTGGGCACACAGCATCTTCTGCCAAACAAGCATGTGTGGTGTCTCGAGGTGCACAGCGAAGATCTGTGTCTCTTCATACATAGTGGTGTAGGTGACTAGATTGAAAGTGTAATGCTCAGATAATCTCTACCCTCCCTATGCTTTTAGCTGCAATAGCATCTTGTCCTCTGTTTACTGGTGCTTTGCTAGACACCAAGAAAGCTGGTACAAGCATTCTCCTGTCTCATAAGTTACCATGTTCTTGTGACTTCAAGTGTATTTAAAACAAATCACATTTTGGAGGGTGAATCTGAAAGAGCCTCTCTGGTGTTTGAAGAAGCCTAGGCATAGAAGAGATGTTTGCTGGGAGAGCAGCTCTGGAGCCAAGCGAGTTTTCGAAGCAGGAAAGCTCCTCTTACACACTTCTGCTAGGCAGACAGAAGGTGCTCAACCTCGTTGGTGATTCTGGAGCCCTGAAAGCAGCGCAGCGTCTGGTAAATACATTCCCATGTGCTGGGGGAACAAGGGATTGTGGGAGACAGTGTGAGATGGGGAGGGATTTACTGCAGAACAGAGACAAGAAAATCAATGGAAGTTTGTTCAGCCTTACTTCCCTTTAGGGTTTGTTGCTCTGGGCTTGTTTTTGTTTTAGTGAGGCTGCACTAGGAGAAATTTTGGGATTTTATGCTTGTGTTGCTTTAAGGACAGGAATGCTGGAAAGGGAGGTATTTGATACCTTTGCCGCTAATTACAGTGCAAGCTCCCAGTGTCCTGACAATGCCCTTGTCCCTGACCTGGAGGGGCCTCACTGTCTCAGGGTCAGATGTAATTTAGTTTTAGGTCAGACCTGGGACTCTCCTGCCAAACTAACTGCACTTTGTTTTGAAGTAGAAACCATTTACTAGCAAGTCTGAGACCATCAAACTCATTTCACTAACGAGAAACAGGAACAAAGTGCAGAGCCCCAGAGGATGAAGGTCAATGTTTGACACGAGGAGAGTTCAGCTGCGTCACGAGGGAAGGGGCTGCTTTGCCCACTGAGCCTCACAACCACGTGAGCTTGGACCCTCTGCTCCCTTCAGTTGACCATGTTTATTAAAACAAAAAATATTTATACACACACACATATATATAAATATATAAAAAACCCTAGGGACCAAGTAAGCCATACCAGTCCCTGAGAGGCAAAGCTAGCCCCTTACCTTAGAAAGGGTGCTGCATTTCATGGGAGGCTCAGGAGAATGGAGCTCTTCAGCAAAGCTCGTGAGTTGTTGGCGCTTCTCCTACCTCTTCTCACTGATTGGCCAGATGATTTGGGCCAAGAAAACTCTGTTTTTCTACTTGAAATCTGAAGCTTTTCTTCCCTACCTAAACAAAATATTTAAAAATGCTTTGAGGTCTTTAGAGAGAACATGCTGAAGAAAATAACCCAAAAGCTGTAAAGGGAAATACTTTTTAACTTCCTCTGAACAATCAGCACTCTCTAACTCACAAGGATTGAAGTATTTAGTATTTTTTCAAACAGATTCTGAGCTGATCTTCTTCCCCCTCACCATATTCATGGACAGAGATTATACTGTCACAATACCACACAGCATTACCTGAAATTAACTTGTGACTTGAACTGTTCTTTACAACCAGTGGATTAGCCCAAGAGCCCATGTGCATTTTCCTTGTGCTCAGAGGCCCTGCCCTTTTACATCTACATAAACACAGCACTGGGTTTGCTGAGGCAAAACCTACCCAGAGCACAAATGTCTTTCTACTCTGCCCACCAGTGTGACAAGAGGCCAGCCTGCTCTTTGTGCCAATTTACTGAACAATAAAAGTTTTTTACCAGCAAAGGAAGGTTCTCTGTCCAACTCTACGAACACACAAAGGAGACAGACAAGTACAGATCCAAACATGCTCTTTGGGAACAGTGAAACGGTCAGCTGTAAGTGCTGTCCACAGCTGAGGTTGGTGACCAGATGCAAGAGACCACAGCTATAGCAAGAAAAAGGACTGCTAAGGGATGTTCCAATCTTTCTCTCATAAAAGTTGACTAGAAGTTTGCAACACACCCTGATGTGTGTTAATGCTTGTTCACTGCCGTGCTTGACAGCTGCAAGGCAGTGTGCTAGAAGGAATTACCAGCCCCACAGACTTCCATATGAGTTCAAAACGTAATACCCCCATTGTCAGACGCTGCAGGTCCCTAACTGCATGTAAAACCCAAATCGCTCCTCTCACCATTGGTGCCTCTGCAAATAACAAATGGGCTTCCAAGAGCTCATCTTAATTGCCAGAGCTCTTTGTGGGACAAGTCCCAGCTACCCAAGAGCCGTGTCCCTCCTCCGTGACTCACTGAGGAAGCCACGTGTTTCAGGAGCGATGCAACTGCCGTGTACCAGAACAAGGCTGTGGAGCAGAGCAGATAGCTTCCTTGGCAGCTGGCCCACAATGTTGCAGCTTGCTCCCAGGAGAGATTAGAGGGAGTAAAAAACCTCATTGCCATCAGAGCAAAGCTCTCAACCTGCTTCTACCAGAGATTTCTCGCAAGAGCAAAGAAATCCAAAAGTGTCTCTACAAATAGGAGGCTGCGGGAGCAGAGAGGAGATAACCCAGTTAATGTCATGCATACAGCTCTGCTAGCACAGAGCACTGAAGGACAGGCAGAAGCTCTGAGCAGAGCCTGTTTTACACTGGGAAGATTACATGACCAGCATCTGGACAGAGAATTGCCTTCTATAGAAAGTCACCCAAACCCCACATCTGCAACTGCAAAGCTTTCAAGTGAGGTTTTTAAATTTGGGAGCTGAACAGCATGTAATATATTCCATCCTCCAGATGACCTTATTCAAGCCCATTTTTTAATTTTCAAGGCACAATAGAGGATAGAAGGTACTCTCAGCACTCCAAGACAGATGAAAGTACAAACTATTTGGACTCAGACTTCGTGTGCTTTTGGACTTCCTTTGCTACCTCAGGTGTCACTACATCTGCATAACCCCTGCAGCAAAGAGGAAAGGAGGGGGTTTTCACTGGTTTCAAGCAAGACTGGGCTCTGCCTATAGACAAGGCAATTTTCTGTCTATGCACAGAGGACTTTGCACAGACAAGCTTTTTCCCAAGGGCATAGCAGAGCCCCTTTCAGAGATAGCTTCCAAGGCTGGAGCTCCTGTGCTGCAGGGCATGATGCAGGCTCACTCCCTAGAGCAGCAGGCTCCAGGGGACAGAGCCATAAAGACCATGGTCTGCCCAGTCAACCGTACAGAGGTCATCTCCTGTCCTCTGCTTCACCGTCACAGAGGCAGGGCTCTGCAAGGTGGAGCACGGAGCTCTGGGCAGGGCTGTGCGGGCGGCAGCCCAGCCTGGGAACTCAGGAGCAGCAAGGAAGGAGAGGATGCTGGAGTGGAAGTGATTTGAATTAGAACAAACTGGCTGCTGAATAGAAGCTTTTATTCCAGCATGGAGAAGGCTTTGTTAGTCAAGCACATGTGATGCACAAAAGCCTCCACTTGAATTCATTGAGTTTTAATTGGTTCTCAGGTGGGGGAGGAGATGGGTGTTAGGAATTAGGGATTCCTTAAAGAGGCAATATCATTAAATCTTAACGCCTCTTCCCTCTCACCCCCAGCTCCGGCTTAGGAGTCTGGCCTCATTCAATTGTCTTATGTTAGAGAATCAGAAAAACTGAGGGAAAGAAAGGGTGGGAGGGGGAGTCACTAATAAAGCCTAAAGGGAGATCAATGAGCAAGGAGGGTGAGGGGCAGGAGAAAGACTGGAAAAAAAAGAAAGAGGCTGCTTGGGGAGAGGAGGGAGGTCACACAGGCAGGGAAGGCAGGAGGACCTCAAAGGAATGAGGGAAAGAGAATGATGCCATTCGAGTTGGGACTTTCTTTTCTCCCTGCATTACTCCTTTTATTGAACACTTAAAACTTCACTTGGAGATCCTCTAGCTTGGCTCTTTGAGCCTGTGCTCCAAAATAACAGTTGATCACTACACAAGGAAGGAGGCAAATCCTGGGATGGGCATGGAGTGTGTGTGTGCACGGGGAATGACAGCAGTGAGAGAAACCTACTTGGAAGGACTTTGCGAGAGCTGCTGCTTGTTTTGCCAGGCACAGCACATTTCAGACAGAAGTTTTGTTACTTTAAGCCTGCTGCAGAAGTAGCTGAATCAAGGTCCTTATGAGTGAAAGAAAAAGGGAGTAAACAGGAGCTAAGGAGATTTCACAGTCAGCATTGTAGGAGGTACAGCACAGTGCCCAGCTTATGAAATGGACTCTGGGCTCCTGCAAGCCAGTCCCTGACAGACAACTGCTACACTGTCACGGGGGACACACATCTCATGACTGCATTATGATTTCCATCAGTCCAGTACATCACAGAAGAACGAATTAATGTGGTTTTACCTATTACATTTGGAATTTATGTAAGTGAATGACAGACCAAACACACTGCCAGCAAACACCAACTCAAATGCATTTTCTTTTAGAGTTCCCTCTAAAGAAGAACACTGCTTCTATATTTAAGCCAGACAGTTTATCCTGCATAAAGCCACACACAGCAGATATTCTTTGCAGGAATCACTGCCTACTGTTTTGCCATAATTCTTCATTACAAAATTAGACTGCACTATCTCTGCTTATACACAGCATGGCACTAATCTCCCCCAAAATAGGGGCACTGCAACTGATTATGATATGGATTCAAATTGGAGGTCTCTGACTTCTCTTCAAGGATGGTGTGGGATGCTGTAAACAGCTATTCCCATGGTGGCTTCTGAGAGACTCTTATCCAAGTCACTTGCTGTGGTGTGAAATCTGAAGGAAACACAAGATCCACACAGCTGTGGTATAGGGTAGTCCTCACATACACATGGGTTATTCATGTATTTCAGAGCATGGTGGGGGGGAAAGAAAAACCAAACAAAGATCAGTGAATTCATCCATTGAAAGTGTCATAGGCTCAAGTTTTTCAAACCCCCTCCCTGAAATATGAGCTTAAGTATCACTTAGAAGTGACAGAGAGACTCAAGTCTCATCTGATCCTTAACTCCAGCTAAAAGCAGACCTGGTGTCCACCTGGAAAAGGCATTTGTGAGCAGTGGGCCACGACAGTGCCTGGCACCATCTACACAGAAAGCATTTAACCACACATAGAGAAGAGCTAACATCACTTGCCTTGACTTTTAAGTACTGCAAAGTTTACACTCTGACTCTGCCAAGCTGCCTATTGTCACTGCCTGACCAGTGACAACCCATGAGACCCCTGCCCTACAGAAGCAGCAGGGCTTTCCTCCAACTGAGGATTCTGTACTGGAAGGCTCATGTAGGAAAACACAATCAAAAAGGTCCACAAATTATGTTAGAGATACATTTTCTTTTCCCTTCTAAGTAATTTTCTTGTATGCTTCAGTTCTCCTCACAGTGCACCTGTATTGCAGGTAGCATACACACTACAGACATTTCTTTTATCTTTGGAGTTTGCATTAAGCCACAGGCGTGATTTCAAATGATATCTGACTCACTGAAGCCACCAGCTGCTCTTTAAGGGCAGCATTTGTGAGTCTACCTTATTGTGCACAGTTCTAAATATGATCCCTGCCTCACCAGGAAGCTGCATGGCTCTGCAGAGGACTAAGCCTGGCACCTTTTTCTACAACCCTGCATTCAGCCTTAGAGACAGCACAACTCCTGGGACTAGCTTCCCAGTAACAGCGCAGCAAAAGGCTGTGGAGTAAGGATGGGCAAGGTCACACCTCCAAGGTTGTTCCCTGTATTTATCCTAGACTTGTTGCCCTGGATGCATTTGCTCTCCTCCCAGCAGTTTTCTAGTAACAGCCTTTCCTGTAATTGTTTCCTGCTCCCTCAGATAGGTTCACTCTATCTTAATGCCTCAGTGCTGAAGTATTGGTTTTCCTCATACCAACCTTCTTTCTCAACAGCCCCCTGTTTTAGGGTCAGCCCAAATGCCATTTGTGCCTTTGGAAAGAAAAAGAATTAAAACTCTGAAGCCTCCCAGTATGCCCAAGTATCTTGTTGCTCTCCTGCCGCTTTCTGTAGATGCCTTTTGTAGCTGGGATCCTCCTGCAACATTTTTCCTAGCAAGTATCGTTTCTACAGCCTTTTGGTATGCGACAGCAGGCACTTCTGAACTGCTTCACTACACAAGCCACAGATTTGTCTGTCACAAACAGTGTCAGTTACCACAGCATCAAATTTGCTGTGTGCAGCAGGTCTCCTTAAGACTGCCATGAATTAAAAATTGTTTTGCTACCTCTTCTCAATGCCTGATGGAACAGGTTCCTCAGCAATCAGCAGTGGCTTTGGGGCAAAGTGTGACTGACACATCTGTATCAGCTATCCAGTTAATTTTATTCCCCACCTGTTTTGTTACATTAAACCTCAAGATGCTCGCTATATTTCCTCTTTTCCAAGCAGGAGAGATAGCAAGACCATCTTGTCAGCTCCAGAAGAAGTTTAGCTATGGCTGCTCCACCAATTAGACTGCCTTTACCTCACAGGTGCTCCTGTAGCCAGGAGATTGCTCCTTTCTTTGCAGGCACTAACATCACACAACAATCATCAGCAAAATTCGGCCCCAACATGGTACCTCTGCCAGTTTCAACAGGGCCTCAACAGGTCTGTCCTGGGCCAAGCTACTGATCAGGCAGAAGCTTTTACTTTCTGTTACACTCTGTGAAAGGGCAGATTGATGTGGCTGCTCACATGGCTTCAAGAACTATAATATGAAGACCACCTACAGCACAGGGCTTTACAGAGGCGATCAGAATGCTTAGCAGAGAAACATGCTCTGCCCTTCTTGGAAGTCACCGGTTTCTGCGCCAATGGATGAGCCCTTGCAATGACTTTGAGAGCACCCATCCTTTGCTCTGTCGATGGCCACATCAGTATCCTGTGCATAGCCCAAGGGTTTCCTGTGGCTTGCCCTGCAGTGAGACAGCTTGCAGCTACCTGTGCTTCTTCATCTGAAGCTGCAGCCCCCCAGCAGACTCCATATGCAGGCTCCTGCCCCAGCCCACCCCGGGGCTGTAGTTGCTGCAGGGCTGGCATTGACAGCTCCTCTGGGTCCCAAGGCCACATCCAAGTTGGTGCAGGAGGAGGACAGAGCTGCACTAGTGCCGGGTACCACACATTACAGAGACAGAATGAGGCTAGGATGACTAATGAGGGGAGCCAGCACTGCAGCTTTCCAGCCCAGTGCCTTCACAGGTTCCTGTGCGAGATGGAAAGACTTGGCACATTTATTGGTGTAACATTGCACACTTCCTGCTCCTTACCTCTGCGCAAACTCACACCTCCATGGCCTTACTACCCAGTGGACCCTGCTTGGAAAGACCTTCACAAACACAGATCACTACTGATAACACACAAGTTACACACTGTGAACTTCAGGGGAGTGCTCTGCTACTCCAGCATGCTTGCCCGTTGCTCCTAAACACGTTATTTCTCTGAATGAAATCAGTGCTCCAGCTCCTGTGTTGTGACAGGTAGGTAGATGAGGAACACTGTGGCTTTAAGAAGGTCATTTCCACTGTCCTGCCGGTGTAATTAGCCTGCTAAAGAAAGGGCAGAGGCTGGAAATTGGATTGAGCAAACCAGGCTTTAGCCGTAGGATGAAGGCAGAGCCCCAGGATTGTTATGTTAATCACCTGAGCTCAGCAGTCCCTGCCCTTTAAACCAGTACAAACCCAGCACCTCTCTGCGAAGCAAACCCAGCCTCGCTCAGGCCCCAGCCGCCCTAGGACATCTCTTTCCACCTCCCGGGATGCAGGGGCCACCTGGCACCAGGAGGGGATCCCCTGCCTGGCCACAGCCTCAGCCCGTGGTCACACAGCTCCCCGGATCCCAGCTGCCAGCAGGGCTAAGACTAAATGGGGGTCACGGCTGACACTGTGAGCTGATGGGCCAGGTCTGCTTTACACCAGCTGAGGATCCAGCCCCGGCCGTGCTGAGTCAATAAGCACGTCTGAAAGCACAGATTGCTTGCTGCTATTTCACCGATGAAAAACAGCATGAAGAACAATAGGCCAGATTCGTATCCGGCATAACAAGGGTTGCAGACAGTGGAGCTGCAGGCGGTTCAGTCAGGTGCCAGCCCCTTTGCACGGACAGCACAAGCCCCCCATGTCCCTGCACCAGCAGATCGTGATCAAGCCCGGTGTCTTCAGAAACAGAGCCACCAAGTTAATGCCAGGGGCAAGTCCTGGGCAACGTGCAGAAGGGGACAGCCGAGGGGATGGCCAAGTTAGTGCCAGGGACAAGTACCGAGGGTCTTGCACAGGACATGGCACAGCTCCTCGGCCTGCCTCTGCACCCTCCTTAGAAGTACAGCCACACTCTGCACCAGAGCTGTCACCTGCACCAGGCACTGGCTTCACCTCCAGCACCAGCTGGTTGCAACACCAAAACAAGAGGGGCTGCACAAGCCAGCCGCAGTGGTGAGCTTGGCCCAAGGTGTCCTGTTTCTTAAGGGACACATTTGTGGCACAGCCAGCACGAGCTGGCTGTGAATTGCTCCCAATCACAGCCGGCTGCCTGCTGCCTCCTGTTTTGTCCTCACTGCCTCTCTGCTCCACGGGAAACAAGGCTGGAGTTTACCTCACTGCGCTTTACTAGCTTGTGTCCCCTGGAAACATTCCTTTTTGTCCCTTCTCTGCTCAGAAACTTCGGGCTAGCAGCCCTCACCACCACCACCCACCTCCTTTTTGAGGCAGGGACGCAGGCTGGCCATTGTCCCCTCCTCACTGCCTCTATTTTCTTAGGGCAAGCTCATGCCTCTCCCCCGCGTCGGGCCAGCTGGGGCTCCACGTTACCTCCCTTGTTCTTGGCACATTTTTTCACTGCACCCCTGTGCTGCTGGGGAAGGGGGGGAGAGGAGGAGGAGGAGGATGGGAGGGCAGCGTCTGGCTCTGCACCCAGTGCGCCGGATGGCATGGTTTTGGAGAGGCCTGGCTTAGTGAAGTTATTCAAGCCAACGGCAGCCTGGCAACCGGGCAGCCACAATGGGAGCGCAGGAGGAGGAATGTTTCCACATGCCTGATCAATGGGAGCAAGGGAGACAGCAAAGCAAACAGAAGCTGGGAAAGAGACACAAAGAGAAAGCAGCCTTTTCTCTGCTCAGTTCCTTTCATTTGTCACAGCTCTTTGTGCAGCTGATGACAACGGAGGCCCTTCGGAGGCTAGTTTCAGGGAGTTTGGGTTTTCTAATTAAAGAAAACGCCGTGTCCTTTTTCTTCACTTGTCACCTTCCCGCGCACCAAAAAGCCCCACGAGCAGCCCCACCTCGCCCGGGCCTCCTGCCCACGCACCTCCTGGCAGCCCCGTGCACCCCTTTTGCCCAGGGAAGGTAAGAGGCACAACCACCCCCGGCTCACTCCAAAGCTGCTCAGGGCTGATGCAGTGCCCTGCCCGGGGGGGCAGGGGAGCCGAGCAGCACATGCCGCCCCTGCCCCCCCCGGCTGCTCATTACGGGAATAAAGAGCCCAGCGAAGGACAACTTCTCTGGAGATGGTGTGCTCCCCACAGCAGCTGCAGGCGAGACCAACGGGCAACTTTCTATGGGAACGAGGCAGCATTCAAAATGGGGTTAGAGGAGAGTTGCCTTGGAAACTTGGACCGTGTCTGCTGAGGGGCTACGATTTCCCTCAGCAGGACCCCAGACAGAATTTACCTGGGAGCCAACTGCGGGACAAACTCCTGCAATCTGCAGGGTAGGGTTGCAGGCAAAGGAGAGGTTTCAGGACAGAGGCACCAGCTTGCTAGTGCTGGGCTGCACGGTGACAAACAGCAGCTGAATCCAGTCCTGTTGCGTAACCAGCGCTGGAAACCCAAAGTTGTTTCCTCCGATTACTATGCAAGAGTTCGCAGCAACAGGCCTCCTCTGTGCAGGAGTTTACAGGAAAGGTCCTCCCTGGCTCTAAGGCAGCATCAAGCAAACCAATAGGAGAGAGAGTTTGGGGGTTAAACTTCCCTGTACTGAGCCAGAGACAATTCTGCCTCTTTAAAAAAACACAAAATAAAAGGTCTACCTGGATGTACGTAGCCCAGGAGGACAGAAAAACTTTGGACTGCTGAAGAACAGGAAGCACGAGACTTTCCTTCTCCACACCTCTACCAAAACACAGGCTTCCCCTCCTCCAAACAACTCCCCAAGCAGCCAGGGCAGCAGAAGTTCAGCTCCAGCTCCCTCAGTGTCATGAGTGCAGGAAGATGATTAGTGATCCTGCAGGTGCCTCAGGAGCAAGGAGCTTCAGTTACGAACATGGCGATGTTTGCTATCTCACCAGTTTGTTGCTCACAGGTTCAGGATGCAACCAAACTGTGAAGGGGAGCTCTGGCAGTATGAGTCAGTGAATGCCAGTATGAGCTCAAGGAAATGGTACAAAACTTGGATGTAGAACTGGTGCAGCAGCACAGGAAAATTTTTGCCCCCTTCCAATGGCCAAGTATGAGCTTCTTAGTCCTCCTTGCCAGATGTTTCAGGCCCTCCTGAAACAAGTTCTTTTACCAATGCCTCTTGCTATTCCCAGGACTTCTGCTGAGCTCAGGGATAAACCTGGTAGCTCCTCAGTAGTCCTGTCCCTCCGTGGGGCTAATATTGGATAAGACATTTTGGCAGTCATGCTCTGAAGTGACAAGGATGTGCAGTCTCACCAGCTTCCAATGTCACCCTATTTGAATTTCACTTCACACCCTGTATCTCCACCCAGTCCTCTCCTTTGAGGGTTCAGACATGCCCCTGTTACCTGGTCAAGTTAAAGAGGATACCAGGAGCCATTTTGAATGAAAGCTAAATTCCAGCTGTGTTGGGGTTTCCTCTGCTCCACCCTGGACACATCAAGGGGGTAGCATGCTGCCTCAGTCTCCCTCCCTTCCCAGTAACACTACCCAGCAAAACATCACATGTGATGATGTTTGTGAGGTGTTCATGTAACAACATAAGTGCCTCTAAATAATGATAATTATAGTTAATAGAGAAGAGGATTCCACCATACCCCAAGTCTCCTTAACACCAAGTTGTTTGCTGCCATGTAATCAGCAAAGTTACTTTTGGGAAGCATCTCAATTTCCATATGGAGTATATCACTGCCATCCCACAGTCCTGTCTGGCTCTTCCAGTGCCCCTAGACATGTGCTAAGTGCCAGCCTACAGCTGAATGAAGATCAGGAGCCTCCCCTCCCCTCCCTAACTCCAGACTGAAAACTTACTCCACAGACATTACTTACTGCTTTAAAATTATTCCAGCCTTCTTGTAAGGAAGGAGAAATCCACTCTCACTCCTGCTCAAAGGATTGCTTTCATTAAGGCCTCTACAGATTTGCGATGGCAAGTATTTGACCTGCTTCGAAAATATTCATGAGACTCTCACATGCATTCAGTAAGGGCAGACAAGCAAAATCCTCAGCTCATGTTCTCCTGGGGTCTCAGGGTACTGATGGCAATATACATCCTAATTACAATATATACCATATAGAGAAGGAGACCTTGTCAGCGCTGGTGACGCTTTCTTTGACTCAGAAAAGCAATCTGGAAGTGATTGTGATTATTTCTCAGCAGATCAGGAAAAAAAAGTCTAACCACGGGCAAATATCTTTAAGTAACTGCCCTTTTTCCTGGCCTCAGTGAGAAGCTTCCAAGACAGGCCACAGGGAATGTTTGCACTGCACAAGAATACTTAGACAGTTCCAGAGCCTGGGCTGCGCAGCACAGCAAAATGTGCTGCTCCCATGCAGGGAAAAAAAAACCCTATCTCAGGTATGGAGACTGCCAACAGAGTCCTTTACTGTGTTCACTAAGCTCTGAAACAAAGAGATCGGTCTTCTTTACAAACTGCATTTGAATTGTGACATGCCCGGGACAAGCAGCATTAACTCCCCACAACCAAGCACCACGGAACGCTAAGCAGTTACTGCTGACCTCCAGAAATGCTGCAGAGCTGCACAAGGTGCAACGCAAGTGGTCCCTTACAAAAGCAAAGTGTCCTTCTTTTTGACACCATCGCTGCAAGGCAAAGCAGTTCTCACATAGCTAGCGCTCTTCTTTCACTCTTGCACCTGCTGTGAGGACACTGTCCTGATAAGCAGCAGCACTCCAGAGCTCCCTGGTCTGCCCCTCTCAACAAGACCCTTCTGTGCTGCCTATGGATTCATCTCAAGATAACATTCTTCAGTAGAAGGACAACCTGCTGATGGACACATGCAATTAGTAGCTTGCTGACAGGTGCCCTTTCAGCCTGTCTGTGGCCTTTTTTACTCAGGTAAAGCTGGCACAGTGATCCAGCCACCCATCCTTTGTTACAGCACTATACAGTGGAGGAAATAATTCAAAAAGTCTTAAAGGGAACCTCATGGTGGGAAGAGAAAATGTGATAGGCATTCCAGAGCTGCAGGAGAAGCAGCATTTTATCACTGTGGAAACTGCTCCCACTACTGAATCAGTGAGTGCTTGAGCTTTTTATCATTCTCCTTAGCATAGGTAATACCACAGCAAGGCAAAGAGCTGCCACCTGCAAGTATACAAACAAGTAAATCTCAGAGGGGAGAAGGGGTAGGGTGCAAAGAACATCTCCTTCAGGAAGGACTGTGTTAATCCCAACTGAAAGGGGAACACTTCCTCTAATATCCTTCTTTTCAGCCTTCTGATGCAGATGGTGCACACAAGGCAGCCGGGATGGTAACACTGTCCTGTCGACCTGCTGATGTCCTGCAAGGTACACAGTGCACGCCATACCCAGTGACCAGATCCCCAAGCAGCCTGCTTACCTGACCTTGGCACAAGGGTCAACCCCTAGGTCAGGAAGAGAGAGGAAATCCTTTCAGGTATACCACCTCAGAGCTTCTTGAGAACCTCCTAGAGTTGTTTTCTGAAAAAGTAGAAGCAAAGTGAGTGCAATACATTTTGGCATGGATCAAGCTAAAGAACTTCATGTGGTTGCAAGGACAGACTGCAAATACTTGTAACATCCTCTTTCACCCACAGATACCTAATGAAAATCAGAGAAACCTATCCCCTTGGGTACATTCTGTTCGTGGCCACAGCATGTATAAGTGCCACAGACAAAGCACAGGGCAGATCCAACCTTGTTTCCTTCATCTCTTGTGACCCTGACCTTGACCATCCACTTGGAATGCAGTGTTTAGAGATTGCTCCCACCAGTATTCAGGCTCTTCCCTGTGCTCACAGATACATTACCCAAAACACAGCTCAAACTTACAACAGGTAGTAGGTAACTGAAAACTAGCCATACAGTCTCCCCTCAGCCTGACCCAGCTATTCAGACGCCCCTCCCAACACCCAGGAAAGGGGTTTTTAACCTTTTCTCACTTGCAGACCCTTACAGGCTTTCGGTGAAATTCAGCTTACTGGAAATACACCACATTTCTCTTGCCAAAGTGTATAGTAAGAACCCTCACAGGCTAGAGAAGCAGATGTCAAGCTAGGTCAACCAAGACAAGAGAAAAATACAGTTCATTGTCTTTTACCTAGGGAAGAAATGTTCCTTGGCTCCAGTGAAAAACCTGTGACTTCCAG
The DNA here is from genome assembly GCF_014839835.1 of Dryobates pubescens. NCBI lineage: Eukaryota > Metazoa > Chordata > Aves > Piciformes > Picidae > Dryobates > Dryobates pubescens. Next base: position 4,219,888 of record NC_071636.1, read on the forward strand.
AGAGCTCAGGCACACTGACTTCTGCAGCCCACCCCTCCTTTTGCAGTGATCAGCCTGTGCAGAACAAGGGAGAACTCTCCTCTGGCTTGCATCTGACTTGGCATGGGGTGGACCAAAGAGGAGACATGTGAGTGCTACCCATAACCTCTACTGGAATTAAAAAGCCGTTCATACAAAAGCCCTCAGCAGCCTTCTGTATCCTGCCAAGAGCCTATGACCAGGCACACAAGTGCCTTCCTAATGGCGCCGCAGATTCCCTTTTAGAAAGGCTGTGACAGCTGATCTCTGTTACACCACTTAGCACCTGATGAGCAGTAACTGGGAAGGGGATGACTACAGGTGGTACAGCCATGTGCTTCCAGTACTGGGGGCTTGACAGTGGCAGAGTCCTGCACAGATCAGGAGGGAAGTGGATTTCATCGTCCTGAAATTCTGTCAGTACGGTGGGTCAGCCCTCTTCTGCATCATCACTCTGCCCTGCTTATTACAGACAGTTGCCTCTAACTCCAGGAGCAGCAAAAGCTACTGTCTCATTTCCTCTGTCATCTGCACTAAAAGCCATATGAATCCACAGAGTTAAGTCCACCCACTGTGGCAAACTTGAAGTGTATGCATCCTTCTATCATACTAAAGCTGCCACGCTAATGGTGCCCAGCAGCAAGTCCTCCATCCTGCCTGTTGGCCATTTGAAAATAGCTCTTTGTGATTCTCTCTCATGCTAGAAGAGTTTGTCAGCTTGTCTCACACCCAGTTCTGGGGACATTGGTGTATAGAAAAGGCATCCTGCAACACCCATCACAGAAACAACCACAGGGCTGATCACTGAAACTGGCTACGGGATGTCTGCCCACAGCTGGGAGAAGCTAATTTGAACCAGGCCGAGCTGTTTGGACTCAATAATTAACAAAGAATGTACCTGAAGCCAGTATATTAAGGGGTGAGAATACATTTCAGGTCCAGAGAATTAAACCATTGTAATCAGAGAAGGAAAAAAAAAATCTGAAGTAAAATCCTTGCATAGACCTTGACTATTCCCTCCGCAGGACAAACCTGATGACTAGTTGTTGTTTACAACGATAAGGTCAGAGGAAAGGCCATTTCCTCTCAACAATTGTCAGAAGGGATTAAAACCTGCATTCAGGCTTGCTTTGAACTAGCAGGTACTCCATTCCCCGATGGTATCAGGATCCATTCAGCGAGGTCTCAAGCAGCCTCCAGGGCATGTCTCCATAATGCCCCTATTGTGGAAATATGCAGGACTGCTTCCTGCATTCACTCTATCTTTATGAAGCTTCACCCTTGTGGTCTGATACCCAGGTCAGGAAGCAATCCTGCAATCACTGCTTAATTAGTCATTTCCCAAGTCTGCCTCAGTGCAGAGTGCTGCGGCTTGTCAGCTTCTGAAGAGGGAGGTTGGGAATCAGAAACATCACTACCAGAGTGGGGGAAGAAAAGTTGCTCGCAGGGATTCAGGGGCGTTCGTGCTGCAGCTCGGCACGCCGCATTCTCCATCGCCACTTTTTTGCCTCCTTTTTCCCCTAAGTCGAAGGATTTGAGCGGATGAAGGGGCCATTGCACCTTCTGCAAGTCAAGACAAAAGCTGATTTATAACAAAAGTGGTTTTATTTTTGTTGATTTGTTGTTACGGGCCAGGCTTTGGTTGGCTTGGGCTTTGTTTTGGTTTTTCCCTGAGAAATAGCGTCTTTGATACAAAGCACATACTTCAAGAGAGGTCTGTTCCAGGAATTCCAGTTGCATACTTTCCTTTGTGGCAGTGCTGAGCCTGAGAGGTTGGATAGACGCAGCTTCAGCTTTTCCAAATGAGCTCACTGGAAGAGGTACTTCTTACCGTACAGGAACCAATTTGAAAAGCATGAGAGTTACGTGGTATTAAAATATTTGTCTAGATAATGAGTGCTTGTGTGTGGAGGAATGTTAAAGGAAAAAGCTATGTTTGTGGAACCCCAACTGGTTTGAAAAACATGGTGGGTTTTATGCTCAACAAAATGAATGAGGTATTTCAGTAAGGCCATTTTGGGCATTTTCAGTGTATCAGATGTTGCTGAGAAGAGGCTTTCAAAACAAAGAAGTACAACATTATATAAAAAGTTACATAAAGCAACATGAAATATGTTTGCTTTGATTTTTTTCCCCTGGTTTAAAGACACTGAAATCAGAAGAACTGCTCTGATCAAACCAGCATTTTTCAGAGTTCCACTGCGTAGGGAAGTTTGATTTAAAACGTGATTCATTCTGGAATGGAAAAGCCTTGTGAAATCTCAACTTTTCTCAGTAAAATGAGAACTGCTGCCTTTCTCTAGTTCCAGTTTCCTTTGCTGTAATGAAATAATTGGGAAAGTGGTGCCTGTGGTAATTTGCCTGCGACAGCAGGACAGCCCTGCTTTTGATAAGCGAGCGTGATGCAGGAAAAAGAGAATCAGAAGAATTAAAAAGAAGAAGAGCAGTAATCCCACCAAGAAATTGACATAAAGGTCAAGAAATGATACTGGAACTCACAAAAGACTGATAGAAGGGAAACTGACTCCAGTGGGAGTAGAAATGGAGAAGGAGTCACAGCGTGAATTATTGTAGCTATCAGACGAGAAGTCCCCGCTCTCTGCTTGGATCTAGCACGTAACTTCTTTTAACCTCGTTCAAATCACATCCTGTAACATGCTGGATCAGTCTCTGCACTGGGTTGTTGCACACTGCTTCCAGCAGCTCGGAGTGCAGGCAGAAAAAAAAATATATTTGCTACCAAAAATTGTGCAAGTATGTCCTCAGAAGGATTTTCTCCTCTCACTGAGGCTATACTGACCCTGGCAACAGCCAAAGCCAGGAGACATGGAGATGAGATAATGTCACCTCAGCATCCTTTCTCCTCAGACACTCTTTTTCGTGTCTCAAGAAGACAAGTGGCATCTTCTCCATGCTCCTTTCCTCTGATTTCCTGACAGTTTCCCTTTCTGCAGTAATGTATCTGGGGTTACCTTCTGAGTTCTATTATGTGACCTTCCTCTTAAGATGAAGTTTTTTGCAAAGTACCAAAACACCATAAGAAAAAATACTTTTAAGATCCACACTGGTGAGAGAAAGATGCAGAAGAAAGCTGTGGGGAGAACTCAAGAACACCTGTGAGGTTATCTCCATTCCCTCCCTTGGAGGAACAAAAGCTCAGCACCCAGCATTACCATAGCACCAATAGCCATCAATAAATCGCTCTTGTAAGAAAAGAACAGATGTGGCAAAGATTGTTCCAGGGTCTATAGCAGACCACAGCCAAAGCAGAAGAGTCTCAATGTGCTGGGCTGGGATGGCAAGGGAAGTCACAACTGGGTTCCATCTAGGGGGAATTATTCTTACACTTGATTCATCAATTTATGGGCAAGAGATCCACAGGCAACGCTGACTTGATTAAACAGAGCCATAATGACAGTGAGTGTAGGGAAGCACCCAGCCAAGTATGCAAACTAGCTTTCTCAGCCCAGAATAAAAGCTTCCTAACCAATAATTTCATGCTTTTATCTATACGATCATTAATACAGATACCAAACAATGCCAGCTCAACGTGGTGTCAAAGGCTCTGACAACCTCTAATTGATAATAAATAATTCAATTTCTTGTCCCAATCCAAAACTGCTGAATCTTGGGACATGTTCCAAATAAATGATTAAAAAGAACTTTGAGTGTAATTATATCTAACACAATTGGGGATATTGCCCAGATGAAATTTACAGCAACTATTCAGAGCTGCAACCTTTCAATGACGCTGGCAACTCTTTGTGCTTACTAGAAAATGAAATGTTCGTTACTCAGGCAGTGGCCCCGGCTGTGTTGTATCCACAGCTGTATGCCAGCACCTCACCCAGGCCAACCCTGCCTCTCACAGAGGTGCAGTCTTTCCCAAGAGCACTCCAGAAAATTTGGGAATAAGGGTTTTGCCACAGCTAGATCTTTATTTCTCTGTACAAGCAGAGCTGGATCTTCTTTCTGACACAGCTGATGCTGCCCCTCCTCCAAAACTGCTTACCTTACAATTAACAAAAGTTTCCTAAGAAATGAACTCCCATAGTTCCTGGAAGGAAACTAGGACGATGTGTTTCAGCAAGGAAAGTGACTATCAGCACAATCCTGAAGTGATGAATGCAGCATCTCAGAGGCACGCTGATTGTTCCAAATAATTCCCAAATCCAAAGCCAGAAGGAACTCTGAATACTTATTAGTGAAAACACAGGACACATTCACAAGAGCATCCTTATACAAGATTTGACTCCTACTTTCCCTCACTTGTATAAAACCTTGCTGAAATCTAGATGTCTGCATCTGTAACACAGCAGTGATGACACTCACTTGGGTTTCTTTGGGTGCAAACAGTTTTGAATGCCAGTGTCTTCTTTTCCTGGGAGAACAGTGTACATAACTGAGCTGAAGAAGTGGTGGCTTAAGAATGCTGTGTGTACCTGGCAGAGTGGTCAGAGACAGCAGCCAGCCTGAAGCAAAGAGATCACCTGCAGGATCATGACAACATCTGAAAACAAAATAGTTCCATAATCTGGTGAAGTTCGTAACTGCCATGACCAGGTGAGCCAGGCTTGCTTCTTCAAGAAAGCAAGCATAAGGGAGAGAGGGGACAGAGGAGCACTCAGAAGGGTGTCTTGTCCTGGGCTAACCAGAGCTGCACTGCATGCCCTGTATCACACAGGTATCCAACAGGGCAGCTAGACACCAGCAGACCCGAAAGCACTGCAGTGCCCCCGGTAATGCCCAGTCAGGCATCTTCATATTAGTAGTCAGATGACAGAAAGAGACATTTATACCATCATTTGGAACAATTAATTACATCACATAGGAGACAACAGATTTAACTGATCTTGGTTCTGCAGACCACTTAAGCCTCTGTTTAGCTTGAAGGGAAGAGGTGGTCCTGTTGGAATCAGTGATTCATGGGACAAGCTCACAGAGCTGGAACCTCAGCTCCTGCTGGATATTCACTCTGCTTCACCTACAGCAGAAAATTCCCTTAGAGGGGAGAAACAAACCAAGTGACTCTCTACTGTGCAGCTTCTTACACCAGACACCTTCTTTGAAGTATCTTCTACCAGTCCCTATAACAAAGATGATGTTATATAAACCTACACTCAAGGCTAGTGGTGACAAGTTAATAAGAAAGAAACTGTGCTAGCGTCCTTTAAAAAGGAAGAAAACTTCTATACTACTACTAAGACCTAATTGAAGTAACTGGATCTCCTTTCACAGCAACATTCACTGTAAATGGTAAGTTACATAAAGTAAGTTCTATACAGTAGGTGTATGTAGATAGGTAAGTTATATAAAAGGGAAAGTGGCTAACAGAAAAATTAAGTATCAGAACATGTAAGGATGTTTTCCTTAGGCAATTTCAACTGCACACATGAATTGACCAAAGCCCTCTTATGTCTCCAGAGCCTTGGTGAGGCTGATACTATTTTTTAAGAAACCCAGGGTAATGGAACAGTGGAACCCAGGCACAAAAATGCTGTAATGTCAGAAATTACTCCCTGGAAGTTGATGAGAGAACCGACTGAGCTCTGTGACCCTATAACATTTTCACTTGGTTTGTTCACCAAGTAGCTTCGCAATCATTAATACTCTGTGGTTAATCCACATATCTATAGGAAATGTTTTCCTAACACCATGTTATGCAAAGTTCTTTAAATGGGAGCTTGCAGCAGTTCCTTCAGCAATTCCAATGGCAGAGTGCCTTTAGAAAGAGAAGAAGCCAGTGGCAATATCAGGTCAATATGCTGATTTCTCCCTGCATGCCTGCAGGCTGGAAAGGGCACGGGATGATAGAACAGCTGTATGCTTCACCTCTAGAACACCAGGCAACACACCCCTGCTGGCAGCTCTTCTGCTGAACAGAAGGGGCAGCACTGGAAGACTTGATCTAACATCTCTAGTGCTAAAAAAGAACTTCTCTACTGAAAGAAACAAGAAGGAAAAACATTTCAGAGCTCCAAGAGGGGCCAGAAATAGGATAAGACAGAAGCAGAAATGCAGAAGACATATTTAAAAGATGTCATCACCTCTTTAATGTGTTTTGTCTTGTCAGCTGTAAACACCCATAGTTGCTCCATTTGCACTGGTACAGAAGATGGGAAAAGGCTGAGTTTGTGGCACCAGCCATACTCCGAGGGCTGGGTAGCTGGCTCCAGCCTTCCTGAACAGACACAGGGTGAATGCTGCTGAGGTGAACTCAGTTTAATAGGTTGCTACTTATAGGCTTAGACTGATTTACAGGTGCTTGCCCTGAAATATGGCCGTCCATGTCACCACTGCTAATCCTCTCCCATCTCTGAAACCCTCCCACTTCAACTGATAGCTATTTTGGAGAAGAAAACCACATCCATACCAAAAAGCAACCATACTCTCTAAATCTCCTCCCACAGGAAGGGCAGCCTGACTATCACACACCCAACAAGTTGTCTGCTACAGCACAACACCAACCCCTCGGCTGCCTCTGTCACGGCGGGTGTCAGCCACCTGCGTGTGACAGTAATAACAGGGATGTCACAGGGAGAGTGCACACAGACCTTGCATCCTTCTCTCTTGCAGCCTGCTAGAAAACCTCCTGTTGGCAATGCAAAGCCTATCTGGGCTGCTCCCACTGCATCCAGGACAGCAGTATTTTTCATCTTTCTCTGCTGAAGACTTCTGTTTTGCTTGCTCTCTCAGGCTGGTGACCTCTTCTCTGCAACTGAGTTTCCATCCACCTTGCATCCCAGTTCTGGATCCTGACACACCCAGCCTGGCAGATCCAGGGGCCAGAGCACTGTGACACTGTACCTGGTGAATCAGTTTCTATTCCCTGCACACACTGCTCCAGCACTGTGGTGGTAATGATTTGCAGGCATACAAGAGGGCAAGGTTCACAGCCTAGCTATACTAAACAGAATTATCTCTGGATTGAAAGTAAATTTACAAAAGTAGATAACCTTTTTTTCCTTAAGTAATATATCATATAGGTACTGACTGCATTGCATTCATCTGTCTCTTAGCTTAGCTTAGAGACTGCTAAGAACAGCTTCTAGAAATCTACCACTCACAGTGAAATTCAGCTTTCATGAGTTCAAGGCCATGCCAAGTCTCACATACTGAGCATAAGACCTGGCTGCTGTGCTTTGCTCCATACCCACAGAACCCAGACTTCAGCTATTTTGAAACATGACAACCCCGTTCCTCTGTCACTTCAGGATTTTCACATGGCAGATATGTTGGCTTGGCAGGTCACAGTCAGCTTCATATCTTTGAAGGTATCTGAGCACACTGTGCCCTACCCATGTACCACAACCAGGAGAACTGCTGTTAGAAGGAGTAGCCTAGTGTTGGGCTCCCTATTGCAGAGCCTGAATAATGAATCCAGGTATCAAGATCTCAGTCAGCAGAGAATTTGGATGCATAGACACAGGCCTCCCGGGTTTTAGCCCTAAAAAAAAGTCCACAAAGGTCCTAGAGATTTTCACAGACTTTCCAAGCAAAAGCCAAACATGAAGCCAAATGACACAAGCTAGAGTCAGAGATAAAATTGGATGAAAGTACACAGGGACTGTGAGCTTCATATCCAAAACAGCAGAGAAAGTTCATCTCTCTACTCTTTTAAGTCACATTGGAGGTCACAGCACTACAGGAGCAGTCTTGTCCAGAACTCCTCACTCACTACTCACTGCTACAGAACCAAGACCTCCGGTAAAAGCTGATGGTGACTGTAAGTGCTGACAGTGCAGGGATCCCATTCCCTGCAGCATAGAGTACAAGGGACTCCTCACAGGCTTCAGATTTCATCTCTACCTCTCCTATTGGCATTAGAAGAGCTGCAACATTTTGAGGTACCTGAGGTGCATGCTGACACACTGCAGACTGCCCTTCAGTTTCTGTGGATGCTACCACCTTCCAAAAGTGTTCCATGGGACAGAGGGCTGGACCTGTGCCTCCCAGCTTTTTCTGATACATCCTGCTTCTGTTGTTCTGCAGCTATGTGAGCACTTCTCTGTTCTTGCTTCTTTCTGCTCCAGCTCTGCACAGCAGTTACTTGTTAGTTCTCAGAATCCCAATTATTTAGGTCAAAAAGCTGGGTGAATCTGATGTGGTTTGTTTCACATAAAAAGAGTGAAATTGAAAACCACTTTATTCTTCTCAACTGAAATGCTGCATCCCTATTAATTCAGGTGTATAAATAACACTCTAATGCTGCATCAAGGGCTCTGCTGTGTGATTAAACCTGCCTCCCTGACCTGTAATTAGAAACTTTGTCTCTGAAAGGCAGTTTGCAGAGAGAAAAGGAGAAAGAGAGGGAAGGAAACAACTCTCAGACCCAACAATTTTGTTCTTAGTAAATTATTCTGAGTTTTTGAAAGCTGAGCTGGATTTCCATCTGCTGGCATTAAAGATCCAAAGGGAAGAAGAATTGAAGGATTCTCACAGCAGAACACAACAGTACAGAGCAAGCGGCCAGAAACAAGTAGCTAGCTGAGAAGTTCACTGTGTCCTCTGCTTGTCCCTGCCGCGTTCAGCTGCTGCCTTTGCATGCGTGGACTTCCAACAGGTCTTACAGCAAGGCAGAGTGACCCTCAACCAGAGTCCCACTGAGCTGGAGAGTCATGTGTTTAGGATATAACAACAGAAGAAAACTCCCAAATTCCGTGAATGCTTTACCAAATACCAGCAGAATCGGAACACAGAATGGATACACAAACCAGTGACGGTCACAGGAACGACAGAGACCAGGCTGCACGGTCCCACATAAGTTATATATCATCTTTTCAAGACAAATAATTTAAAGATGAATTAATGATTACACTGCTCTTTTGCTCCAGGAACAGTTAGACAGTACAGCCCCCTGTACTATTAATGATGGGAGTCACTGGTAGTTGCAACCCCAAGGGTGCACCTGCTGTCGTAAGGTGAACTTCTCACTTGGAAGTGCAGAGATAGTGAATGTATTTTCTTCCTGGAGTCATAGTAAGAAAAACTACTATTCCTTCAGCCAATGTAGATTCATTTAAACAGAGAAAAAACAAATAGACCATTCCAACTTCTACAGTGGATGTCAGTAAGCTTTCCTCTTTCCATAAATTGAGATTAGAACAAGCTTTTGAGCACCGGATAATGAGACCTGGCCCCAGGATGAGAGGTCTCTGGCCTTGGGTATTTGGCAGCTGTTTCCAGAGTTCTGCTTGATTTCAGATCAGAGAGATTTTGTGATGAATTCCTCCTCTGGTTACACCTATAATCTTTGTGTTGAGGGTGTGACTGACATCATAGGTTTAGTCTTTTATGTTTTCAGGCTCAAGTTTGCAAGGCCTCACACTGGGGGAGTCGAGAGTCTGATAATTTTCTGCGTAATTGCCTTTTTCTAGGAATTCACAAGGTCAGTCCAGGGTTGCAAGGAAGCCATGTGAACTGAAACATCACGTTTAAGGGGACTTACGTAAGAGAGGAGAAACCTAACATTTACATCTCAAGAGTCCTTTGGTCAATACACCAGACCACACCGAGCTCTCCAATGCTTTATATTTTCTACTGCACTTTTTGACAATTTTAAGACAAAGAAGATGCCAAGTCTACCAAAATATTGAATTGTTGCTGGTGGAAATGTCTTTGTGCCAGGTTGCCCAGGGAGGTGGTAGAAGCCCCATCCCTGGAAGTTTTTAAGGCCAGGCTGCATGGGACTCCGAGCTACCTGACCTAGCGTGAGGTGTCCCTGCCCAAGGCAGGGGGGTTGGAACTAGATGATCCTTGAGGTCCCTTCCAACCCTGACAGTTCTGTGATTCTGAGCTGCCTAGGTTTGTAAATGTGAGAGGTGCATAGCCACTGGAGACCACAACCCTGGAACGAGGGTGTGGACTTCATGAAACAAGAGAGTCCTTCAAACTCAATAACAACAACCTTAAGTAATCTTTTGTGTTTGTAATATGGTAGAGTCCAAGTTTATCACAGAGCTGCCAAGACATAAATCTGATACAAACTACTTTGGATTAGATAGTGCAGCAGAAAGAGCTTTACAGGGGTATTGTGACAAGTTTTATGAACTTCTTAAAGAAACAGAACTTGGCAATATTAGCAGTGGTAAGTTATTGCCTTGTGGGCTCGAACACTAAGCACTGAGAAAGGAAGAAGAAAAAAGCTAACAGATTCAGAACATAGAGCAGTTCTTGAAACTTGTATTGAGACAAGTTTAGGTTTCCATTGGAATTTTAAGACAGTTGTACTTAAAGCTGAGTCCTGTGAATCCATCATGCTCTCTCTATCTTCCTCAAATGCAATCACAGGTTCTCCTCCCCCTGTTCTTACAAACCCTCAGAGTCCAGTATCACTTCACTACTCTTTCCTCTGAGGGTCTCTCATCTTTTAACATTGGTATGCAAGCTCATAAGCTAAAAGAGGTAAAAAGTACTAGGAATTTGTCATACCTTAGCTTCCAGAAACTACCTGCCATGGTACTTTCATGCACAGGGACTATCCAGTCGCCCCTGAGATGTACCAGCACAGAGAGGAGAAGGCTGTTTCAGCTGCTCTGCAGGAACCAAGTTCACAGTTAACTGCTTGTGTGGCTCTGCTGTTGCCTGCCTGAGTTACCAACCACTTTCCCTGGCTTTCAGCAAGTCCTTTATCGCCCAGATCCAGCCCACACGGTTTGAAACAGCCTTTCCCATGTGTCAATGTCCCAATTACCCCTCCTCACTCTCAGCATCTCTGTCAGCATAGCTGCTCAGTGGAGGTGGCTAGCCTGCCCTCCATTTCTCATTTCTTGAGGGTAGTTCACTACCTACAGCTGTTCCTTTGAAGATTTTGCTCTCTCATACAGGGATTTACTCCGTAAGCTGCACTCCTCCCCTGCACAAATGTCTCATAGGCCACCTTTCCAAACCTCTCGGCTCCCTCTCCAACGCCTGGGGCACGTGCTGGGGGCACGCAATGTACGCAATCCCAGGATTTTCCTCTTCAGGAATCCCTCATTCTCTGCTACAATAGCATTTTAATGCCCCATCTACCTCATTTCCCTGAGTAAATGGGTTCCACAAAGGTTCCTGTCAGGGTTTCCGTGCACATGAACATTACTGCTGTAGTGGGGTACCCTCAGCTCCCTGATATCAGGGTTGCTGTGCATTCCCGTTCTTTTTCCTACTAACTTCAGATCGTCATTCTCCTCCAGTTCTGCAGAGGTTGCACACAAGCCCTGTATTTATCTGGCAGCAGATCTTTCATTGTGCTCACATGATAACTTTTCTAGAGTGATAGGCAGAGATGAGATAAAGGTATTGGTATGCGAATGCTACCACCCAGTTGCTACATTTACAAACACAGCAGTATCTAAATTACTGCTGTCCCCTATTTCCCCTTTTTTTCCATTTCCTAGTATTTTCACAAATCAGTGCTGTTCTCTCTCCCAGTAATAATGGGAAGTCTCTGAAATTTTTGCAGTTCATTGGATGGAGCATTAAGAATTTGCCCCGTTTCATGAAGTCAGAAAAAACCCAATGTCCAGAAGAGCATGTAGCCTCCAGAGTTTAGCCTTAAACGTTATGAGAGTTGAAGGGAACCTTTCATCATTCCAACCTTGAATTGAACAAGCCACAGTGGGATAACCCTCAGTTGGCCTTGGGAAGAAGAGAGTTCATGTGAGGTTTCTTGGAGACATCCCAAGTGACTTCCAAACCTCAGAATAAAAGGGAAGGCGGATCCGATGTTTTGCATTATTTCCAACCTCCAGACTGAAATATGGTACCAGACTGACAAATCACTCTGAAGAAAAAAAATAAAGGTGACTGTTCTACATCTATTAAACTGCAGTGAGTCTGAAGAACACCTTCCCTGTTCCTCAGTGCAAATATTTTCCTGGCTTTCAGAATGCAGAGAGGATTCTGAAGATCCTGCTGAGTTTCTGTGCATCGACTGAGTCGCAAGGTGCCATTTCTACACAGCAGCTTTGCAAATATGATTAAAGGCTGAGGCACAATGCTGTGCTCCATGGGACATATCTGACCCACACACTGCCTTTTCAACTCTGCTTCTCCTAATCATCCACATTATGAGTGAATAGGAAGGAAATGTGTAAACAAGAACGGGAAAGATTGTTGCAAGTTCATTAATTCTGATCACTTAATAAGCTGTAAATTGAAGTGCATGAATTCCATTCTCTCGAACACCAGGATAAATGTGAAGAATCTCTATTGACTTAATTTACACTGATATGCATTAGAATAGTTTCTGGCACATTCAAAATCAAAATAATTACTACAGCAACATTCAAGACCAGAAGGCACCTAGTTCCCATCAAGATAAGCAAATAAGGGCCAGACTTACAAACGTAAAGGCTTCACCAATGAAAAAGCAAAAATACTCTTAATTATTTTTCAAAGGTGGCACAGAGGCACAGCCATGGGGCCCATGCAATGTAGGGCTGCAGGACTGGCCTGGAGAAGCTGGGTGATACTTTGCATCCAACTGATGAGAGCACAGTGCTGTGCACAAGAGCAACTGGCCTGCCTACCTGCTTCTTACAGGAGGAAAAGAGGAGCAAGGAGGCAGAACTATTTGAATTACTCTGTAAGGCCAGTGTCCAAAGCAATACTGATACAGTTTGGAGCTCTTTGCTTACAGAGCCACAGAACCATGGAACATCAGGGGTTGGAAGGGACCTCAAAACATCATCTAGTCCAATCTCCCTGACAGAGCAGGATCACCTAGAGTAGGTCACACATGAAATGAAGTGCAAAATTCAAATAATGTAATAAATCAGGATGAAACAACAAAATAAACTGATTTCCTTATACCTTCACCTGGAAATACTGCAAATTTGGTGGAACCTGTCAAAATGTTGCAGCTTTTTATTCCCTCCCCGCTGCTACACTTGCACTGCTCACTACCCACATCGTGTCCTGATGAAACAATGCTCAAATCTGATGTTGCATGTACACAGGATCACGGGATGTTAGGGGTTGGAAGGGACCTCAGGAGATCATCGAGGTTCCTCCATAGGTCAGGAGGAATCCAGGATACTATCTTCAAAAAAGGAGCTTCTCAAATCAACTGAGGGAAGACTAACCCTTTGGAAAAGGCAAGCAGCACCTTGGAGTTCTTTACTCTGTTGTTAGGATGCTATCCATACATTCTTACCATCTTTTTTAGAAGATAAACCACTTGGCTCCTTCCAAAGACCAGAAAGAATCCCCAACATCTTTGTGAACACCTTAAGTTTCTGAAAGGACAGAGAAAGGTATCATGGTGGGAGAAGGACCCTGAGAAGTCTCAAAAAGAACAAAAATCGACAGAGTTGCTCAGCTGCAATACCACGAGGCTGCCTCTATCTTCTCCTGCAAGGAAGTCCCAAGAAAGTACATCTAAAGCAATGCCCTTGAAACATGCAGCTCTGCCTGCAAACGACCCGGCGCAATGTCTAGAGAGCTCCTCCTGCCGGCTGCTCCTTGGCGGTCCTAGCTCTTGCCAGCAGAACCCACTTTTGGTTTGTCTTTTCAGGAAGCTGGAAACGAAGAAGCAAAGCTGATGCCTCATCTTTCTTATTTGTGCAGCAACAGATCAACATGATGCCACAGCGCCTCTCATATGGCTGCTCTCTGACTTCTCAGACAGGTGGAGATTCTGTGTCCAAACGGAGCAGAGCCATGCAACAGCTGCCAAAGAGCTTGGGGAGCATCAGGAGCAAAGGTGAGCCAGGTTGAGAGTGAGGCCAGCAGTGGCAGGACCTCAGGCAAAGAGGAACAGTGGCAGGGTGATCAGGCAAGAAGAGCAGAGTGGATCTGGCAACAGTAACCACATTGTGACAGACAAGCCCATAGAGATGAACCAGGTCTGAGGTCAAGTCACAAAGTTAAGTCAGGGTCAGGAAAGGTCCGCATCCAGGCACAGACACACCTACTGCCAACCTCAGAAGAGGACTGAGGACAAGGGCAGCTCTGTGCTATGGCTCCCAAAGGAAGCAAGGAGGCCCCAGCAAGCTTCTCAGCTCTTTGGCACACAGCTCTATTCACAGCGCTCTGATTCCAGGTTACCCTCAACCACACCAGGGCAGACCTTGAGCACAGGCAACCAAAGTTGTAGGACTGGGGGAAGAGGTTGCAGAGTAAGCTGGTGCACCCAGAGTGCTGACAACACACTACCCAACACACTCAGTGCACAATATCAAAATTATTGGATGTGCTGACCAAAGAACCTGGATACAAACATGTCACAGGGGTTGGCAGTATTGAAGGATGACTATCTGTACATGAGACTGTTTCAGGGACTGGTCAGGAATGACCTTTGTAGGGATCATTGTGTGCTTTTGTTTTGCCAGTGTGCTGGGAAACACTTCTTTCTAATCCAGAGTAAATTTAAAACTGCCCCTGGGATGTAATGACAAAACTACTCCAAGTTTTTCACCTATAACTTAAACCAGAAAGCAAAGCAAACCAAAACCTAACCCAAACCAAACCCACACAAAACCCAACCAACCAACTGGAAACAAATCCTGGCTTCCATTAAAAAAAAATAAAATTAAAATCCACCCACACCACCTCCTCCTCTGCAACATTTCAACTCCTCAGTTCTTTGGTCAAGGACATCCCAGAAGAAGAAAGCAAATGAGACATGCTGGCATCCCAGTTTCTGCTTCCTCACTGGTGACATGTGCCATAACCCTGGCTAGATCTCACAGGTATGTCCCACCAGTCCAAGCTCCCAACCCTGCCTGCATGTGGACCTAAAACATCCTGAGGAGACAAAAGCTCCTCAGTGGCAGGTAGAGAACTATCTTCAAGAAAGGAGCCTCTCAAATCAACTGAGGGAAGACTAAACCTCTGGAAAAGGGCAACTGTGATTATCTTATTGAATTACAACAGGAAAATCAAAGACAGACATAGAGGGGGAGGGAAACAATGTGAGGTGAGCATCCCAACCAGTGCTCCCAGCTGGGCTGACAATGAGGCACTGCTTAGATAAAGGTAGTCTGCACTGCAAAGGCTGCATGGCCACAGCCTACTGGGGGGTGGGAAAAAAAGAAGAATGTTTTTATCAGTATTGTTAAAAAAAATAAAAGCCATCCCCAGGTTATATAAACTGTTTTGGAGAAAACTCACATTTACAAGAGGGACCCCTAATTCTGCTGAGATGGCCAGGGGTGAATTTTGCCTCTTTCTGTATAGAGTACTGAATGTATACAGGGCTGTTACAGAGTGTGGTTCCTGTGCCAAGCAATTGTATTCCTGTACTTTGTATTTCCAGTGTGAAAACTCTAATGAAACATTTTAAACCAAAGCCGTCTCCTTGGAGCTGCCTCTGACCTTCTTTTCCTCTGAATCTCTCGGCCAGGATGAATTCAGACCTAATGTCTGCTCCTCCCACCAGGCTTTTGGATATGTGACAATATCCTAGTCACTGGGAGCTGTGCCTGCTGGTGTCCATTGTCTTGTGTCCAGTTTGGGAGAGGGCTTTTAAGGAAAAGCCCAGAAGGAAATTTATGAAGAGTCCAATAATTTACAGGAATGGCCAACCATGCAGCCAGTTTCTGCACTCATTTATCAGCAACTTGTGAGTCCTTAGCAATCAGTTCACAAGGCTTCAGCACAGGAATGGTTCAAGGCTCAAGAAAAGGCTTTTAAAAGTTGTTTTTCAAAATTAAATTTTAAAGGAGGGTCCAATCTCAAAATGCTACAGCCATGTGGACCAGCTAGAGCTGAGATACTGGGCAAAGTGGAGGGGAACTGCCTACCAACCTGCCATGCAGGGCCTGTTGCATTCCCTCACAGTTCTGACAGGCACAGAAAGGAGAAACACCAGAGAGGAGCTGCTGGCTGTGCCCTGTGGAATGCCTGTGTCGATCAGCCTGGTGACGGGCATGGCGCGGACGTGCAGTCTGACCACAGCCACTGCTGAGTACAGCCAGGCAGTCAGCAACAGCAAAGCACAGCTGAGGCAAGGCCCTGGCTAATGCAACAGTGATGCCCATGGTATGGTGGGGCACTGCCAGAAGGAAAGCAAGTTACAGGTTTACAATCAGTCATAATCTGTGGAGACATTATATGCCCACTCCCCATAGTATCATCTGTCTCTGTGTGTTGCCTGCTCTGTATGGTTTAGGTACATGAGCAAATACAGACCTTGCCAGAAATCTGCTTTCTCTGTTAACATCTCCTGCAATCACACTGCAAACAGGGCACAAACCCCTCTGCAGATATCTATCCAATTCCCACATTAAATCAGTATCTTACTTGGGAAATGCCTTCATTTAAAGACCAGCTACCTGCTAGGAATTCACAACTAGGCTCAAGCCCTTTTGTCTACAAACTCTAAACTTTTCTTCCGCCAGTGTTCTGCAATTTGCCAGCCTCCATTATGTCTCAGTTATGTCTGCACAATGTGAGGCAGGCAGACCCATGTCCCCACAAACAGAACAGCTTCTCCAGCTCACAATAACTCAGCAGGCTTCTGTGATTTTCAGAGGCTGCATTGCTGTGTGTCCATGTCTGCTGTCAAATTATTGCCTGGACACAGGCTCCATGGCTAGCCTCAACCTTACCCCAAACATGAGCCCTCACAAACATTTATCTTCTCTTGCAGTTCTTCCTACACAAAGTGGTGTAAATCTGGTTGATGCTTCTAGGAAATAAAGATCATGCTTACCCCTCCAAAGGCAAGTTATAGTTTTGTGTAGCCTTTTTGCAACCTACTGAGAGTGGCTGTGCTCTATGGCAGGCATTTAAAACCCATCAAAACAGATCTGAAGGGTGGACAGTCCTCCCGAGGTTTGTGAAGGAAAATGGAGCTAAACATCATAAAACCCCAATCCTTCACACATGGCAGAGGCTGAAAAATAAAGTCTAAATCTAGTTTATGTTTGTCTTCAGTGCAAGTTCTGGCAGTCCCAGGACTGTTCTAACTTCTAGCTGCTTGTCACAGCTACAACCATGACAAGTGCCTATCATCCTTCTCCCAGCAGTGAGGAAGAGTCCTGACCACAGTTACTCCAACCTTAGTTGCCTTCCCCTTAAACACCTCACCCTGCCCTACTCTGAGGCAGTGAAAAGGCAATAATAATAGGAAGCTGTCCTCGGAGCACCACAAGTGGAGCAGTTATTTTCACCTCCTGCCTTATTCTAAACACCTGTACATAGGGAAGCCGGCACGCACAGATCACACACAGACCTGCAATTGAGGCAAGATTTCCTTGAGTCGTAGATGTTACTGACTGTAATTGCCGTTGTCTGTTTCGACCTTCTCCTCGAGGTGTCTCCACCTCCCATTACAATGTCACAGCAAAAGAAGCTCCCTGGTGATCTGCAAAGAAGTTAAAAAAAGCAAGTGGCAAGGCTGAACTGACATTGTTTATATAACACAAAATTACTTCCAAATCAACTCGGAGAAAGGAACCTTGTGGTGTAAAAAGATTTCACTGACTGTTAGACCCTGCTTCTAACAGTAACATTTTGCATACATAAAGCACTACCCCCAATCCTCAAAATGCTTCAGAAACAGGAATACACTGCTGCTCTTCAGCCTTGTACAGGAAAAGTGGGGCAGAAGGCATTCTTAGGGCTTTCTCAAAGTAATTGACATTTTACCACCACAATGAAGAACAGAGGCCAGGCTGTTACTCAGTTAACGTGTGTTACTTTAAAGCAGCCCTTGGATTTACTCATTTCAGTGTAGGCTGGGTACAAAGGAGCACTAAAGCAGAAAGAAGCATGTGTTCTACATCTTAAACCAAGATTTTCCTTGTGGAATGGCAATAAGGATATCCTGCAGCCTCAGGTTTTCTATGCAGCCATAAAGCCTTCATCCTCTTGACTGTGCTGGTAGCCAGGATAACCCTCAATCCATATTCTATGTCCAGCGTATGCTGCAGGAGGCAAAGATAACAAAGGCTGTGACAGAACTCCATCAGGGAAGTCCTTTTGGGCCCCATTTCCATCAGCTCATAAAAGGAACAGCCTGGACCCACATGCTGGGCTGTGCTAAGGCTGCTGCAGGCTGCAGCTCTTCATTTGCAAAAGAAATGACCCATTCATTTCTCTCTGACCTCTGCAGGCACTTCAGACTGCTGACCTCATCTGCCGATGGCCCCCACCACTATGAGCCTCCTCAAACAGGTGCTCCAGGACTAAAACCTCTGCCTTCCCAGGCAAGCAAACTAAGGCAGTCTCAGGAATCCTCTATCAGAGCTCTGGGGAGCTGTTGTGCACAGGCTGGGAATATTGAGCTCTCAAAGCATCCATGTCCTACACAGAAAAGCAGAGGCCATGTGAAAAGGAGATAGAGGAGAGGATGTGAATTAACTGAGTCAGCTGAAGCTAAAAAATACACTTGTGTGTGTATGTGCACTTGATGACACAGATCTCTTCCCTGCAACTACTGACAGCTGCACTTTGCAACAGCATGTGGCTGTACAAGCAGGTCCTGCAGTTCCTGCAGAGAGCAGAGTGGCTTGTGACTGGGGTGTGACTGGGGTGCTCCCGGCTCTGCAGCGCATTTCCAGGCTCACTTGTGTGTGAGTGGATGGAAGGTGACAATGCTCCTTCAGCAGGGGAATCCTGTGCTTGCATCCCATTCCAGGAAAGGGACACATCTCTGCAGACACACTCATCACCCACACTTACCTTGGCATTTGCAGCCTTATTACCAAGAGTATATCACAACCCTTGTTGACTTTTGTTCTTAGCAGCCCCATTCTAGAGATAAGATTACATCATTTCACAGCTAAGGTCATAAAGGCATTCAGTAGCTGAACTGGGAATTCAGTGCTGGTTTTAAGTCCAAGTTCAGAGCTTTGCTCACTGGACTAATCTCTAGACAATAACGTTTTCCTGCTTGGCAGAGAGGTGGGAGCTTTCAGGTCTAGAATACTGTGTTCCTCAGATGGAGTCACAGATAATCACAGTACAGGCTAACAAATTTTCAATAAAAGTGGCACAAAAATAAAGCAAACTAGGTCAGTTCTTCCACTGGTCTCCAAAGAACACCCAATTATCAGAACATAACCATCTTTAATAAGTAAGCTGTTTTGGAAGCTGAACTTTTTGTTCCCAGTGCCACGCAGACACCAGCTCTTGCTACTGGCAGGAGAGGCCTGTGAATCAGAGCCCGAAGTCTGATGCAAGGGAAACTTGGGCGTCTCAAGCTGCTTTCCCCAACAGAGAACAACCCTATTAGTTTGAGAAAGTCCCCTGCCTGCTTTCTCTCTGAGTAATTAAGAGTGAAATCCTCCTCTCAGTGACCCCAATGCTCTCAGCCTGGGCTGATTTACACATGAAAGGAACCCTCTGAGGGGCTTTCTCCCTTTCACATTCACAACCAGGCAGGACCTATAAATAAAACCTTTCTGAAAACAGGAGCTTTCAAAAAAGGTCTGTGTATGTGCACAAATGTATGTGAGAGAAAGGGAATGGATGTGTGCACTTGAGAATGCCCGTGTGTTTGCATGCATATGTGAAGAGCAGGCGAGAAGAATGTGGATTCATACATCAGCCCAGTGCAAACAAGTGTAGTCAGCAAAGCAGCTACACGGCTTGTGCACAGGTAGTGGGAGCTCTTACAGGAGAGACATGGCATGTCCAAGATGCCTTCAGCTAGCACCGTTCCAGGGAATGCTCACCTGAATCAGCTGTCACTCGAGTTACAGATGGAAAAAAGAGCAGAGCTAGACCCACTGGTGCATATGAGAGCATGCTGGTGGTGCACTCTCCCTCTACAGAGCAGCAAAGTACAGAACAAAACACCACTGTTACACACTGCTTTGGGTATAACGAGGTAGGTAACAAGAAGCAGGTCTCACGGCACGTTTTCCAGGGCTTTGACAGAGAAGGGCTTTTTAAAAGACTGCATCTTCTCAGCTGCCCAGGAGAGAGAGAATAGCTGTGCATTTTCCAGAGCTGTCACTCTTTGAAAGAAATGTTTAGTTTGTTGGAATGCAGCCCCCTCAAAGCCTGAAAAATAAACGAGACTGATGTCCTGAAAATGAAGGTCAGAAAATCAAAAAGACTCTGACTGCCTTTATAGTAGCTTGTAAGCACGAAAACACCTAGGCATGAATCTGTGCTCTCCCTCCCCTGCTGCCCTGCCCGCCCATGTGCCTGTGCACTCAGGATATTCCCCTTCCATGAGGCCTGAGAAGGACCCTACACAGTTTACAGGAAACTAGCAGTTAGCGTGACCCTGCCCTAATACAAAACAGGTGACAGAGAGCTCAGAGCCCAGCCGGGACGGACCACAGGGTTTTCAGAAAGAAGGTCCTGATCTGTCAGGCTTTGTCCCTGTAAGAGGACGCTTTTTAAGACCTGGCTACAACGTGATAATTCGAGAAGTGCAAAACTATTTTATTTCACTACCCCTGACCAGCGGAATCATTTGTTCACTGAAACCGTGTCGGTGCTCCACACAAACAGCAGCAGCTGGGCTATACGTGCGCTAGCACCACTGGAGCTGCACCGCTGCTTGGTGGGAGACTCCAGGGTGCGAGCTGGGGAGGCCAGAGGGGTGCTGCACCCTGCATCGTTTCGTCTTCATCACTGTTAATCACAGCTCTTAGATCTCTCCTCTGCCCAATTCTTATGCAAACACTGAGAAGCATGCAGAAAAGCAGCACAAAGCCAGAGCCATAAGGAGCGCAAAGCCTCACAGAGGTGCACAAAGCGCAAAATGTCTCTGCTGCTAGTTCAAAAAACTCTCCCCAGCTCCTTGCACTAGGCAGGAGTGTGTGAGCAGGGATGCAGAGCTCCCCTCCTACTGAGCTCGCAGCTAAAGCCCTCCCCCAGTTCCCAGGGTCTTCAAATGAAGATTTGCATAGTACTTCCAGATCATTCCCGAGAGAAGGGACAATGGCTCTCTCAACGCCCTCTTCCCCCCTCCCTCCCTCGCTTACAAAGCTGATAAAGCCCTGGTGAAAAGGGGAACAAAGGATTTACAGATGGCAGAATATTGATTTCTGCAGTTCCAGGACAACAGGGAGAAGATGAAGAACCCCCCAGAAACTCTGTGAAGTTTGAGACGCAGACGCTATCTCCGCGGCACGGACTCGGCATTTGATAACGACAGTATCTGATGGAGGAAACGTTGCTATTCGAGAGGGATGAGCAGGTCCCTGAAAACTTGTAAATGCAGAAGAGATGAGATTACAGAGAAATCCCAGTGAGCATGCTTGCTGTCCCGACAGCTCTTGAGCGGAGCGGTGCGGCGCCTCCAGCGAAAGCAGTTTGCCACCAGGCGGGCCAGGCCGGCACTGCTCTGGGAGCCTGCGGCCCCGGCTGGCCAGACCCAGGGCTTTTACACAGCACAGCGAGCCGCGATGCTGTCCCCGTCCCCTGCTCCCCGCTGGCCACCACTGCAGCTACAGAAAATAAGAAAAAGATGAAAGACCAGTCTTTGGGAAACGGCCTTTGACTCTTACAGTGGAACCTCCCTGTCTCAAGCATCACTAGGCTTTGGGGTCAATACCTGAAAGCTAAAGCTTCCTGCCTTCACAGGCATTTCTGTGCCCAGCAGATACAAACCCAAGTTTTATTTCGTGATACAAACATTCATTTTCAGCTTAGTGCATCAGCTCCACCTCTGCTGAACTGCTTGCTGCAATCATAAAAATTTTGCTAAACCGAACAGTTAAATGACCCAAAGCATTCAAATCAGGTACTGCAAACCCGACAAGACCTGGGTAGCCAAGTGAGGTTACAGGAGTTCTGGCCTGACTGCTACCTGTCTCAGCACCACACTAAACGCAGCAATTACTCCCTCCCCACCTCTCCTCCCCCCCAACTTCCTTGCTTTAGTGCGAACTTTGTAGCACTTCCACACCCAGAAGGCTCTCCCAGGCCTTGTAACTTGTTGAAGCTTCCCCAAAAGGCTGGACTGAGGACTGCATTTTTAAAGGTGACGGGCTAGTCCAAGTGATACCCCCTCAAACAGGTCAGCTTTGGGAAAACACACACCAAGACCCTTCTGCAAGGCAGCAGTGCAGACCAGCGAGTGCAGGAGGGGTTCCCATGCCTCAGGTCAATAACCCAGACAAGAGCTGTCTGTTCAGTCACCAATATTTCTCCCACACCTTTGTGAAAACACATGCTGTCAGGATGGGTGCAATCACCACAGTGACAGCAGCTGTTACCTATTGCACAGTCAAACATACTCCACAGAGCTCTATCAAGACATCCTTCACAATGCCTTTCAATACACTTCGGTTTCTTCAAAGACCTGTGTGTCTCATCTCAACAAGAAGAAATTTTTCACAGGGACTCTTTTGTGTCTACCTGCAATTACTCCCCAAGAAATACTGATTCAGACCCATTAGACTCCTGACACCTAACACAGAGATTAATCACAACTGTTGGGATCATAAAGCCAAAGAAAGGTCCATTTGAAACCAGAATAACTCAGAGTGTAGTGGAACTGCCACCACACTGAGGTTCAGGACAGACCTGAACCCCATTTCTCTATGTCAATTGCCTGGAGCTCAATGGATGGAAGAAGAAACAAAGAACTTCTTTTAATGTTGGGTCAGCTGTGCTGAGAGTGATCACTGCTATGTACTGCCCTCTGTGAGCATCTTCCAGACAGAGGAGTGAAGGGTTAGGGAAAAAACAAGGGAGAAACATACCTTGGTTGCTCTCACCTCCTACTGAACATCTGCACAGGGTTTTCAGGCTACTGTAGCAGTACAGCTCACAAATTCTTTTCACGTCAGGGAGTATCTTTCCTCATCTCAGATACAAGTTTGTTTCTTGTTTTGCAAATACTTTGTTTTGTCTCCTTTGTAAATATTAGTGTCTGTTCTTTTTGCTATAAACAAGAGGACTTTAGTTTATGTAACTCATGCTATAGATCCACTGGAATGTGATTTAGACACACAACTTAATCTTGTTTCCTCAAATATTATACAAAGGAATTCTCTTATCTTCTGTTCCCAAGAAAATTCACACACAAATTCATTTTCAAATGTCAGATATTACACATCTCCTAAGTCTGAATCCAAAGGATGCAGGTAGAGAAAGGCAAAAAATCTACCTACAACGTGTACAAAACCTTAATCATAGAATCACTAAGGTTGGAAAAGGCCTCCAAGATCATCAAGTCCAACCTTCTCCCGAACACCTCCATGACCGCGTCACGCTGTGCCACATCTACTTGGTTTTTCAACGCTGCCAGGGATGGTGACTCCACCACCTCCCTGGGCAGCCTGTTCCAATGCCTGACCACTCTTTACTGGAAGAAGTTCTTCCTAATATCCAGTCTGAACTTCCCCTGGCACAGCTTGAGGCCATTACCTCTTGTTCTGTTGTTACTTGGGAGGAGAGGCCAACGCATTACTTAACACAGGGCTTTCATTTCAAGTGTGTGCACTCTTGAAAGCACAGCTCTGACTTTTTCTACTTCCATTATGAATCAGTAACATTCCTAACCTCATCCAGTGAGGCAGATGTGGGTGCACACCGTGAGCTGCTGTGGTTTCAGCTCTGCACTGTACAAAATACGCCACATCAATGAAGACAACCCTCTTCTGTGGGTGCACACAGTGCCACAAAGGAATGGCTTCTTTCAGTATGCAAGCAAGACTGTGTTTGAAATTACAAATGAAACAGTATGAATGGAAGTCCCCCAGGGGACGGGGGTTGCTTCACTCCGGCTCCCCTCAAGGCTGTCCCGGCTCTCAGCTAGCCCCGCCCGAGGAGCTTTTCGGCCCCCTCACACCCGAAAGATGCCCGCTGCTCTCCCCCACCTTGCCTAGCCCCACAGCTCTGAAGCTGCCCAAGCAGACTGGCCAAGCCGCCACCGCCTGTACCTTCCCCCTCCGCACACCCCATCCCCAAAATGGCGCCAGCCCCCCGCAACAGGGATACGCCACGAGCGACGTCACTAACGGCTGCCCCCGCCCGCCCCTCACTGGCCGCGCACGCGCAGCACGGCGTCCCCAGCGCGCGACGCTCAAGGTCAGGCTCGTGGCGGAAGCGCAGTGCGCGTGCTCGGGCGGCGGTGCGCGCAGCTGCCGTGTTCCCTGCCGGCCGCCGTCTGTTCCATTTCCGGTGGGCGCCCGGGGACGCTGAGGCAATGGCGGGGCTCGGAAAGGTCTCCCGGCTGCTGCGTGGGGCTGTCACCCCGCGCTCCCTGCCGGGGCGGAGCATGTCGGCTGCGGCCCATGAGGGAGGCGGAGGTATAACGGGGATCTGCGGAGCGAGGGGGTAACTGGGCCTGCGGGCGGTGCACCGCTGCCCTTGACAGCCGCTGCCCTTCGCTTCTAGGGGGGCTGTGCCGCGGAACTGGGGTGTTCGGCGGGCCCCGACGAATGGTGATGGGCTTCCCTGGGAGACCTGTGGCTTGGACCGTGAGCCCAGGAGCCCCGCGCGACAGAGGAGCTCTCCCTTTTAGAAACGAGGAGGGGAGACCTTGTGCTCTGGGATGGGACATGGACCATAATTCCTCATTAATTAAATATAACATGCTCTTGGGTTACTAACACTAGTAAAATGATGATTATTGTTCTATTTCATGTAATGCTTCCTACTAGCACGCCTGTGGAAGATGTTAACCTTCGTTGTGGCTCTGCCTGGCGTTGCTGTTTGCATGCTGAACTGCTACCTGAAAGCAAAGGAGGAGCACGAGAGACCCGAGTTCATTCCTTACACTCATCTCCGGATCAGAACCAAGGTACTCCCCCTGCCCTTTTTTTCTGAAGACCCTTTGCCTCACGGTTGCAGAGCTTTCTCTTGAGAACTACAGCATCTCATTTTCTTGTCCATTATGTGAGGTGCTGCATATGTAATCATGATCTTAACTCATGGTTTTATTTCTGAGGCAGCAGCAAAGTTCCTCACAGCTCAGATGAAGAACCCATGGTACTCACAGGCCCTAAACTCGCCCTAAATCAATACAGATCTAAAACCTAACAGGGGAGATCCCATATTTTCAAAACTGTGGTTCCACAGTATAGCACTGTTGATGTTTGAGCAAAGATCTTGTTGTCTGGAGATGGTGGCTTCCAGCTAAGGTGGACTATTTTGCAACAGCCTGGGAATAGATGCCAACTTGCTTGTTAGCCCATCATCTCAGTCCATCTTGCTGTTGATGCCCTGTGCTATACAGATCATTCAGTTAGCTGTCCTTGGCTTACTATTTTTTTTTCCCTCAACAGCGTTTTCCCTGGGGTGATGGCGTCAAAACTCTATTCCACAACCCCCATGTCAATGCTCTCCCGACTGGTTATGAAGATTAAGATCCTGACCACAGGCAGAATTTTGGCTCTTCCTGCTTTGGATCAGAATGTTGTGTGGGTGCCATCATTTAGGGATCTGTCATCTAAGAAACGACATTCCTTCTGCAATGAAGTTGAATGGCCCTGTGGCCTCTGTCTGTGCTTGTGTAGAGGTCCTCTAAATAAACAACTCTCAACTTGAATTTAGGATATGACTTTTTTGTTATATCTGAATCCTTAGAAGCTCTTTAAAATATTGAGGCTTCCCATGGGATACAGTGTAGGAGGAGAGAGGTTTGACTGCCTGAATGTTCAGTACCTGCTCCTGTATCTGATGACACTAACAGCAGAAACACACTCAGCACAGGATGTTACTCAATTTATTAACTGTGTCTGGTTTAACTGATCACTGTAAATGCACAGCTTGCAGCAGATGAACAGGTATCAGGCTAAACATTCTCCAATTACAATATTTATTAACAGTCATGAAGCTTGTAGAGAGGGAGTGGCAACAAAGATATTTAAGCTCTGTGTGCTTCACACTGCTCATCTTTCAGACTTTCTACTCCATTAGTGTGGTTGTTGCTCACTCTTGTTTTTCATAAAGTGCCAGTCTGGTTGTACAAAGCCTCATTAGAGGTGTTACAAATGAAAACACAACTTCTGCTCCCTTGTATACACCTATATCCCATACTGCAACAGAAGCTTCTCAACCCAGAAGAGCTTAATTATCTTCTGCAGTTAATGGCCAACTGTAAAGCCCTGAGTTTATTCCAGTACACTGTTATTTTTGAAGTTTTTCTTCTCTGCACATCAACCATTTTCAAATTCCTTCTGCAACTCCTTTTGCATGCTATGAAAGAGAGCCCCATGTGTTGGCTGTCATCAGTATTGTTTTGCAAAAGGAACAATGCAGCAGCTGACTTGGTATCTTGCTGCTGAAAGGATTGATGGATGGCAAGTGGAATCTCAAAGTGGGTGCTGCAGGACACATTTCTCTCTGTTTCAGGACACCTTTCTGCATGTTTCCATGCAATCCATTTCATCTGTTTGCTAGTAAAATGACTGCTAAGACAAGCTCTTCCGTGTTAACAACACAGAACAAGGCACAAATGGGCAGTTTGGTTTGAAGCTGACCACTGCATCTGTTCTTTCACAAAGATCATACAAAACCAACTGTTTAAAAAAAAAGAAAAAGCTGTATACTTGAGAGTTCCCCAAATGCTATTTACTGTGCTCCTAAACCTTTCCCTTCCCTTCCCATCTTTATTTACACCTGAGTGACACAGCAGTTTAAAGTTCAACACTTGCTTTTCCAGTGCCACATAATCCCTGTACTGACTCTGCACTAGCTGTAGTTCTAGAGCTAGGAAATTTGATTTCTCTTTCATCCCTAGGCCATAATATTTGTTACTCTTTCACCTGTATTGGTGTAATAAGAGGGGACAGCTTTTCTTCATCCCTGTATGAGGATCAACAGAAGTCTCCTCCCCCACCACAGTGCTCACACAGCCACTGGACAGGGTAGATCCTGATCCCTTGTTTCTCTTCTGAACACTTTTTTTTCTAGTCAATGCAGTTTAACAAGCCAGCACAAACATCTTCCCTTTGCTTTCCTGGGTGTAAGTACAGAGAGTTCAGGAGCAGCTTTGTGTGCAGGTAAGATCCCCAAGTAACAGCTGGGGCATTTAACACTATCAGCTGTCAAACTTCAAGCCAGTGTTTCCCGCATTCAACACAGGCTTCAACTACCACAAGCAGAGGTGTGGCAGTGACTGTGGCCAGCCTAGTGCTTTTGTGCAGGAATAGATAACGCTCAGAAAGAGGGAATTCCAGTTCAGGATTGTTTCAGTACCTCAGACAAGTTCTGAAGAAACTGCCTTTGCACTAGAAGTGTCCTCTTCAGCTTGTGCTGCAGGCCAGCCCATCCCTCCTTGAAGTCACAATCAGATTCTACTGGACAGTTATCTACTTGAACAAAATAGAAGTTAGTTATATTTATTTCAGCTGAGTTACTGCAGGTCCAATAGAGTGCTTTTACACCAATTATTTTGCTGATACAAAATGTTTTAGCCCCTCAATATTCAATATCCTATAAAGCAAACTTCTTCCACCAAAATTCAGCAGCATAGAGACAAGACAAGGTAAATCAACCTCCTTCATAGTCTTTTTAACAGTTTCAAGTGTTACATAAATAAGCAAGAAAAATCAGTCACAAAGCAACTACTGTCAGCCCAGTCTAGTAAGCATTCTCCCAATAAAGAGTACATTCAATAGGAAGTTAGTTCAAATGGCTTTTCACCCAATTAGATGCTGAACCACCACCAAAATTCAGTGTAAAGGAGGCAGGACTACCACATGATCCAGTCTTTCTTTTTCCTTTTGCCCATTCCCCACTCTCCCCCACCTTTGTCTTGTTTTATGGTGGCCATTTGTCTTTACAAGCAGACCTCTTGCTTCCCAGAAAGCAGCTTAACAAAGGTTTGATCTGGGTTGCATCCAGCTGCATGCCTGCTGATGTCATTTAGTCCAAAGGCCCAAATTAGTGACTCCATCCATCCAGCTGAGGTCAAGAGGAGTTTTCAGTTTTTCCTTTGTTTGGGCCCATAAACTCCAGGCCTTCAATGGGTATGTCCTTTTCCTTGATTGCTTTCTGAAAACAAAAAATGAAACCAAATACATCTTTATAGTGCTCAGTGAGATAATCAGTGGTACAGAACATGATCTAGAAAAAGTAGTCTTAAGAATGGTTTGGATGAAGACTCAATGAGAGATGTTCACCTATGGACTGAGAACTCAGGCTGAGCTGTGGCCCAGATACTATCATGTGAACACTCTACAGCCTCTACACCAGCAGGCTTAGTAAGTTACACTAATGACATAAATACAGTATGAGACAGATGTGAAATACTGTATGTCATGGCTGACTGAACCAGGAGACAAGTGAAAAGTCAGAGCACCACGGTGGGGTGCCAGCAGAGACTTCTCCTGGGGCTATCAGGAGAGCAGTACGAAAAATAAATCCGGCGTAAGAACACTTGGGACAGAAAGTGAACAGGATAAAACCCGAAGAGTGGAGTGAGGGTACTCGTGTGCCACAGCAGCGGCAGCAACCCGGGTAGTTTGAGCCGGCCGGCAGGTACCAACCCGGGCAGTCCAACCCGGGCAGCGGGAGCCGGCCGCACGCACCTGCACGCAGATCTGGTAGCGCTTGAAGAGCTGTCCGCAGGGATCCCCGGAGCTCTCGCCTTTGAGGAATTTCTCGGCGAACCAGCGGTTGAAGCACTGATCGTACTCACGCTTCAGCTCGGTGCAAGCCTCGCCCACACTGTTCATCGCGGCGGCGGCGGCGGCCGAGCGCCCGCACCGCGCCCTGTCACCGCCCCGCACACGCCGGGCCGGGCCGGGCCCGCTCTGACGCGCTTCCGGCGCGGGCCGTGACGCGCGGGGCGCCGCGGGGACCGCGCCATGCGGACGCTCCGGCTCGGCCGCTGGCTGCGCGCCGTGCCCGGCGTGATCCGGGGAGTCCGGGAGGGGCGGCTGCCACTGCGGGTTCCCCCTGCCCGGGCCGTGCTGATGGCGCCCGCTGCGTCCCCCGGGCCGGTCCCGCCTCGTCCGGCGTGGCAGCACGGCGAGCACCGCCCGTCCCCGCAGGTAAGGGAGCGCCCGGGGGAAGAGGGGAGGGGCGAGTGCTGGCTCCGCGCCGTCCCTCCTGCTAGCCCCGCTCTGCCGGCCCCGCTCTGCCCCGGGCTGAGCTGCCGGAGGGAGCGGCAGCCCCGGTTTGCCCATGACTTTAGATGGCAGATCAGGACAAAAAAGTCAGAGTTCGAGTATAGTTAATTTTCCAAGAAAGCACAAGAAATCAACGGGCCCTAGCAGGTGTAAACACGGATTCTGGCCGTGTAACCAGTTTGTATCTAAAGCCGGGTAGCGGCACTGTACTAAACTTCCTCACCTTTGCCTTCTTTTTGTCCGTGTTTGTCTCTTTGTACAGCAAACAGTGACGGTGGAAGTGCTGGATCACTTAGAGCACCTGG
Organism: Dryobates pubescens; assembly: GCF_014839835.1. Taxonomy (NCBI): domain Eukaryota; kingdom Metazoa; phylum Chordata; class Aves; order Piciformes; family Picidae; genus Dryobates; species Dryobates pubescens. The sequence goes on from NC_071636.1 coordinate 4,249,130, forward strand.
CCTTGGTCGATTTCCGCGATTCAGAGGGCGTAGAACGGCTGCAGAAAGCCATCCAGTTTGCTGATCAGCTTCATGAAGTAAACACCGATGGCATAGAACCGATGGATTCAGTCCTGGAGGACAGGTAATGAATTTCATTCATAGCTGCTGATGTATCAAAATACTTGCTTTTGTACCTTTGTTTTTCCACAACATCCCCCTGCCAGGAATTGCCCTGCATTCGGTGCAAGGGGCATTTGGCCTCTGCTTACAGAAAAATCTTACCACAGTTCTGTGTGGAAGGAAGGTGTCACTGGCACCCATGATCCTTATGTGTAAGCGTAGCAAGGATGAACTCCCCTTCGTGTGTCGTACTTGTCACTGAATTACTTGCACATGCTGCTCCCCAAATACCTGTCAGTAGCATTCTTAGTTGCTTCATAATACTACACTGCTTGCCTTGCTGCTTACTTAAGACCAAAAGCAGATTTAGAACTGAGGCACACTTCCTACTTCATATTCATCAAATAGCTTAATGACAGGCTAATAATCTTTGTTCTTCAGGTGTCTGTATCTCAGAGATGATGATGTTACAGAAGGCAACTGCATGAAAGAGCTGATGAAAAATGCCAGAGAGAAAGTGGAGGAATATTTTGTAGCACCGCCAGGTATTGTCTTGCTTATAAAAACCTCTCAGTCTTGCTTGAATTAACTAACCTGAGGCATATAACCCACCATAGCTGCATTTGCTTGGAGAAATACCAGCTGGTCATAAGGACATACTAAAATAAATCATTGTGGCCATCTGTATAAAACAGTCTGCAATCTACCAGTCCAAATGCAGTGTAGAAGCTAATCTTAAAGCAGTACAGAAGCTCATCTTACTCTAAAGTTACAGCACATGTTGAACAATTATTGACAGGCAGTCAGACAGGTCTTTACTTCCTCAGGAAATTGAAGCTGCCTGTATATACTTAGAAGAAACTGCAGAAGCACTTTTGTACTAAGTTGTACTACTTGTAAGATCGACTTGAAGCTGATCTCACACAACTTTCCTTTTGTTTTCTATCAGGCAACATCCCTTTACAAAAGCTGGAAGAACAGGACGCTTTTCTGCAGAGCTCTTAGTGGAAGCCCAGGACCCAAACACCATTTTGGTGTTTTATTTGGGAAACGAGGTTTTGTGCAATCACAGCTGGAATACCTTGGCATGTGTTTTGATCAAAAGAAGAGCACTTGCAAGACAATTTACAGAAGAAGGAAGATGTAAGAAGCTTAGTAGCGCTACTGAAATATCCTATCTTTAGGAAGCTAAGGCAGCATGAGAGGTGACCTTAGTGCTTTCATTTAACAAAGCGAATTTGATGTTATTCTTAAAGATACTGAATAGCTTAAAGGCCCTAAAAAGAACTTCAAAAGGTAATGATAAAAAATCCCAGGGAAAAAAACAAAACAAAACCAAAACCCAAGTTTGTCAGGAAAAGAGAGAGTTTAGAAGGCTGGTTTTGGTAGTTTCTCATGTTTAGCTTCTATACCTCTGACCCTGTCAGAAGTAACAAAGTCTGGTATGGAGAAGGAATCCATCACACTGCGGAGTACCAGTGTGATGTATGGACAGAAGTTATCTTCATTATGGAAGAAAAGGCACTTTGTGAAGATGATGCACTCAATTATTTTGCTTCTACTGAATATTTCCACTTTGTCCCTTTGCTCCATATCTGTATGGCCTACCTTCTATTTCCCACTTCATATTTTTATTCTCACTAATAAAATACCTGGAGCTGTACATAATTTGAGGAAGTCCTTTTCAAGCACAGGAGCAGGTGCTCTAAAATATATGCGAATACCCTGGTTCTCTTCCATGTTGCAGGCAGACATTGCTAGTAGGAAGGTAGCAACAGCTTTGCTAGATGAAGCAGTGTGATTAGCAGATACTGCTCTGGATAGAGCTTCACCTTTGATCTGTTTCCAGCTCTAGTCTACAAACTCATGGAAGCATCACCTCAGTATCACAATTTTACTAGCTGTAATTTGGTTGTAACTTTGAGAGTTGTAGAAGCCACTCCTCAAACTCTTAGAATAATATCCTAGAAGTAAAATATCTTTGAGCACACATCTCTGGATGCTTTCCTTGCTGCTCAGTATTGGTTTTGTCTTAGAAAATTTCCATCTTGAGGAGAAAAGAGTCAACTATCAGGCTTAGCCTGCTGCCTTCATGTAGCAGTCATGTAGCAGTACCTCAAATTCTGTAATGACACAACTGGGGCAAGCACCTCAGCCACCAGCTTCCAGATGGGATGTTTGTCATGGAAAGCTCAGGCATAGTGAAAAATAGTTGTAAAGGTACAGCAAAGCACCAAGAACAAAATAAGCTGCCCTGACTCTGCTTTACTGGCTCAGAGACCAGGAGACCATCACAGGATGAGGTCCTGTGCTGGGCAAATGGGGAAGACTGCTCCAGAAAACAAATGTCACTGTCATCCTGGCAGAGATTAACAAGGATTCCTCCCAGGACCTCCCAACAGTTCAGAGGCAAGAGAAATCAAGGCTCACTGAGAGAGGTTAGAGACCTGCTGAGAGAAGAATACTGCAGCAAACTACAACCAGATAGTCCAGAGAATTCACTTTCAGGACACAATGCAGTAAAAAGCTGAATAACACTTCTCTTCCTGGGTGATGACCTATGCACGTACAGATGTAAGAATCCATAATCATTTATTCCAACACCTCCATGCACTACAAGATCATGAGGTGCTTAGCCACAGTGAAATTTTTCTCAGAAGTGCTAGAAAACACCCCTGATGTTACTGTAATAGGTTACTGCTAAGCACCAGTTCTGAGTTTGCTGTTACGGCTCTTGAGAGCCTGACAGGAGCAGGAAAGAAGGCTCCTCTGTGACTCTGCAGGCACATGCTTCCCTGAGGGCAGAAACTCACCTGATGAGATAGCTTGATGCCATCCAGCTTACACAGTGCATCTTCTCTATCTTTTTCCAGAGAAAAGCCATTACTCCCATCTTTCTGTACATCTGCATAATGAACACCACCAACTTGGTGCATGTGTCCCTTCAGGTCCTGCCAGCTGCCTAATAGAGGAAGTCCTGAGTGTGGCCATAGTAACTATTTCACCTATGACCTGCATCTTGCACACTTTGCAAAGGACAGGTAATATAAATTAGAGGTTAGTGAGATACATGCATTGTTTCTTAACATCTCAAAAGCCCATCAAGCACATTGGAAATATAATATGAAGAGCACTGTAAAGATACTAAGGAGATTAAATAATACTGGTTCTAGGTTCAGCCATTACTGGCTTGCTATTAATACCATGTGTACAAACTGCTTTGACAAGCTCCCTCTCAGGCTCTTCATTATGTGCCATGTGTTTAATGGAAAACCTAGGCTGAGTGAAAAGGCCTACAGCTGTTTATGCTGGTATAAGAAAGCACAGCTGCTGGGCAGGAACCACTTTCACTCACTACCCTCAAAGGCTGCATGTTTGGGAAGCTTTGAATTGTTTTTGTTTGGGGTTTGTGCCCTTTTTTACCCCCTTTTTTTTTCTTTTTTGGAACTGTTTTGGTTTGTTTTTTTGCATTTCCCTCGCAGGAAGTGAGAGCAGTCACTTGCCCCACTCTTATTTGTGCAGTTACTTCATTATTTGTTTAAGCTTCCATACATAACATACATACATATACATGCTTACATATATACACATGCATAAAATATATAATTATTATGATACCTGAATTCCTTCAAAGGTGTTGAATTAAAGTCTCTATTTAGCCCCACTAATCCAGCTCTCTGCAAGGCTGTAACACTTTATTAGTGGTTTAGTCTCAGGCTTTCCAAGATTCAGAGCTTGCAAATGCTGAAGCTTTAAAAATACAGGAGCTCAGCCTAGGAATAATTTCTAATGCATATATAAAGAATAGCAAGGAAAGACCTCAAGTCACACCATACAACAAGCTTGTTAGCAGAGAATTCCCAGGTTGAGAAATCTCCATTTGTTCTGTCCATCTTGGCCTCCTCCTTTGACCGTCAGAGAGCATGGGCACAATGTTACTTATATGGGAAAAAAAAAACCAAAGGAGGAATTTGCCATGGCTGCAGGAGCTTCCAACCCAATATATCAATCAAGTAACCATTTAAAAGCAACAACCAATTTGGACAAAGATCCCATGTTCCCAAAGCAGCACTGGCTAAGCTTAAAACTGCCAGTTCACTGCTGTTGCCATACCCAGATGCTCCAGTGAGAGGACAGGCCGCCTGATGCTTGTTCCCCACAGCCCAAACTGCATTCAAGGTTGAAAACACATTTCCTTAATGAAGGGGTTTGTTGCAACTTCACCACTAATAAGGGAATTACAGCCCTGACTCAGACACCTGCACCCAGCAAAACAGAAACCCTGGCAGAGGTCAGATGAGCTGCCTGTGGGGCAGAGCATGTTAGTGCCTCAGCCTGCCCTTGGCATGTCTCGTGGTGGATGCTGTACCCCACGGGATGGTGCAAAGCCTCACTGGGCCCTGGCTGCACCCTGAGGTGGGGTTGAGAAAGTCTTCATGGTGCCTATTCACCTGCTTTCACTGGGGGGACTTGACATGCAGGTGTGTCTGGATCTGGGTCAGATCTTTACAGTGTTCTGCCACAATGCAGCTTATAAACCCTTGCAAGTGAATAAATATAGTCAAGGGCTCATATAATCAAAACACTACCTGTAAATTCCTTGTAGCTGCAGTGAGTCATGTTTGTGAAATAACTCATCTCTCTGGTTCATAGATATGGCAAAAATAATAAATCTTTGTTAAAAAAAAGGCAAGAAAAGGAGGCCAGATTCTGAGATGATGTAAATGTATCTGGTTTCCCTGGAGACCATGGAGATTACTTGACTTACACCTGCTAAGGTTTATCCACTACTCTGCAGGTTTGTAAAATAGAACATTATATTAGAAGCCCTAGCATGCAGATTCTATGCTTACAAAGAACATTTCAAGGTGGAGATTTCTTTAGTTTTATGGACAAAATAAAGTGGAGATTTTATTGCTAATAATGATTATCCTGTGCTTTGATAGTAGCTAGGAGCCCCAGGAAAAATCTCTGTTAGATGCAGTGATATGGCCTGCGACACAGAGCAAAAAAGGGCCTCGGCTGAAAAGTGCTTACAATGTAATCTCCATCTGCAAGAGGAATCTGATGATATGCTTTATCCACTACCCAATTTGCTTCCACACCTCCCCTACTCCAGCTATCATCTCCTATGTGTATTTGTTCTGCCTTCCCCTGCGGCTTTGTCCTGAGGGAAATTATACTTTTATACCCTGCATTAACAAGAAAGGCTCTAATGTTCCTCTTTAAAGCCATGTATCTCAGGCTTTAATGTTTCTCGTTAACGACGTGTATCTCACCCACGCTGACATTTCTTGCAGTCGTCATCACATCTGTTCCTTCAGCTAACCATTTCTTAATAAATGCACAGAAATTCGCCTGCAGCTACCAAACACAGCCACCTCCTTAGAGATTCATGGGTGTTTCTGGAGATTGTTAAATGCTTCAGTTCGGTCAGCACAAAACTGTCTATGTACTCAAAGAACCATTGCAAGTGCTGCAGATATTAAACACAGTTCTGTAAATTAATTGCTTAGTGTGGCCATGAGGCTATGCAAAGCTTCTTCAAGTTGCTAGCAGACAAGATATCTTATGCCCTTTTATCTGCTGTATTAAACCAGGTAAGTTGCTTCCATTTCATAACTTTCAGAGTTGTCCCTAACACATGCCAGACAGAAAGCAAAGCTGTGAATTGCATCTCTTCTAATTGGAAAGCTAAAAACCTGGGAGCTAATGCCAGAAGTTATTTCTGAGATACTCCAGAGTGACAAAAATACTACATTATCCAGTTATAATATTTTAGGGACAGTATGTTCCTCTGACACTGCCTCAGAGCTTGCAAAAGCAAAAGGCTGCTTGCAGTTATGCTGCTTTTACTAATATGAAAAACAGTTGCATTTTGAGTGAGACTGATTACTACTCTTGAGTTTTTTATTTCTACAAGGAAATGGAAGTCTCACCAACCACTGCTTGAAAACCTGTTTTAAGTCATCCTGTGTTGTCTGTTCAGGTCACCAGGTATGGAAGACTCAGTAGCAATTTTCTAGCTGCTGACTAGAGTATAAGGAGAAAGCAGCCCAGGGAGAGAGAAATGAACAAAATAGAGGAGCACCAGGGATCTCCCAAAACATTTTGCTTCATTTAAAACAAAACCCAACCAACCAAAAAAAAAGTTGCAAAAATAGTGAGGTCTGTGAAAGCTGAGTTCAATGAGATTTAGGAAGTCTGATGGATTCAGTTCATTACAATGGAACAGAGAGAGTTGACTTAATCATACTTGGTAAACACGAGTAAGATTAAGATTTCTATCAGAGGTTACTTAGTCAGAAAAACAAAGACAAAACCAGACACAGGAACGATGATCAAGTGACATTTACAAGCATCCTCTGAGATGGGTGGGCTTTTCAGTAAAGGGCACCTCACTGCAAGAGCTGTCCCAGTTCAAAGAGAGACAAGGCCCATGGCAGAGATTACTGGGTTAAACTCGGCGCCTCTGTGGCCTGGGTTGGGGCCAGCAATAAAATGGCCTTTGGAGCCAGGGTATCACCTGTGGAAAAGTGTTTTACAGAAACCGGCGGACAGCGGTAAAATCCATTTGAGAACGAGGTACTTGAAGGAAGATGTATTTTGCCCAGGATCACTAGAGAATGCTGGAGCCTTTCCATACACATCTGAGAGCCACCTTCCCGCCCCCGACAGCAGACGCTCTGTGCCTGCAGCAGGGACCCGGGACAGCCCCGGAGGTCTCACCCCGGCGGCCCCGTCGCCATGGGAACGGAGGCGGCGCGATGCATCCCGGTCGGAAAGAAAACGCTCGAGTAAAACCCCAGGAGAGCGCCGGGCCGCGGCCAATGAGCGATCGGGGGCGCGGTGGCGGTGACCAATGGCTGGCGGCCGGCGCTCAGGAGGCGGAGCTGGGGGCGCCGGGAGGCGGCGCGGTGCGCACTGACTAGCCGGCAGCGCCGCTCCGCTCCGCATAGCGCCGGTCCCGCAGCGTCTGCAGCACGGTGAGGGAGCGGCGGAGAGCGGGGCACAGGGGGAGGGCGATCCCCGGGAGAGATCGACTGGAACTGGGGCCGGCCTGGGCATCGGCTGCCGTGCTTCAGCCTTACCGGTGCCCGGGCCATGCGCGTCGTCCTGTGCGGTGCGTGTCCCGCCGGCTGCCCCGTGCAATGGCCCTTAACTTTACGCCCGCCTCTGCCTTCTCCTATTCCCGGCAGCTGCAGACGGCAGCCTTTCCGGTAATCCGTGGAGCTCCGAGTCCCTGGCGAGGGATGCTTGGCTTCCTTCGGCACCCTCGGCATGAAAATGTCGTCGGAGCCGGGGTCTGGAGCAGCTGCGCCCTCTCCTGGGCTCCTGGCCTGCGTCGGGCTACTGCCCAGCTGGAGAGGGGCCGGGGCCAGCGGCGGTGTCCGGCGCGGGCTTGAAGCCGCTGCAGCGGTGCTTGTGTTGCTCCGGGCCCCTGGAGCGCTTGGGGAGCAGGTGGTTAATGCGGTCGGGCTTTAACTCACTGCTCACCCGTCTCTGAGCACAGGCTGTGCCTGCCCTTCTGGCATAACGGGCAGAACTGCTGTACAGCCTTGGCTGTGGACGCAGCATGGGTCCTGAAACTTCGCTGGAGATGACGATCCCTGTGTGACTGCTTGGCAGGTGACCCTAGCAGGTAAATATTCCTGCAGCTTTGAATTCTCCCCTTCTTTGCTCAATACAGGCAATCATGAGTGATCGAAAGGCAGTGATCAAGAATGCAGACATGTCAGAGGAGATGCAGCAAGATTCTGTGGAGTGTGCTACTCAGGCCTTGGAGAAATACAACATTGAGAAGGACATTGCTGCTCACATAAAGAAGGTAAATATTTGCTTGTAATGCCCTCATGAAATATCTATGCACATGAAAAATGAAGCAGGGAGAATGCTCCTGGGCAAGTAGCTCTAGAGAAACAAGTTCTAGAGACACTAGATAATCAAATTGGATTTTCTCTGTAGGTGGATGTCCTTATGTTTCTTTCCTCACCCTTTCCATGGACTTTTCCAGGTCCTTCTGTTTTTCTCTTGCAGTACCTTCTACAAAAGCCTTTTCTGCCCCTGTCTCAATGTCCGGGTAAAATAGCAAGTGGCAGCTGACTGTCCCTGTGACTGATGAGCTGATACAAAACACAGGGGCTCTTTGGAAGCTATATTGGAAGTGGTAATAAATGGTTTTGGTTTTTTTTTATCCTGACCACATGTAAGACAAACTGTTCATGCTAACGCAGAACAGATGGCCCATAGCTTACACTTTGTCAGATTGTCTCTCCGCCTCCCACTGGGAGCTGATCAAGCTGCACATAGTTGAAGGGTTTGGTTGAGCAGAACCAAACTCTTGCACACCCTCACAAAGAGTCTCTATAGCTGGCAGCTGTTAGATACTGCAGTACATCGCTACTGCCTGCACAGTTTTATTCACAGTCACCTGGTACACGGGAGTTGATCTTAAAGTCATAGCAGACTCCTGAGGACAGTGTGTGGGAAGAACATGGTCTTGTGACTTGGTATTAAGGATGTGGCAGAGACTTTTCTGTAGAGTCCTTTCAATGTCCTTGTTGAAATGAAAACAGGTAATGAAATCAAAATAATGGCTTAAGCTGTAGACATTCAGAAGAAGAGGTGAAGCTCTTACAAGTTACAGTTTGAGATCATGGTGTGACTTTTGGGGAAAAGTTAGTTCCCCAAGCATATGTTTTAAGCTTATTCTTGCTCAATTTGGAAGCACTTTTTTTGGGGTCTGACTCATCAGCAAGATGAGTTGCGAAGTAACAGATGATCCTTGCACTTGGGAGCATATGCTGCTCTGTAATTGCCTGCTTCCAAAAGTGACACTTGTTAACATGTGACATATCACTGCAAAACCCACCCTCTTAGACAATATTAGTGCAATTCTCACAAGAATGCTGAATTTCTGGTTCTCTATTCTCTAGGAATTTGACAAGAAATACAATCCCACTTGGCACTGCATCGTGGGAAGGAACTTTGGCAGCTATGTGACTCATGAGACCAAGCACTTCATCTACTTCTACCTCGGCCAAGTCGCTATTCTTCTTTTCAAGTCTGGTTAGACCCATGGACTGTTACTGAACCTTGCACGTGTCTCAGGACTGCACACTAACTCCAAACAGCCTCCCACCTTCAGCCTTCCTGAGGAAACAGACCTTGGTCTTCAGGTCTTTTGTTGCATTGTTAATTGTCAGGGATTTTGCTGTGGCAGCTGGTATTTTCATTGTGGCTATAAAAAAAAAGGCAAAAATGTCTTCCTTGTATTTATTTTCTTTCAAAAGATGGCTTCTTTGCTAATAAAACTGTTGGAAGAAGTTTCTCCTTTAAGAGTTTTCTCTACCCTTCTGCCCTCTAGTGCTTGCATTACCCTCTTTACTCCACTGTGAATGAAGAAGGAACCTTCCCACCTCCATTTCCATCCTCGAATCCGCAGCATCTGAAGCCCAAACTTACTGATGCAGAGCTGGTTTATTTCACAAGCGTTCCATTTGCCTTTGAAAGAAGTTAAGGGACTCTCCCCATGATTCCTTTAAAGTCCACATGACAAAGATAATGATAGCTTAATAAAAATCTAATAAAGCCAAGTTACTTCTCACAGGCATGACATCCTTCTGACGCTTAGTAAAACAAGGAGGCATCTTAGTCAAAGGACTAGTCAGTCCATTTCTGCATCAACACCACTGGTAACTGAATTCGATTTGTTGGCATCACCCAGTTTTGGCCATGTCCTTTATGTTGCACTTGAAGGGAAATGCAAGTGCAAGAAATGCCACAACAGTCACTCCATCTGCAGGTTTCTTGAGGGGGAAAAAAGACAGCTGATGTTCTGCTGGGTCTGACTGCTGAACAAGTACCTGTTGCACAAGTTCTTAGAACTCTTCAAATCTTGATAGGCTTAAAATTCCATGGCTTTCATATTCCTCAGGAAAATTACACTTCCTGTGTTTTGCTATGTGGTAGACCCACTTTTTGAAACCCAAGTGAAGGGCAACAATGCCCCAATTTAAATTTTGATAACCCAGTTTGAAGAAGCCTGCACTTTATATCACTCCCTTCCTGAAAAAGAACAGTTCCATCATTTTAACAACCTCAAGGCCAACTGCCTGGTAGATTATGCTGGGATTGTGTTTCGTGTGTTGTGAATTCAGAGAAATATTGTCTGACCTGAGGGGGAAAATGTTGGATGCTCCCCACAAGATACTGGCAAGACTTCCAGTTGCCAGCAATAACCTCACCCAGAAAAGGGATAACTTGGAAACTGTCCAGATCATAGAGCCTGCACAGACAGAGAACAAATTCAATTTAATACAAATGTCAAACCAACCCTCTCCAACACAAGCTTATCTATTGCTGTGCTATGGAGGCTGTATCTGATTTAGAAGTGCACAATGAGGCGGCCTCAAAGTGTCTCCATCTTATTTTGGCTGAGTCAAATTACAGAACATTGTGACATGGCACAAAGCACCACTGTGTTCCCACCTGGAAAGAAGAGGGTGGCTGACACAACTAAATTGCAGGCAGAGAATTCTCCTTCCTGGTTTCAGCACACAATAGGCCTCCTGAGACAAGGCCGACGCAGTAAGTTTCGTTTGTGTAGAACAGCACCTGCCTATTATCGTGCCACATGATGGCAACTCAGTGGTGAACTGAGGGGACTAAAGAGATTAAGAGTCTCCAGTATTTACTTGTGGAGAAGCATCCCAAGACAAGTAAAAAAAAATAAACCTCTCCAAACAACAAACCCCAAACAAACACTCTTGCTCTTACATTAATGGATTTGCACCAGGCTTTGTGTCAGAACTATGACGTCAGGTTTGCAGTTTTTCCTTTCCAGTAGTCACAGCTGATGAATGTTTGCCAGCAGAGCTCTTATAATTACAGACTAAATCCAAAAGGGAGAAGGTGACTCAGCTACAAGAAGCTGAAAATGAAAGGAGGATCTGATAGATTTTTTTTTTTTTTTTAATCAAAAGAAAAGGTTTTACTCAGCTGAAGCACACCCAAAGGATCAAATACTGGGTTTTGCAGGAGCAACATGTGAGAACAGGAAGGAAGGAGAGAGGAGAAGAAAATCTTTGGCTACTTTGAAAATTCCATCCTGTATCTAAGTTGAAACAACCAAGAAGAACCAAGATAAAATTCTATTTCCAACTGTGTGGGTTTTTTTCCATACAAAAGTACATCAGAGTTGTATTCAAGAACCTCTGCAGGTTGTACACCTGCTTGGCTTCAAATCTCACATTCTTAAGGGATAATGTATAAACAGTACACATATGTGATGGGACCTCTGCAAAAGAATTGTAGGCTTAGCTGTGTTTTGCGTCAGATCTCCAGGGAGTTATGCTACCAAGCTGCTGTGTCCGTGAAGGGAAAAGAATCTGTGCTTCAAAAGGGTGCAGACAAAGTACTGTAAAAAGCCATCCACATTAAGAGAAGTTCAAAGGCATACAGTTCAAGGTGGTTTGGATCCAAACACTACATCTGCCACAGAAGGAGCACTGCCAAGGCTGTAACACACTCCTCCAAAACACAGACAGCTACTCCAGCTAGACAGGTGATCTAATCTATCTTCGCCCCCAAGACTGCCATTCCTGAAGGACAGATATTGTGTAGAACAAAGGGTACTACTTGCCCTAATTAAAATCATACTTCTTCATGGGAAACTCTACTGCCAGCCAGGCATAAGTGGGATGAACAAGCTAGCTCAACAGTGGCAGTGGCAGCAGCCAGCTGCTTCCCACTCTCTGCCTTGGGAGTTGAACTCTTAGTAGTGGATCCAAGCAAATGTCTTACAATAGAGGAAGCTTTAGAGCATCCTTGGCTTCTGACAGGAATTGAGTCTTAACTGAAGTACAGAAAAGCTGGGTTGTCCCCCAGGTAGCTTCTCGAGATAAATTCAAAGTTCAATAGCCTGAATGTTATGAGGTTTGACATTATTGAAACTATTTTCCTTCCTAGGCTGCTACTAAGAGTATCAGTTGTTTGCAGGTAATGTGTGCTGCCTGGTTGGAAGGCCAAGATCCAATTTGTTCCATTCTAGATATCACACACTGAATACTACCACCAAAAGAGTTCCCCGAGTCCTGTTACTGTGAGTAGTGAGAGTTACTGGCTCCCCACTCCCTCTTGCGTTGTCTGCAAGTATTGTCATTGAAAGTCAGTATGGAAGAACACTGCAAGGAACATGTTTGGGTTTTTTTCAAGAAGGATTAACTGTTTTACTGAAAGGAGGCCCCAAGTTCTGAGGAGGCCTCTCCTCATAAGACTAGCTAATGAATTACCTGAACAGACTCCAAGCTTGCAGGTTCTGTTCTTTCAGTGTTGTTATACTTTGCAAGTTCAGTTCAGGTTTAGGTTAGTATTAGCTAAGTAGTTATTGAGGGGAAACTGTTGTAGAATGAAATAGAATGATTTTTTTTTCTTACCAGCAGTGTATGTAAGCCCCATGCTCAAAATCCCTTACTGTGGGGCATATCAGAACCTCACATTCTTCTGGGTTGGAAGAAACTTTGAAAGCTCATGCAGTCCAATCCCCTGCAGTCAGCAGGCACATCTGCAATTACGTCAGGTTGCTCAGAGCCCCAGCCAACGTGATCTGGAACGGTTCCAGGGATGGGGCATCATCATCAGATGCCGCAACCTGGGACAGGGTCTCACCACCTTAAGTGTCAAACATTTCTCCTTTCTCTCCAGTCTGAATCTCTCCTTTAGTTTAGAACCATTACCTCTTGCTCTGTCACAACAGGCCCTGCTCAAAAGATTATCCTCATCTTTCTTATAGGCTGCTTTACTGAAAGACTGCTACAAAATCTCCCTGGAGCCTTCTGTAGGCTGAACAACCCCATCTCTCTCAGGCTTTTCTCATGGGCCCACTTCTTGAGCCTGGTCAGGTCCCTCTGAATGACATCCCATCTCTCAGGCATGTCAACTGCATCACTCAGCTTGGTGTCATCTGCAGGTTTCCTGAGAGTGCACTTGATCTCAATGCCTATGTCACTGATGAAGATAGTAAATAGTACTGGTCCCAGTTTGGACTCATGAGGGACACCACTCATCAGTGACTTTCATCCAGACATTGAGCTATTTACCATTACTCTCCAGCCATTCCTTGTCCACTGAACAGTCCATCCATCAAATCCATCTCTCTCCAATTCAGAGAGAAAGATGGGCTGAGAGACCATGTCAAAGGCCTTACATAAGTCCAGACAGACAGCATCCATAGCTTTTCCCTTGTCCACTGGTGTCATAGGTCACTAGGTTGATCAGGCAAGATCTGCCCTTGGTAAAGTTGTATTAGGAAGGAGTTTATTTGGGGGAGGAAGTAGGGGAACCTCCTTTATCATTAATTTATTAATTGCTGATCCATTTAATTAGCCAAAATGTAGGCTTTTCCTCCAATATTCCATATACTACTTAGAGCTACTGCTTTTGTTCACAGGATGAGGATATGGAGAGTACACTTCAACAGCTGCCAGCTCAGGTCTGTGCCAGTATGAACCCACCACAAACATAAAACGTGGTATGCCTGACAGATTAATACTTGCTGCACAGAGAAACTAGATTTTCAAATAATCCATAATAAGAAAGTTAATTAATTTTGACAACTTGGAGAAATGTGCATTTTGGCAGTGTGTTGCAGTCTGCTAATTATCTCCCAAGTACAAGAGTGGACTTTTGCGCTGGGGCAAGGCACTTTGAATGTATAGAAACAGTTTCCTAGGCTTTAAAGGATTACTGATACATTTACAATTAAATTGTTGAATGTGTATGTTTTGATGGATTCAAGTCACAAATGTTTATTATTCAAGGAAAAATTCTTGGTTTAGGGACAGTTTAGAATGGTGTTGTGCCAGGCATTACCAGACGTTAATTAGGAGAATGTTAAATGGTAGTGGAAGAGAAAGCTGGGGGCAGCGTCCTGTGGGAGGAGGTTCAAACATAATTAGATAGAGAAACATTTGTTAGTCATTCTGGGTGTTTTTTGGTCACAGAAAGGACACTTGTATCCAACAACTGTAATTCTGTAGCAAGTCAAACACCGAGGTTCTGCCTTACCTGGCTCTATGCAGCCATCCTGCTGTGTCTTCCTTTTAGCCAACCGCAAGAAAGTGTCTCCACAAAAATGAGGAAGAATCTGGCTCTTCTAAGCATGCTGTTTCTTCTACATCAATTCAGAAAACCAGATGAAAAGAAAGCAATTTTTGTTAATTGGATTTTTTTTTTAATGGAAATCAGAACTTTAAGAAAAATCTTAATAATAGAATTACTGTTGAAGGTGCAACTGCTAAATAAAAGTACCTGGGTGAGACCGAAGTGACTGCTGTGTACACATAAGAACATGCACACAAATGGTCATCTTCCCTCTCATCCAGTTGTCTGACTTGAGCAAAGCATCAGAAAAACTCATCAACTAAAGGAAATTTCATTATTGCCTAAGAGGGAGCGATTCAGTAGCTTTGCTCTGCACCATCCATCTTCTAGTTAAAGGCATTTAATGAGTTTGGAAAGAATACAGGCCAATGTGTTATGGAATAAACCAGTGTCCAGCAGGAATGAAGGCATTTATGAGTTGGGTTTTCCCAGCTGGGTCTGCCCATTGCAGAGATCTTGTGTGTTTTGAGATATTTTATATTAAGCATTGTTGATAATAAAATGGCCATTCATATTTTTCCTCAGAAACTGGATGGAAGAACGTCCATTGGCATCTGGATGAAAAGAACACTCCTGGTTGAAATCCATGAACCTGGGGTGATAGAATAGAAGAAATACCATCTGTCTTCCAGTGCCAGTCCCTTTCTGGTGCACACAAGTGAGTGATGGGCACATTCTCAGAGTTCTGGTACTTGGTGTCAGCTGAAGTAAAAGGGAACACTCAAGTGCCATTTGCTACATACAAGAACCCTAAAGGACTCAAGAGTGTTTGGGCCAGATTTGTGATCTGGTTACTGCCAAACCAAGTAACTTTGGGACTTGGTTTCCAGTGATCTTAGATCATCATCATCACAGATGAGAAGATCACAGAATCACAGAAACATTCAGGTTGTAAAAGACCCTCACGATCAAGTCCGATTGAGAACCCTACTCTACAAGGTTCATCCCTAAACCATATCCCCAAGCACCACATCCAAATCGCCTTTAAACACATCCAGGCTTGGTGAGTCAACCACCTCCCTGGGCAGCACATTCCAATGCCTGACCACTCTTTCTGTGAAGTTTTTTTTTCTAATGTCCAGTCTAAACCTACACAGTTGTAGCCATTGAGGCCATTCCCTCTTGTTCTGTCACTAATTACCTGAGAAGAGACCAGCACCAGCCTCCCTACAATGTCCTTTCAGGCAGCTGTAGACAGCAATGAGGTCTCCTCTCAGCCTTCTCTTTTCCAAACTAATCATCCCCAGCTCCTTCACTTGCTTTTCATAAGATTTATTTTCCAGGCCCTTTCCCAGCTTCATTGCTCTCCTCTGCACCGGCTCCAGCACCTCCACATCTCTCTTGTATTGAGGTGCCCCAAACTGGACACAATACTCGAGGTGTGGCCTCACCAGAGCTGAGTACAAGAGGACAATCACCTCCCTACTCCTGCTGGACACAGCATTTCTGATACACACCAGTATGCCATTGGCTTTCTTGGCCACCTGGGCAGACTGCTTGTTCATATTCAGGTGCTTGTTGATTAGAACTCCCAGGTCCCTTTCAGCCAGACAGCTTTCCAGCCACACTTCCCCAGGCCTGTAGCATTGCTTGGGGTTGTTGTGAGCCAAGTGCAGGACCTGGCATTTGGCCCTGTTGAAGCTCATCAATAAATAATTCACCAGCTACCATTTACACTGTAAATTACCTGTAACTGGCCTTTAGATAGAAATGGAAAGCTTCTATAATTGATTCCTGTGGGGTTTTTACATCCCTCTAGTTTTAGATTACTTTTCAAACTCTTTTGCTCAGACACTTTCCCTGAGTCCTCACGAAGACCTGCTTTCTAATGAAATCTTTGGTTTGATCTTGCTCATTTGAAGTCAAACCTTTGCTCCAATGGCCATCTGTTCATCATTTCATTGCAGAAAGCTTTCTGAAGTTTCAGGCCCCTACAATTTTTCCATGAAAGAGTAAGTCTGGGAGGTGTTATTAAATTCCAGTGAGATGGAGTGGCTCCAATTTTCACTTAGCCAAGAAATTATTGTTTCTTTACTATGTATTATTCACAGCACATCAGTCTTCATCATCATCTGCTTGCGTTTTCATTTCATCAGGCATGAGTCTGCCGCTTTGGAAGGCTTCAGTCTGGATGCGCTGGGAAGGTAAAGGCTGAGCCTGGCGGTGTCACTGGTGCCCCGTGTCACTTGCCCGAGCGCTGCAGAGGTGCCATCCCCACTTACCCTCCAGCAGCCCCCGGGAAATGGTCCTGCGCCTTCACAGAAACCCAGCGGCTTTGGAGCTGCGCTCTCTGTGGAGATTAGGCTGGAAAGAGTTCACGGCGGGCTCGCGGAGCAGGCAGGCTGTTGCTGGGCTCTTTGTGTGGCCGTGGCGGCTCCGGGCTCGGGGTCGCCCTCAGTGCCCGGACCTCCGCCGGGGAGAGGCGCGAGTGACTCGTCGGGAGCGGGGTTCAGCAGAACGACCCCCCTCGGGCGGGAAGCAGCGCGGCCCGGGGAGGCCGGGCTCCAGCCTCAGGACGTCCGGCGCAGGGCCGTGCCGGAGCGGGCCTGGCGCCGTCGGGCGGGGGGTGTCCGGGGTCCGTCTTGAGCCCAGCCCCGGAGGCGGGGCCGGGGGCAGTGCGGTTCCCCCCGAGCCGGGCCCGGAACGTGGCGCTGTGGGCCGGGCGGACGGAGCGGGATCGACCCGGCGGGGGGCGGCGGCGGCCCCCTGAGGAGGAGGAGTCGGAGCGCGATGGAGCAACAGGCACCGCCGCCCGCCCCGCCGGGGGCCGTAGCGGGGGGCCGGGCTCGGCGGCGGCGGGAGCGGGACTTGGAGCCTCCCCGGGTGAGTTGACGCCGGACGGGCGGCGTTGCTGCAGCGGCGCTGGGAGCGGCCCCTCGTCCCGGCCCGCCGCCGGGCGGCCGAGGAGGCGGGAAGGAGCCGCCGGGCCGGGCACGATCCCTGCCCGTGGGCGTCGGAGGGAAGTTTCGGTGCGCGGGCGGGCCGCTGTCCTGGCCCGAAGGGGGAGCCCGCGGGGAGGGAGCAGGCCCGGCGGCTAGGCGAGGTGAGCTGCAGGGCAGCGGCAGGGCAGCTCCCCTGGCGGGCCGCGGGCGGGCCGGGGAACGCGGTGGTGGCTGGCGGGTGCCCGGCGGGGTTCTGAGGCCGGCAGGCCTCGGATGCAGCCACGGTCGCCTGGCCCAGTGCTCGGTTTCCTTCGCACCCAAACTCTCGACGGGCTGAGAGCGACGCCGAGTCCCCGGGAGCCTCTGCCTCGGCCGGCGGGCTCGGGCCAGCCGCACGCCCAGCCCCGACGGAGCGCAGCGCTGCGGGCGGGGAGCTCGGGCGGCCGTCGGTCCTGCCCGGTGAGCGGCTGTGAGCCGAGCTGCCGGGACCGGTGGTCGCTGTGGGCAGGACACAGCTGCCGCGTCCGTGTGTTGTGTTGTGGGCGCCTCCCGCGAGAGAGAGCGCGGGTAGCGGCGCGGAACGCGCGTTCTCTGGCTCCCGGGTAACCGCAGCCCCGTGTGTCCCGTTAAACCTCGAGGTGCAGGCAGTGTCTCGGGCGTACCGCGTAGCATCACAGAATCAGAGACATTCAGGTTGGAAAAGACCCTCAGGATCACCAAGTCCAACCGATAAGCACTGCAGCCTTAATTACCTTGTTGAAACTAACGGACAGACACACGTTTTGCAGCAGCCGGGACCTCGGCAGGGCGTCCTGGCCATTGGGAAAGTTGACAGTAACTCGATTACAGGAGCTTTGTTACTGACAGGATTTGGAATCTGGAGCCTGGGTTCAGTCAGTGCATCTTGGATGACAGCAAATGTCAGTGATGCTGTGCTGTTTCTTCACTGGAACAGACTGGTGATGAAGGATGAGATGTATGATGCCTGTCAGCAGCCCATGCTCCTATAGTTTGATGTTGCAGCCATAGGGATAGCCCTAGTTGTCCACAGTTAATGGAGAGTTGAAATGGATGGGCATCTATGACTTTTTTGGTCCTTTCACCTCTTTTTTTCCTTGGAGCCATTTATGTTTGGGTTTTTTTAATTAGTTTAATTTTCTTTGGAGGTTTGCACAAACTTAGACAGTGCCACCCCTCTTGTGTTTTCTTCTGGTGACGAACAAGAGCTCTTCAGGTGCTCAGGTGAAGCCCTTTATAGGTTCTCTTTGCAAACAGTTTTTTGATAAAAGGATGTGTGTGTCTTGAATATTCTAAGATTTTTGTCAGCAGTTATTTGCCCTTTCTGTGGGGTGGGAGTTGTCTGATGTAAACACAGTCCTAGGTCATACGAATGTATAAGACTACTGATTATTATTAGTGATGGCATCATTAATGATGATTATTACTGGCACTCTATTATCCAAAACAAGAATGGAAAGCCAGTGCTGCAGCAGTATAGCCTGTGCATGTATTTCTGCTGGATATTGATCAAGTCTTGTTTTCTTCACATTAACCCCTGCTTGACTGAAACTGAAAACCTTTTTGTTGTCCATTGCATATCCTTCCGTCCTTGCCTGTTACCTATTATTTCCTTCCTCCTGGGCAGGTCACAGAGATGGGGCTGTTGCAATGAGAGATGGCAGGTGGAGGCTCTTCTCTCCAGTGTTACCGGTGAAGGTTGTGGTTGCTGTTGGGCTCACAGACTTTCACTCCTGGAAGGGCGCACAGCCCTTCAGAGAAGGGATGAACTTGTTTCAGACAACAAAATCCAGGGAGCACATGCACCTGCTGCCCTCAAAAGTCTTCCTGGAGTGACTTTTCTGTTCAGACCTGGCTTTATCTGTATGACTGATTCTTCAGTCCATTGTTTTTGTTATTGTGTCTGTGCCTCTGGCTAGCTGGCGTCTCAGAGGAAAAGGTCAGAGTCCTCACTGATAATTTGTACTTTTAACTGTTACTCATGATAACCAAATTAAGGATTTTGTGCTTCCTTTAGCTTATACTAGATCTTTCCTTTACATTAGTGATAAGTCTGTCAGATGACAACAGGAACAAACAATGCTTTAGACTTAGGAAGTCAGCTTTTATTTCTTTTCAGTGCCCTCCTGGTGTCATACTGACTGTCTCTGAATGAGAAAAGGAGCTCCCTTCTGCTTTAATTTCTCACTTTTCTCCATCTCATTTTTTTCCCAGTACTTTCCACTTCTATGCCAGTTTTTCACT
This sequence comes from Dryobates pubescens, assembly GCF_014839835.1. Classification (NCBI taxonomy): domain Eukaryota; kingdom Metazoa; phylum Chordata; class Aves; order Piciformes; family Picidae; genus Dryobates; species Dryobates pubescens. The sequence goes on from NC_071636.1 coordinate 4,268,539, forward strand.
GTTTCTCCCATTGTTTAAGAATTTTGACTGTTTCACATATTTCCTCTGAAATGATTGACAGGAACATACACAGTATGTTCCTGAGCTGTGAGGGCACTCTAACGATATCCACAAGGTCCTGGAAAGTTTGAACTTTTATTTTGACTTTCAGTATGCCCAGACACAAACCTGAATTTGCAGTTGTTCATCTAGCTTTGAAGGTTGCCTCTGGATCAGTGAAGCTGATTTTTTGTTTTTCTGAGGAAAGGAAAAAGCTGAGTGTCCCCTGAGTGTTCAGAAAACCAGGAGAAGGAGAGCAGCAACCACACTGGCTGACTTGTGTGTGGCTGAAGAGCTTGTGTAAAAAATTATGTATATAGACTGTGCTGGTCTCTTGGCTGTCTCCTCATCCATCACTAGTTGGTGTAGTATCATTGACTGAGCTACTTCTTACAGAAGGACTGAGAAGAGCTTTGAGGTCATGAGTTTGAGGAGAGTGGCAATAAAATATTTGCAGTGACTTGATGCATGTTACTCAGAGCTTTTAAATTATTGTAAGTAGTTACCTTTGGTGCTAGATTTATGATCAGACTGCATTATGCACATGACCCAAACAGTTCTGCAGTGTTTGCAGTGAGATCAGGATCGTTTCTTGGTAGTGTTTAAAAATGACATCTGTACAAATTAGTTCTTTCTTTGTTTGGGAGTATTTACTTGAAAACAGAATTTTGTTTCTTAACTGAAGCCCTTTTCAACAGTGCAAGCAAGGGCCTAATTTGGCCTGCATAACCTTTGGTTTTTAAAATTACCTATGAAGCAAAAAGCACTGTTTAAATTTAGCCATGGAGGGCAGAGTTGTTACAATCCATAGTAACATGTAGCATAACTCTGGTTAGAGTGGATCTCACTGATGTTACTCCTGCAGATCTCTCCAAGTTCAGTATTGGAAGCTCAAAGTTGCTTCTCATTTTTGGAAAAAGACTTCTTTTTTTTGTTTAGAAAACTTTGTATAGGCTCCAGTCTATACATCAGTTCCCTTCCTGTTGATAGGTTCCTATTTAAAGTATTTTTGTCTCTAATTGCAATGAAAAAGCAAAGTAGTAAAACATTTGCAGATCAGTATGCTCCAGAAGCCTAAACATATGTTCCATTAGGAAATTTACTAAAATGTAAGGGTTTTTTTTTTATAGAATAGTGCTGTAAGTTATGGTTTTACGTTCAAGGTACTTATTCCTATTGATTTATTTATGCTTTTAGATGACTTGTAGCTTTTTTTTTTGTCATAAAAAAATAGATTCTGTCATTTTATTTAAAAATGTGGAAATTTGACTTCTATTTTACCTATTACTTTGTGAAAATCTGACTTGGTGGTTTTTTTTTTTGCCTCTATAACACAGATTAATTAGAGGAAATTAACCTCTTTCTGTCTGAAGAGTATTTACTGAGACTTGTAGGAGTACCTTAGACTACAGAAGAAGTCAAATGAGATGCCCTGGTGATTAACACAGTGTAAATGCTGGACTGAAGAAACTGCAGACCATTGACAGTGACAGAAGCAGCAGGGGTTTGTAGGATTTAGGCTGGATGTTAGGAAGAAGTTCTCCATAGAAAGAGTGATTGGCCATTGGGATGTGCTGCCCAGGGAGGTGGTGGAGTCACCATCACTGGAGGTGTTTAGGAAGAGACTGAATGGGGTGCTTGGTGCCATGGTTTAGTTGATTAGATGGTGTTGGGTGATAGGTTGGACTGGATGATCTCAAAGGTCTCTTCCAACCTGGTTAATGCTATTCTAACCTATTCAATTTCCTTCATATTTCTTCTGCTAGATGGAAGGTAACTTCAGCAGAATGTCTGTTGGGTGGTGGCAGTGGCTTTGTTTTCAGTGCAGCTTCAGAACTGCACAGGAGCATTCCAGTGGTGTTCCACAGAGTGGATGTGTTTGCAGGGACCCTTCTGTACCCAGGCAGTGAGGAGTGTTTCTCTCACTGACCTACAGGCTCAGGATTGCAGAGTTTACCCAGTCCCACTTACGGCGTGTGTATATTATGTTGCTGAGATTTAAGGCAATGTTTCCTTCTCTCTTTGCAGATGTACACTCAGTAACACTTCATAACAAGCTGTGAAGACAAAATCTGTCTTAGACAAATCTGGCAGCCTGGATAGCTGTTGTACACATCCCACAGTGGCTTAAACTTTCAGTTTCAGTGGCTTTTAGTTTCCCTCCACACTATTTTTGTTAAAAGTCTGTTGTGAGTGGGTGAGGGTTGCATGGGGCTTGGCAAGGTTTCGTGTCTATTCAGAGCTCTGGCACAGACCAGCTGAAGTGCTGGCTGTGGGAGCAGAGAGGTTATGGGGAGAAACTTTGTGCTTTTTTCTGCCCTTGAACTCCTGTTGAAGACAGTTTCTGTTGCAGAAAAACAATCATGGAGTAAAAAAATATGGAGTAAAAAAGCATGAAGCCATTTTACAGATTAAAATACAAGATGCTGGTCAGACGTCTTTGTAGAAAGGGAGGCTCAGTTACAGACTTGAACTGAGTTTGGAAACCTGTGTTTAGGGTAAGTAGCAGTCATGTTGTTTCAGACTCCATTTGGAATGACAATTTTTCTGCTTGCTTATTTATTTGTATTTTTGCCCTCTTTCTGATGCTTCATGGAGTATTTTGAGCTATTTAGAGAATTTAAAATATACAAATGCTGCATATCATAAATGAGTTTTCTGAAAGCTATAAAGGAGTTTCTTAAGAGGTGTCTTCATCATCATGGACCTGCCACCCAAGACATCATCTATATAAGGCACATTTATTTGCATTGTTCAGCATTCCACAGGATGCATTCCATACAAACTGACAAGCTCTGAGGTGTTTGTTTGATACAGCATTTGCTTCATGCTGTTGTACCATATTGTTTTCTCTTGTCCCCTTGTCTTGGAGGAGTATTTGGATTATCTGTTGTCTCTCCTCACTCATTGTTTTGGAGCTGCATGGGAATCTACTCCCTGCTGTTTCCTGGGTAGTGATGTGCTGCTCAGGCAGACAGATCTTTCAGTGTGTATGGACACTTACTTTATTTGCTAAATGTTCTTTCTCTATAGTGGACCAAGATTGATCTTGGAAGATAAATGTTCTCATAGGTTGCTCTGTGTGTTCAACTTACTGTTTGCTTGGGGTTGAGGGGAGGTTGGAAGTTTGTTCTTTCACAGAAGGAGACCAAAGGAAATTGTGTGTTTTTAGCACTGCCCTTGAATGGTCACTGAGGTTGAGTCTTGAGCACCTTCTGCAAGAGGACGAGGCCTTTTCACCAGAGAAGGGAATTAACTGCTGGGACTAATATGAAGCAGATATCATGGGAACTTCTGTCTGATGTGCCCCTGTAGTAGGAGCTCATTTCTGGTGCCCTGTGCTGATTTGGAGAAGTGATGCTGAGAAGCTTGTGCCATCTTATTCTTTATAAGAAATACATCACCTCCTAGATCTCAGCTAGATCCAGTGCTGCACTTCTTTAGAACCTTTTATGTTCCCCTACATTAAGGAACTTCTGTTTTTCTTTAGCATTGGCTTAGTAGTTGGATACCTTCTATAGCAAAGAATTAAGCAGCCTAAATATGTGCTGTGCATTGCCATCTCCTTCTGTACTGGCAGCAGAACAGTGGTGACTGGGAAATGGGGATGGCTTTTTAATGAGTACTTTTTGTGTGCTGGTGCCATCATAATATTTTTGTGATTTGAGTGCCAGAATGACTCAGTTTTATTCTGTGGTTCTTTCTTTTACCTAATGATGTTTTACTGCCTTATGTAGTTCTCATGATAGCAGGAATTAAATAACAACATATTGCAGAAATTACCATCATAGTTTTCTTTAACAATAGGCTTGGTTTTTTGTTTGTTGTTGTGTGTTTTTTTTTCCCCCATGAGATTATTTAGCTTCACAGGATATTAGAGGAAGGAAGCACTTTCTTTGGACTGAGAGGATATCTCTTCATGGATTCCCCTCGTTGTTACAGACTCACAGTATGATTCTGGGAAAATTATTAGCAGCTTTGTGTTTTCATTCGTTCATGCATAATGAACAGGCAGAAAAGACAGCTATTGTTTGACTTGTGCATTCTTTTGTCTCACTAGTGCTCCTTGAGATTGGTCTGGTGAGACCTTACTTCTGTCAGACCAGAGTATCCCTGAACCCCTTGCCCTGGGTTTGTTGGTCACCCTCTGACATTTGTCCTCTAACACTTTCCATAATTTACGACTGTTCATTTCCTCAGATCCTTCTGAAAAATGATGTATGAGAGATCCTTAGACTGTTAGCCCTGCATTTCCTTGAGTATAGCTTGAAAGTTCATCTGCTTTCAGACATTTTTGACATGTGTGAACTTCTTTTAGGCCCCAGGTAAAGGTTGTTTTTTTGATCAGAATATTGCTCAGGTTAAAATCTTCCACACTTCTTACATAAAATGGGCATTTCTATAAGACTTCATTGGATTTTGTCACCTGTAGTGACTCTCAAGTGTTGATTCCAAGTTGTATAAAATTCAAGTTTCCCATTCTTCTGGTAATTTTCAGGAACAATGGCTAGTGTGGAAATAAGAACAGTGAGAAAATGTTTTGGTTGTCCTGACTGGAAACATTACCCAATAGTTTTCAGGTTTGCCCACTGAGAAAGATCTCATGCACGTTAATCACGTTAGTCAACTTCAGCAGGTTTCAGGAGTGGGCAGAAATGTAAGTTCTTGGACTTAGAGAAGCTGCTGAAACTGCAGAGGAAGAAAGTAGGTAAAGATGACAGGTGATGTGAGAAGAATGGTATTTCCTTTCTCTTCTTTTATTTCCTACAGCAAATCAACTCTACATGTGACACACAGTGGCTCTAGGTGGTTACCTAGAGTAACCACCTGGGTTACTGTAGAGGCACTTGGGTACTTACCAAGCCCATTTCACTACAGTACCTCCAGCCATCTGTGGCCTTCTGGTGACTAATGGGCTTTCTCAGGGTTTCCTAATAGCTGCTGAATCTTCCTATTTTTTTTCTCATAACTTCTCAGGTCATGGCAAACTGACCACATGATGAAATGTGCTGTCAAATACACACAAATCGTAGAATGACTTAGGTTGGAAGGGACCTTGGAGATCATCTCCTCCAACCTCCCTGCTGTGGGCAGGGATGCCACTCAACTAGACTCAGCTGCTCAAGTCTTCATCCAACCTGGCCTTGAATTCCCCAGGGCGGAGACAACCACAGCCTCCCTGGGCAACATATTTCAGAGTTTTACCACCCTTGTACTGAAGAACTTCGTCCTAAGATCCAGTCTAACCCTGCTCTTCCTCAGCTTAAAAACATTCCCCCTTGTCCTATTGCTAGACACCCTTATGAGAAGTCATAGAATCATAGAATGGTCCAGGATGGAAGGCACCTCCAAAGGTCATTCAGTCTGACCTCCCCACAGTCAACAGGGTCATCCCCAACTTGATCAGATTGCCCAGGGCCTTATTGAGAATCACCTTGAATATCTCCAGGGAAGAGGCCTCAACTACCTCCCAGGGCAACCTGTTCCAGTGTTCCACCACCCTCATAGTAAAGAACTTCCTCCTGATATCCAATCTAAATCTGTCCTTCTGTAGTTTGAAGCCATTGCCCCTCATCCTGTCACTGCAGGCCTTTGTAAACTGTCATAGAATCATAGAATTGTTAGGGTTGGAAGGAACCTCAAAGATCATCTAGTTCCAACCCCCCTGCCATGGGCCAAGACACCTCACACTCCAATAGCTCTGTGTCCTTATGCTGGGGACCCCAGAACTGGACATAGTATTTCAGGTGGCAGCTCACAAGAGCTGTTGGTGAGCTATTGCACTGCTTGGCTTAAAGCAGTGTGTTGAGCTCTAGTGTTTGGGTTTGCATAGGGAATGGATTGTCAAGGATGCAGAAACTCATTTTTAGTAGTACTAGTAATAAGAGTAATAGTAATAATAACAACAAGAATAATGGTAAGTAGCCAAGCTACATATTAGCTTATATTAGCAGCAGTGTTATATAAAAGGCAACCACATAGATGAAAGGAACAAAGTTTTTTCTTTGGTCTGCTGTGAACAGGCCAAGAAACAGTACACTTACTGATGCAAAGGAAATTTGAGGTGCATATGAGAAAAACATTGCAATGATGAAAATCAGGAAGCAGTGCAATGAGATTGCCTGAGTGAAACATGGAGTCTCCTTCAGGAGAGAGGTTTAGAAACAGTTTGGGCAAACACCTGTCTGAAAAAAATGGGTGCAATCATGAGGCAAAGAAGAGATCTGTAGTTTGTAATCTGAAGCTTTTCTGTTGTTGTTGTTGTTTGACTTAAGAAAAGAAAAATGAATACAGTCTACAGACCATTTTGATGCTTGAGGCAGGATGTCAGTTTGCAGCTTGCTTCCCCTTCTACCTGAAAACATGCCTGAGCTTGCTCTGGTAATGTACTTAAGCCCTGCAGTTGTTGTGGTGTGGTAACAATATGTGATAATCTTATCCTTTTCTTCATTCTTTCTGAACACTTCCAAGTACTTTGTATGTTACCACATGTACATGTTGCCTGTCACCAAATACAATTGCTCCAGAACTCACAACTCCTGTAATCAGAGTTGTGCAAAACTCTTGCTTTGTTTTTGAGGGGCCTTGGCAGAGAGCATGCTGTGTGTGACAAAAACAATTACTGACTGCAACTGGCTGGCTGAGGGAAATAAGGAATTGAATGAGGAGAAAGGGTGTGCTAGGACTTTCTACAGATCACTTTAAATAATAATCTTTAAAGTTGGAAGGCTTAAACCTGTTTTTCTTGGCTATTTTGTGCTGCATGAAGTTGACAGTCTGGGAAAGTGGCTGATCACTGCTCTGTTGCTGAAATAAATTGTGTGGCCCACTAATTTCTGTGAGCGTGCCCAGTTCCAAAGGCACATCCTTCCCTTTCCATTTATGAACAATTTGCAGCCTGCAGGTAGCTGGGTATAGAGGTTTGTGAGCAGATGGATCACTGCAGGTTCCTTGCTCTGGAGGGAATTTAATCATTCTTCCACTCTATGCGGGTGTGCTGTGTGATCTCCATGTCAAACTGCAGGCATGCTGGCATCATCCTCACATTCACACCTGCCACCTGTCATAAACTTATTTACCTGGCAATGGTGCTTTGTGCTGGAGAGCAGATAGTGTGGCTGAGGAGGTTGTGAACATTGGAGCGCATAATAAAAGCGACCACAGTTAAAACCGGAGAAGGCAATGTGTCTTCTAGAAGACATCCCTCATAAGGAATGATATGCTTTATAAAGCTCTTTTTTGTTACTTCTGCATCCCTCAAAAAGTCAAGAGATAAACAATTCACTTTTTTAAGAGGCTGATTTTGAGTTTAGTAACGTGTCCTGCAGTCATGCTGGTACCTTGAATTTCTGCTGTATGGTTTCTAACAGTTTGATTTTGTTTTTCCTTTACTGAGCAGCATTTCATACCGCTAACATGTCGTTTCTGCTTCCCCCCAGATATCTTTCTTTGGATCAAAATCCCTTGGGAGGAGAAGTCCTGGCAGTCCCATGTTGAGCAAAGCTGAGTTTGTTGAGAAGGTTCGCCAGAGCAACCAGGCTTGCCACGATGGTGATTTTCATACAGCGATCGTGTTGTACAACGAGGCTCTGGGCGTTGATCCCCAGAACTGCATTCTCTACAGCAACCGCTCAGCAGCCTACATCAAAATCCAGCAGTACGACAAGGCCCTGGATGATGCCATCAAAGCACGGCTTCTGAATCCCAAATGGCCAAAGGTAAGAAAGTGTGTGACTCTTTTGGGGTGGTTATTTGCATATGTAGCACCTTTTGTGAGCAGGTGTGTATATGTCTGTACTGAAGCTTCTTTCTCACTGATATCTCCAAGCAATGATATCTTTTGTGTTTAAAAATTGTGTGACTTGGATTTCCTGTTGGGAATTAAACTGTTTTCTGTGTAAGCATGCTTGTCCCCAATAGGGGTATGATACTGTTGGGTTGTTTTAAACCAGCGTGGTATCTTGACTGCAAAGACCAGACATCTCTTCCAATGTTAAAAGTAGTTAGCATTCAGTAGCGCCCAGGAACATCCTGTTTGTGAGAAGTAGCATGGATATTCTTATTAGTAATAGTGCAATAAGGCTTTCCAAGATAGTGTTCAAAGTGTTTTCATGTTGTATGTTTTTGGATAAACATTGGAAGAAATACCTCTTTGCATTCTTAGTAAAATCTGACTCTGCCAGGAAATGTAAAGAGTAGGTGCTGTTGGTCGCTGCTTCCTTCTGGGGTTGCTTCCCACTAGCTGCAGTTCATTGCTTCAGTCACTGACTCACCTTTGGTTAGCCCAGGGACAGCGCCTTACATTCTAATCACCTTTAATAGCAGATGCTCCATGCTCCATTTCTCCTGTCAGCCCCTCACAAGGTCTCACTAGTCACTTTAGCTAAAGATGCACTTTTAAGAGCAGATTCATCACCCAGGTTCCTGTGTTCAGAAATGACAGCATGTAGCAAGCGTTATGCACTCCACTAGCTGCAGTCCACGCTGTTGAAGCTAAGTTTCCTTTTATTTCAAAGCAGATCACTAAAAGTCTTCTTTTCTGGTTTCAGTTGTTTATTAGCTTCTAGAAAACCTTTATCACACATTTCTGTAAGACTTTGTTAATTACTTTACCGAATCTCAGTTCTTCTCATTATCCTCTCCATGCATTGAGATTGTGTTATGTACCTTTACATCATCATTGCCTGCTCTCCCTGTTCTCATTGATCAGTGTGTGTATTTTGTCTGGATATTTAGTAGTCTGTTAACTGTAGCTATGAGCATTAAGCCTAGTGGCCAGCTGCTTAGGAGTTATATTTCCAAACTCCAGCATTTCATTTGCTGTGCTGCAGTGATGACCACATGCATTTTTCTTCAGCGTATGTCAGTATGGAAAAGTGGAAGCTCATGTAGAAAAAAAAATATGTATAAAATAGTGTTCTTTCCACTCACAACACAGGAAATTTCTCCTAGATACATGTAAATGGTTTGAGGATTCAGTGCTGTGAATATTTCTGCTGTTTCTGCAGCTTCTGAGATGTCATCTAACTGAGGTATGTGTCTGCTCATTCCACCTCAGGAGGAATGACAGGGATTGCATTACTCAGGATGCAACACCTGAGTATGTTTGAAGGCAAAAGACTGGTGCTATCTTTTCTGCAGTATGATGGCTGTGCACAATGTCACCTTCGTCCCAGCCTTCAATCATGTGCAGGCTGTGACAGCTTGTCTTTTGCACTGCTGGGCATGTCTTGCATTGATAATTCTCTCATCCTCTCAGCAGGAGAGAGAGCATCCTGCAGGTATTTTAATTCCATGATGCATTTTTCTGAAGGAAAAGAGCCTGACTTTTCCTCTTCTCCCCACACACCCCTTCAAAGTTTAGTTTCTTAATTCTGCAATTTCTGTTCAAGAAACTGCAATTTTATACCAACTTTCTCAGTCTGAGTTTCTCTTTTTAGTGAGACCAGAAAACTGATTAAGAGGAATGTTAGTGAAATTGTTTTCTAAAGCTCTACTCGTCCATAATCACAAAAGAAGGACCATAGCCTAGGGCAGATCCTTCTATTTTATTGATCCTGTTGTTTGGAGTTGCTGTCTTGAACTGAAGCACTTAAATTGGTTTTATTTTCACATTTGGTTTTCACACTTCACTTTTGTACTTTTTTTTTTTACACTTTTATATGCTGTTTAATTTTTTTTTAAAGGGCTTTAATGTGTTCTCCCTGTTTTATTTACTGAGCCTGTCTTCAATTTACTGTTCTTATCAGTTACATTAGAAAGAAACTCCTGCTTTGGCAGGGAGGTGATTTATAAGCCTGTAACTTTTGGGGGTCTTTTTTTTTTTTGGTTTGTTTTTTTGGTCATTAACTTCTGTCTTGTGTTACTGGATGACAGAAAAGATTTAGCTTAGATTTGCATGAAGGACTGTGTTTAAAATAAGAAAACTGCATTATTGTCATTGAAATCTGTATTTCCAGGTCAGTTGTTTTGAGTGCAGGGAGTTAAAGAGTATAAAAGCAAGGGTGCTTCTGCTTGGTTTTGTTTCCTGTTTCTGAGAAGTCTGGTAGTGATTTATTACAGAGCTCACTTAGATGAAAAGCTCTGAAAACACTCCATAAAAGAATACTCTCAGAATGCTAGTCACAGATAGATGTGTAACAAGACCTTTGAAATGAATCATTGGAATGAATTTGTGGATCGAAATATAAAGCAAGATGGAACAGAAGGTTTAGCAGCTAAAAGGCTAGCTGTGTTAAATGAAGGCATCATTATCAGCCTGTTAAACAGAGGAATAAACAATGTTTTGATGCAGTGCTAAGGTAGAATAGTGCAACAAAAATGATTTTAGTAATGGAAAAAATGAGGCTTTTTTTTGAGGGGAGACTGTATTATTGAGTGAGACCCCACCTGGAGTCTAGTTCTGCTGCCTGTAAGAGGGCCATGGAAATGCTGGAGTGGGTCCAAAGGCTGACATGAAGATGATTCATAGATTCATAGAATACCAGGTTGGAAGGGACTACAAGAAAGCTGGGGAGGGACTTTTTACAAGGATTTGTAGCGACAGGATGATTGGGAATGGTTTAAAGCTTGAGGAGGGCAAATTTAGACTGGAGGTTAGGAAGAAATTCTTTTCAGGGAGGGTAGTGAGAGACTGGAACAGGTTGCCCAGGGAGGTTGTGGATGCCTTCTCCCTGGAGGTGTTGAGGGCCAAGTTGGATGAGGCCTTGAGCAACCTGGGCTAGTGGAAGGTGTCCCTGCCCGTGGCAGGGTGGCTGGAACTTGATGATCTTTAAGGTCTCTTCCAACCCAAATAATTCTCTGGATTTATATGAAGTTAAAAACATGAAGTAACTCTGTTTTGATTCCAGTTTTGCTATTAAATGTCCACCTGAGCTTGTGCAAACTTGATTTATTCCATTTTTACAGAGAGTTGAGGAGTCACTTTTAAGGAACATTACAAACCTTACTGGTGGAAAAATTGGTGAAAGACATAAATGGTAGTATTACGATGACATCACATCTACACTGACTTAGGCTTTAGAAGAAAATGAACCATATTGCTAAGCTCCATTTGTCATTAATTTGGCTGCTGCACAGTGAGGATGACTTGGCACTGCCACTGCATCTTTGTTCTGTCCCAAGAATTTGTGTCAGTTTGGTGAGGGCTGGTTGCTCTAGTTGCTGGATCTGACTGTGCAAATCTCAGCCCAGGAGGGATGAGATGTTAAATGTTCCTTTCTGAGCTGTCAGCCCTCTCTGGCTTGTTTCCTCCACTGTGGATTGGTGAATTTCTCTTCGCATGCCCTTGCTTGCTCTTGGTCAGTGTCCATTTTTTAACCAGTTTCTCTGATTCTCCAAATAATTTATTCATAAATCAGCTTTTTTGTGTCTCAGAGACCTAAATAATATTTTCCTTCTTTTATTTGTCTGTGAGGAGCAAGGGCATACTGGGAGCCCAAGCCGGTGAAAGTGTCTGCCAGACTTGAAATTTAATCTCATTTTCAGGGTTTTTGGGTACAGTTTTTATCCTGCATGTCATCAGAAAGTTTACCTTGTACTTCTGGAAATGCCATGACACTTCTCAGAGGGATGGTGTTTTTCAGGAGACAATATCATTGTACATCTCTCCTGATGAGAGCCACTTCAGTGCTAAAAAGCTGGGAGAAGAGGCTTAATATTCTCAGCGGTGACAGAACAGAGTTCTCTGCTGGAATAAGTTCTGTCTCCACACTGGAAATTATTTAACTGGGTGATGAAATTGACCATTTAAATTCAAATGTTAGCTAGGATGAATGCAATTGAAATAGTGAAGTCTGTTGGTGGTACTTGTCTGTTTAAAAAGAATTAATTTTAATTCTGTTCCATTAAAAGATCAGGAAGGGCACAGGGAGGGATCAGTACCTGGAAAGCTCATTTGAGCACCCAGTTAAAAGTGCAAGCCTGCTAGCTTTGAAATCCACACCTATTAGCTAAGATGTACTCAATTTTGGAGCTGTTAGCAGATAGAGTGAAAAATATTTCTGCTTTCAACATGCCAGCCAGAGCCACTGCCCTAGTGTGATTAACATCTAAGTCAGTGCATGAGATAAACACCAATTACTTGCAATTATTTACTACTATGGGATGACAGATGATCTGCTTGTAGGGGATGATGAATTCTGCATCTCTCTAGACTGAACTGTATTTTACACATTTTTTTTTTTGGCATTTCCATGGAACAGTGACAGGAAACAGCAGCGCAGCAGAGGGATTTTGGTGCTTTCAGTGGCTGGAGCTCTTGGGTTACTCTTCTTCCTTTATGGAAAAAGCACAGAGGAGTCTTTGTTTCTTTTTTAAATTTCATTGAAGGGCACAAATACACATAGGTTTTCTGACTGAATTAGAAAACAACTTTCAGTCAGATGAGGCAGTGAAGTTAGACACTGTCCTGGCTACTGGGTATTTTGTTGTCCCTTTTCCCATTTTACTGACAGATAAATAGCATTAGCCTGCTTCCTGACTATTCCTAGTGATGGGGAGTTGTGCTTAGCCAGCAGAAAGGCTTCGGGAATCACAGCAGATGGGGGAAACCCTGGAATGGAGGCAGCTGAAATTTGTGTGGGATGTTTTCCTCATTTTCAACAATTACCTTTTTCTATTTGTATTTTTGTTACACAATTAATTCTAATTTTAGCTAGAACAAGGTAAGGTGGACTTTGGGGGCTACTTAGCTAGAACAAGGTAAGGTGGACTTTGGGGGCTACTTAGCTAGAACAAGGTAAGGTGGACTTTGGGGGCTACTTAGCCAGCCTAATATGTTTTGAACACAGAAATGTGAAGTTGGGCAGATGGTGTCAGAGAACATGCAGTGGTGTTCAGACACTTAGGAGAGGTCTGGAGGGTGGATTGTTGCTCAGGCACAGTTGGCAGAGCTGTCCCTGGATACTTCTGGTTTGTGTGTGTGTGCTACTTGTCAGTGTGAGACAATAGAATAGAATAGAATAGAATAGAATAGAATAGAATAGAATAGAATAGAATAGAATAGAATAGAATAGAATAGAATAGAATAGAACAGAACAGAACAGAACAGGAGGGCACTGTCTAAAGCTGAACACTTAAATCTTGCATATTTCAATATCAAGGTTGCTTTATAGATTAAAAAAATACTTATTATGTGATTTTTTTTTATTGGTAGAACATAATTGGGAAAATGTAAATTTAGGCATACAAAATCTAAGCAATTTTATTAATTAGCCAGAAGAGGGAGCTTAACAGGTACTGCTGGTGTTTTGTTTGAAAGGCCTGCATTTTAAATGCAGAGCCCAGCTTCCATTTCCTTAGGAAGCTGAAAAATTACTTTTAATCCAAGTTTTCTGAGGCTTAAGCTGCTAAATGTATTTTGCTTTCCTGAACTGGGGTAGGCTTTCTCCATCTGGGTAGATTTCTCTGGAGAGGCATCCTTTCTAACATCACACATCCAGGAATTCACTTGCTTTTGGGGTTTTGTCACTGGTTTTTTATTATTTTAAATAGATGGTCTGGGAAAAAAAAATGGCAAACAGTGTAGGAAGAACTGTGACTTGCTCCAGAGAAAGAAATGCGGTGAAGAAATGAGGGCAGACAGCATCAGGAGTCAGTAGTGATGGCTGCTCTTCATATGCAGAGGTTCTGCTTTCTCATGAAGACCGGCTAAGACCTGAGCAGTAACTGGAAGTCCATCCATACGTGCTCTCTTTGATCATGAGTTCTGGTGGTGATAGCTCCTTTCTCTTACAGAAAGCATCCCAGTCTGTGGTGGCAGTTTCCAGAGCTGCTGGTGCAGTGTTTTCCCATGTTCTCATGCTGCTGTTCTCTCTGTCTTGCACCCGAACCCCTGACAGGCACACACCTGCAAACGCTGGTTGAATCTCTCTCTTTCCTCCTTTGTATTCCCCCAAAGTATCAACCTCCTTTGTGCCACACAGTCACTTAGTGGCTGATTGATTGCTTACAGAATTAGCTCATGTTTTGCAGCTATCTCCCGCTTGGCTTTTGTGCAGCTGGCACGGGAACATCCACCTGCAGTTTCCATATTTGTAGTCAAACTAAGCTGGAGTCGGTGGGGATGCCTGGCTGAACGTGGCATGCAGACCTTGGCCTTCCACAACCTGTTGTGGTAGGGAAATTATCAGAAACACAGCAGCCTGAACGTGCCTCCAGAAATATATGAAGCATGGCTTGAGGAGTGCAGCATGCCTCTTTGAAAGCATCATGCTGTTCAGAACAGTGCTGTGCTGAATCTTCTGTGAATGCTGGAGAAACACGGGGTGCTTGCAAATGTAACACTTCAAATATTTTGTTCCAGAAAAGCTTAAATGACATTTTCTTCCCCCCCTGGTATTTAAAGTGACACTATTCTGTGTGGTATAAAGCCTCACTATCATCAAAGATCTGTGTTCTGGCCTTCACAGGGATGTGAAATTTTGGAAATCCTCTTCTTCAGTTGCATTCCAAATGTTAGGGTCTGCACCTGTCAAAAATTCTGTGTTTGTGCTGTGCTGGGCCCAGCTACACACAGTCTGTGGTCTCTGTTGAAATGAAAGATGCAGTCCTGTGCAGTATGTTCTGCCTTACTTCTCAGAGAGTTATCCTTGAATCTTTGTAGTTTAAAATGGATGTATCAAATGCTGCAGGTTTTGTTTGGTAGAGCAGTATTGTGATGTTTGTGTCTTCAAATAAAAGCAAAACCAAGGAAAAAAAGAAAAAGGAATTTTTAATTAAAAGCCCCCAAATCTTCCTTTCCCTCACTGCTGTTTCTAATAACCCCTGTGGGAGGCTGGTTCCAATCTTCACATTCTCTGAGATTTTATGAAGCATTTTCTGAGTTCAGAGTTTCTTTGGGGGATGGGGAGTGACAGTGCCTTAGAGAAAAAAAAAAACACTTTCTAGTATTTCAGAATCACAGCATTGTTGAGGTTGGGAGGAGTCTCTGGGGATGGACCCAGTCAAGCAGCTCCTGCTCAAAGCAGGGTCAGCTAGAGCAGGTTGTCCAGGCTGTAGTAAGGTACCTAAATTATACAGAACAGCTCATTTTTACAGGACAATAACTAAAAAGGTATCTGAACCATTGGAAAGGTGACATATTTCATAGAGTTATAGCATCAGTAAGATTGGAAAAGACCTCAGAGATCATCAAGTCCACCCTATTACCTAACACCTCATGACTAACTAAACTTCACTTGCCACTTCAAGTGCCATGTCAAATCCTTTTCTGAACACCTCCAGGGAAGGTGACTCCACCAGCTCCCTGGGGAGCACATTCCCATGGCCAATTGCTCTTTCTGGGAAGAACTTTCTTCTCACCTCAACTTCCCCTGGCACAGCTTGAGACTGTGTCTTCTTGTTCTGGTGCTGGTTGCATTGGAGAAGAGACCAACCCCCACCTGGCTACAACCTCCCTTCAGGTAGTTGTAGGCAGCAACAAGGTCTCCCTTGAGCCTCCTCTTCTCCAGGCTAAGCAACCCCAGCTCCCTCAGCCTCTCCTCACAGGGCTGTGCTCGAGGCCTCTCCCCAGCCTTGCTGCCCTTCTCTGGACACATTCCAGTATCTCAATGTCCTTCTTAAATCGAGGGGCCCAGAACTGGACACAGTACTCAAGGTGTGGCCTCACCAGTGCTGAGTACAGGGGCAGAATGACTTCCTTGCTTCTGCTGGCCACACTATTTCTGATGCAGGCCAGGATGCCACTGGATGCAAAGAAATGTTATTTTTTCCAAACAGTCTGTACTTGGTCTGTGGGAGCTGATCATCAATATGTGTTACTGAAACCATACTTTGAAAGGATTGGAACCTTTCAGATAATGAGAGTATCAGAATTGCAAACATATTCAGGATGGAGTAGATGGATGAGAAACAAGCTTTAACTTCTGGGGACGAGTCATTCAGTGCACTTTTATTTAAAGAAGGAGGGAGAAGGCTTATTTGTACGCTCAGATTTTTCTTTCCAGTGTCCTCCTTGGAAATGCCTGCTTCAGACAGCTATTGGCAGAGACTAACCTGGATGGAGCACTGGCCTTAATGGTGTGTTTCAGTCTGTGGTAGCATGAAAACATTAAGTATTTATCAGGTGAGGAGCAAAAGCTTTCTTTGTTGTGTTAAGAAGTGGTGGCTGAAATGCACTGTGTCCAAATCGCACAGACATTTCCTCGGGGTCACAAGAACCAGGGGGTTGGGTGTTGTGCTGCATTAGAGAACTTGTGTGTTAAATCCTAACTGAAGCCTGAAGTTAACTTCAAATTGAAGCCTGAATTTAGTTGTCTCATCAAACAGCCAGATGGTTTGTTATTGCACCGGCCAAACACGCAGGGACACTTTTGTCTTCAGAATTTGTTGTGTTTAACTTTCTGCTTGCCGTTTTTTTTTGTTGGCAACACTAAGCCCAACTTACCAAACAAACCAAGCAAACTCCTTTGTCTAGTGTACACTTTGCAAACTTCCAGATGTACACAGTCTAAAAGATATTCATACCAAAAGAGCAATTATGTGAAGTAACTTAAAAACATAAACAACCACCAAGCTCTGGCTTGCACAGAGTTTAATTGTAAATGTTACCATGGTGTTGTCTAAGTACTGTGGAATTTTCTAACTTCAGAAGTGTTCTCTGCCTTTGAGCAGCTGGGAAAAGAGATTCATAGATTCAGAGAATCATTTAGGTTGGTAGGGACTTTAAACATCATCTTGTTCCAGCCCCCTTGCCATGGGCAGGGACACGTCTCACTAGACCAGGTTGCTCATCCAACCTGGCCTTCAACACCTCCAGGGAGGGAGCATCCAACCTGTTCCAGTGTCTCCCCACCCTCACTGGAAAGAATTTCTTCCTAATATCCAGTCTAAATCTGCCCTCCTGAAGCTTCAATCTATTCCCTCTCATCCTACCAGTACAAGCCAGTAATAATCTCATCCTGGCTTTCTTTCATACCTCCATTAGGTACTGAAAGGCTGCTCTAAGGTCTCCATGGAGGCTTCCCTTCTCTCGACTGAACATCCCCAGCTCTCTCAGCCTGCCCCTACATGGGAGGTTCTCCAGTCTCAGATGTTCAAAAACATTTCTACACCAGGAAATAGCAGCCTTGGAGGCATGTGTGGGAGCTGGGGTAAAATAATGTGTGTCCAGGCATCAGCATAGGAGGTCTTCTTTGTTTGGTAGCTGCTGTGTGGTTGGAAGCCCCAGGTACTGGTTTGAGTAGCAGTGTTCCCTTGAGGACCACAGCAAGTCACTGAATGAGATGGAGCCAAGTGGGCCATCAAGTTTGGAGGCCAGGGTTCAACAGTGGTCTGTGATTATGTGCAGCTGTTAAGCTACAGAGCAGGTAGTAATGTTATTTCTTAAACAGGGATACTTTTTCATATCAAACTATTTTTGAGCTGCAACACCTTTTAGAGCAAAGGTGAAGAGTCTGGAGAATTTAGCTGATGCAAAAGGAATGCTCTGCATGGGATCTAAAAGTAACTAGGTGAATTCCTACGACCTCTCATCAGGCACAATTTTCTCTCACCATCTTCGTCCATCTCTTGCACCTTCTTTAGAAACATGATTTTGTATATGTAGGTGGAGAAGAAATCTGCAAGAGCAGAAAGAAGGGGGCTTTGGGTGTATGAAATGTGGGAGGGTTCTCGATGTTGCCATGTAACGAGGGAAATTCCACAAAGGGGCTTGTGCTGGGCTTGGATTAAGTGACTCCAGCTGTCGGTCACGTGCTCATGTTGGTCCTTTGACAAGGAAAAGGGACATTTGCTTATCCTCTTGTGTGTCTGCTGATGGCACATATATCTTTATCATCATCCCCTGGTGTGCTTTAGCAGTCTGTAAGCACCTAAAAGTTTCTCAGTGAACGACGAGCGCCCACCCTCCATGGCTTGTCAAGCTCCTCCGCGAAGAATGTGACTCGACCACGTAACTTTTGGAGTGAATAGGCCCCTTGTTTTTAATTTGATGAGCAAGGAACTTTCCAGTCCTGTCCTCCGGCTTACAATCTGTCTTTAATTTGCAGAAAGATGCATTCCAGTGTTTCAGGCCTAGAACTGTTGAAGGGGTTCCTTTGGCTTTGCTAGCACTTCGCTGCGTTACGTTATCCTGACATTCGTGTGTTCGTTTCTATCTTTCCATCTTCCAGAATCACAGCAGAGTTGAGGTTGGATGGGGCTCCTGGAGATGATGTAGTGCAGCCCCCACTGCTGAACTGAAGGGCCAGCTAGAGCATGTTGTCCAGGACATTGTCTCATTGGGTTTTGAATGTCTCCAAGGATGGAGACTTTGTGACCTCTCTGGGCGAAATCTGTTGTAGTCGTTGAACACCCTCACAAAAAAGGTTTTTTTGTGTGTGTTTAAATGAGATTTCTTGTATTACAGTTGGTGATCACTGCCTGTTTTCCATCTACTGAATACCACTGGTTCCATTCTTTTATTGTCCCCCATCAGGCATTCATACACATTAGTAAGACCCTCCCTCTCCCTCCTCTTCTCCCTCTCCCTCCTCTTCTCCCTCTCCCTCCTCTTCTCCCTCTCCCTCCTCTTCTCCCCCTCCCTCCTCTTCTCCCTCTCCCTCCTCTTATCCTTTTCTTTCTTTCTAGTCCATGTTGGGATGGATCCCCAAATGAATAGTGTGTGGTTTTGTTGTGATAAAGGGCCTGTGGCTGTGTCAACGTTCTGCACCCTTTCTCTTAGCTGTACTAAGAGGGATCAGAAAGCTGTCTTTCTGATAATACTTTGAATACAATGCCAAGCTTTTGTACCATTTATAGGAGGGTCTGTGCATAATTTTTCCCCTACATTTCATATTACACATTCTTAGGGTCTGTAAAGTGGGTGGGGTAGTTCTGTTTTGTTTTACCAGTTGGGAATAGAGGGAGAGAATTTGTCATGTTTATTGGTAACTCATGTTAGTGCCAAGCCGTGTTATTGCATCCCTGTAACATGGTCTTGCTAGTGTGGATCTGACAGAGCAGAGCTGAGTGCCTGCAGTGCTGTAACTGGAGCTGAGAGACCTGGCCTGGAGCATGACATCATGCTGATGTGATGGTATTGCTCTTGGTTCTGGACCTGGGATAGCTGAACACATGATGCAGGTTTGCAGAGGTCAGGCAGGGAGTCTGTGAAATACTAAGTTTAACCCAGGTCCTAGTTGCAGGAGCAGCCTTTCCTCTGTCAGGCTTTTTCCTTTTTAAATTAGGTATGTAACTAATGAACATCATGTAGTATTTAGGCAGCATTAAGGAGGCAGTGTTTTTCCTAACACTTAGATTCACTGGAGAAGTACCATACTCTTCTCTGCACCAGCAGTGATGGCTATAGGACTGCTAGGGGGGAAGCTCTGGTGCAGATAAGCTGTAGATGTGCTCTTCTCCCTAAATTCTTGCAATGATACAGCAGCAGCAGTACAACATGAGAGCAGAAGGGGACAGAGAGATGGACACAGACTCAGCAGTTTTAGACTAAACCTTAGCATGGGTTGTTACCTCTTTTTTTTTGCCTCCCAAACCCTGAGGAGTCACCAGATGACCTTTCTGATCAGCTTTCAGCTCTTCAGTGGTTTCTCTTTTCCATTTGCTTATTCTTAAAAAGAAGATATTTATTCCTCATTTTTTTCTCAGCATACAGGGATGGAGTTTCCTCATCTTGGATATTAATTTCTTTCTGAATCGTGGTGTGACTCAGTCTGAAGCTGCGGAGCTTGCAGACTCGGAACAGAGCTCACATGAGAGGGCGCTCTGTGCTTAGGGATTTCACGGCGCTGCCTGGGCTCTCATTTCAGTCCTCGATAGGCATTTGTATTTTTTTGGTATTTCTAAGAGGTATTACATTAGGGTTTGTTTGTTTTGTTTTGTTTTTTTCAAAGTTCATACTGTTCATACTGCTTTTTAATTTCTTTAACATCAAACTAGATACAGCTGGGAGGAGAGCATAACAAATCAGGCTCCCTCAGACTGTGCTGTGCATCACTGATGCAGAGCAGCAATGAGAGCAGCTGAGTCTTACACATGCTTTCTAGAGAAGTTGCTTTAAAACCTGCACACACATTCAATTTGCCTTGCAATTTTGTCCTTTGCTCTGTTTCTTGTTAACATAGTGTCTGCAAGCCCCTTATTCCCATTTATTTTTCTTTTTCCTACATTACTTTTATTTATTGTATTAATCAAATCCTAAACAGCTGTGCCTCAGGTTTTTTTGGTTGTCTTCTGCAGAAAATATTTTCATAGGTGTTTAGCATCCTGGATTTACACTGACTCTCCAAACTTGAGATGGAATTGTGGCTGCCCAAGGATTAGAATTTGAGCAACAAAAGAGAGAGTATCTTGGATGTTGTGGATTAAAAGGACTGCAGAGAGACTTCTTATTTCTTGAGAGTTACCAATAGGTGGCTGTATGGCAATAAAAAACAGGGGGTGGATTTTAGGATACTGGCCCTGGATTATTCTGTGATAGGTAAGAATGCCCTTGGAAACCTGCATTTCTTCTTTGGGTCCACAGTCTGATACTTCATGGCATGTCTGGGCATTGCAGGATCCTCATCACAAACCTGCAAACTCAGCCAGTCTCTGAGGAAATTAACAGAAATGGAGAGTTTGGGAGAACATGCAGACAAGAGAAAATACTAAAAATAGAGAAAGCAGAAAATGGCCTTGATGACAAGTCAGTAGGAAATACTTAAGGACATCATTTAGACAGCATACTGCACTGTGCCAGGTTCAAGAAACCCCAGCTAATTAGTGGTAGGGCTTGTTGAGAGCTGCATAGCAACTGGAGCTACATGCAGGGCTGAAGGGCTTTGCCTTGCTGACCTTGCAGCACACCACCGATTTGCTCAGGTAATATAATTCCTGCCATTTCCCTTCCTGCAGCCAAGCAGGATGTGAGGTGCACATGGAATGGAAAGGTAGGAAACACAGCACAGGGATAACTGCCACATTAAGCACAGATATTTTCTGAGTCAAAAATGTAATGACAGTTCTAACTAACAAAGAAAAAAGAAATCTAGCCATTATTATTATTATTTCTACAAATCCATTGTCCTCTCAGAGTCACTGCTCTCCATATGCTTCTGAGGGCCAAGGGCTCAAGCCTCTCATCTGAACTTTCAAATAAAGCAGGTGACATCCCTTTTGCCACAAGTGTCTTTGATTTCGCTTTTGCTCTAAAGAGCAGACTATAAAGTCCCTTCTGCTGTGGGGAGCAACAGAAATAAATTCTAGTAGTTGGGCTATTATCCACTAAGAGAAAAAGTTGAACGTTTCTGTCATATAGTCAACAGACACTCTACTTTTAATTTTATTTTCCTGATTTAAGTTGGTCTTGAACTCTTTCTGTCTTCCTTTCACTTTGGAATGGAAAGTTTGCATCCTGGAAGTCACATAACTGAATCTCTCCAAAAGTTACTAGAAATCTATCACAAGGTCCCAAAGATGAAACACAAGACTTGGGAGCTCTTCGGTGTGGTGATTTTTATAACGTCTGATGACTTTTCCAGAAGCTGGCAGAGGTATGCAAATTCCTCTATTACTCTTTTTCATTCTAAATCTGTTGAGGAGCCAGCTCAGAGCCGTCATGTTGATGCATATAAAGTATAATAAAGACATTACTTTTTTGGGGTAGGTATTCCAGTGTTTGAGAATATTCTCACCAGCCTGTGCAGCTGATGGATTTTCTTACACTTGCACTGGGCACTGGTAAGAGTCCTGCTCAGTGTGCTTGACAGGCCTGTAAGGAAGGAGACAAATGAAAACCCTATTTGTTAATTTGGACAAAAGTTTATGGGTTTATGATGTATTTTTAATGGACTTGTTAAAAAAATGTATACCAAGCCTCAGTTGTGCTGGATGCTAACAGAGAGAGAATATACTTTGATGAAACCTTTGTTAATAGAAGTTCATCTCATACGTGAATTGCAAAGGAACCTTCTTGCAGCACTGAATTAAGTTCATACTTGAGGCATAATCCTCTACCCTTTTCAGAGTGAAAAAGGAGATTTATTTTTTGCCATGGATTATGTAGTCTGTGTTTTGCTCGTTGTGGCTATCTGCGTGCAGGCTTTTGTCCTTTACCAACAAAGCACAAACAAAAAGATCTAGCAGAAAAGGGAATGAAAGTTCAGCTCCCTTCAGCTAATAGCTGCTGAGTACCAACTCTTCTTCCATAAGAGCTGCCACGGGGAGCAGGTTGTGGGTGTGTGTAATGGAGTTTAAGCACTGGTGGGTATGAGAGGTTTGAGGAAACAGGATGCATGGGGAGAGCATTTTCCTAGTGAATGCTTTACTTGATAGCTGTCAAAGAGATTCAGGGGTGTTCTGAGCTAGCGGTTGTACCTGAGCTGTTGTAGTTTCATTGACAGTGATTGACTTCTCCTCAAGAGCTCAGTAATTTCTGAGCCCATTTGTCCTATGGACCCACAAAATTAGAAGATAGTCTCATAGTTTGTGTGCAAACAGTAAAATTGCTGTGTGGAAACCAGCCTGGATGGTGAGATTGTTGCCGTTATCAGGGTCACTTTCAGGTGGTGCCTTGCTGGACAGCTCCCCTGTGGGTTGGGCACAGGATCTGTGGGTCCTGTCCGCTGTGCCCAGCCAGACCACTGGAATCACTCAGGACTGGAATTTGGGGCAGATTCCCTCGTTTTTATTTTCTTGTTATCATTTCTCAAATCATAATTCAGTCTTCACTGGTCCAAAATGAAAAATAATGGTCCTCTTTTGCTTTTTGTCTGCCAGAGGGGTGGGAACTGGGAAGCAGTGTGATGTTGGGTTCCATTGTAAATGTAACCTGTAGCCTCCCTCGGTTATCACGCGGGAATACCTGTAAGCTTCTTGATTGCCTTTTGTTTTTCCTTGCCTGGGCATCTTGGTTCTGCCTCTGACAGTTCTGCAGTCAGCCATAGTGTTCTCAGAGGTTTGTAGTCACTAATGGCAATTTATTTTAATGACAGTTTCCCCGAGTCCTCTCCCATGCCTTCAGAGACACATGTCAAGCTTCAAGGCCTCTTACTCATTTAAATCTTTGCTAGGAACACGGACAAGTAGTTTCACTCTGGAGAATTCAGATGTGCTACATGCTCATGTTTATTTGATGTCAATACATTTTGTTAAGTTACCATTGTTACCAGTGTGTTCAAGGAAATTACTTTTTATCATGAGTATGGTGGATATGAAATGCATGCAACTGTATTTCAGGGAGTAAATTTTTCATGATTATAGCCCTCGGGTACTAAATAAAAAATGTCAGCTTCTTGGATTTGGTTGCACTATAAAAGTGTGCCTAGAAATAATGGATTCTGTGACTGCTTGGGAAAGGACAGCTATAGTACTGAACCCTCCTAGGTTTAAAAGCAGAGAGTGTGTGCACTTAACTGCAGAGGGAAATGTTTGGTATTGCAATGTGCAATCATTAAAGCTTTGGAAAGCTGTAACGGAATAGGGAATGCAGCAGAAAAGGAATGTGAATAAGAGGAGTGTGTATAGTAAACATAGCTTTTAGAGACCCTAAATTAATGTTCCAGAGAATAAAAAAGAAATGGGTTGCCTGTATGATTTCATGCCCTCCCACATTTGTTCTGCTTTGTCTGACACTTGGGCTGCACTGAAGAATGAGACTGATTGTGGAGCCTGCACAGAGAGGAGTCGTAAGCGTCGGAGCTATTAGTTAATGATCCAAAGCAGCAACTTGATTCTGGCGCAGAAACATCCATTGTCTCTCACACAATTTCTCCTCCAAAATACTAATGCTTTTAATTTTTTTTTTTCCTCCTGTCTTCCCACACAACATTGTGCTTAAACTAGACACACACACACACACACAAAAATCATTGAAAAGCAATTTTTATTGTTGGCAATTTCGAGTGCTCAGCACTGTTAAGTACAATGATAATCACTCCTGTAGCTATAAATATTTTTTTATGCATTTGTAAATATGTTGTGCTTTGTATTGGGTTTTGGTGCTTAATCAAATAGGGAAGTTTCAAATATGTCTGAAAATAACCATCTGTATTTCACTAATTAAAAATTTACTGTTGCTTCTGTGAATTCATGTTTTATGAAGTAATTTGAATGTGGCAGATACAGATCTTCATTCTATTAATCTGAGAAATGAAAGCACTTATGTGTGGTGAGCTAGCTGCTTTTCCAAATGCCCACTAAAGGGGCTTTTATGTTAATTTAGCTTGTCTTTTTTTCCCCTTGCATTTTAGCACAGTAAAGATAAAGAGGGTGGTGTTTATGCTCTGCTTTAGGTGCTTCTGAGAATGTCTACGGATTGCTAGAAATCCCCAAATCCATGCAGAAACTTTGTTGCCTAATTATTGCCCTTACTGTGGTAAACATGCCAGTCCCTTGGTGTCTGGATGACACTCCATCCTTGTCAGCTATGCTGAGAAAAACGGTACTACAGAACCACTATACCTGCTAGGTCTGCTGTCTTCTTTCAGAAGAAACTGCAGACAGGAGCAGCAGCATTGCTCATGTATTCACACTCCAGATATTAAGTAGCCTTCAGGTTCAGACTGAGGCTGTATTTGAGAGACTGGCTCTGACCATGAGGCAGGGACAGTTGTATGGGAGCTTCATCTACTGTCTTTTAGTGAGGTGGCAGTCATAAAGATGGAAAAACACATACCCCCTGTGATCAAGAGTTACAAGGACTTTATTGCTGGAAATACACAGGAACCAGGCACAAGAAAGTGCTGTTAGTCTTGGAGTATTTCCCAGCTGCTAAATATCTAGAAACCTTTTCAACAATACCTAACAGGTTTTTGTTTTACTTGAAAACAAACACAGGATATGAATATTTCTCCAGTAATGTAGAGAAAAGCTAAATTTGCAGTCAGGAATTTGAGCAAATGTCCAAAACAACTGGCTTTTAAAAACTGAAGTACCCCCAATCACTTGCACCAACAAAAGTTGTTTTGTTTTTCCTTCTCCCCTCACAAAAATTAACCATCTGCTCATTAGATGTGTTACAAACAGGAGAGTCGAAGCGGAGCTGGTGTGACTCGCAGCTTTTTGGCAGATGCCGAGAGTCGTAAGCAGGGTTTAGCAGTACTGCTCAATAATAATAAGTGGTATAGACAGGCCTGTTTCAGAAATAACGTAACCATGTGAGAACTATTTACATTCCAGCAATGCCTACACTGCACGCATAGCAAGTTTAATAGCCAGCGAGGGCCTCTACCACATGTTGCAGGCACGTTAAATGCTGAACACCACTGGAAGACCATTAGGAAATTTCTGTCATTCACACCAATACAAATCGCAGCCCACATGAACTTCAGGACCGCATTCCACACTTCCTGCAACGCAGAATCACAGATTCATCAAATGGCTTGGGTTGAAAAGGGCCTTTAAAGGCCATCAAGTCCAAACATGTACTGCCAACAGCAAATGTGTGGTGTAGATGCTTTGCATCGATATGAGGTGCACAGTTTTTGCAACGAGCTAGTGAGCCTAAGGTAAGGAGGAGATTTGATAACTGAGAGCCTTTCACATCAATGCCTAACTGGGAAGTGGGTTGAAGTGGGCATTCAGCACACAATTTGCTGGCTGCAGTCATTGGGGAGCATATGGGCGGTGCATTCTGGAGTCTAAACCCTCATTAGGGGCATCTTAAAACTACAGAAAGTGACAGCTTTCAATCTACTGCCAATAAACTTTTAGGCAGCTGTAGGTTAACCTGCAGTCTGCCTTCCAAAAATGCTTCAGATATCTTTTATGGTCAAATATCTTTTCAAGATGTTCTGAATAGTAAATAGCAGGGAAATAACAAAAATCTAGCATTGAAAATGTTCTTCTTGTAACAGTGAGCCAACTGAGGGAACTGGCTGACCCTTTTCAAAGGATTAATTGAGACAATATTTGAATTAGATTGATTCAACCACATGATGAACTTAGCTGAGAAGTAAGAATGCAGTGAAGGTTCCAGTCATTATGTAACTGAACAGTGGTTGATGCTGAATAACCAGCAGTGCTCAGAACATTGGTGGCATTCTGAAACATAAAGGTGCTAAATAAAGCTAACCTTGGTTTTGAAATGGCCAAGGGTAATTGCTAATGGAGAAGATGATGAATTAAGATTATCTTCTGTTGAGCTGGTACCTACACTGTCCGCAGCTGTCACAGTGGTAGTCAAGCATATGGTGAAGGAGGATACCTCTTCAGGCACGTGGAGAAAAGGGTGGACACAGCTATTAACTGATGGCCTTGTTAGCCCTCTCTGTTTTGCTGTAGGCATTCCAACAGGGAAATTAATCATGTTGGGCTGTGTCTCAATTTAGGGTTGCTGCATAGAACAGAATTATTTTTCTTCTGATTTGCCCTACAAGGTAAAACCCATTTTGTTAAGTGTGCTGGAGAGCTTCCTTGCTACCGAGAGGATGATAAGTAATGAGTGTTACACAAGATGAGCAACTGATCTCATCTCCAGAGAACAATGGTCTGTACTGCATCGCCTGCTATTACCCATAGCAAAGCAAAACAAATACTGAGGCGGGAACGGAATACAGATTTTCCAAGTATTCAGGTTGTTAAAGAGTTAAAAACCCACTACGAGTAAAAGCAAAGAGGCATGCTTGGTTCAGAGGAGCTATGGCCTTGTACAAACAGAAAATATTTACAGGCAGGATAAGATATAAGAAAATTAGGAATGATTTGAAAACCATTTTCAAGTAGATGGGAAGTAAAATGGGTGTGAGCAGGAGAGAACACAGCACAACAGATGAAGCATGAAATAAGGTTTTGCAAGGGGAAAACCTTTCGGGTTGGAAGGTAGCCCGTTTCCCCACGGGGATTCTGAGGCTCTGTTTTGGTGGTCTGTACAGTAGAGACTGAGCTTTGGCAATGCGAAGAGCGCATGATGTCATTGGATGCATAACATATGCACGGAGAGCTAGTAAATGCTGTTCACACTGCAGCGTGCTGCCAGATGTGCGCGCCGAGAAATGGAAAAACAATCTCGGTAATGATACAGAGAAACGATAGGAGAATGGCCTGTCCTGAGCCTGGGCCCAGCCACAGCATCTGCCAAGTTCAGCTACGCTCTGTGGGGTTTCTCACTCCTAAGCCCTAGGTTCCTGCTTGCAGGAGCAGTCCATACAGAAGGCCATTCAACATTTTTATGTCGGTCCGAGATGAGCTCAGAGAAGTTCCTGTTTTATCCAGAAAACACACCTAGAGGTTCTCAGTATGAATTACTTGCAGCAGATGAGAATCAAAGGAATCTGCTCACTCCATTTCTCACTTTTTTTCCTTGCTATTATGAATGGCCACACTCACCGCAGGCAGAGGCTTCTGGTGCCAGCCACTGCTCTCCTTACTGATGTACAGCTCTCTACAGATTAACATGCTTCCAGGGATTATTTGAATCTCTTACTCAACAGTGCTCCACGTGCCATAAAACCAAAGGTGGGTTTATGTTTTTCTGTACTTTAGGGTGAAAATACAATTTCATTCAAAATTTTGAGGCCAACTATTGAGTATTTGTGTTCGGTACAGTATCTGTTATCTGGCCATCAGTGTACAGAGAGTTAAATACAGATTTGCTTCTCCTTCCTTCTGCACAGGCTCTGAGAGATTAAAGGGAGGAGGGGAGCTGCTGGAAGGCAGCACCAGGAGTATGTCTACAGAAAGTCAGGAATTCCTTATCCAAATGGGACAGCATTTCAAACTTAAGAGATTTTTTTTCTGTTTTGTGTACTTGTGCTAATTTCTTATGTTTACTGGTGGTTTTACCAAAAAGGATCCTTGCTAGTTCATTATAATCTTTCCAGTCTGTGTACAAGGCTACAAACAAGTCTCCTGCAATAGTCACACAGACAAAATTGTCTGGAATCTCTGGAAGTATGCTGGTTTTGAAAGGTCTGTTTAAGGTATACTCTGATCACTGCCTCAGAGGAATGTGAAATCTGTGACTAGCTGGGAGATTGTATTTTATGCTTGTTGAGCAGAAATTGTTCTTCTGCTGAGTTTTGGGACTGTGCACCACAGAGTGGATCTGCTTCCTCCTGTTTGAGATGCCTGAGTATTTCTGCCCTGCCTATGATAAAAGCAGCAGACAGAGACCGTGTCAGCACTGTGCGTCGGTGCTTCTTGAGCTTGATAAGTAAGGAGGCAAATTATGTTCTGTGCCATCTTAATAAGGAAGAGCACAGTCCTGTAAATATCACTGTGCTTGGGTAGACATGATCAATGCTCCCAGGCTGCAGACTCCAAGGCACAAACTTTTTAACAAGTGGCATCAGAAAGGAGTTTTCTTCCACATATACAAGAGACACGATTTGCTTTATTCCTCATTCTGCAGGAGGAGGATCTGCAAAAGGTATGTATCAGAATGATTTTGTCTTTTATGTCAGAAGGATCCAGACTAAGCTAACTAAATGACTGATTTAAAAGGCCAGGCTGTCAGAACTTTAAAATTATGCTCATTAGGCCTAAGCCTTTACACAGGTTAATTAGAAGGGATTTTTAATCAGAAGGATACTAGTAAGCTTCTCCTAAGTGTAAATACAAGCTTATTGGCAGCACTTTACCTCAATTGTGAGACTTGGAGAATGTGATTGGGTAGCAATGTGGAAAACAGGCACTCCACTCCTGAGAGCCTGTGCTGCTGTCATGTAGAGCAGAGTCAAAGTCTGTGGCTAGGCAGAAAGGACACATCAAACTAATCTGCTCCTCTTCTCTGTCATCACTTGTATATGCAGCACACGAGGAAAGCATCATATGCAACAGAGCAATAGGGCCTTTTGCTTAATTAATTCTCCCCTTTTCTTATTTTTGCTTATACCAGTCAAGTACTTCCTTCCCATGCTTGCTTTTCAAATATTTCTGACACACATTCAGTACCTGCTGTCAGAGCTATGGCACAGCACATTAAAGACACTTGCCACAATGTTTTTGCCATAAACAACTCCTTCATTACATTTTCTGTTTTAATAGTGTTTTCCATGCTTCTTTGGGATTATCAGTAACTTGCTGGTGAAGCACTTGGACACAAGTCAGTAGGAGATGTGTGTACAGATGGAATATTTTCTTAGTTATGATTCTTGCAGGTAACTCACCCCTTGCCTCTGCTGTCAGGCTTGGGTAGAAATTGGTGCATGGTTGACTCCTGTTTCTCCACGTAGAAAAATTACAGTACCTCTCCAGTCCTTATGTTCTTTCAGTATTGGATCTTTGAACACACAAAGTTAAGTGAAGCAGCTATGTTCTTCTGTAATTTTAGGCTGGAGCCAGCAGCTCTCCTGTTTATTCTGAAATAGTCATAGTTTTATGCTGGAAAATGTCATTGCAAGTCAGGTTTTGAGTAAGTGTTTTGTGATGTTGCAGTGTGCTGGCTGCTTCGTTGTAGAGAGAGGCTGACTGAGACTTGCCTTGGTGACTGTCAAGTTCTTATTTTGATGAGTTCTCCTAAGCTTACTGTACAAGTGAAGCTAAATAAAAGTGCATCAAACACTCTTCATCATGATGGTGAAGTGTAATAGACTATCTATACCCACTCCCTTTTTGAAAGACTAGGCTCCGTGAGAGCTGAGGGTGTGCTGCACCCCATGGGATCAGGTATGTCTGCTCACTGGGGTGAGCAGTAGTGTCTGCTCACTGGGGTGACAGTAGTGTCAGTAATGAGGACAATATAAGTTAAGTCTCCATCTGGACACACTTCTCCAAACAGCAAGCTGGACTCAACAAATGTGTCCAGAGAAGGGCAACAAGGCTGGTGAGAGGCCTTGAGCATAAGCCCTACGAGGAGAGGCTAAGGGAGTTGGGATTGTTTAGCCTGGACAAGAGGAAGCTCAGGGGAGATGTTATTGCTGTCTACAACTACCTGAAAGGAGGTTGTAGCCAGGTGGGGGCTGGTCTCTTCTCCCAGGCAACCAGCACTGGAACAAAAGGACACAGTCTCAAGCTGCGCCAGGGGAAGTTTAGGCTGGCGGTGAGGAGAAAGTTCTTCACAAAGAGAGTTGTTAGCCATTGGAATGGGCTGCCCAGGGAGCTGGTGGAGTCACCATCCCAGGAGGTGTTCAAGAGGGGATTGGACATGGCACTTGAAGTGCCATGGTTTAGTAGTCATGAGGTGTTGGTTGACAGGTTGGACGATGATCCTTGAGGTCTCTTCCAACCTTATTGATTCTATGATTCTATGAATTGTAGATCCCTTCCAGTTGAAACTATTCTTCTAGGAATCTTAGGTGTAACTCCTCAGAGAGTCCCAATTTTCCCTGCTCCAATGATTTCAGTGATGCTCTGTAGTTTTACAGCACCTCAGGGCTGTTTCCCACTTTTTAAATGGTTATTTCCAACACAGCAAGGACAAGTGATTCTTCACAGTAACTGTAGCCTAAAGAAAGAACTGCTCTTTGAACATCTTTCTGAAGAGAAAACTTAGCTGATTTTTGTTTGAGAGCTCAGTGGCTGTGTATCTGGAGACACTTTGTCGCTGTACAGAAGTTCAGTTCGTTCCTTTCTTCCGTTCTCGCCATGCTGCAGCGGTGAGAAGGGCTGGTGCAGAGCTTCAGCACGCTGTGGGCTGGGGAAAAGATGATTCTGCATATGGATGAATTGTGTCACATCTCTTATTCATATAGTCCCAACTGACTATGTGAACAGACACAAATGGAATTCCTGTTCCACATTTTACAAGAAAGTTCAGCAGTAGAACTGTCTATCACTGTAAATCAGTAAGAGAAGATTCCTTAGAGAGTTGTAAGTGCTGTTTCTGATGGTTACAGGATCTTCTGTGGAGTATCTCAGGGCTCAGGAAGAGGAAGGCTGGTGTAAGGTACCTACATTTACACTGTGTTCAAGAGAAATTTGGAATAGACAAACCAGATCTTTCACAATACAATAGTTTGATTGTGTAGCCCTTTCAGAGGAAACAAAAGAGTAATTTGAACTTAAACCTTGTGGGGTTTTTTTTAAGTTTAGGAAGCAAGTTGTGTCCTGAAAAGTGGGACAAATCTCACATGCAGAGTACGTCACAAAGCTCTGTAACCTCCTTATCCATTTCCTCTTCCAAAGGAACCTGTGAGCTCTAGAAGAGGTCCTTGTTAGAGCAGTGTGGGTTTCTTTCTTCTTTTTTCAGTAAGTACCCCTAAGAACCCCAAACCCAAGACTCAAAGCACCAAGACATCTGGTGGCTATCTCTGTCTGACACAGTACAGAAGTATGTCCCTTTCACTGGTGGGCTGTGGTCTCTCTGGTATGATCTACTTCTGTGGAAACAGTGACATTCTCTTGAATGTCAGGTTTCCCTGTTACTGGTGCTGCTGGTTGTGTATGGATGGTTCCTCTGCCACCTGCAGTGGCCTGGGACAGACAAAATCTTGATATCACAGTATCACAGTATCACTAAGGTTGGAAGAGACCTCAAAGATCATCGAGTCCAACCTGTCACCACAGACCCCATGACTAGACCATGGCACCAAGAGCCACGTCCAATCCCCTCTTGAACACCTCCAGGGACAGTGACTCCACCACCTCCCTGGGCAGCACATTCCAATGACGAATGACTCTCTTGGTGAAGAACTTTCTCCTTACCTCCAGCCTAAACTTCCCCTGGCACAGCTTGAGACTGTGTCCTCTTGTTCTGGTGCTGGTTGCCTGGGAGAAGAGACCAACCCCTTCCTGGCTACAACCACCTTTCAGGTAGTTGTAGAGAGCAATGAGGTCACCCCTGAGCCTCCTCTTTTCCAGGCTAAACAGTCCGAGCTCCCTCAGCCTCTCCTCATAGGGCTTGTGCTCAAGGCCTCTCCCCAGCCATGTTGCCCTTCTCTGGACACCTTCAAGTGTCTCAATGTCCTTCTTAAACTGAGGGGCCCAAGGTGCATTTAATTGCTGAGTGCTGCTGTTACTTTTATGTTTGATTACAAGTAGCAGGGGTGATCCTCTGAGGTTTTCTAGCACTTCAATGAACTTTCTTGGAAATTTTTTGAAGTCTTCTTAACACTTGCTGGTTTTGGTAATATGCAAATACCTGAAAGGAGAGTGCAAAGAGGATGGAGCCAGGCTCTTTCCACTGGTGCCAGGGACAGGACCAGAGGCTGTAGGCATAAACTGACACACCGGAAGCTCCCTCTAAACATCAGGAAACAATTCTCACTGTGAAGTCTGACCAAGCACAGACATGAGCCCAGGAAGGTGGTGGAGTCCCCATCAACAGAGTCAAAAGCTGCCTGGACATGGTCCTGACAGCTGGCTCAGGGTGGCCCTGCTTGAGCAGGGGTTTGAATGAGGTGACCTCCGGAGGTTTCTTCCCACCTACACCATCCTGGGATTCTGTGGTTTATTGACTACAGAAAACCTGCAGCCTCCAAGGTTCCCACAAAATGATCCAAGTGCTAGAGGAAAGTATGCTTTCCTGTTTTAGCCATGTCTGTTTTCATTCTTATATTTGTGTTTTCCAGTAAATGGTAATGGTTTAAGCTGCTGCTGGTTAAAAGGCAGGTCCTGCAGACTGGCTGGAGTTGCTTGGCAACGAGAGGGAGCAAGGAGGGAGGTGAGGAAGAAAGAGCAGCTTCCGAATATATGAACAAGAACATTGCCTCTGAAATCACTGGCATGTGAAACAGGAGAGTTGTCTCAAAGACCTACAGCATTTGGGAACATTTCTCAGGGACATCAGGGAATATTGTGAATATTGGAACATGGAATGAAATTATAGTTGCCTTTGAATTCTGCTACTTACCGTCAAAAATACTTATTTCTAAATTCCTCGCTCATGAGGTCCCCTTCCCCTCTCTGACTGACTGTACTCCCTTTGTATTCCCTGGTCAAATCCTCCTTCAGGGGGATTGCTGCCAAATCTTGGAGTCCGTCAGTGCTGCTGTTCTGTTGGGTGGCTGAGGTGCTGCAGAATACCAGGAAGTTTGGGTGCAAGGACAGGTGCCCACATACACATCAGCACACACAGACACACACCCCGCCCTGTGCATCTTCCCTTTTCTCTTCCCTTCTGAGGTGATGGTCTCTTTCCCATGTGTACACTTTCTCTCTCTGCCTGTCTCTTGTTGTGGCAGGTGGCTCTGGTGTGTCATGGGCAGATCCCCCTGTTGTCACTGGCCTTGGAGAGGGGCAGATCAGTTGCCCAGCTGTCCTGGTGTGATGCACGTGTTTGAGATTTACAGGTGATTTATTTGGCTCTTTGAGTGTCTGCCTTGAGAAGTCAGCAAGGGAAGACTGGGAGAATACCCTTCTCCAGAAGAGGACAGATAACAGAAAGTATACTTTTTGGTAAATAAATATTTGCCTCCCAAGCATTGCTTTGACCCACATCTTGACTGAATTACACTTGTCTCCATAGCAGCAGTAATTGTGCTTCCTACGGAAAAAGGGAGGGTGAAGTCATAATTAGAATCAGGTCCCAAACACGATGTTTTGTGCTCAGAGTCGTGTAATGAAAGAGCTGAAGCTTCTTAAGCCAATAACAGAGTCACAGTCAACAGTGGGAAAGCAAACACCTTCCTTGGTAAGAGACAGTTAGAACTTAGGGTATATTCCCTATCTAATGAATTAGATGCTTTGCCATAAGACTGTGACATAAATGTTTCACAGGCACATTACATTTCAATAATGCTTCTCTTCACCAATAAGTCACTAACCAGAAAATTTCCATTTGTGACTGAAACTTTCAACCTTAGGCTTCTTGGTCTGGAAGATCCCCACTTCTGTCTTGCAGGGTGCTGTGTATAATTAGGTTTTTGCCTTGCAAATAAAGAAGGACTTGTCTCTCTTGATTTCTGAATATTTTAGAATATCATAGAATCATAGAATTGTCAGGGTTGGAAGGGACTGCAAGGATCATCTAGTTCCAACCCCACTGCCATTAGCAGGGACACCTCACACTACATCAGGTTGCTCAGAGCCCCATTCAGTCTGGCCTTAAACACCTCCCTGGGCAACCTGTTCCAGTGTCTCACCACCCTCATGGTTCTCTCTAACATCCAATCTGAATCTACCCATTTCTAGTTTTGCTCCATTCCTCCTAGTCCTGTTACTACCTGACATCCTAAGAAGTCCCTCATCAGCTTTCTTGTAGCCCCCTTTCAGATACTAGAAGGCCACAATAAAGTCTTCTCAGAGACTGAAGTGTGTGCCCATGAGGAATGGGAGTGCCATCTCTGTGTGTTTAGTGACGTCTTCCTTGTGTTGGGTTTGTCCCTGCTGCAGATGAGGTGAGTGGTTACTCTGTTAGTATTAGACTCACCTGTGTGTGGGCAGAATTCTCTCATGTAGAGACCTGGAAAGTACTTCTGTGTGTCTGCAGGCATCTTCCTTGTTGTAGTGTTGAGTATTGAGTACACTGTGTGTGATGGGGATGGAGCTGATTTTCTTCATGGCAGGCCATATGTGACCAAAACAGTGTGGATAACACACAAATGTTTTAGCTGTTGCTAAACAGTGCCCACACAGCATCAAGGCCTTCTCTGTTTCTTCCTCTGTGACAGTGCTTATTTCCTTGCACCTTTGCTGTTTTACATTCTCAGTGTGCATGCAGAAGTGCTGACCAGCACAGCTGAGGTGCCAGCAGAGACCCTCTTGGTATGCTGTGGAAGGAAAGATGATGGAAGGAATGGGGCAGTGTGCTGGTCTCTGTTTTTAAGGGACAGGCAGTAAGACTTGTTTGGAATGCCAAGGGGTGGCAGAGTGAACAGTACAGTATTTCACCATTTATTTTCCAAAGAGTGTGAAATGGATGGAGTCATGAGACATGATCCATTAATTAAGAGAACTGCCTCATTTTAGGGTAGAAGCCTCAATTGAGGTAGAAAATGTGGACAGGCATTTGCATGGTTTTGTTGTATTTATTTTCCATACACATCCCTGCCTCACCCATCTCTGCATTGCAGGCAAATTGGTGGTGGGAATACTGGCTGCCTCCTGTGTTTCTGCTTGTCAATGATCTGCATAACAGAACCATAGAATCATACAGTGGTCTGGGTTGGAAGGGACCTTTGAAGTTCATCTAGGCCATCCCCCCTGGTGTTAGACAAATACCGCTCCAAGCCAGGTTTGGTTTCTGAAGAAGATGTTTACAAATGAGTGCCTGGAAGCCAGGGTGATGAATCAGAAGGAGCCAGACATTCAGTGCAGTGCCCTGTGTTCCCTGTGACCAGTACGGAAGAGAAGTCTGTGCAAAGGTCCATTCTCTAAGTCCTAGCTCAGGTATCAATACTAGAGGGTATTCTGTATCACCACAAGATTAGCCCTAATCTTGTATTAACCTGCTTGATCATTTTGTGGTACCACTGAATAATTGTAATTAGTAACAGGCACCTTCAGCCCTCAGATAATTTGACTTGGGTGATCACCTCGCTCCCTTGCCCCTCCAGCTTCACAACTCCAGTTGCCAGTAATAAATGCTCTAGGGTTTTTTCTTATCTTGGGTTCATTTCAGTCCTGCATCTCTTTGATCTAAGTAGTGCTACAACTCTCTAATTAGTCTTAAGCAACCAGTTTTTCTCAGCTGCTTCTCCTGTCAGAACTGGTATTTTCCAGATAAGTATATCCTCGTTTTTCAAAGCTCTCTCCATGGCTTTTTCAGCCTGGATTATACTCCTGTGAAAAGAGCTTTTTCTGCTTGACCAAACAAAGTATTTTCTGAAGTGATTTTCAGTCTTTTGAAGAGAGTCAGCTGCTGAGATGTGAACCCCAGGTAACCTAATAGTGAAAATAATCCATGCTACTGCTATACAGCATAGAACAATCAATCTTTATTATCAGGAGAACAGGGCAAAATACTATAGTCTAGTAGCAGAGTGCAACAGGAGCAAAAGGTAGATGGACCAGAAGGCCAGCATCATATGCAAAAGCTTTGCAGGACCTTGAACTGTTCTCCAGCCTATAGTATTCCTGTTCTTCACTGAGCACTCTCCAGTGCTCAAACTATGATAACACTAAGTGACCCCAGCGGTTTTCATTGAGCTTTGTACTCCTGTCTTCTTGGCCCAGAAAGGAATGGCAGATCATGTACCCAAAGCACCCTTGGTGTTGAGATTGGAAGGAAATTTTGATTGTAAGTTGCACAAGAACTTGCCATGAATTAACACCTAGATATGAGTTAGAATTTACTGATCTCTCATGATTGGGAGAAGTGGGATTCTTTTTAGAACTCAAATTACTACACTTAAGGGAGTTTTCCCAGACCAGGAGAATTTTCTGACACACTTCCTCCCTTTCACACTTGTTCAGCAGCTGCAGTAGCTCAGATTCTGATCTTCACACAACTGCAAGGTGCCGTATTTGCCTTCAGTGTGGCTGGCTGAGGCAGACAAAGCAACAGACACAGAGTTGTAATGAATTGAAAGCTGCTTTAATAAATTTAGAAATAAAAGGATTCAGTTTTATTATGCTTCATGAATTTGCCAAGGGACTTGGCTATTAGGAGCTTGATCTACATGCCTCTTGCTGTGCTGGTGTTAACTGTTAATGTGCTGGCATCTTGCAGACTGCCAGTCCAATGAGTCCACAGGGAAGTGTATGGCCTGAGGTTGAGTTGTTCCTCTGAATGTTGCTGTAGCTGCTGAGTGCTGTCCCATTCAGCTGCTGGCTGCACTGCAGAATGACACAAACTAAATTCTTACATGCATTGAATAACCTCACTTGCAGTCTGCTCACCAAGCCATCTCCACCAGGACTTCTTTCTCCTTGAAGTATGTGTGATTGCTTCTAGGGGATGCACTTTGAAGACAGAATGTCAAGGTGTAACAAAGGTATTAGAACTTTAAAGGTATTGAAAATGAAAGGTTATGCAAAGAAAAGAGAGGGTATATCAAGTAGTTATAGGTTCTTGCCAAGGATTACTTTGGAAAAGACACTTGAAAAGATTCTTTTAATTGAGTTGTAAGGTATGTTTAATGACACAGCTTTCTTCTATGTTAGCCAACATCTTTAGCAGAAAATACACCAAACCCCTGTGTATTAGGCACTATGTTCTGCACTGTCAGGTCCACAACCTGAATGTTAAAACTACTGGTAAATCAGGGAATTATTTTTTCTAAGGTGTGGGTGTAGGTAGTAATTTGTGCCAGCCAACCAAAATGTGGACTATTATTCACTTATAAATACTGGAGGCAATAAAATATTCAGCCTTATCAATGTATGTTTGGAAGAGAAAGCCCTGCTCCCTGTGAGCTTATGCCACAGAGTCCTGAAGCCTGAAGCTCTCACTCTGAATGGATTTACAGCACTGCTGCTTACAAAGAGATACAGGCTCCATGAACAGGAAGATCCTGCATGGGACACAATGGCACATGGCTTTCCAGACACCAGCAGTGTTTTGAGCCAGGGGTGCTGGGGAGAGAAGCTGGCTCTCACTCTTCAGCTATTTCACCTTCAAGGAACTAAGAGGCATGTAACTTTAATGGACCAACATGATCTTCTACTTCATATTTGTATTATTAAACACCTTGCCCACTGATTCCAACTGAACTTTACAAAGCACCAGCACTTGGAATTCTTTTGGCTTTGCTGATTACTTGTGAAAAAGAACTGGTTCACTTTGAAATAGACATGAGGATTATGTTCTCCTGATGGAGGAGATGAAGATGGAAGCTGCCAGCATAAGAGAATGGTTTCAGTGTTTTCTGGCAATTGAATCACTACTTATTGAGTGGTTTCCAACCTGGGAATAGAAACTGGGACCTGAAAAGAACAAAAGCAAAAATCTTACTGCATTTTCTTGAATCTTGAAGAAGACGGGTAACTCTCAGGCTTTGAAAGAGTGGAGAATGTTTTCCATTGCCTTCAGATACCAGGCATTTATACTGCCTTTATTCTGGATGTTTTCTAGGGCTTTGAAATAGTGCCAACATTTTTTTTTTTCCCCCTTCAATAGCAGAAAAAGAAGTTTAAATTTAGCAGAAATGCCAATCACTGGAGTAAGAATTAAGGTTAGGAGTGAACCAGCTCACTCCCTTTTGTGACAGGTGTATGCGCACAGCTCCTGCTTTGCTTCCTGTTAATTATCTTTACTCAGGAATAATTTCAAAAACCTCCTGTTGATCATGTCAAAACAACACATTTTGCAATCTGTCCATGAATTAAATTCAGCTTCTTTCTGACAGCATCATGGTGAATGGCATTGTCTGATTCTGAGCGTTTATTTTCTTCACTTGAGGACCAACATTTAAAGAACTCTTCAGAATTGTCAGTGCTGGCGTTTAAATGGATAGAAGTCAATGAGTCTTGGGGCACATGGGCTCCAGTGTTGGAGCAAGCAAAGGGCATAGCTCTGTGACACAGCAGCTCTGGTGAGTAAAACCAGATGGAGTTGGTTTTCTGAGCTGCCACACCTGCTCTTTTCTGTCCCTTCTGTCTTTCAAAGGTGTATTTTTCACTTGCATCTTCCTGGCATTTGAATTTACACCGTGCTGCCACAAGCACTGTCAAGCAGTCCGGGTGAAGATGTGTGAGCAAAAGAAGCACACAGCTGAGAGCAGGTGTTTCAGGGTAGTGCAGGACAAAATGTCAACCAACCAGTGGTGGCTCTGTGACCAAGGCTGCTGCACTCTCAACTGTCTCCTGAGCTCTGTCTGCATTTCAGAAGAGCTGCAGTCCCTGTGAGAGGAGTACATCCTCTGCCCACAGAGGCTCTGAGCTGAAACATTCCTGTGAGTCAGCTGCTCCTGTCTCCATGTACTCTGAGGCACTATCCTTCAGGACTGAGAACCGCAAGGAAAAGCAGCTGAGTGTTGTAATCCCCAAGGACCCAGCAGGGAAGATTGGTTTTGATGTCACATTTACCATTACATTTATGGTTTTCCTCTGAGCTGCTGCACTGCTGGTCACTCACTGTGACTCTGCACATTCCAGCAACAAAAGACCCAGTTAAATGGCGTTGTGTCCATGTAGTGAGGATTTCTACTTGTCCTGAGTCTCTCTCTTCGTGCTTTAGAGAATTGAGAACAGTACCAAGAGCCCAGGCTTTTCAGTAATAACATAACCTGCCTCTCAGCAATGGCCTCAATGCTTCTGCCCAGCTTTGCCTTCAGCCTGCAGCCCTGTTCTGGGTGAGAAAAGTATACTAGGACCAATACTTCAGACAGGGAATAAATGTCGAGCCACACAGTGCAGCCATGAATTTCTGGTTAGAGTTCTTGAGCAAGTAAAGGAGCAGTGAGGTGCTGGATCTCTCCAGGGCTCTGCCTTGGGTCTTCTGTTCTTCAGGAGGGGCATCGCGTGTGCCCGTACTGTCATGGTAGGGCAGCGGCTGGCAAAGAGGCTGCAGGAGGCTCAGCCACTCGGAACACGGGTGGGACAGCGGCACGGACGGACTCTGTGCGCCTCTCCCGGGAGCGAGCAGCTTCTCTGGACGGCTCTTGGCCGTTTTCTGGGCAGGGCGCTGAGAGGCCGCCTTAGGGTGCGGGCTTCAGGAGGCGGGGTGTGCTCGGTGACCACTTCCATAGCCCCATCGACAAGCGGTGCAGAGATTGTGCTTTGTTACCGCTGCTGGGCCGAGCCCGTCCCCTCCGCGTATCGGCCGGCTGTGGCCTCGCGCCCGGGCACGGGCGGGGCCCGGTTGTGGGCGGGGCCCGGTTGTGGGCGGAGTTCAGAGGCGGGGCTCGGGGGCTCCCGGCCGGCGCTGGCGGGGGGGCCGCGGCGGGGCTCTGCCGGCGCCCGCGCCCGTCTCTGCCTCCGTGCGCGACGGGGCTAGGGTTGGGTGCGCACTCGGCGCAGGGCGGCTGTGCACGATGTGCCCGGGAGCTGCGGCTCCCTGCGGGCCGCGGGCGTGAGGCGGTGCTGGCGGGGGCGCGGCGGAGCGCAGCGGCGGGGCTGGCTGCCGCCGGCTGGGGACAGCCCCGCTCCTATGGCCCGTTCGGCGGGGCCGGCTCCTCTCCCGCGGACGCGGCGGGGCGCGGCGCGGGCCTGGCGGCGGGGCTGGGCAGCATGACCGCCGGCTGCCGCCCCGCTGCGCTTGCTGCCAGCACCCAAGCGCGACCTTGATGCTCCGCGTCCCCGCTCTACAAATATGATGAAATGGCAGCCCCGGAAGAAGGTGGGTGACGAGGAGGGGCTGAGCCGCGGCCAGCGCCCCCAGGGTGGGCTGCCCCGGCAGCCTCGGGCGGAGCGGCGGGGCCAGGTTCCCGTCCCGGTCCCGCTCCGCGTCACCTTTCGGGCCGTCGCGGGAGGCATCGCGAACTTTTCTTTCTCCCCCGGCGGTTGTCGCGCCCCGCCCCGCTCGGGACGCCGAGGGGAAGGGGCCGGCTCCGCCGAGGGGCCCGGG
Source organism: Dryobates pubescens (assembly GCF_014839835.1). Taxonomy (NCBI): domain Eukaryota; kingdom Metazoa; phylum Chordata; class Aves; order Piciformes; family Picidae; genus Dryobates; species Dryobates pubescens. The sequence continues at coordinate 4,308,767 of NC_071636.1, forward strand.
CTGGGCTGCGCGTCCGCCGTTCTCTCCGCCCGGCCCGGGCGGTCCGACTGGCTGTCGGGCCGTTTCCTAATATGGCTGCTTGGCTGGAGGAGCAGTCGCGGGCTCGGTCAGCGGCGGGGCCGGCGGTAACGGCGTGCCCGGGACGGCAGCCCTGTGCCAGCAGCTGCCTTGCTTGTCCGTGGCGGCATCCTCGGCTGGCGGCGTGCCGGGCCGGGCGCGGTGGCTACGATTCGACGCCGGGCAGGACGTTCGGTGCTGGCGCGCTTGGCATCGCTGTCTGTTGCCGTTCTTGTCCGGAGAAGCCTGGAGAAGTGCGTGTGCCCCTCCGCAGCACTGAACCCGAGCTCTTGGCAGCTTCGGGCTCTTAACACTTCTTATTTGCTTCTTTTTTCCCCTTTTCTTATTTTTCTTTCGTTTGTAAAAACCTGCTTGAACCAGCAGGGCTCCTTCTTTCTTTGTAGCGTGATGTGTGATACTGTGTTTTACATCAGGGAAGAAATAGAAATCATATGTGAAATGCATGAGGGCATCTCTGGCTTTGAGTGCTCGAGAGTGAAATAAATGGTGTTTCAGAAGGGCCTGATTGGAGCCTGTGTTGCTACTGCATCTCTGGGTGATCTGTCAGGCTTTGTGTCGCTGACACCTTGGTTCTCTTCAGCTCTTCTGAAGCTATTCCTTAGTTTTTTCGTGCAGGCAGTTGCCTCTAGTGAGAGGAGTTCTTCAGATCATTGTGTCTTCAGCAGGATGAGCAGATGATGGGCAAGCTTCATGGCTATGTCTGTGCATTTTTGAATCCCCTCTGTGCCTCCTTTCAAACTGGTTTTAGGATGTCTACAAGCTATAGATTTTTAAATGTCTGTTTTTACTATTTTGAACTGAATGTGCAGTCACTCCTGTGGTTATGGCTATGGAAACCCCTCCAGGCCATGGTTACAGCAGTATTGACTGAACCACTGAAATATTATTCTTGGCTGCTGGCTGGGCTCCTCGGCTCTGGAAGATTCCGTTTCGAGTGTCAGGATTCACTCTGCAGTACTGGCTCACCCAATTATGCTGAAATCACCATGTCAGATCAGTATTGGTTTTCTCTGCATTATCGTCTTGTGTCCAAATCAAGTTGATTTTGGGCAGCCAAGTTTGATGATGGAGAGGGTATAGAGGGTAGCTGAACTCATCTGAACTGTCAAGCATCTTACTAGTCCAAGCAAAAAATAACTTCTACTCCTGCTATGATGTGATGGAAAGTATGTTCATGTTGGAATAGGGTCTGTTTTCTACTGTAGTACCAGTAAAGTCTCAGCAGAGGTTATTCTGTCGGTGTTGCCAGCACTCTCACGTGAGCCCAGCCAGGATTTCTGCTGGCCTGGCCCGAGCGTCTTTGTAGCCTTCAGTCATGCGCTTCCCAGGGCGCTCAGGAAAATGACTCATGCAGGCCCCTCCAGCACTGCTGCTCTGCTTCCTAACGGGGCTCAGAGTGGGAAAGGGAGCAGAGGAACAAGAATCTGTAGCCCTTGGTCGTTCATAGCTGTTGGTTGTTTCTAAAAGGACTTCTGAGAAGTGATTTTTCTGCCTCTTCCCTCTTAAAACATCTGAGTGTGAGAGCTGGCAGTGCAGAGCTGAACACGTTTGCTGCAGTACTGAATTGGGAGCATTATTGGGTTTGTTGTATTTGCACTCAGGTTCTTTTGCCTTGCCCTTTATTTATTTTCATTATCAAGTGTTTAAGCTGTTACGTTCATTTACACCTGTTGAAGTGTGCACCTTAGGATTGTGTGCAGTTTACTAGTCCTGTGTGTAAACCTAGAGTAATCCCCTTTGTTTGGTGATGCTAAGGTACACCTATCACCTATGGTGTGTGAGGCATTATTTTGCCTTCAGCTAATGAAAAAAAAAAGAGTTTTCATGTCTCTGAAATACTGTTTCTCTGTTGTAAACCCCATATATTTTTCTAACTGTGGAAATTTACTGTTGTGTGTACTAAATATGTCTGCAAGCACCAGAACTAATAAAGGCTTTTCTTTTGTGGACTTCCATAACTTGCTTCTGACTCCTTTTCTCTCTGGGCTTCTCCCACATCTCTATGTAGCAGATGCCTGGTTCAGAGCACTGTCCATCCTGGTACCCTGGGCAGCAGCTGCCACTGGAATATGTTTCTCTGGCAAATAGTCAGTGGACCTGAGAGCTAGTGGGGACAGAGGCTGCCAGTGTGCTCCATAAGTCTATGTCCCGGGGAAGCCAGGCTGAAAAACAGGTGTAGTATGATCAGTGCATAAGGGTGAGCACAACTGCACCAACAGGCTGTCAGGAGACCAGTAAATAAATTATGATGATCTGGGTATAGATATGGCTGATGGGTATTATATTGACTGTTCTTTGAAAAGCAGAAAATTAGCCCTGTTAATATGTCAAGGGGCTCAGGCTGCAGGAGTTACAGCTTTCTTTACAGTCTGCCCCTTAGCACAACCTCTTTTTGAAGCATCTTTCAGCTTCAGGGCACAGTTTGCTGGCAGGATGAGTGGCTGTGCTCGGGGTGCTGAGGATGCTCAGCTCCCCCGTGAGGGAGGTGCTCTCTGCTGTGGGGCTTTGGCTGGACCTCATCACTTCAGGCTCACCTCAGGCTGCCCGAGACCTCGCTGACTAGGATTTGCTGCAGCCTCTCAGCTGAGGGAAGAGGAAAATGGCTTGGGTGGTGGTGCACTCTTGTTTGCTATTGCTGATTCTTTTATCTCTGAATAGTAATTATACTACTAATAAAGCTGTTATGGTCACATAATGGCATAGTGGAGTTCAGATGAGAGAGTATTCCTTTCAAAGCTGTTAAAGCCAGCAAGTTGAGAAAGGTGGTGTTTCAGATTCATTGAGTGCACCTTATTTGTTATGCAGGAGCAATGTGGAGAATTTTGCATGCTTGAGAAGACTGATAACAGAAACTGTTCAGATGCTAACAACAAACTGCAAATAGGAATCATTTGCTCCTTAGTTATGATGAGTAAATGCTTGAGAAAACCTGAAATCACTGACTGTGTCAGGTGCAGATTTTGTGAAGGATTCTGTGAATCATTAGGAACAACACAGTGATGAACCTACAGTATCCCTTTGTGACTGACATGCAAAAGTTGGGTGTGTTTACCAGGAGCCTTTCAGTGAGAGGATTCATTCATATTCACCAACTCCTCTAGAAACAAGTAGCATGTTCAGTTTTCCTGCAGTACAGAAGAGAATATTCTCTTAGGAAATTCATGCAAATCTCATTATATTTCTGCCACAACTTATTTTCTTTGAGATCTGTGTTGGGTTTTGAATTCTGGGTCTATAGTGTTTATGCTCTGTTAAAGTCCTCACTTAGGATTTTCACTGTGTGCTCAAGGGCTGTGACTGCCTTTTGTCTTGGGCACTGGGATTCCTCAAAAGTGTAACAGCAGAATCCGAAAGCTCAGCCTTCTGGATTTTTGGCAGATTCCCTTTCAGCCTGTAGCAGTTCACCACAGTTCATGGCTGTATCCTGATGCTGCTTAATCTGGACACACGTGTCCACTTCTGTGTGGATGGAGAGCAACCATTTCCTCCCAGTGACTTTTTATTTCTCAGTCCTTTCTCAGTGGACTGAGAGACACTTGCCAGGCAGTGGTAATCTCTTCAGAGTAGCAGGAACTTGGTTGACCCTGAGGTTCCTTTCTCTACAGGCCATAGTGAGAGCGATTGCATCAGGATTTACCAGTGTGGCAAGTGCTCTGATTTTTCCAAGCTGGAAAATCAAACCTGTTCTGCAGAATTCTTCTCATACTAGGTGAAAATAAGCAAATGGATTTATTTTTTTTTAATTAGTTCCCCCACAGCTTTTTTTTTCTTTTTCTTTTTCTCCCCTCCTGCCCCCACTCTTTCTTCTTCCCCATAGCTTTATAACTGGCAGTTACCAGCAAGCACTTAAAAGCATTCCCAGTAAGCTTTCCCATCTTATATTTCTTAAGAGGCTTTTAAAATCTAAATCTGCCCTCTTATATGCTTAAATAAACAAAAATGGATAGTATTCCCAACCTGTTCAATATTGGAGATCATTTCCATTTAAGGCCATGCAGTACTGGGCTCAGGAATGATGTTACGCCTAAATTTGTAGCAATCTGAGCTGGTAATCCAGAGCTCTGTCCTGCTTTCCTCTAACAGCAACCGGGAATGAAGAAGTTGCTTCCAAAGCTGTTAGGTCTAAGGAGATTCAGGCTCTGCCCTGAACTAGCTGCCAGTTGCAGGGCTTTGCTCTTTGGCCTTCTCAGGGTAAAAAAACATTCACCTCTAAACCCTTGTGGGCTTTGACTGCAGGAGGTCCACTTGCTAAAGATTTCTGAAGGTTGTGGCTTTGTGGTAGGTTTTTTGTTTGGTTTGGATTTTTGTTTGTTTGTAGGGAGAAAAAACTTTATCATGTTGTCCTGTGCTGTCAGATTACTGTTGCCTTCTGTCATCTCTACTACTTCTGCTGTATGGATTACCGATTTCCACTTGTATGAGTATTTGGAGTCTTTCAACATGGTAAATCCTGGCCCACTGATAATACTCTTTAACTGTTGGGCAGAGTGTGAGCTGAAATAAGCTTTATTAGAAAACTGATGCTCAGAACTGCTCAGAAGGTGCTCTGCTATGAGCAAGCTTAATCCATCACGTGGTGTTCAGGTGCCACAGAAGGTCAGTTACCACTGCGTCGCCTCTTGTCACGGGCCTGGAGCAGCCTCCATTGTGCTGCCCTGCTGAAACCCCAGTGCAGGAATATTCTGTGGCAGCAGGGATGTGCAGAGGCAGCAGCAGTCGGGCAGACTGCTTGCAGGGTTGGGGACAGGTGTGCTCATAAAAGCAGTGACTAGCTGGTGGTACGGTTTCTTGCAATAAGTTTTCCTTATGCGCAAGAGCAACAAATGCAAAGCTTTGTTTCTTGTCACTGCTGGTATTTTGTTTGAGTTCATACAGTTGCACAAATACTGCAGCAGCTGTTGCCATATTTGTCCTTACTGCCCAAACAGAATGCTCATGAAAGTGCTCTCCTCTAGCCTTTGATTTATGCAGCAGTAAAGAACTGCTTCGTCCAGGGCAGTATTATAAATGGTCTTCCTTTCGCTTCCTCTGGATGTGGTTTATTCCTCCTCTTCTCCGCCTGCACTTCTAAGATCCTCTCTCTTTTAGGCTTTCATAATAACCTAATGATAGGGTCACTAGAAAGGGACTGATGATCCTTGTTGCTATTATCAAAGAGAGAGGCATATTCTGGCAGAGCAGAACTGTGAGCAGCTAATCAGTGTGATGGTAACTGACAGTTCACCAGGAGACAATTCCTCCTGCATTTCCTAAACAGAGCATTTGATAGGAATACTCTAGTAAGTGCTGAATTGGAGAGTTTCAGAGTAAAAGATAATTACTTGTAATTATGGAAATTTCTGCAAGGGAAATTGTCTTAATTTGTTCCTGTTAAGAAATGGAATTGCTCTAGTTTCAGCATTTGAATCTTTTCAGGAGATTAATGCAGTCTTCCTTCATTACTGTAGATGGGCTTTGTAACCTTGTGGTTAAAATCACCACTTTGATTCTGCCCATTCGTTTGAATTTCTACTAAAACTTAGTTTGGTTTAGAAGAAAAATCAATAACATGCACAAAGCTTCTCTTAAACTGGGTCTTGTTATTTCAAGAGCTGACAAAAGAGGGTAAAAATGAGCGTACAGAAGCACAAGGAGGTTAGATGTGGGTGAAGGTGAAAGAAGAGAATGATAGCCAGTAAAGGTAAGAACTTACTCCTTATAGCAAAGGTGTGAGTTGGGCACACTGTTACCTAAGTGTTCTGGTCATTGTGGGTGCCAAGTCAAACCAGGTGCTCAGGTGTTTCTAGGCCAGAGAACTGCCTGCTGTGGGATAATCCCTGAAGCCTAGGATGGCAGGGATTTTTTGCTGGGATGCTGGCTTAAAGAGGTTTGCTGTGACAAATAGGGAAATGTTCTCTGATTGCTTTCTCCTGTGCTGAGAAAACCAGCTCTTGATAAATAATGAAATACCTGACTGTGTCATCAGTTTAATTGGAATCATCTCAGAGCCCATTACTCTTTGGTTTGCTGCAGTTAAAGGTGGCAGCAGCTTTCCTCCTGGGGTATTTATTAAAGCTGTTACGGGCTGCGCTGCTGTGCAGCTCAGGCTCATCCTCCAGCGGCCAGGCTGTGGGGGTAATCCTGATGAACGTGGCGTTGTCCTGCACCCCATGCTGGGCTGGGGCTCAAACTGCAGCAAGCTGGGCCCACGGTGGGAAGGGGGTTGGGGGCTCAGCTCCTTCCCAGCTCACTGCTCTGGAGGAAGCAGGGTTGAGTTAGGGGGCTCAGTTCCCTCTCAGCTCACTGCTCCAGGGCAACCAGGGCAGTGCTGTCTGGCCCAGCCCTCTGAAGGAGCTGAGCGGCTGGTGCTGCTACTGTGATCTGTCCTTCTTTTGACAGTAAGTCATGTTTTAAAAAACCTTTTTTTTTTTTTTCCTTCTCCATTATATAGAAATATGAATCTTCCTGTCAGAGTTGCTCATTGCTTCTTTTATTCTTTTTTTTATGATTTACTAGCTTGCTACATTTAATGGAGTAAACGAGGGTTGTGAGATGAACCCAAGTGTGACATCTTACTGCACACAGTGTTCACGTGCTTGTCCTGGGAGAGTGAACAATCCAGCGACTTCAGCCAGTTTAATAACCCAGCTCTAGGCTTGTTTAGTTCCTTGCCCAGTGCACAGGATGTTGGAACATAATTATACAGCTGAGATGGGAATGTTTATGGGATAGCCTAGGCTGAAACTCTGGAATCAGAACTAAGTGTTGTGGCTTTAGTGACAAATAATTACTCTCCTTTTAATGGAAAATGTTTTCTAGAAGCAGTTCTTGCAGTTAGTGGGTAATGGGTTGGATCTTTCCTGGAAATGCTATTGTCTGGCCTGCCGTTGACACAGCAGGGCCAGACAGTTGGGTGTTGTACTGGTGAGTCCAGCTGAACTGGGTGGGTGGCTGCCCCTGTGCTCTGGGGAGGCTGGGTTCCCAGGGCTGCAGTGTGGTGCCCAAACAGGCTGTTTGCATTGCCCCTGTGTCCTGAAGGTGCAAAGGCAGCGTCCAGAGCCTAGCTGGGCTGCCCACAGGCTGGGGATGGGCCTTTGCTGCACTGCTGAGGGCAGCTTGGGTCTGGACTCTCAGCATGGCCAAATGCCAGCCTGCCTCGAAGGCTGCATTGCTGCAGCCCTGGGCATGCATCTTATTTGGAGGAAGCTGGGCTCTGCAGGGCAGAAGTGGCTGAGCAGCCATGGGGTAGCCTGTGCTGTGTGGGGATGAGGTGCTTCTTTTGGACAGCTCTGCTGGTCCAGAACCAAAGAAAATTGTGTGGTTCTGGGAGCTGCTGCCTCCCCAAATGAATTCAGATGCTCTGTGTTTGTAAAGCAGCATGCCAAAATATGTTCTGAAGTAAACTGCCATCAGAGTGATAAAACAACCCTCTGATCTCCTGTAAACGGTGCTGGTTTTCCTTCAGGATGTTTTGTGGTTTCCTTTTTCCCTTGTCATGATTGTTATTCTTTTATGTTATGATTCTCTTGTAATCTGCCAGGTGATGATACCAGCTCATCTACCTTGAAACACAAGTCTGGAGGAGAAGGAAAGGTAGTTTTCCTTGATACTCTGACAATGATCCACATTTCCCTGGCAAATCTGCTTTTTAGTAACTTCCTTCAGCAAGTACCACTAAGACAAACTATCCATATGCAGAGGGCTGGAAACTGTGCCTTCTGTTAAAGAGGAATCACACCTCAGCAGCCATGAATTAACCTCTATAAAGCATTTTACTTCTTTTATACTTAAGTGGCAGGAAGGAGGGACTTAGAAGGCTGATACATAAAATATCCAGCTGTGTTATTCATGTTAATTAGGACTTTGCAGAGACTGTTACAACTTGGCACCAACCCATTTTCCATAGAAATATTAATCTGTTATGGTTGGAGAGCTCTCTCATGAATTTCTGGGTTCTGAATTTTAGCTCTTGCTCAAATGCAGATCCATACCTGGTATATCTGGGTAGAGCAGCCCCATTGTTGGTCTGCCACAACATGGAATGTGTACTACAGGGTCTTCTCTCCCCAGACTTGTTAGTGCTGCCTTGTGTCCTTGGTGCCTTCCTGGCAATGGGAGTTCTAGTTTCCTAATTACACCTGTGAAGTACCCAGGAACCATAAAGCCATGAGTTTTGGCATTGTGTTGGCTTCTATAACCATAAGTCCTGTTACCCTTGAAGACGTTAGAGTTACAGGACTTTGAAAACCAACAGACTTTGGAACATAGCTTCCACTGTTACAGTCCTGCCAGGCAGGTGAGCTTTGATTGAATCCCATGGACAGCCAGCCAGACCTCTCATAACCCAATCAGTTCTGTGCTTGGAAAAGCACATGGATGAAGAAAGAAGTAGCTTGAGGCTGACAGACAGAGGGGAAGTGAAATGGTGTTCTTATTAGGTTTCTTCCAACCTGAGATGTTCTGGAATTTTATGAATGGAAAGGCACACAGGTGGAGAAGGTGACTTGGAAATTTCCAGAGGAGGTATGTGGTTGGACAGGGCTTTTAGCAGCCTGGTCTAGTGGAAGGTGCTCCTGCTCATGGCATGGGCATGCAAATTACCTCTGACACTTGAACCACTAGCTTCTTGAAAAGCCTGGGGGTAAACTGCTTGATGTAGAAAGAGCTGAGAAATTATTAAGTAATGCTTAACTTGCATCTGGGATTTTCTGAGATCAGATGAGTGCAGCTCACATTAAAGAAAGGAAGAAAGCATCTTGCTTTCAGGAAGTAAAGTAGCTCCCTCACTAAGTGTTCTTATCCAGCCAGTTATTAGCAACACAATAAAGAATAGATTCCTTAGGTTGTATGAAAAGCAGATTGAGCTATAGGGTGTTGTGCAGTGAAGAAATGTTCTTGAAAGGGAGCCAAAAGCTGTCATTTCCCTTTTCATCCATTAAAAAGTGCATTAACACTGTCAATCATCAGGCTTCAGAGGTTAGGCAAATACGGTCAGCATCTGCAAATAAAACCAAAGATTTAGCACATTTGGGTATCAAAGTTACATTAATGAGAGAAATTTGCCATATGGGCATAAGCCCCAGCTGGGCTTCGGCTCTGATCACTCTGAATGAGTACCTGGAACTGTGAGCTCTGCGGTGTCCCGCTGTTCTGAGCAGCGTGGCCTGCTCTGCAGGGTGGGGGCAGGCCAGCACACCTTCGTGTGGTGTTTCTCTGCTGTAGGGAAGGCTGGCAAGGCCAGCTGTTGGAATTAGCAAAGTCTGTCGGCATTAGGTCACCGTGTGTCACACCTGAGTGCAGCTGCTTGGGTGATGAGTTTTCATATGCTTTTCTTAAGCCTTCATCCCCTACCTTGTGTAGCTGGCAGAAATGAAAAGCATTTTGTGAGGGCCTGTGTCTTGCTTGCCTTGCTAACCAGCATTATCTTCTGAGCAATTAGTAGCAATTAGCGATTTCAGCCCAGCAGACCAATCTAAAGCTCATCTGAGTTAGCAGGGAAATTGCTGTCATCTTCAGCTGGGTCTGAGTCTGCCCTGCCACTGCTGTGCCAGGCCAGCTGAAGATGTTGGTGTTGGCTAGAGATGCTTTATTTGACTCTGCCTTAAGCTTAGGACCTTGTCAGGCCCTGCCTTAACTGTCTTTCAAGAAAGAAGCAGGAGGAGCTGTGTGTGGGAATTGGTTTTTTTAATATTTTTTTCTTTTTAAATATGTTCCTACAGATGTTTTCAGTCTCTACAGAAATGTCCCTTTTCCCTCACTCTGTCCCTGTCCCCCCTGCTTAAAATCTGGTGTCTTGTGAGACTTGTTGGATAATGGAAAACTTGCACAGTTCACTGATTCAAAAGAGCTCACCTGATGTCCTGTCACAGGATGGCACAAGCCTGGGGGGGGTAGCACTGACAGTTACAGCTGAGACAAGCCAGGGAAGCAGGGATGGGCTCTTCACATTGTGAGTGAACTTGAGGGTCACACTGTTTAGAATAGAATAGAATGGAATAGAATAGACCAGGTTGGAAGAGACCTTCAAGATCGTGTCCAACCCATCAACCAATCCAACCCACCTAAACAACTAAACCATGGCACCAGGCACCCCATCAAGTCTCCTCCTGAACACCTCCAATGATGGTGACTCCACCACCTCCCCAGGCAGCCCATTCCAATGGCCAATCACTCTCTCTGTATAGAACTTCTTCCTAACATCCAGCCTTGGATCCATCCAGTTTGGATTGTTGTGTAGTATTTGGTATGTTTCGGTGCTGGGGGAGTAGATTTCAATCCTTTTAAAACAAGTTAACAACAACAACAACAACAGAGTGGCTTTTCTTTCTCTGCCAGCTGGGTATTGCACCAAGAATGTTGACACTTGCACCTTGTTTCTATGCAAAGTATTTTCTGCAGCCAGTGATCTCCATATTGACCCTTGCTCAGATTTCCTATGAGCTTAACAAGAACCTCCGGGGTAGTAGAGATTCTGTGGTGGTTCTGAATTTTCACAGTGAGTTTGGGGGGGTGCTGAGGACAGCAGCTACTACGACCTGGCTCTGGAAGCTCTGGAGAGCTGTGCCTTGAGTCTTTTCCCATTTTGGCTTTGAAGCTGTATTGTTTCATCAGTTCTGCTCGAGGGATAAGACATCTAGATTTTATGAAATAAAATTGTAAACATGCTACAACACTTTTGAGTTATAAGCAATTCAGCTGTTTTAAATGTAAATGCTGTAGGATTATATACTTGATTTGTTATAGCTTCCTAATTCTGCCTGCCTCAGCACTTTCTTGGCAGTTAATTGCATCATGGCTTAGAGAAACGTTCCATAAGCTGCTGAAGACAGCTTTGCTGGAGTCTGACACACTTTATTCCTTGGTTACACAGCAAATGGGCACTCTGGGGTACTTAGTGCAAGAGGTGCTCCAGTGGCCTGTCTTCTGCAGCCTATTTTTTTTTATTGAGTCCTGTCCCCCTGAAGTTTGGAGCTCTGTTATGTTGCACATGGATGTGTGCAGTGGTTGGACTTAGCAGAGCTGTCTTCTGATGTGTGAAGAAATGTAGGGAACGAATGTTTCACACAGGCACTCAGTAAGAGAGGCATAAAACTCCCCAGAGCCACAGTTGTTCATGGACTTTTGCATCATCCCAAAGGGGTGGCCTTTGAAGCTTGCACCTTGAGCTCTGCTGTGCTCAGTGTGCAAGTTCACTGCCCGCATCTGACTGTACTCAGTTGTACAAGAAGCAGGTAGTGAGGCTGATGGTAAAGCCACACACATGCTAAATGATCTACAGAGAGTCAAAGAGTTGTCAGATTTGTTCATAGCTGGCACAAGTAAATAAACTGAGTGTCTGGGTGGTTGTTTGTTGATGGATGTCATGAAGAACACAGTGCTTATGCTGTGGCTGGCAGGTGAGTGGTGTGCTGAGGGGGGTGGTTAGTGTGGTTGTGTTGGCTTGGCTGTGCAGTGGGTTGGCTTGGGTGGACCATGCTACTGCTGACTCCACAGAAGAGGCTCCAGATGCAAATCTCCTGCCATGTTGTTGGATGCTGAAGAGTTTGTGTTGTGAAATCACTTGCCTCCTGACAGTGTTTTCCTGAGATGATGTAGAGCAAGGGCTCATGGCTGGAAGTTTTATTTCAAATAGAGAAATGCACAGGTTTAACCGTGAGGATGTATTTGAAGAAGTTCTGTAGGGTCATAGGCTGTTCTTGATGGTTTTGCATCAAGATTATGTGTATAGAAGGAGCATGGGGGCTAAGCCAAGTGTTACGGTGCTTTGGCAAGTGGTTCTGGCCTGCCTTGTGTAGGGATTGATGCTGTGACCAGCCCTTCTGGCTCAGGAGGTGAAATTTGCTGGAGCTTTGGTGTCAAGCTTTCAGTGCAGTCTGAAGGGCTGACAGACATTACTGTGATGGGTACCCAGGGAATGAATGTGAACCAGGCTGTCATCTGGTCTCAAACAGAGTGGAAGAGCTCTCCCTGGGAAGCTAATGATGGCAGCTGCATCAAGCTACCATGGGTGGAGGAGGCAGCTGGTGTGGGGAAGCCCTCAGTCACGGAGGACAGCAGTGTGCTTCATTAGTCTGGTGACTAATAAGCAGTTTTTGTGAAAAGAGAATCTAGTGTGTGGTACATAAGTGAAGAAAGGCTCATTCTTCACATTTCTGCTGCAGAGCAGTCCAGTGCTCCTCCTATTACTAATTTTCCCAGAAATTACTTTAGCTTTTCTCTAGTTTGCATCAATGCACAGCGAGAGTAGGAATGCTTTTGGTTCCCACTCCTGCAGAGCAAGGGTCTTGGCAGCAGAGTCACACACGTCCAGTTTCACCTGAGACAAAGTCTAGATGCCATTGTGATTGGCTGGTTACAATTATGCTTAAGTTTGAGGCTCCTGGTTGCAGGGTGAATCGTTGTAATTTTAGTCTGTTTTTTCCAGAGTCCAAACCACAGAAACATTGTCTGCTCTTGTGTCTTCTGGATGGTGCTGTCCATAAGATGCTTGGCAGTCCTACTGAAAAGTGGTTGCAAAGTTAGTTACAGGGGCAGCTTGGTCAGGATTGACAGCTCCTTAGCTTGCTCTCCTGTTATTTCTTCATATTCTAGTTCTGCTGTTGAGGAAAGCCATCTGTGGTAAGTCTTGAAGTAAATACAACTGAGCAGCTGAGTCTTTTGGACTCTTTTTTTGTTTTCCCACACAAAAATTCAACAAGCATGATAGCTTCTAATGATGGTGAAAAGTACATGACACTGTATTACTACCTGATTCCAGTTATGTCACCATATTCTTACACTCTAATCACATAACTGAGCCTTCTCATTATGGAATTTGATGTAAGCATGGAGCTGTGCCTCTTTGTTGAGGTGGCAGTGGTCCTGATATTCCTAAACCTGCCTTCCAAAAGTGCTGGCATCCTCAGTGTTCCTTTTCAGTGGTTCAGCATCCCTCTGAATAGGTTGCATGAGGGCTCTGTATTCATTTGCAGAGACATTGGGTGTTTAGTCCTATAAAGAGAAGACCGAGAGGATATCTCATCAATCTGTATAAATATCTGAAGGGTGAGTGTCAAGTGGCTGGGACTTATTCTTTTTAGTGGTGCACAATAATATCACAAGAAACAATGGGTACAAGTTTGAGCATACAAGATTTCACCTCAACATGAGGAGAAACTTCTTTACTGTGAGGGTGATGGAGTCCTGGAACAGGCTGCCCAGAGAGGTTGTGGAGTCTCCTTCTCTGGACACATTCCAAACCTGTCTGGATGCATTCCTGTGTGGACTATCCTAGGTGATCCTGCTTTGACCAGGGGGGTTGGACCCAATGATCTCTGGAGGTCCCTTCCAACCTCTAACGTACTGCGATACTGTGAAACAAAACCTATGGCTTTAAAATACACCAAACTTGAACAATTAGTGCAGGCTGGAGAGTTACTGTGGGTAGTGGGGCTGTCTGATATGAAATAGTGCATTAGAGAGAAATTTTCCTAAGGGAGATTAGACAATTAGACTGAAAGATGCAGGTGGACCGCGTGTCTCTTGTCTCCTTGAAGATGTGTCTTCTGAGGCATAATTAAAATTCTTTCCAATTATTCTCACAACACACAGTGAATGGGGAAGTGTGACAGTTGAATGACAGGCATAGGCGCGGGCTGGAGCAGACAAACTGGGTGAATTTACTGTTCTGACAAAAAACTTTTGTTATGAGCTGAATTCATAGTTGTTACAACATAGATGTGGGGTTCAATCTGCCATTCCACATCCTGGTTTCCCTCGCTTTTTTTCTTCCCCCCCTTTCCCCCCCTCTGCTTCCTGTTGTATGCAGCAGCTCAGGCTTTCCTCCCAAATCCCACCCCACGCAGTGGTTGTGGTGTCTGTCTGGAGCTGAAGTGATGGACCGTGGCACACCCTGCTTAGTTTAGGGAGGAGGTGCAGTGCTTCTGTTGTGGCCAGACAGCTACAGCTCAGGCTCCACACAGAGCTTTGGCCACATGAGTCAGGCTCCTGTTTGCTTGGAGCCTCTAAACCCTCGAGGCTTAAAAGACTGATGACCTGCCAGATACAGCATTTATGTCTTAAATAAGTTAATATATTCTCTAGTTTTAATCTTAATTTTATCCAGTTAATCAGAGTGCAGAGAGCACTGATTAATGTTTTTGTTCCCACAAGCAGCTAAACCTAGGATTCACCCTGTTCTAGATGTTCTTTTTAGCTACATTAACCCTCACCCTTTTTGTAGACTTGTGTGTTACTGCAGATTAGGTGACCACAGGGCTTGCAGGTATCTCCAGGGACATTATTAGCCAGACAGATTCCAGTGGCTGACCAGGTTGTGCAAAATCTGGGGCTTCTGCAGTAGACCCTTGAAAACCTGGACCTCATGCCAAGATAATCTGTGCCATGTACACAAGTGTACCATTTCATCCCTTTGGAGGCAGAGTATGTGTAGTGTCCCTGGTACCAAGTGTCCATGATAATTATCTTCATGCCAAGCTGTATCCCAGGTCTGTCTGGGTCTTTGGTAACCAGTGAAGGAGGTATCCATGCTTACTTCTGTGTTTGCTGCTGTTTGGCTCACTGTATCCAGTTGAATCCCTTTGACAAATGCAGGTTCCAGTTCCAGCCTAGCATCTCCTTGGTTGACATCTCCTTGGTTGGAAAACAATGTTCTCATTTGAACATGGTTGAGTCCTTTTGTTCAGCCCAGACTCGTTAGGTGGTTTGCATGCAGATAGCACTGAAGCTCTTGACTTGTGCAAAAGTTTGCTGAGAGCTGGGCTAAAATCCCTTGTCCCTGAGTAGCCTTTGATCCTCTGTTTTTCACACTGCAGCCACGTTTCTCTGCTGTGCCTCCATCTGAAGGTGAGGGGCCGAGGCCCTTGGCCTGGCTTTGTTGCAGACTGGTTCCAGAGGGGTTTTCATCTCTGTTTCTCTCGACTCTCTCATGCAGAGCCACGGAAAGGGGAGAGCCAGACTGCTGCAGCTGAAGCACTTGCTGTTCAGTCTCCCAGTCCTGCCATGCTCAGACCCATCCTTTCTCAGGCAGCAGTTCCACTGCAGCCTTTGCTGCCATGGAGACACATCACCAGTGGCCATTAAAGTGGTGCTGAGATGGCGGCTCCTGCTGCTGCCGCGATTCCCATCGTGCTTCCGTCAGCGTTTTTCTGGTTTGAATCCTGCTTTGATGAATTCCATCTCCTCTGTGATCACAGCACAGTACCTTGTGCCCTTCCAGGCACGTAGCTGTTGCATGGAACGCTTTGTGGCCCAACAGAAGCTGACTCTCTCTTACACCGATACCTTCTGATCATTGAAATGCAGCATTTGGAGCTGCTTCTGCCATCTGTTTTTTGCATAAGGCTTCTCCTGGCTTTCACACAATGTGTGAGAATGCAGGAGATCTGCATCCTACCCAGAGGAGAAGTGGTGGTGTGCATGTGGGACCCAGCTGTGAGAGAGTAACTGATCAGACAGAGGTACATAGAATTCTAGTGTGGAGAGGGACCCAGTGTGATCTCTCTGCATACACTGGGAAGTTTTCTACAAGAAGACGAGCCCCAGTGTGTGCTGATAAAGGTGCCTTCCTTTGTCACAAATGTATTCTCTTAACAATGGTGAAGAACAGGCTAATGGGCAGCACATCTGTGGGAGGAATTTAAAGGGTATTTGCTTACTGGTTGTCAAATTAGAGTCAATTTGTTGTAGTTTATTTATGTGCTCACTAGAATAGAAAATGCACTGAGGGAAATCGTCTGAAATAGTGATGACTGCTGCTGTGTAAGAGTGTACAGGGGATTAGGGGTGCAGCAGAGGGGTTGTATAAACACTTTGACTCATGTAAAAGCCAGGAGAGGATTGTGGTCCTCTGAGCCTCATGAATAGTGAGCTATGAACACGGAAAAGATCCCCGAGAGAGGCTTTCATAAAGTTTTATTTAAGTTGGGTTTGTTCTTCAGTGACTGTTGAGTCTCAGGACTTAGTTTTCTTATCATAGAATTATAGAATGGTTTGGGTTGGAAGGGACCTTTTAAAGGTCATCTTGTCCAGCTCCCCGCTTCCTTTTGGTCAGATGTAGAGCATGCAGGGCTTGTGATTTAACTGTGTTTGGTACAGCCACTGGTTACCTAACCACTAGTTGCATGAAGCATAGATGGGTGATTGTGCTCTTTTGGATGAGGCAGGTGGAGTCTCAAAGGTGTTGCTGTCTAGTTCTGAAATCTTGGTAGCCATGCCATACACTAGTTCATCTGCAGTGCCTGGTCTGGTCCCCAGTGTAACCTCTGTGGGCACCAGTTCTGAGGAGTTTCTGGAGGCTGCAGGTAAGCCATTCTGTGTGACTCTGATGGCACAAGGGAGCCAGTTTGCAAGTCTGATATTGGGGGACACACATTAAAATGCTCATACATGAACCAAACACTTCTATGTAGACATGAGATAAGCTGAGAGGGCTGGAATGGTTTAGTGGTGAATTACCTGGTGGTGGTACAAACAGGGGGAACTCAGATTTTGCTGCAGTGCAAAAGGGTAATGGATACTGTAAATATATGAATTTATCTTTCAAGTGTAGACTTACTTCACCTAACAACAGATTTGTATGTTTGGAAATTCTTCAAAACTGAACTTGAGTTAGGGCACTGGGAGGTGATGCCTGGGCTCCGAGGGCCTTCATGCTGGCTGTGGTCTCTGATGGAAGTGTTAATGGCGTCTTCCTTTGGTGGCTACCAGACACTTTATCAGTATGAGGAGGGTTCATATCACTTGCCTCTGAAATGCAGCTGCTGCAAGATGGCACATGGTGCGTGTTAAACAGCTGGTGTGCTGTGGGCAGACCCCCAGTGCTCACTGTACACCATTTACCTGGTGTGCTTGTCACACAGCTGCTGCAGGAACTGCAGCAATGGAAGATCTGGGGACTGTCACCTTGGTGGCTCCAGAGCATCCAGCAGACGACCATGCCTGACTCCTCAGTGTGGCTTTTTCTCGGACAAAGTCCTGGAGGCTGTGTGAAGCACTGATTAGTTTGTAGTTTTAATTTTCATTGTGTTTTCTTTCAGCTTCTGGCATCTCTCGTGCTCACGAGACAATCCCATCTTTGTTTCAGCGTCGCGGTGCAGTGCTTGGCGGCTCTTGATAGTGCTGCGCGCGGAGCTCGTGAAGTGTCTCTGAATTGGTTTGCTCGCATCTGTCTGAAGGACTGAAGCCAAAAGCCTCTCCTTTCAGAGGATTAGAATCACATCATTACTGGAGGGAGTTCAGAGAAGAGTGAAAAAAGTGATTAGAGGCCTGGAGGGGCTGATGTATGAGGAGAGATCAAAGGGGCTAAATTTGTATCATTTGGATAACTGTCAGTGAAGGGGGAACATGAAAGCCTGTCATTATGGAACATGTATGAACAGGGAGGGGTCAGGAAGAGATTATTCAGGGTGGGATGATGGGGGGGAATGGGATTATATTAGCAAGGGGGAACCAGCTGATAATAAGGGAAATTCCCCAACAATAAGATAAGTTAGGGTATTTAATTGTCTCACTGTAAATCCAATGACTCAAGCTGCTGCTCTTTAATTTACTGATGAATGCACCTAAAATCTTCCAAATAGAGGCAGAAGTGTAAAGCCAAGACTGGTGCAGAAATGACTCTAGTTGTAGGTATCGCTGACCTTGGAGGCTTCATCCCACCATTTAGGTGGGACTGGCTGAACAGAGCAGCAGGGAGGGTATTGTATGAACTGGACTTTGCCTGGCTTTTTCATCAAGCTGAACATCCTCGAGCTGATAAAGGTCACCTCTCTGTACTGTCCATCCTTCTGCAGTTAGCTGGGGTTTCAAAGAGAAGGCCAACAGTTGTGTTGCTTCGATTCGGAAGTGTGGACTACAGCCTGGATACTAATATAGAATCTAGGACCTGACTTTTGGAATTGGGTACTGCAGGAATTATTGTTATTTTACACTGTTTCCAGGTCACTGCTTTAAAAGTGCACCTTCTGCCAGGCATCTCATGGAAGTTATGTTCATACCTCTCCCAATGAATCACTTTCTTAAAACCTTGAATGAGTATGGCCTTCAGTATGAGCTGATCCATGGTATCCTTTTCTAGTGATGTTAACACCTTAATAAATGCAAAATGCATTTGGAAATTCCAGACTTCAGTTCCAGCTGAATCTTTGCCTTCAAGCTAAAATCTGTTTTAACTGAAGCAGTGGCCATATGGGGTCTTCTGGGCTAGCTGGAAAGTTCTCCTTCCCACCTGGTTGTAGGACCAAAGCCTGGGAGCAGGGTTGTGTATCATCACTAACTCTGTGTTTTCTGTTCCATTGTAAATTTAAAGCAAATGTTTTACATTGCTCTACCATGTCTTTGCCAGTATAAACTGTCATAGTATGTGTAGGGTAAGGACATGTGTATTTAAAAGCCATGGGGACAGAGTATTCCCTTGCTATTGTGCATTTCAGAGCAGAGGCTTATTGATTCAGGTGCCTGAAGAGTGATGCTTTGAAGCAGAATTTCCTTTGGGAGCTGTCGTGTGAAAGGGCAAAGGGGAGATGATTAAAATTTAAACTTTCAGACCCTGTGGAATTACTTTTTCATTTTTCTAAATGAGACTGTATTAGTGAAGGAACAAACACTGAGAGCTGCCCAGATCTATTTAACTGCTGCATCTCCATCTTGGACAAAGCAGTGGTAAAAGGTTAAAATGCTGTGTATGGCATGGAAATGCCTGCTGTCAGGAGACCTCTGTGTGCTGTGCCTAGAGCAGATGTTCCTGTTGAGGAGGTGGTGGCTGTTGGCTTTTTTTCCAATGGATTGCTGTCCCCAGTCTCCCAGTTGTTTATGAAATGCACAGTCACAAAATTGCATGCCAGCATCGTTGTTGGATGTGCCTCTGTTCTGAGCCCTCCATCTTCCCAAAGGAAGATGTGTTGTGTCAGAATTCTGCTTCAGAACTGAGCTGGTGTTTGCTGGTACGGGTGTAGAGCAGTGGTGAAAGCTCAGCTAGTCTTGTGGTGAGCTGTTCACAGAGTCACAGAATCTTAGGGGTTGGAAGGGACTTTGAAAGATCGTCTAGTCCAGCCCCCCCTGTCAGAGCAGGATCACCTAGATCACACAGGATCAAACCCCATCATCCAGATGGGGTTTGAATTTCTCCAGTGAAGGAGACTCCAGAACCTCTCTGGGCAGTCTGTTCCAGAGCTCTGTCACCCTCACAGTGAAAATTTCTCCTTCTGTTCGTGTGGAACGTCCTCTGCTCCAGCTTGCACCCGTTGCCCCTTGTCCTATCATTGGACATCACTGAGCAGAGCCTGGCTCTGTCCCTCTCACACTCACCTTTCACATATTTTATAAACATTAATAAGGTTTTTCCAGAGAGCAAATTTTGCAGGTTTTCTGGTAAAAGTTTTTGTGTTGTTTGTTTGTTTCTTTGTTTGGTTTATGGTGTTTTGCTTTGTTGTTTGTTTTTTCCCCCCTAGATTTCTAACACAATGTCCAAATGCAAGATTGCCCTCAAAACAGTTTCGTCCTAGTTAGGCTTAAGAGGGCTCCAGGTTCAGAGCAGTTGTGCTGAAGAGATTGTTAGAGGATTTCCTGATCTGATGTGTGTTTGATTTGCTTTTGATTACAGACTCTTGTGGGAAAGCTGTCACTTCTCAGAGACTGGCTGTGTGTTTGCAGTTTTTCCCCGGTAGCATAAACATGTGCAGGATCTGTGTGTTCAGTCCCCTTGAGAAATGACTCTAGCACATTTCTTACAGAAATGATAATTATCATTTTTTGTGTTGCATATAAAATGAGAACTTGTGATAGTGAACGTCCTGTAAGATATTTATAACAGCTCTCTCTTATTGCCAGTCTGCAGGGATCTGTGTTCATTCCTCACAGCCCCTGTGTCTTGCTTGTGTTTTTATGCACAAAGATTGATGAGGAAGAGCTTGCAGAACTGTGCATTCCTGAACATGCTGGCTGAGAAGTGTCTTGTGGCAGTGAATCATTTCTAATGCTGCCAGGCTACTGCAGACCTCATTGCACATTAATCGTCAGAGAACTCTAAAACCAAGCAAAGATTTTACAACATGCAGTGGTTCTGATCTTTATTGCCCTGTTAATTTATGTGGTACTTGCTAACAAACTATTGTTTCTTTCTTCTGTGAAGTAAAAGGAACGGCAAGCAAGAGGTGCAGGTTGTTACTCTTGCCAGTGCCATGAGGGTAAGCATTGCAATGCTGATACCTGAGCGCAGAGTTTACTGCAGTGACCTTCTGCTACGTGGGTCCCTGGACTGCAATTCCAGCTGGGGATTCAGAGTTGATGAGCATGTGGCAGAGCTCACTTCCAGCGGCACACAGGCTCTTCATCTTCTTGACAGGAGTGAGCTTGTGTAAGCTCTTGCTCCTGCATGAATCAGTGTCTTTGCCTGTGAAGAAAGATAGAAAATGGAGGGGAAGAGAAGAAGTCACAAGCAGGCTGCAGTGTCTGGAGCTGGCTCTGTGCTGTGTGGGGTCTGAAGTGCAGTTTCTGTGCTCTCTGGTGGTACTGATGGCTGGCAGGTCCCACAGGCACAGGCTTGTCCTGCCTGCGGGCTCTGCTGCAGATCGGCAGAAATAGGGATCTGGTCTTGGTGCTGTGCAGTTGTGGTTGGTTAGGTTTCTTCCAGCTTATAGCTCAGAAAGAAACAGTGCAGCATGCAGGATAACCAGCCCTGTGAGCACACAGCTCTGGGTGAGTGGGCATGCAAAGGCAAGGCTCTGACACCTTCCCAGCAGAGTGGGAAATAACTCCTGCCTTTCTCCCTCTGGTTTTGTTTGGTGTGTGGTGTGTGTAACGCACACTGAAGCCTGGAATTTCCCCTCTGAGGGAGGGAGGAGTGAGCAGAAGTTTGTATTTATTATGCTAAGGGCACATCCTGTTTTGTTACTGTCCAGCTCTGATGACATAGTCCATGCCTGGTAGGATACGGAGCGTGATGAACCTCAAATCTGACTCTGAGCAGTAAAAGACGAGGGGGATTGATAAGAAAGGAATTGAAAACAAGCAGGACTGTGTGAAACCTGAAGGCTGTTGGGTCAGCCAGACCTTTGCCTAATAGGAAATACCAGAGTTTATTTATAGTGGTCTGGGGGCTGACCCTAGCTGGGCACTGAGTGTCCACCAATGCCACTTCATTACTCCAGAACTAAGCTGTACAGGGGAGAGAGTTGGCTAGGGGAAGAGGTTGTGTTAATATTACTGGGGGAAAGAGACGGTGTGCATGTGAAAGGTCTGAATTCTGGCTGCCTCTGCACCTTCATTGTTAACCTTTTTTGTTGTTGTTGTTTCATTTTTAATATTGTTTTCAGTAGTATTTTAATATTGTTTCAATTTACTTTGTTAGTGTAACTCAAAAGATGTGTTTATCTAAAACAGTAAACCCATCCAAAATCCAACAGCATCCCTCCCTTCTATTACAACACTGAGGTTAAAAAAAACATGGAGGTGGAAAAAAAATGCCTGTAAGGGTCTTGGATGGTTAGGTGAGTGCTGCCCTGACCAAGAGCCTGACTGCGAGATCTGCAGGTTGGCTAAACTTATTTCTGACTTCCTTGCATATATGCAGATTCTAGTTCCAAGCTTTGGAAGAGAGAAAGGGAAAATAAATAGCTGTGTTTCAATTTATTGTTTCTAACCCCCAGCTAAAAAAAATAATTCCCCAGGATCTCCTGCACGGAAACAGCTCCAAGGAGACCTTATTGTGGCCTTCCAGTATCTTAAAGGGGCTGCAAGAAAGCTGGGGAGGGACTTCTTAGGGTGTTGAGTAGTAATAGGACTAGGTGGAATGGAGCAAAACTAGAAGTGGGTAGATTCAGATTGGATGTTAGGAAGAAGTTCTTCCCCATGAGGGTGGTGAGACACTGGAGCAGGTTGCTCAGGGAGGTGGTAGAAGCCCCATCCCTGGAGATTTTTTAAGTCAGGCTGGATGTGGCTCTGGGCAACCCAATCTAGTGTGGGGTGTCTCTGTCCATGGCAGTGGGGTTGGAACTGGATGATCTTTGAGGTCCCTTCCAGCTCTGGCAATTCTATGGTTTAGCACTTTTAGGTAGTTAGAAAACACGTGTGGTCAGGGCCTGGGCTGAGAGGTACCAGCAGGTTCTCAGGTCCATCAGCATCTGCACACTCTAGATCCCAACAGAAGCAAAAGCATGTATAACAATATATTTTTTAAAAATAAATATTGATGCTTAGTCACCTCATCTCTTGCATGTGTAATCTAGCTTTCCCTTTGGGTGCAGAAGAGGAGCCAAAACAGTCCCTTTGGATTGTGCGATCCAATTGTCCTTTTAGTCCACGAGGCTGTTAAACTGGAAGGAGCAGAGCAGGGCTGAAATTTATAACCTGTGACTTTCCTCACTGAAAACTGTAATTTTCAAAGCAGCTCTCTGCAAAGGGGGCTGAGTTACTGTGATTTCTTGTGCAGGATAAATAACGTTCCCTTTGGTTTACATCAAACAGAGCTGCCATTGCTTACTGATCTAATGGAAGCTATGGTAATTGCTTTTGTAGGTTCCATTTATAGATCAGACTTCTATGACTAAATTTAATTACTTACAGCTGAATCCAGTCAAAGTAATAAGTTCAAAATAACCTCGGTCATGCTGCAGTGGAAGCAGCATGTTCCCAGAAAAAGGCACTTCCTAATTGTTTCATTTTTCAATTAAGAGAAGAGTTTTTTGGCTTTCATGTATTTATTGCCTGGTTAAATGAAGAATGTACCTCTGCAGAACGCTCCTGCCTAATGCTGGAAGCTGTGGGGTGGCACTTAAAGCGTTTCTTTACTCGTGGGCCTTGCATTATTTGGAAGGAAGGTGTTCCTCTCTGCAGATCTGCTGAGCTGCAGCGCAGAGAGAAGTGGCTTGGCCAAGACCGCATCGAGCCAAGTATTTATGACCCAGCACCACTGACTAGTAAGCAAATCACACAGGATTCCCTGTGCTTAACGCTGGCTTGGTTGTCTGAGGCCCTGCCTGGTTGTGAAATCTGGTTGCCTAATGTGACAGAGAGGTGTCTTCAGCTGCTGAGGTAGGGTCGTGCTGCCCCTCTGTGTAAAGCAGCTCTCATCTGGGAGAAGCTCTTGCTTTCAGTCTCCCTTGAGGTCCTGGACATCATTGGCACACCTTTAATCTCTAGCTGCTGTTGCAGTATACAAGTGTGGAAAGCTGTAGCACAGAAGAAACATGCAGCATGAAAACTTTAAAAAGGGCTAAAAACATAAGAAAGAAATAACACGGTGAATGTTCTCATTTCTGAGTTGTCCTGAGCCACAAGTAGGTGGGGGAGTGCTTTGAGGACAATTGCTGCATGCTTGGCCTCTTCCTCCCATGGAATCTACTGCTGGCTGTTGCCAGAAGCACACACAGGTCTGGGGGGACCTTTGGCCAGACCTGCTATGGTGCTTGTGAATGTCCACAGTTATGTGGCACCCTGATTAGAAATACACTTGAAGGTGTGTGATGTGAGACAGTAGGTGCCTTCAAAGATTGCCATACAAAGAGTGAAAAGCTTGGCATTATCATTGAATTATCTAACAAAGTCCTAATGAAAGATGTTCTTGTTTTTCACTTCATTTTGTGGGAATTAAATGAAAGGCTGCTCAACTGCTCTGCAGAAAAAGCTGCTGCAGGACAGGGATGTGGTGACCCTGATTTGGCAGTGCCACCTTTCCTTACATTGGTTTCTGTAGCTGTGCTCCTGCAGTAACACAAAGCTGGGCTCCCTGACGTTAATGGGATGTTAGTTGATTGATCTGCAGCTGGATCTGCCTGCTCCATATGAATGAGTACACACTTGGGTGAATTTGATTTCTTCATTCCTTGTCTTTTGCCTTTGTCTGACACGTTGTCATTTAAATGACCAAATCTTTCCAGACTCTGAATTGTCACTTTACATTTCTTTTAAAAACGTTTCATCTCCCTTTTTAGCACCCAGTCATTGTCTGAATCTCCTCACTACTGAGTTGCTGAAGACATCAGGGCATGGCCACACTTCATTAGTGGTGGCATCCAGGAGCCTTTGAATGGAGTGTCAGCTGTCCTGGGTTGTGGGTCAGTACTGTTCAGAGTGTGTGTGGACATTGCCGGGGTACAGCAAGGGGTTTGGCTTCTCTTCACAAGCAGTTGGTATCTGGGCCCTTAATGCTTTCCTCAGTGTTACTGTAACTGTCTTGATGGTCATGAATAAAATCGTTGTTGGGCATCATTGGTTGGATTCTGGATACAGCTGACAGACCCGATGTGGTAACTGGGAGCCAGACCTTAATGTGGTGACAATCACAGAGTGGTAAGGTTTGGAAGGGACCTCTGGAGATCAATGAGTCCAACCCCTCTGCCAAAGCAGGATCACCTAGGGCAGGTCACACAGGAAAGCATCCAGATGGGTCTTGAAAGTCTTCAGGGAAGGAGACTCCACACTTCTCTGGGCAGCATGTTTCAGTGCTCTGTCACCCTCACAATAAGGAAGTTTCTCCTCATGTTGAGGAACTTGGTGTATATCTCACCTTATCGGAGTGAAGTACCAAGAATCGGTCCCAGGCAGGAATCGGAATCCTTTGTGGTGTGGCCTCATTCGATCACTTTGTGCTTAGCAGCAGCTGGCAGAGCTGGGCTGCCAGCAAGGTCTGTTCTGAAAGTGCCATTTTTTGAGAAAGAAAAGGAGCTTCTGCCAAAAGGAGCTGCAGAACCATGAGTGGTGGTCAGTTAGCAAACTGAGAAGTCCCATTTGTTGTGTCTTACCAATGAATGGACATAACTTGCACCTCAGGAAATTTACAGCAAGTCTCTAGGTTATTTCATTTAAATGCAATGACAGAAAGCATTTCATCCCAAAGCCAAAAGAATGTGTGCACAGTGTAGCTGCATTGCATTTTATTTCCCCCCCCCCCCCCAAATAATCTAGTAATTTACAAAGCTAGTGCAAGCATAGATGGAGCAGAGAATTCCTTAGTGAGTGTTTGTCTTTTCTGCAGGGAAGGCTCTGAGCACACAGCTCTGCTCTTTCCTCGCAGGGAGATGCTCAGGGGAATAGCTCAGCTGAGAAGAATTCTTCTGTCGTTTGAAGGATGAACTGGGAGGTAATTACTCATGCCACCAGGTCAGTGAGTATTGATGAGGGCTGCTTCAGGACTGTTAAATGCGGATAAGTCCTTGGTGGTTGAGAATTGAATTAAATCCTGCAAGCTTTGTTACGTGGGGTGGGCAACCTGTGTGTTCAGGTTATCTAAAGCAGATTTCCAGGGCAGATTGAGCTGTGCTCTTCGATCCTATCGTGGGTAGCTGGGTGTGGTAATTGTGGGATTGCCCTTGGAAATGCAGGGATTTGTACCTGCTGCCACGCAGTTAGTGGTGAAGCAGGCCAGCTGTGGATTGCTGCACGTGTGCCTGCCCATCGGTGAGTGCTAAAAACGTGAGAAAGTTCAGACTAACCCAGGCAAATCAGCTGGTATCATCTGAGTGCTCCTAAGTACTGGCACGTTCCAGATGATGGCTAGACAAAGGCTGGCAGTGCTCATCCTGCTGGAATTAATGCTTCGGTGGGGTCTTTGTCCTCATTCACACTTTTCTTCTTGACTTGTTGTGTCATGTACTGGTAGGCCCTGAGTTCTGCTGTGCTGGACACTGCCTGTTCTGCTGCCTGAGGGTTGTTTGGTGGCAGAGCTGTGGTTGGGCACTTGTTGGCACCACAGCCAGCAACAGCTTTGCTGCTGCTGTTTGTTTTGGATGCCGGGAAGAACAAGGAAGAACAAGGGTAATTAATGACACAGGCTCTTTGCCAGAGCTGCAGACGCTGCACGTCAGGCTGTGCAGCAGAACTGGGACACTGCTGTGGAATTCTGGTAAAACTGGAGCCATGAGTTTGTTCTCACAGACTTTGTCCATCGGCCACATGCTGTACTCTGGGTTTCTGCTGGGCAACACTTGGCCTGTGTGTGTCTGCAGCAGGTTTGCTGTGTGGCTTCATGGAGCAGTGCTGTGGAGACAGCTTGTGTCTGTGCAGGTGAGGATGAGCTCTGGTACAGGGCAGCAGACATGGCTTTGTGTAGCCAGGAGCCCACAGGGAGTATTCCAGACTAGAAGCAGCAGGTTTTGTCAGTTATTTCATCAGCTGTGTTTATTTTTCCCCAAACACACTTACCTTCCTATTTAACAAGACCATTAAGTTGGGTTCCTGGCACAAGTGTCTCTGTTAGCTGTGTGAGAGGCAGTGCTCTAGAGCAGAAAGATGGGGCTGATTTCCTTTGGCTTGGTTTTCTTTGCCCTGTACTGTGGCTGATGCAGCTGGTAGACTGCCATAAACTAGGCTGACGCTCTGTGTTCCAGCTGTATGATCATGGGTCGGGGTGCTGGGGTGGTAAATGGCCAGCCTGGAGCCAGCCCAGAGCCAGCCCAGTGTAGGCTGGTTTCCTACTGTCTTGCTCCTGAGGAGCGTTACTGGGACAAGGTAGTGCTGGGTGGCCCTAACCATAGCTTCAGAACCTGTGGGTCCTCATACATGGCTCTTTGCATTTTCATCTGAGCTTCGTGTTTGGAAGGGTGAATAGGGTTGAGTTGTCCTCACCTCTTCCCTCTGGACCCTGCTCATTAATCTGTTTAGACTCATTCAAGCGTCTTGAAGCGTGTTGGACCATCGCTAGCTATGAGTGAACAGCTGCTGACCCAGTATTGACACAGGGATGAATTATTTAGTGTGTCTTATTTGGGAATTCAGAGGCTTCGTGATGAAACCTACAAAACTGTATTATGCCTCTGACTTTCTGAGGTTTCATTATTGTGTCTTCAATTATTCACTAAGCCTGCTTGTTCACCTTCTGGCACCCTCATGGAGTTGCAGCCTGGTGGCAAACAGTAGACTCTGCTTTCTGCTCTTTATTCTTGTGGCTTTTTTCTTGGTACCTCGTGGAGGAAGTTTTCCTGTTGCTTACAGCCTTTTAAAGCTCTTGCCCAAGGTTATTCAAATTTTTATAGTTCACATAAAGTGAAGAGGCCACAGCCATCCCTGTCGCCTGGAGATTTCCTCAGCAAACTGTAATTACTCCTGACTTTCTCCTTCCCTAGAGTCACGTTTTAGTTTTCACCATGACTGCGTTTACCCTGCAAGGATGCCACAGTGAAACAGCAGCGTGCTGCTTTTCTCTGTGCTTTTTCACTCTTTGCTTCTGGCTTTCTGAAAGACCTACGTTCAGGGAATGGGGATGATAAGGAATTTGGGAAGCAGGGCACTTCTGTGGGACTGAAACAAATCTAGTGAGTTCAAGTAGCAAAATTGGAAATGCAGGCAGTACTCAGGCTGTTCTCCTCCCCTGCAGGAGTCGATGCTGCTGACTGGTGATTTAATTTCAGGTGTTAATTTCTCTGTGGTGAGTGAAGGAAGGAAGTGATCTTGTTTTCTGGTAGCCCAGTGCAGACCATGTGTTATGTTTGGGGTTTTTTTTCTCCCATGAGCACAGACCTGTGCTAGCAGGGCAGCCTGGCCTGTCTTAGGGTGGCAAAGCTGGGTACTGGGATGGACACTCTTCTACTGTTCTGCTTCATCCCTTCTCTGAAGGCATAATTGGGTCAGCCTGAGAGTTACTCATTTCATGGCTGTAGGAAGCAGCAGTGTGGAACCTCTGGGGATCATGTGGAGAACTAATTTCTCATTCTAGTTCCTGCTGTCTCAGGTCAGTGCAGATGTGTAGGAGAAGGAACAATCCACAGTCTCTTAACCATTCTGCCCTCAGTATGGCTCCCATGTCTGAAGGACTTTAGGGTACTGGGGCATAAAAATTGCTATTTTAGGACTTACCTGTTGCAGCCTCACTGAAGAAGACACCTGTTCTGGAGTCAGTCCAGACATTGTTCTAACAACAAAACTGAGAAGTGGTAGAGCTAAAACAAAGCAGATGTTTAGCAGGGAAATAATTTGCAATTGGCCAGTTTGATGGCACCTCTTGACCCTTTCAAGGCTGTTCAATAAACCCAGCAGTTTCCATAGCAACTACTAAATTACTTGGTGCTTCAGAGATCCGTGATGGAGGAGGAGAGTTATTCTAAGGAAACATGGTGTTGCTCTTTCCCCCCTTTGCGTTACAAGAGTAACGAGCTGGCAGAACTCGCTAAATGTGACGCCCCTCGTCAAGAATTTTTCCCACGTTCACCTTGGCCAAAGAGATTTGTGTATTTAGTCCTTCTGCAAATTTGATTTTTCCCCTTCCTCCCATCATCAGCTTTGTCCCTCTTGGCAGGTGGTGCTGAGTGAGCACAGGGAGCTGGGAGCCAGCAGCCGGGAGCCTGTGTCTGCAGTAGGTGTGTGCTGGGATTCTCCTGAGCACATGGCCCTTCTCTAAGTGACAGGGACCAGCTCCATTCTGCACATGCAAATAGATGAGTGGCCACTGTTAGCCTGTGCTTCACCTTACCTTTTGTATTCTGTTTTGATGGCTCTTGGAGATTGTACCACTCTGATATTTTCTTCACTTGTTTCTGTTCTGAGGTGGGGATGTAGGATTTTCTTCACAGCTAAGAACAAAGTCACCTGCCTTCTGGTCACAGCAGCTTTGCAAGGCTAGCTTGTCTTTGCAGTGACTTCAGTGCTTTCATAATAGAATAGAATCAATAAGGTTGGAAAAGACCTCAAAGATCATCAAGTCCAACCTGTACTTTCCCTTCATAACCACTGGATTTTAGCTACGTGAAATCTGGCAGGATTCAGTATTCAGCTTGGTTAATGGGAAAGTCCCCAAATACCTGCTGGTGTGACTAAGGGGTCTGCACCTAAGGAGGCCTTCGCTTTCACCCTTGTGGTCGTGGCTAGACACTGTGGCTGTTAGACACAAGTACACTCTGGGTCAGAGACTGCTGCTGAACTCACAGAGCAGGAGAAAGCTGACAGAAAACAAATGTTTCATTGATTTTTGGACTCAGAATTGGAGATGGCACTTTCTAGCTCCAAATTGTTGGTATGCAAGCCATTGTCTCTGCTTTCCAGATGTCTTGATTTTGGCAAATCCTATTTTATCTCAGTTTACTCCAGTGAGGAAGTGCATGCACTTCCAAAACAGCCCTGAATTGTTTTCACAATGGCAGCAATCATCAGCTGGAAATAGGCTGATGTGCCACGGAGAATAGAGGGGTGCAGGACACTGAGGGATTGTACAGACAGAGTGAAGCCAAGATGGTCCAGTCTTCTGGGCAGAGTACCTGGAGTTGGAGAAAAGCCAAAGTGTGGAGGTGATTTTGAGAGGCAGGACTGCCAGGAACTGCCTGCCCTGGAGGATAAGTGCTGGAGATAGCAGGACACATCTTGTTGGGGAGTGGGGATGTGGAAGGAAGCTGGTGGCAAAGCAGTTGGCTGTGTTTTTGGATAACATCCATTGATGGCTTCCATCTAGGCAGTCTGGGCACTGTGTGAAGCGTGACAGTGTAACAAATGCCTTCTGATCATTCAGCCACCATTGCATAGGAAACATTGACCTGCAGTGTGCCTGCATGCTGCCAGACCCAAAGGAGGGTTTGCTGCCCAGTGCCTGCTGGTGTTTTGATGTGGGAGTGTCCTGTGGTCTCCCATGGCTGGAGAGCTGGCTGGTGACTGCAGCTTGTCTAGCTGTGCAGGTGTACCATCAGTGGCGTCTGCTGGAGATGAACAGAGAGATGCTGACAGCAAACACTGTAGTGTTATTTATTCTTATAGCAAGTTGGCAATCAGGAGCTGTTGCACAGTGTTAGCTTCATCAGTGGCCACACAGCTAGGAGAAGACAATTGTCTTGAGTGTGAATTCAGGTCGCTGGTGACAGGAGTGTCCAGCCCATGAGTGCTGCATGAGATAAGAGATGCTGGGGAGATAAGAGATTCCCCTGCTGAATCTAGTGTGCGTGCCAAGCCTTGTGACTGGGCTGAGCAGATGCTTTCATGTCTCATCTCTGGATTTTACGGTGGGCTTTCAGTGTGATCCCCCTAAGCCTGCACAGAGAGCAGCGTGCCAAACGGGGAAGGGCTGGAGGGGAGGCAGTCATTGGAGCTGCTGCTCAGATGAGTGTTTCCAAGTGAGACAATGAAACTTTATGCTGGAACACTCAAGCTGAATAGCAAAAAAAAAGAAAAAAGTTCTGGTGGTGGATGTCTTCCAGTTTAGGACATGATTTTTATTATTCCCTCTTTTCCCTTTGTACTGCTTTCTCATTTGGTTTTGCTTTTAAGGCTAGAAGAACAAATAGTAGCACATGTTTGTATATCCTTGAGCTCTACAAAGGTTCTCAACACTTCCAGCATTGTGAGAATTGTGTGCAGATGCACACTGGCAGTTAAGTATCAAACTTTAGTGCAGTTTAAATCGTGGTACAAGCAAAGCATGGGTGATGTGATGTTAAAACCAGTTCTGCCACTGCCTCAAACTTCCCCGAGAAGCAGCCTACAGGTGTCAACCACACATTCATCTATGAAATCTCCCATAGTATCTTGCCAAGATGAGTGTTACTGCTGAGCAGGGTGAAAGGTGGCTTACCTTCTGTTCTGCCATTTCTAAAACAAGTTGTTTAGCCACAAATTGGGCAAAACTTGGTCCCTGTTTACTTGCACAGAGGAATTCGTGAAGATGCTGTACTTGGGTCTGTGCCTGCTAGCCTTAAACACAAGAGGCTGGTTGTGCTTTCCCTCTGCTGTGTCCAGACATCCTCAGGTTGGTTTTTAGTTGCCTAGAGCACTTTTCTCCACTTCTTGCTATTAAATAAGGCTTCAGAGTGGTAGCTGATAAAGCTGGGAAGATTGTCTGTTCTAATGTGTTGTGCCCTCTGAGGAGGGGATTGAGGCTGGAGCTGCTGCTTACAGGGGGACCCTGGAGCAGACAAGAATGGAGCACCAAGAAGAAGCTTTGTGAAAAGCTAGGCTGTTACCTTCAACTGAGCAAAGATTTGACTCCTTACTGATGATTGCATTTAATTGAGGTAGGCAAGTGATCTCTGCAGTCTCCTGCTGGAGGTAGTGAAAGCACTATTAATAAGAATAATTAAATGCTCTTTGGATGAAACGAAGCATGATATTTTACACCCTCCATCCTGTTTTTCTGTCTGGGCTCAGTGGGGCACAGAGGAAATTTCCATTTCCGAGCAGGGTAGTTCCTGTAAGAGACACCTTGGAAAGGGGAGGCAGATAAAGAAGCCGTGCTGCAGAGATGATGAATTTGTCAGATCTCTGCTTCTTCCTGAGGGCAGGCTACCGGCAGCGGTGCCGGTGCCAGCTGAGAGCGCGGGCTGCGAAGGCAAATTGTTGTCTAGGGTGCAAGCTTAACTTTGTGAGGGCAGGAGCCTGGGTTCATATGGACAGCAAGCAGTGTTTGTGCATGTGCTGCATGTGTTCTGAATTAAGGCGCATTCTTCCCTCTCCTCACATTCCTGAAATCCCACAGCAGAGATTTGTCCTGTATTTTTCTCTGAAATTTGGCTGTAAAGCAGTTACGAGGGGAGAGGAGAGGCTCAACCTGGTGCTTGGCCCCAGGCAGCCGCAGCGGCTGTTCCCACATTGTCCTCCTCCTGGCTGGTCCCACGCGTTGCCGTGGTCTGCCGCTGGCCCGGCACGGGCGTGGGGCTGCAGGGGGGGACACACGGAGCTGTCCCCAGGCAGCAGGTCCGTTTGTCCAGGCGCTCTGCATGCTCGGAGCAGGACGTCTGAATACATCATCGATTATTCCTGCTATTTTTGGCATCATCCCCTGCTCTGGCAAGCCGAGGGAGCATTGTGGAAAGAGCCCTTTCGGTGTGTTTGTCTTTCCTGCCCAAGGAGCTGTCGTCCAGGGTCCGGAGCCGACTCGAACACAGAGATGTTTGGGATTTCCTCCCTGTGTACAACAGGAGCCTTTGTCTAAGGCTGAGGCATTGTTTTCAAGGTTTCCATGTTTGTTTGTCAGTGATTTTCTGCTCCAGGTTCTTCTGATGCTGTTCCAGTTCCGTTCTTCTGTCTCCATTATCCAGTTACAAATGGGCCATCATTCCTGACGCCAAGGGAGCGTGAAGTCTGATGGCAGAATTACGAGAGGAGCAGTAGTGAGGGCGCAGCGTGGTGCTGCTGAACCCCACAGAAGAGAGAGGGGGAGGGCAGGAGCTTCTGGGCACTGGGTGAGGCCTGGCCCTTGGCTGATGGAGATCCCAAAGCTGGGACAGTCTTTGTGGCTGTGTTCCCTGTGGGCAGCCTGCAGTCAGCAGGATCTCTACTGGAGTGCTAGGTGAGGATCCCAGCAGTGTGCCCGGTGTCTGCTGCATGTGAAACTTGTGCAAGAGTTGCCCTGCTCAGGGAGAAAGGTGGAGCTCCTGTTTTCTGCCTGGTAGTCCCAGTGTGTCCTCATGCAGCTGGGTGACAGTAAGCATTCAGAGGGCTCCTATGTAGGTTAATCCCCCAGGTCTAGCTAGTTTAAAATAACTTGGAAGCAGTATGCCATCCTGCCCAATGAAGAGTATGATGTGGGCTACTGTTAGAAAATGCTTGCACCTTGGTACTAAATCATATTTCAGAAACATGAACTCATGCTTCAGACTTACAAGAGACCATGGTAAGACAGGACTGAGCTCCTGTGGCTGCTGCTTCCCTCTGACTCCTGCAAGCGTTGGATGAGGGACACACTGCAAGGATCTAACAGCTTACTACTGTGGATTCTACTGGAAGGAGCCCAGAGGGTTGTACCAGAGCCTGCTACAGATGCCAGTGCAACATGAATATTAGCTTAGATCCCTGGCCCCAAAAAATTCAAGTTATTTCTCTGGTAATAAGAGCATTGAGTTGTCTTGGGCTTCCTTCACTGGGCTTGTTTCTATTTAGCAGAATCCTGGGAATTGTAGAAGTCCTATTCACATTCCCCAGTGGCATGCTGGTGATCCTGGAGATGGGAACAGAAGAGCATGTCTTTTGTTGTGGGGGGAAAGTAGTTCTCATTAAGAGAGGTGCATCTGGTACCAAATTTCAGCTGAGAGTGAGACTTTCTCTTTGCACAGAGCCTTGTTCCTGGAAAGTATGATGCAGAGATTGGAAAAAAAAAGAAGTGAAGAGATGGTTTGAGCTCTTTGTCTTAGTGAGGAGGATGCAGAGAGCCACAGGTTAGAGAACACCTGCTGTTCATTGCTCTTGTCTTTAGCAAAACATCCTTTCATCTTCATAAAAGGAATCAATAGTTTTTTCTTACCTGGGATCACTGGAAAATTAATGTGACTTTTCCTGCAGAGTGACTACTCCTCTGTCTTCACATAGTGTCATTAGAAATGTAAAGTTTGCTGAAGCATGGGAAGACTCTGTGTGTCAGGACTGGAGAGCTGCTCCTTGTCTCATTTCTTCAGCTGCAGCTGCTGGCTCCCTGCCTTTCCTTTTCCTCTCCTCTTCCAAAGGCTGATTCTCCTCACTTCCTCTTTGCAGATTTTTTCCCTTGATACGGTGTCTTCATTCCAATGCTAAACTAACTTGTGAATGCCTCTTGGGGAGGAAATAGGTGATGTGAATGCTTTTTATTTATTTTGTTGAAGGTCTCTGGGGAACACAATGTGTGGAGAGCATTCTGTGTACACTGGAAACTGCAGGAGAAAGGAAGGAAGGGTTTTTTGCAGAAGAAAAATTGGCCAAAATCTTCCTTTCAATTATGATTAATGGACTTTTCTTTTGGGCTCTGAATGCTGTGTTTGTATTCAAATCAAGTGATTTCCAGTGGGGAGTTCCAAGAATAGATGTGGGGAGGAGGTAAAGCCACCTTTCAGAAATGGCATTGGAAATGCACAGTGCTGAGCTGGGGGGCTCTGGGAGAATCTCCTGTCTGTGGTCTTTCCTCTGTGTGCAGAGCTCAGGGGATGAGAGCTCTGCTAGTTCAGAGTTGGAGGTGTGCTCAGTGCTCCACAAAAGTGACCGTCAGCTGGGCAGGAGCTAGAAACCAGCGTCCCCACTGCAGTCCCTGGCACAGCCCAAGGCAGGGCTCTTGCAGGGAAGGTGGTGGAGTTCTTGGGCAGGCAGTGCTGAACAAGACAAGCCTCTTCCTCCTCTGCAGGGTGCTCTGAGAGCTGTGGCCAGGCACTTTGTTTTCCTTTTTCCCTTTTGTGATGTTTCCCATTTTGTGGTGTGTTTTCTCCTGCTGGGAGCAGATGTTGACTTGGATTTCTGTATGGAAACTGGAAGTAGGGCAGAGGCTCCACCTGAGTTTTCTTAGCTTGCCTTTTTCCTTCATTTTCCTTACAGGGACCATTTGCCTTGGGTGGCATGAAAGCTAGTTGGTACCACGGCTGTAGCTGTAGAATGTTGCTTCTTGTCCTACAGACTTTCTGTGCACAGGATGGGATGTGAGAGAGAATCCCACTACATGGTCCCTTCTAAACCCTGTAAACGGAAGCCAGAGCATTCCTGTGTTCTTCAGGCTGCAGGAGGCTTGTCTGAGTTGCCTGTAGCATCTGTCTCCCTCCTGCCCTTCCCTTGAAGCCCCATATACAAGTAAATTTTGGCTTTCTGGGCTTAGCTGACTTTCTGTAGTGGTGAGGGAGCTGTGTCCCTGATGCTCCCTGTCCTGGCAGTAGCTATTTTGAGGGAGGAGAGGGCAGTGTTCTACCTTTCTGTAAATCGTGAGCTGTTGGAGATGCCTACACACAATATGAAGTTCCCTTGCTGGCTGCTGAGTATTTGTGCCCTCATCCTTGGTAATTGAATCAGGCAGGCACATTTGTCCTGGATCAGCCTTGTTGGCTAGAAAGGCCCCCATCAGAGGCATGCTGTGTCAAACTGCTTCTGTCATCGGGTGGTAACGAAAGTAATTAAGTGATAAAAGGGGAAAGAAAAGGACTTAAAAGTGTGCACCGTGATTTAGGTGACAGCTCACTCACTGCTGGGAGGACTCATGCCCGATGGTCACTGCATGATGTTAGTTCTTTGTATTTTCTTTTGATTTAAAGCTTTGTGCTAGTAATCTAATTATCACTGAATTGGGTTTCCAGTACAGTAGCTTGTTTGGTTCAATAAGAACACATTTATACTAAAGGTTAATGAAAAGCATTTTGCTCTCATTGAATTCATTAAGAGTGGTTCTACAATCAAGGCTTACTAATGGAAAAGAGATTAAATATTCATATCTATAAATTTCTCATGTCATTTCTGATTTTCCTTAATCTCTGCCTCTCTGGATTGGATTCTCAAAGTGTTTGAAAGCTCTAATGAAATACCAGTTTGGATGTTAATTGGAGATTTATCCTGTTTAAGTAAAGAGACCTCCACGGATGGATACTTAATGTATCTGGAGTGCAGGTTCCTATTACAGATGGAGAGGAATGGTGGTGAGGGCTTCCCTGTGAAAGCAGTGCCAGGAGCCAGTCTCCAGCAGTGCTGTTACATGCTTAAAGCTCTTCTTAAGAAATGTAAAGGGTGTCTTCCCTTCTGGCCACTTTATTTTTGCTGTCAAAATACCTTGAAATGAACTAAAAGCACAGCAAGGTAGTAGCTGGATTTTGCTGCCTGCAGCCAGCGTGACCAAAGAAACCAGAATGTGACTGTGTAGCCCAGCGTCCACCAGCATGAGGTCACAGGTGGCTGTGTGATTTGTGACTTTACCAATTAAGTAACTGGTGTTTCTCCTTCCCTTTGGCTTTTCAGGCATACTTCCGACAGGGTGTGGCCCTGCAGTACCTTGGACGCCATGCAGATGCACTGGCAGCCTTTGCCTCGGGACTGGCTCAGGATCCCAAGAGCCTTCAGCTTCTGGTTGGCATGGTCGAGGCTGCCATGAAATCTCCCATGCGAGGTGAGCACCAGGAGGGTTTGCTCAGGGATGGTGACGAGCTGCTGAGGGATTTAGAGGGGGTAGTTTCAGTCTGTGGATGACTCTGCCAGCATCTGAGGAGGGTAGAACCTGGAGGGCTGGAGGGAAAGGTCTCAGGAGTCAGCAGGTGCTAAGGAAGGAGCCTGAAGTTGGAGGAGGACCAACAAAGGTGTTCTTCTGATACAGTGGGGACAGCAGAGGTGAATCAGACTGGTGTGGTGCAACAGCAGTTCCTGCGGTGTCCTTACTTGTTTGTCTTCCATTCAGTATTAGCGCAGGAAGAGAGATGTGCACCGCTTTTGTCCTGGCTTTTTATTGTGACTTGGAACAGCTTCCCACAGTGCTTTAGTGCTTGGCACTTGGGAACAGGGAATCTTAAATGCTGTGGGCCAGTGTTTGACCAGAAGAGCACATCAGCAGCTTTTCAAAGGTACTAATGTGTCTCAAAACACAGTGTTCCAGAAGGCAGAAAAGCCACTCTGCTGATTTACTTCTGATGAGGAAGAGTTGTTGAAATCACTTGGGCCTTGGAGCTGTGCTAGCTGTACAGCATTCTGCCTCTTTCATAATGTCCCCATTTCCAGGCTCTTCCACTTCAGAGGGAGGAGGTAGCCTCCTCTTTGCTCTGTTTCTCTGGCAAGCTTCGTGCTGCAGTGTCCTAATGGCATTTCCCAGGAGGGAGCATGGCAGTTCTCATCCTCAGCAGATGCTGCTGGGGCCCCAGGGCTTAAGGGCCAAGAAGTGCTGAAATGAAAAAAATATCCCTGCTGGTGTTTCCTTTTTTTACAGTGTTTTTCTCCATCCTTTCAAATGAATTCATCTGGAAGCTTCTGTCCTAGATAGCAGTTACCTGTGAAGCTAATTTAGTTGGGTACCCGAGGTGCTGTGGCTGCTGCACAGAATGCAGGTGATGTTTCTGTGTAAGCATCTCCAGGCCAGGCTGTGGGGGATCTCCATGTCCTCTTGTGTTGCAGCTGGGTATTGACATTGCTGCTCCCACTCTGCTTCACAGTGTTGCTGCTTTCCAGGTGCCATCCTCCCCCCAACTGGTTTCTCACACTGGTTTGGCACACTGTAGATCAGTTTTGCTTATAAAGTGCAGGCTTTGCTTTGAGAATGGCTGTGTACTGCTGTAATGGCTGCTTAGAGACCTGGTTCCGCTGTGCTGGGTGCTCTGCAAGCGCTTGAGCAGTTGTTAGGTGTTGCTCTGGACCCCTTTCCAAGAGCTCACTCTCTAGGAGAGACAGAGGAGATCTGCCTGTATATTGTCTGTGGTATAAAGCCAGTCCCCTGTAACTTCATTCTACCAGAATAATAGGTGGTTTGAAGCCACGGATAGACTGCTGAGAGTGGTGGCTTCCAGAATACTTGTGTTCAGAGAAAGAGGAGGAACAACTGGGAAGACAAAAGGGCTGTGTCAGTGACATGTGTCCTTACTGAAACATGCAGCCAAGTTTCCATCTGAATAGTAGAAGGAGGTAGACCAGTTATAAGTAGTCTGGCAGGTCCAGTGCTGCCATTCTGCAGAAGAAGGAGCAGCTTCTTTCTGCAGCTTTTGTCATCTCTCTTGGCACATGTTGTGTGCTGTGGTATCTGGACAGGCACAGGTTTTGCAGATGTTCAGCTGAAAGTTTGTGCTGAGGGAGCAGAAACTGCAGTGCTCTTGCACACTGCTGGTGGCCCATTTCCAGTTTCCTACAGAACTCTGCAGATGTTTTCTGTATTCCTTCTGCCATTAGGCCAGTCTGCAGAGCTCAGTATGAGACTGCCCTGCATGCTTGTGCTTCCTTCCTGAAGTGTTTTCTGCAAGGAAAATGTCAGCTTGTTAGTTGGTCTGTCCGGATGAGCTAGACATTGGACAATGCATTTGAGCCCCGAGTTCCCATGATAAATCTTGGTTTGATTTGGGCAGTCTGGCCTTTACCTCATGTCATCTGGTCACCAAAAAATAATGATGAGTTGTGAAAGTGACTTCTAGATGCAGATAACTTGGTTTATTGAGTAACTGCCTTCGTTTTCATACTGCAGAGTCCCTGGAGCCCACCTATCAACAACTGCAGAAGATGAAGCTGGACAAGAGCCCCTTTGTTGTGGTGTCTGTGATCGGCCAGGAACTCCTGACTGCAGGCCACCATGGGGCCTCCGTGGTGGTGCTAGAGGCTGCCCTGAAGATCGGCACTTGCAGCCTGAAGCTGCGGGGATCGGTGTTCTCTGCCCTGAGCAGCGCCCACTGGTCCCTTGGGAACACAGAGAAAAGCACTGGATACATGCAGCAGGACTTGGACGTAGCCAAGTCTTTAGGTAAGAGTTACCCTTTCGCCTGCTTGAATGCTGGGTACAGGTGGAACAAATTCATAGCTGTGCTAATGGTCAGAACCTCTCTGTAGTGCTCAGGTTTCTGTGGGATTTCACAAGCTGTGAAATCAGAGCTGAAATCTCTGCAAGGTGCAGCCTGCAGGCTTGTGCAGCTCCGTTTGCCTGTGTGAGGGGTGGGCAATCGATGAACACGCTAAGGTTTTGCAGGCACCTCTAATTTTCTGGTGTCACATATGTGGGAATGGGTCTTATCCCCTGTGTAGACTGGGGCTCAAAACCACAAATGAGTCTTAAATGAAGTAATCTGTCTTCTCAGGAATTTGATGGAAAAAAAGTCCTCAGTCTGAGCTTCTGGGGCAGTTGCCTGGGAAGGAACAAATCAGGAATGAGGCACAAGAGTGTTAAAAAAATTAAACAGATTGGAAGACCTCTCTTCTATGTGGTGTAACCTGCACAACACTGGGAATTTTCAAGCTTTCAGGGTGGTTTGGGAGAGGAGACAATATGAGACAGCAAGGCAGAGCTTGCAGAGCTGGGGAGGGGTCTGCTTAGGAGAACTCACTGAAAGGATGCATATTGTCTGAGCTGTGCTGTGCTGCAGAGTTGCTATCTGAAGAAAGCTGCTGTGCTCTTGGCTTGTTTTAAGTCTGAGCCATTAACTTACCTTCCCAAACAAAGCTTTAATTTCAAGCAAGGAATAAATATGGAATAAATGGGAAATTAGCAAGCAT
Organism: Dryobates pubescens; assembly: GCF_014839835.1. Taxonomy (NCBI): domain Eukaryota; kingdom Metazoa; phylum Chordata; class Aves; order Piciformes; family Picidae; genus Dryobates; species Dryobates pubescens. Next base: position 4,347,614 of record NC_071636.1, read on the forward strand.
TAGGCCAAAGCAGAAATGAAAACAATTCTTTAACTGAAGGTGGTGGCTTAGAAGTCTCTGAAGGCGAGCAATGAAGAGAGTTTAGTCTGTGTGTTAAACATCAGGATGGGTTTGTTCTGATGCTGGTTCTCACCCTGGGGCAGCACTTGCACAGTGTGTTGCAGTCTCTGCTGGGCACTGCAGGGAATGCTGCTTCTAGCTAACCTCTGCTCTGTTTGGCACAGGTGACCAGACGGGAGAATGCCGAGCTCACGGGAACCTGGGCTCCGCATTCTTCTCCAAAGGAAATTACCGCGAGGCCCTGACCAACCACAGACACCAGCTGGTGCTCGCCATGAAACTCAAGGACAGAGAGGTAGGAAGCTTAATAAACCGTCCAGGCTGGGAGTCGGCACTGGGTGGTGTTCTGGAGAGATACAAAGGCATCAGGAAGCATTGTCTGTATGCCCTGTTTTATTCTGAGAATCTGGAAGCTGCCTGAGTTCTCTTCTCAGGCGTTCACTTGCCTTTTGTTAAGGGAACCGTTGCTACCAGCAGACACAGTGAGTGCCCGTGGTGGGACGGTTTGTCCTTCTGCCTCCCCCTGCCTGTAGTCTCCAGGTGGCTCTGAGCATGTCATTCCTCCTCCATCTCCCTTCCCATCCATCTGCCCACACTTTACAGACTCTAGGCTCTTGAGGGCAGAAGCTACTGCTGAGTGTGTGTCAGTACATCATCTCTGCAGGGAGCCCTGGCTGCTCTGGGCTCCTTGTTTCCCTGTGATACAGATGCTACCAACTTGAGCTTGGTAGGGTCCTTCCTGTGCTGTGCCTTTTCCAGAGAAGCAGTGAGCTCATGGAAAATAAGCTTGGATTAAGAAGTAGTGAAAATACAATGCTGTGTAAAGTGTAGGGATTGGCTTGAACTGGATCTGTTTGACTGTTTACCATTCAGCTCTCAAAGCATTTATGTGAGCTCCCTTCCAACCCAGGACAGCATCCGGCATGGACTGAAGATTCTGTCCCAAGAGGTTGTGACTGAAAGGTGTCTGAGAGGACAGAATCATCATTTTAGTGCAAGGTGCAGATAGAAAAGCTATTCCATTCTCTCCAGTGGACCCCTCTCTTGCTATGAATGGGACACAGAGGGCTTGTGGATTGCAGGGCAGGTGAAGGAAGTGCCTGGAGGCAACAGGGCAGGTGTGAATGCATGCAAACACAAGGAGCTTTGGGGAGACCTAAAACTGGGAGTATCAGTTTCCCAGTGAAAAGTCATTGAAAAGATCTGTTTGAATTGGCCAAGTGCTTTAATGAAGTGTTAATTTTTGAGTTAGCTATCGAGTAAACCTTGGAGAGATACACCTTTCAGTAGGTTGTAGGACTGTGACTGGGGGAGGGACTGGCTAGACATCTTCATCATGATTTTACCAGATGGAAAACCTCCTGAATCACTGTTACCATCACTGTTTTTATAGTTTTCTTGATTAGAGGTCCCTGTTCCTGCTAAGAGTATAATCTGCATAGCTGCTTCTCCTCAGTGGTATTTCTTGAAGCAGCAGATGCCCTGTCCTTGGGGAGGGGGCAGAAGGAAGGAGCAGGAAAGTGTCAGCCAAGAGCCCCTGGGCCAGCCTGGGGACACAAGAGCTGGTGGATTGCACTGACTTTAGACCACTGATCTAAACAGATCCCAATGATTGATCTGGGAGGAATCCAGGGAATGAAGGATAATTGTGATAGTTCTTAGTTTATGACACATCTGGACACATAATTAACAGTTATTGACAACAAATGACTACTTGGTTTAGCAAGAAAGCTGAGCTGCTTGGATTTCCTGTAGGATGTAACCACAGGAAATTAATTTGGCGCTTTCTGATGACATCATCTTGACCACAGAGCTTCCTCTGAACAAAAAACTGTTTTTCTTGGCCTCCTTTGCAGACATTTTTATAATGCAAATGTTATAAAGTTGCAGTAGTGCTGATGTGAATTCCACAGAAGGGAATTTGGTGTGTGACTGTAATGAGGTAATTGTTTTACCGCCATCTGTAGAGAGAATTGGTGCAGAAGGTTAAAAAGTGTTCCTTTGCAGGGGCTGCTGCTGCCTTCCGAGGGAGTCTTGGGGTGTAAGGCTGCTGAGGCAAATGTTTGTAGCAGGAGATTCTGCTGGATCATGTCACCCCTAAAGCAAGGAGGGAGTTGCATAGGTTCTGCTGTAGCATTCAGCTCTGTTTTCCCCCCCACAAGCTTGGAGAAGGGAAACTTCATCAGCTGAGTGGGGAATTGTGTGAGCTGCTCAGAGGGGCTGTAGAGCTCTGCACAGCTCCTGTTGCAAGCATCATGTCCTACTGAGCACAGGCTGTCTGTCCAGGCAGATCATCCTCTCTTCACAGTGTGGGGACAAGTTCAGGCTGTTTTGTGATGCTTGCACCCAGAGAGAGAATGGAGCAGAAGTAGCTGGGATTTGGCATACCTCTGGAGTCTGCAAGAGAGGCTTTGGGGTATTGAACATACATGTGGTTTTGGTCTATGAATAAGAAGACTGTTTTTAGCAAGAGGCTGTAACAGGCACCTCCAGAGTAATTCCAATGCTTTCCATCACAGTTAAGTGATGGGTTGGATTTTTTGACCAGCTGCAGTGGCTGGTCAAGAAATTCAGATGAGCTAATTTTTTGAGATTTTTTTTTTTTCCCTGAAAGAATTAACAGATTCAGGAAACCAGAAGTCATAAGGGAACTTGGTCTTTCTTTCTGAGCATTCTTTGGTTTCTGTGGAGTTTGCAGATGCTCACTGTGGTCGGTAGAGTATCATTCTGTGATTCTAAAAAGGAAGACAACAGAAATGAGGTGCAGTAGAAGAGAGGAAGGTAGGCAGGACCATCTAGAAGGACAGTTGCCTCTCTTCTGCTGGAAGTGAGTGTGGGAGTTCAGCTCTGAGATTGGATGCAGTTTAAGAGGAAATAGCAGCACAGCTTGGTAGTCTGTCGCTTTCTCTCTGAAGATTAAGCAGAGCAGATTTCAGCGTGGGCTGTCTTGGCCTGCTGCACAACCTGGGAACGTACTCAAGCTGAGAATCCCAATGAAGTCTCTGCTGCTGCTTTTCTTACAGTGAAGTTTCCTGTGCTGGCTGAAGTGAAGCTAATGTGGATGTACCTACTCAAGCTTCAGTCGTGCCACCGGTGGTAGGGTAGGTGTCACTCAACTGTGCCTTTATAGCCCCAAGGTAGACAGCACAAGGATCTGTGCTCCTTCCAAAGCTTTTCATTTGAAAAAGCACTACTTGAGGGAGTGTTTTGAAGCTGTGAGGGCTAACAAGCAGATATGGCAAGGGAAAGGAGAGCTATGGAGCCCCTATTCAAGTTCAGTGCCCAAACCCTGACACAGGCTGTGCTTGAATCCTGTCAATGTAATAATCCTGCAGGGACCTGGCACTGTCTTTGCTCCCTCTCTCCTGGGCTGCCAGACGCCTCCTGTTACAGCCCCACATTCAGAAACAGCAGGGCTGCAAAATCAAACTAACCATCAGAAAATTAATGCTTGTGTGGAAGTGCACTGCCAGCACAGAGCTTCTGGGCAGGGGGATGCTGCCAGCAGGCCAAGGGGTGTTGGCAGCTCCTGCCTGTTGCCTGGCCTCTGAGGCTGGACTGGGCCTCAGCTTCCCTCTTTGCTAGGAGGGAGTGAGGAAGAGAGGTTGGGTGAGGAAGAGGATTGTTTGTGCCCCCAAACTTTCTCTGGGGCTGGGATGAAGATGCAGCTGAGCGACTCAAGTCTATTTCCCAGTGCCCCTTTTCTCAGGGAGAGTGACCATAGGAAGGGTAGTGAGGCCCAGTGGAGAGCAGAGAACAGACTGATGGACTTTGGCAGTGCCAGCTTGCCCCTTGAGTTGACTCAGGATGCTCAACAGTTTGCAGCAGTCACTCTTGGCCCAGTTTTGCAGGGGTTTCTCCCACCTCCCTTCTAGAAGCAGCTGTTTCTGGATGGAATGGATGCAGCACTGGCTCAATGCCCTCTTCTCACTGACCACTGATTTCTGTGGGCACTGGTGTTGCACTTGGGTGTCTCCATGAGCAGCTGTGGATGCAGCAGGTGGGTATGCTCAGTAACAAGATGGATGAACTAGATTTTACTGTCTCAAGATGTTGGGGGTTTTTAAACAATTGCAAGTGTAAGGCAGAATTTGTGTCAGCAGATTTTTTTTTTGCAGAAAGAGTGATTTTTTGCAGGAAAAAGGGATGAAGACAACAATAATTAGAACTGGGTGGCTAAGTGGTGTGGAGGGAAGGTGTTTATTGAGCAAGTTTTCTGTGTCACCTTGCTCTTGCCTTTCTATGAAAGTTCTTATGTTGTAAACATTAGAAAGCAGAAATTCCATTATAAAGAGAAAATGTGGGCTGGAAGCCCAGGAGACTCGAGAAGCCCCTTCAGTGCTACACTTTCTGTTGCAGAGAGAGCATTGCCATGGAACTGATGGAGAGGAGAGGCCTTTGCTGGCAGCAGAGGGCTGTCACGGTGGAAGGTTGTCAGGGATAGCTGGCTGCTGTGCTTCTCTGGAGGAGGAGCGTTAGTGAAATATGATTGCTGTGACAGCTGTAATCAGTGTCTGGATTCAGTTGGGAATTTGCAGATTCTGCAACTGTCTGAACACACTTTGTGTGCAGCTCAGCCACTGGTGGTTATTTAGGTTTGCAGTTCTAGTAGTTTTTGCCAGAGCCAGCAGTGAAACGCAGCACAAAGCTCCTACGTTTTGTGAAATACAGCTACTTACTGTCAGGCTGTGCAAGTCAGAGATCAGATTTCACTTTTCTTATTTCCAGAAGGAGATACAGAAGGAAAGATAGATTATTCTTTTCTACTGAGATCTGTAAGTTCTATAAAGCCAAGGTTTTCTGCCCCTTCCTGAAGGGAAGGGGAAATGCTTTCCAGGTGTCCTTCCTGCCGTGCTTTGTCTGTGCAAGCCACATCTTCAGTAAATAGCAGAGCTGTAAGTGTTTGGCCTCTTGCCTGAACTCTTTGTGTGCATTATGATACAGGACAAAAGAAGTTTGTGGGGTTTTTTTTTCTCATGTTCCTTGCCAGTCGTTATAGAAATATCTATTCTGCTTAATTAGATAAAAAAAAAAGAATGGAACACGATCTGAATTAGAAGTGACACAGCCATCCTTCAGGAACTTCATTCCTCTTAAAATACAATCTGCAGGGTCTTCTGTGTGTCCTGGACCCTGCTTGCAATACTTTGAGCTTCCCTGCTCTGGGGAGGTTGTGTGAAAGCTAGGGTGCTGATGAGACCATGAACTGGCCACCCTCAGCACTGCAAGCTGACTGGCGCTGAGCTGACATGTCAGGAGGTACCAGCTCTGGCTCATGCTTGAGCAAGGTGTGTCTGTACCCCTTCTTTCTAAAGGAATGGCAGGAGAGCTGGTTCCAAACATGGGCTGCCTTCCTCTCTGGCCCAGAATGATTTCTGTTTGGACTGTGCTGGCAGCCTCAGGGCTTCTGCCAGAGATGAAGTCACAACTGCGTGCGTTCAGCGGTGAGGGTCCCTGTGCTTGCAGTTGTGCTGCAGATCTGGCTGGAAGCATGCATCTGTGCAACCCTTCCTCTGCAGAAACCATCACAGGGCATGTCAGCATGCAGTGAGCTCATCCCAACATGTGCAGCTCATTAGCTGTGGGCCAGATTCCTCTCCTGGTTACCTTGTCAGGCATCCAGAGGCCTTACACAGCTGCGTGGACTTCCCTCAGGTTTGCACTGCTGCAGACTGTCCTGGAGATGACACTGGGGCTCAGCAGTGAGCACAGCTTCTCCTTGCCACAGTGCCCATGCCTGACCTCGCAGCTGGGATTGCAGCTGCCCTGTTCTGGCACGTTCTGGCACTTTTCTGGAACGTGGCTGTGCCAAGGCACATCCTCACACAGTCAGTGGCGCTGCTCTGCTGTCACCCAGCCCAGTCGCTGCAGTTCTACCCACAGCAAGACAAGAAGCTTCGCAGAGAGTTGCTCTTCAGCTGTGAGCAGCTTCCTCAATCCCACTGTGGCTGCCTGACCCCTGAGAGGGAAGCCCCAGGAGACATCTGTGGGTACATGTGTTGAGCAGGAGCTGTTCAGGCTGCATGATGAGGTTCTGGGAAAAGTATGTTTTCTGACTTGGTGTTGGTAGCAGCTTCAATGCCTGTATCAAGCCCCTGGGATAGCTGGCATAGAGCAGACAGAGTTGCACTGCTCCCTGTACTGCCATGTACATTCAGGAAGCAAAGAATGATATTCTTGTGGCACAAACTGTTTTCTCAGTTTGTTGTTCTTCAGTGTCCACGTTGCTTGCTATCAACCCAGTGCATTTTTAACCTTAATATTCACTTGTGTGATGGGCAGTGTGGGTTGGGGCTGGTTCAGACTCCACTGACTCCCTGACAGCCCAAAAAGTCATAGAATCATAGAATCAATAAGGTTGGAAAAGACCTCAGGGATCATCACATCCAACCTATCACCCAGTGCCTCATGACTAACTAAACCATGGCTCCAAGTGCCACATCCAGTCATTTTTTTTAACGCCTCCAGGGATGGTGACTCCACCACCTCCCTGGGCAGCCCATTCCAATGGCCAATAACTCTTTTCTGTGAAGAACTTTCTCCTCACCTCAAGCCTAAACTTCCCCTGGCACAGCTTGAGACTGTCCCTTCCCAGCTTTCTTGTAAGCCCACTTAAAGATACCGGAAAGCCACAATTAGGTCTCCTTGGAACGTTCTTGTCTCCAGACTTGCATGTCCTATGAGCTGGGCTGGGCAGTTGCTGCTCCATTCCCCTTCCCAGTCACAGCCCCAGCTCGTGTCAGTCAAACATCGTGCACGTGTGTGGCTTTTCTTACTTTGTTGATAGCTTTTGAGAGGATTTGAGCAGCGTGTGCGGCGAAGACTCTCTGCTTAGCTAATCTGTTTGCAAAGTCTCGTTTATATTAGGTTCTGATTGCTGTAGCACATCCTTGGGCAAACAGAAGGCACACCCAGACCTTCCATACGGCGCAGCGAAACAGGCTCTTCCTGCCTCTGCTGCTCTTCCTGAGCAGGATCTTAACCACTGCCAGAAAGCCCCTTCTGTGATCCCTTCTGCTCGCTTGCCGTTAGTTACTCGGGTGCACAGCGCTGGGCTGGGTGCTGCTCCTGTTCTCTGCAGAATTTAGCTTTCTGTGGCTTATTGTTCACACCACGGATCCTTTCCCACTGCATTCAAGTGGCTTTCAGGTGGTTTAAAATCTAACTTCTCATAGAGCCAACATTGTCTCTTTCTCTCTGGAAATCCTGAAGGGATCATCACGTGGTCATCTGCTTCCTCGTTTGTGTTTCATCATCATCAGTCCCAGATGGCTGCTGAGAACCAAATTCATTCATTGACTGCGGGCTCGAGGGAGCCTGCAGCAGTTTTGCTGCCCATGTCACGTGTGTGGGACTCGGCCATATGAAGGGGTGGCCTGTCCCTGGGGCTGCCAGAATCTTCAGAAAGGAAAAATCTGAGCCACCTCATGACCACAGTCATTCTGTTACATTTGCAAACAGTCTGGAAGATAAGGACAGGATATAAATACCTCACAAATGAGAACTGGAAAGAGTCTTCAGGCTAAAGCAATTTGTCATGCGTGAAAACATGCACTAAGATGGCAGAAGCAGGCTGTGGAAGCAAAAGCAGGAGAGTGGCACTTGCTGCAGGAAGCAAGCAGGGAAGGTGGTTGTGTCTCTGCTTTTCTGTGTTTTGCCCCATTTCCTTTTCTGTAGTGAAGCCACTGCTTCAAAATAATTTATTAGGTGGTTGCCTGCCAGAAGTGGATTATCTGCTGCCTGTAGCAACATGATCAGGACAGACTAAGAGAGAATATACCTTACTCTTTACAGCTTTATCACATCTGACTGGGGACCCAGAAGTAAGGAAAGGGCCAAGGAGGGCTTTGCTGATTGATTATTTGTGTTAGTGGTTAATGCAGCCACTGCTTATAGAAGCACAGGAGTGACAAGTTCAGGGTGTGACCACTGTTCCTGTATTAAAGCAGGTAGCTTTCAGCTCTTGAGCCTCAAGAGAGGAGACTGGAAACAATGTGAGAGCTTTTGTGAAGAAATTGGCATCTGTTACTGATAGTACAAGAGCACCAAGAGACAGCAGCCTGTTGGAGAAGCACTGTGCTATGCGTTGTGCAGATGGTACCTTAGCAGGAGGGTCCTCCTAGCCTTGTGTCAGAAAACCCCAGTGGCTTGTCAGCAAGGTCAAGCAGCCAGAGGGTGAATCAGTGACTAGTGCATCTGTATTTATAAACAGTGCATGGGATTACCTCCTCCCTCTTGTTTCTCCATTATGCCTTCTGTTTTCCTCCAGGGTTCTTTTAGGGGATCTTTTGAGTCCTGGAGGTACTTCCAAGAAATAGAAACAAGCTGGTTTTTGATTCAGCCTCTGCGTGAGAAACAGCTTTCCAAATCCCATGACATTTTGCAGGGGCTTTACAAACAACAGAACGGTTGATCAGGCTGCAAACCATTCAAGCAAAAGGCTGCTCACAATCTCTGCTCTCCAAAGAGGTGAGACCAGTGTCAGCTCTTAGGAACCCAGTGGAAAATCACCCACAGAAACCTCAAACTGGTAAAAAGATCAGGCCCTTGCAGCTCTCGGAGCAGATACTTGCAGAGAGGGTCACTTTTCCTTTGAAAGCTGTTGTCTAATCTGAGCCCTTTCATGAAATCTGGTATTACAGACCCCTTTTGCTGATCTCAGGCTGGTTTTAATAAGTAATTTCATTATTACTGTGGGGGAAGCTGCCAAGAATCACTCACTGCCTGGTGTGCAGCTTCAACCCACAGCCTCCCAGCCCTGTGCTCTCAGAAATGGGTACGGTCCAGGTGTGCTGTTGGCTGGATTGGCAGAACTTTCCTGACTGGCAGCTGAGGTGGTGGAGGGGCCCAGCAGGATTTCCAGGAATCAGCCATGAGGTGAGCTAGGGAAAGAGGGATCTCCAGGGCCATCCCAGCACGAAGGGTACATTGCTGAGGCTGGCTGTGGCTTGAGTGTTTTTTGGTTTATGAGACATATGCCCTTTACAGCAAAAGCAGCAATGTCATCTTCAGGACTGTGTAGGACCTAGTAAAGCTGGCTGGTTTACCAGGAGGCTGGCAGTAACACTTCCCTGGCTTTCTGAGGAGATATTTGCAGATCCTGGTCCATGTTTTCTGGAACCATTGCTGATTTTGTACTAGCCCTGAGGGTGGTCTGATTTATAGAACTGAAACCTCATACTGGCTATTTGCTAGGAAGATCTGTCTGAGCAGCTCAGGGCAGCAGAGATGTACTGGATCTCTCTGCAGAGGCTGCTGAAGAAGAAGGGTGAAGTAGCCAGTGCAGAGTTAGGCAGATTGATTTCCCACATTTCCTAACAGGGCAGAAGCTTTATTTTCACCCCTGCTGCCCTTGAAGTCTCAGGTTCTGCAGATGCTATGACTTCAGCTGAATGAGAACTTGTGAGAGATTTGACTCAGTCTGCAGAATGTATTCCTGGACACTTCTTGCTGCATTGTTCAGTTCACTGAAATTCAGTCTTTGTCTAGCCCAGATGTTTGGCTCTGCTGGGCGTACAAAGTTACAGACGTACACATTCCAGTTCATGTTGTTCCTGTGCATGCTTACACTTCAAACAGCTGTGAGAGGCCTCTCATTTACCTCTGGGGCTCAGAAATATGACCTGTGTTGCAGGTAGCCATTGGAACCCTCGTTAGGAAGAACACTGCCATCCTTTGCTCCATCATTGTCAGCCTCATTGCAGACAGCAGCCTGACTTTGCTAGGGGTCAGGGCAAACTGGTTGCAGCCTGGAGGAAGGGTTGCTCCCTTGAAGAAAAACCAACTGCTAGGAGACATTTGCCATGGGAGTTTATTTGAGGCTGCAGGGTCTTTTAGAGCAGTAGGGCTTTGTTACAGCTCAGGCTGAATCACCTGCTTGGCTGAGAGGATGAGCTCACTGATGTGAGCAACCCTCGTGCTTTTGAGCATCACGTCGTTGGATTTGTATGAGAAAGCATAATTTGTTTGCCTTTCTCTTCTGTCTTCAGCAGCTCTTTTTGAGAAAATCTGGATTCCTACAGGTTTGTCTGGTTCAAATGTGATAGGATTAAGCAGAATGAAGGGAAATCTGACCAGGGCAGGAAATTTGGGAATGCACTAAAAGGCCATATGCTTTGTTTTGTTTGGACTTGTGACTCAGAAGGGAAATGTAATACTTCCTGAGGATCTCCTTTAAATGTCCCCACTTGACCTCCACAGCACATGGATTTTAGCTGAAAGAAACGCAGTCTTCTGGTTTTACTTACCTCGCACAGTATCTGCAAAAGCTAGCACTCTGCTGAGGGCTGGACCTGATCACAGGGAAAGAAACAAAGCAGGAAACTTGTGGAAGAGCTGCGGCTCAGGGAACAGTGCTCTCTGGGCTTTCAGAAGGCTCGCTTCACCCGAGGCTTTCCTGTAGTCAGTTTCCAGTGCACTGGTTTCCAGCTTTATGAGCAGGAGCAGTGTCAGGATTGGCACAGGTCAGCACACTGCTGCAGGAGTCTCAGACTTCCTCTGCCTGCACAAAGAGCTTCTCTTGGTTCTCTGAGATCCAAGTTTGTAACGTGCTGGCTTGTTCTTCCAGGACTGACTTTGATCAGGGCATGAGTCACTACTCCTCAGTGTCACAATCTCAGCTTGTGGTTTTAAATGAGGGCTTCTTTTCTTACATCATCACCAAAAAACGTCAAGTCAGCCATACTTCCTAAAGCTATTTCACCCAGCAGCCTTTTAGACTATGTCCAGAAAGCTACCAAGTTTTGGGTAGGTAGGACAACAATTCTGTGATTCTGTAGAGATGTGTGTGTGCCAGGTGATGCTTAGGCTTGCTCCTGACCAGTTCAAGTAACTCAGCTTTGGTTTTACATGTTTTCTGGGCAGAGAACTAGCTCCTAAATGATAATGGAGGAGGTTGAGTAAATGGATTTTCCACTGGAGTAGTCTTGTTTTGCTCTCCAAATGAGCAGCTGAAAGTCAGTGTTCCTTTTGAAGCCTCTGGTTTCAGGAGGATGGCTGACCTTTAATAACGTGACAGTTGAGCCACAGTGCTGTTCAGGTTTGCCTGGATTCACATAATTTGCCTGATTCTTTTGCCAGGAAAGGGGAAGAATGATCAATCCTCTAAACGTTGTCATTTCTCTGAACAAGAAAGACAGGGCTGGGAGCGGATTGTAAGCACAAGCCACGGCAGCCTCTGTCATGAGCAGCAAGCACTTGACACCTACAGAGCTGTGGATTTAATCCGTTAATCAAAGGAGACCGGAGCTGTCTCCTCCTGCTGTATGGTTTGAGCTTTTCTATTGTGTCACTAATTCGAGGTTATTCCCTTTCAGTTAGCAGTAGTTACACAGTTCCTTCCAGACATTCAGATACTGCTGCATTTATTGTATGGCTCTGGCTTCTTTGAGGTTTGCTTTTTGGTAGTTTCTATGTAAAAGACTGAGACCTTCTACAAATAAATTGGATTTGACAGGGATATTGATTCCAGTCTATTTTTTTTTTCCCCAGGAAATAATTACCTGAAAGCAAATCTGTTCCTTCTCTCTGTGTACAGATCATGTACAGAAGGGAAGCATTGCCAGCTGTTTCCTCTTATTTTCAAAAGCATGCCACACAAAGGGAAAAGCTGGATGTGGTCCTGGCACATCACCCTCACCTCTGAGGGAGGAGGGAAGGGCACCTTTGATTGTTGATGGGCACCGCCTGTGTTTGGGTGTGAAACCTGTATTAGTGTATAGATCTCCAAGCCCACTTGTGGGATGCTGGTGGATTGTGATGAAATGGTAAAGGGGCTTAATTGAAGTAGAGATAAAATGCAATTTGCAGCCACTGGATCATTTTTGTTAGGTCCTGAAAGCTAACTCATCCTTTTATCTTGCTCTCCTGCCAGTGTGCACAGCACTTATAGGGCTCATACCTGTAAGACGAGCAGTGCCCACAGAAGGAGCCTGAATGCTTGCAGAGCGCTCACGGAGCGCTGCGCTGCTGCACGCCGACCTCTGTGCTTCCTGCACAGAGAGGGGCACTCACACAGGGTGGGCTGAGGCTTTGCTCTGTATGGTGAAGCCAGCATCATCCGCTTGATGCTTTCTTTGTGTGTATTCAGAAGCAGTCTGTCAAACCTGCCTTCTCCTCACCAACCCCAAAATGCACATGATGAACCAGGGAGCCTTTGCTTGCATGCAAGAGCATGCATATGAGGTGTGCTGGCGCTGGAGAAGAGCATCCTGCTGAGTGTCCTGGGCACAGATGTTGTGAATATGCATGGCTGATCTTTTGGAAACCGCTCCACTGCATCGTGTGGCATCAGGCACTGCTGTTACCCCTTACCCGGAGGGAGAGGGGGAGTGGAAAGAAATGGCATGTGAGAGCATGCTGCAGCCAGGCTTTGAATTTCACAAATGCTTAGTCCATGCCAGTTATTTCCCCTCCTTGGCTGTCAAAGCCCAATCTCTGATCAGTCCTAATTGATGTCTGTATTTGGGGGTTAAAGCAACATTCGAGTGAGATACCAGGCAGAGCATTTTCACCTCACCCATTTCAGAATTATTACAGTGTTCTCATTTAAGGAGTCTGTGCAGTCAGTTAAAGAATGGTTTAAATGTAACACAACTGGGAGATGACCATGCTCTGGTGAGTGTGAAATACCTAAGAAGCACATTTCTCCAAGTCACCAGGTCCCTATTAGTTGTCATTCTTCGATGCACATCTGCTTAACATCGGACTCTACCTTATTCAGCCAAAAAACCTAAGCTGGCTGTTGCTCCCAAGAAAGAGAGAGCAATTAGAAACCTTTTTCAGAACTCCCTTCTGTGCCTCAGCTCAGTGGCAGAAGAATCTGCTTTCTATTAAAGTGATAAATTGCATAATTGGAGGTGTAAGCAACCCCCACTGTAAAATTTGTCTTTGTCAGATATATAAAGCATTGATTTTCTTTGTTTGCTGATGCAAAACCCCACTGGTATGAAGCTGTAGTCTCCCATCACCTTGCTACCAAGTAGAGGTTCATGCTAGCACAGCTGGAGTCTGTTTCACATGCATCAGTCTCATCCTCACTGCAGTGTTGTGCCTCCTCAGCCAGTGCCCATGGGAACAGCCCTGCCCTGCTGGCCCCCTGTGCCAGCCACTTCCAGCTCCCACTGGATCCTATTACATGGAGGATTTTATTAAGTATACAGTGATGAATTTATCTTCTGGAATCCTATTACTAACCCCCTGAAGTGAGTCATGGGTGTCCCCCAGCAGATGTAATCACCAAATTGTTCCTAAACACTGCTTTAATGTCGGGCTCTGCAGTCTTTCTGCTGATTGCCCCCATGAGCAGGGATAGTTATCTTGGAGTGGGAGAAGAGATGCTGCATGCAGCCAGCCCTAAGCAAGCCAAGAGTGCCACGGGCTCTGCTCATGCAGACTCTGAGATGACTGAGAGGTGCTTCTCTTGAAGCACTCAGAGCAGTTAGCAGTGGAAGCTGCTGTGAGCGTTGGTGCAAGGGTCATGTCAGAGGGCAGAGGCAGCTGAGCCTCTGGGAGCAGCCCTGTCTTTCTGATGAAGCCAGGCTCTTGTCAGCCCTTTACCCTTCATTTTCCATTGCTCTTTTTGTCTCCTCCTAGTTACTGTTTTCGTTTCTGTTTTCCTTGTCCTCTTCCTGCATTCTGGCTTGGATGATCTGGTCTTGGGCACTCAGATATATAAGCCAAGACCTTTTGCATGCCCTGAGAAGGGTTGCCAAACTTGTACCTTTCATTCTAGGTCTTTACTGTGAGCCTGGAACAAAGGGATCAGGAGCCCTGAGAATAAACGTTTCCAGACACACAAATTTAATTTCCTATGATCTACTTCCCAGTCTAGGAGATCTCCTAAAGATATCTTTCCAGGTAGAGCTCAAGCAGTCCCTGCATCTGTCAAGTGTCTCTTGTGCACAGAAGGTCTGAGATCTGCTGCTTTCCATTCGTGCCTCTTCTCCCCAGCCATAGCCCACTGACATCATCTGAGGCTGTGTCTCAGTGGCTCTGTGCCATAGCTCATCTTACTCAGCAGTCTGCATGCAGAAATGTCCATTTTCTTTTTTTTTATTATTTATTTAAGAGCCCCAGGAGACACCAGCTTTCACTGACTCCTTGTTTTCCAGGAAGATGTTTCCATTCCCTTCCCAGTTATGGCAAAGTCCTGCTGGAAGAGGTGGCCCTTCGGAATGAGTTGAGGCTGCTGACTGGGTTCTGCTGGTTCATTGTGCTGGGCGTTAGCTTTGCCCCGCATGTCCTGCTGTTTTGGTCCCCACACAATCCCTTGGTCTGGGCTGGTGTGAGATGGCTGTATGTAGCTATCTTTTCCTTTTTTTTCTCTAGTGAGATTGCAAATGAGTCCATACCCTGTATGCATTGATCTTCAAGAAGAGTTGTGTGAAAATCGATTCAAATTCAGGGCAAAAGTTTGGATGTTGGTTTTGTAGCAACCTTAGAGCAGGTGCCTTCAAAACCCTCTTTCAGCTAGGAGCTCTCAGCCAAAGAGTTACTGTGCTGCACTGCTCAAGGGCCCAACTGCCCTGACCAAGGTAGAGTGGAGTCTCCTCCAGCCCTTCCTGCAGCTGCAGGTGTGGGGACAGCAGGTCCTGCCTGCACAGCCTGGTCAGGCATGGCAGCACTGAGAAGGCAGGGGCAGGTCCCTTCCCAAGGCATTGCTGGGCTGTTGGCAGCTGGCTGGGTCCCAATGCCAGGAAGGAGGAGTGAAGTGAAGGGGCAGTGTGATCTGCAGAGGTCAGTTCTGGAGTGCCTGTAGCTTTGGTCCCTGAGCCAAGTGCCTGTACTTCTGCAGAGGCTGCAAGTCATTTATTTCTGGAGGCTTTAGCTGGTTTCACACCACCTGTGATGCCTGCTGTTGGAGAAACACCTCCCAAGCCCAAGAAACCATCTGACCGTGTGGCAGCATGTTCAGTAGCTTTGTCCCTGGTCTGTCACTGAGAAGTTGCTGCTCGCTGCTCCCCTCTCTGGCCTGTGGTAATTACAGCAGCAAAAGCGACTCCGTTGTGGTTCATTATAGCTGTACTGGCAGCAGGGAGTCCTGGGCTGCTCTCACCATCTGCGGGACGGAGCCCAAGGCTTCCATCCTGCCCTCCGTGGAGCGGTGCTGCAGCCTTGCAGGGATGCTGCTGGGCTTCCAACAGCGGCTGCTGCTCTGCCACTGCTCCTTTGCACTGTCCCTTGTGTCGAGTGGAGTCCATCTGCAACACTAAGTGAAAAAAAATTAAGACATTTTGAATTCTGGCAGTTCTTTCATTATAATTAAGCTGCCTGAAAGGATGCCTCGGGGAGAGCAAATGCAGCTTGGCTATTTACAGAGTTGGCCAAGGGAGAGCTTCCTTATAACTTCTCTATCTTATGACCTGTAAATGGTGTTTAATAGCTAATCTGTCACCTCCAGTTCTTGTATCAGAAGAGATGGTTTCCCTATTCATTTGGCTCAGCACAGCATATTTACTGTTCCTCAGTGTGGAAATATTGCCCTGGTAATGCTGCTGATCACAGAGGTGATTTATCACCTCTGCTCTCTGCCTCTCGCTCTGGCCCATAGATCTTCCTGACTGGGCATTACTCTTCCAATTGTGATACAATTTTAGTAAAAACAAGCTTTAGGAAGGTTTCTCCTGCCACTGTTTTGGAAAGTCATGAAAGGCTCATTTATTCAAGGACACCATTTCAGCAGCAAAACGTGGTTCCAGTTCAGAGGCTCTGAGCCAGCTCTCCTAAAGAAGAGATTTTCCTGATCCACGTTCTTTTTATATCTGATCTCCCGATAGTGTGACCAGGAAGAGTTTAATCACTTGCTTTGGATAAGGGAACTAAAGTCCTACATCTGTAGGGTGCAGCTGGTCTGCAGGTGGGAGCCAAGCAGGAATATACCAGTTTATCAAGGTGAGGTGAGTGTGAGGGAAGCTTGCTAACTTATGTAGCTCTCTGGGGCAGATGAATGACTTTGCAGGGAAAAGGTGGCAGGACTTCCTGGTCTGAAGCTGGATGGGTTAAAGAGGTTAATTATGGCCCCTCTGGGCACTCATGGGGAGCCACCTCTATCCTTTGGCTGCTCCAGCTACTTAATTTGTTTTCCTTCTAGTCTTGATGTCAGTGTGCATTTCTGTGGAAGGGTAGACTGGGTCTTCCTTGAGCTCCAGTGCTAGGGAAGGGTGAGACTGATCCCTGTGCTGTCGCTCACCCTGACTGCTCCTTTCTGGAGGTTTGGAAGAGATTGTTGTGGAATTGGGTCACAGCAGCAGCTGGGTAGCAAAGGAAATGCACATGCAGGGACCATGGAGGACTTGGGGTCAAGGCTTTGGAGTGAACAGCCGTGCTGAGGCAGCAGATGTGGGTTAGGCAGAAGGAACACATCCCTGCTCTTGGCTCCTTGCCCTGCTGTCTGGCTGTGTCTGTCCTGGCCCTGCCGAGTGGAAGCCAGGCCTGCGTCCTGGTGGATGCAGTGGGCAAAAGGATAATTTGTCTTTTCTAAATACAGCTGTTCCTTGGGAGCAAGAACTCAAGTTTTCAAATGGCTGTATTTATTTCAGATGTTCCCAGGAGACACAGGCTCCAGCTGCTGAAATACTGTTGTCTTTGCTGCAGTCCCAAGGTTGTCTGGGGCTCAGCAGTGCTGTGCTAGAAGGACCCTGATGCTGCACAGTAAGAACTGTGCTCTTCACAGTGTGTTGTGACTGGCCAAGCAGAAGTACATGGAGATGTTGGTGGCTGCACGCTGGCTTACTGCTGTTGCAAGATAAGCAGCAGAGATGAGTGCTGGCTGCAAGTGTGTCAGTTTTCCAGCAGCAGGTATTCAACAGCTTTTAGCCTGGAAAGAAGAGAACAGAGAGTCCTCAGTGGCATGGTTATGTCAAGTTACGAGTTCTGCTGCTGGTCTCCAACAGTGCTTTGGCATCAGCCTGCAAGGTCTCAGGAGCCTTGTTTTGATGTGAGCTGACTGGATGAAGGGCAGAATGGGGCAAGCATTCATTTGCAATGTTCTCTGCAAGTGACTATCATTATTTGTCTGCTTTCTTAAGAGCTGCTGTACACAGGACTGTCTGCTATGCTAGCAAGACTTGGTGTAGATATTACTCAAGAGACGTGACCTGAGGTGTGGCTGCCTAGGGGGAAAGCTTTGCTGCTCTCTGGAGTAGCTCAAGCTGGTCCTAGAGGGCAGTTTTCTGCAGCAGTCACTTTCTTTGTTTCCTCACTGGGCTCTGCATCTTTGCAGTGCTGTTCTTCCCCTCTGCCAGGGACATACACACACAGGGTTTCACGGAAGGAGGTGATTCCCACCCTGTTCATCTGAGCCAACCCAATCTTGCTGCCTCTGCCCGCACTGCCCTGAGGGCTAAGAGCTGCAGAGTGCAGGTTTTCCAGCTGTAGTCACATTCTTTCTCCAGAGTGGCATTTTGTGGCTTGGATTTCTAGAACTGGGGCAATCTGACTTGTTTGCATGAACACCTGCACTTACTACCGTCTCTCTTATCCTTGCAGGCAGCATCCTCAGCACTGAGCAGTCTGGGCCACGTGTACACAGCTATTGGGGACTACCCAAACGCACTGGCTAGCCACAAGCAGTGTGTCCTCCTCGCAAAGCAGTCCAAAGATGAGCTCTCCGAGGCACGGGAGCTGGGCAACATGGGAGCAGTGTACATTGCAATGGGGGATTTTGAGAACGCAGTGCAGTGCCACGAACAGCACCTTAAGATCGCCAAGGAGCTGGGGAACAAGCGGGAGGAAGCTCGAGCCTACAGCAACCTGGGCAGCGCTTACCACTACCGGAGAAACTTCGACAAAGCCATGTCCTACCACAACTATGTGCTGGAGTTGGCCCAGGAGCTGGCTGAGAAGGCCATTGAGATGCGAGCTTACGCTGGCTTGGGCCATGCAGCCAGGTGTATGCAGGACCTGGAGAGGGCTAAGCAGTACCATGAAGAACAGTTGCACATCGCTGAGAGCCTGCAGGACCGAGCTGCTGAAGGCAGAGCCTCCTCCAATCTAGGTAAGGCCCTGACGTAGGAGGAGAGCTTCTCAGGGAATGCTGTGACTATCAGAGCTGCTGCTAGGAGGTTAGCTGTGTGCCAGCTTTTTAGTTACCCCAGTTTCACCAGACTGTCTTCATAAATTAAACAGGCACCTGGCAGATTGTGTGCCAGTATAACATATCCCATGCTCAATTATTAACCTGCTCAGAAAGGCATCATAAAGCAAAAACTCATAGCAGAAGGGAAATTAAAAGGTTAAAGGTCATTTGAGGAACTATTCAGGTGTCAGAAGTGAACATAAAAGTCTTGGACTAAGGCAAGAAGTGATGTGGTTTATTACCTGTTTCTGTGGTAGCTCGTCAGCTGAATATGTCAAAATATTACTGCCTTGCAAGATGGGCAACACATGGGTCATCAGAGTGTAGGAATCTCCTGTTCCTCTAAGGAGAGGCCCTGGCATCCTACTGGCAGACTGGTGTGGTAGCCTTCCCGGCTGTGGGAAGGACTTGTTACATCTAAGTGAAGTCCATTCCTACTGCTCCTTCACAGCAGCAGATGTGGAAACAACCAAAGACCATTTCCATCTCTGCCATGGGATGTGGTGTTTATGCTGCTGATGTTCCAGCTGTTGTTCAGGATGTGTTCTCAGCTGGCTGGGAGTGGCAGAACAGGGCTGTTGCTGGTATAACAAAATATGTTTGTTGGCAGCCCTGCATCTCAGCACTTCCAGGCTGCCCCACGCTGTAAATTAGCTTCTGCTTGGCAGTTGGCACTTGGTTCATTTGTAGATGCTAATTGTACTCTGATGTTATCAACAGCAGGTAATTGAAAAGGGCTTGATGAATTACTTAATTTCTCTTAATAGCTGAGTCTTCAGGAGCTGAATGAAGAAGATAAGGTGAGCTGGAGAAAACAAAACAGTCCTATCTTTTCAAATAGTGCTGCGAATCTCCTCCTTTACACAAATTAGGGCAAAAACGTGTGAGGCAGAAGAGGTTTGTGAGGCAAAAGCTCTGCTGGCTGCTTGGCTTTAGGGAGCAGGAAGCACTGATAACATTTCTGCTAGTGTGACAGCACCTAGAGGCAAAAGGGCTGGGGACATGAAGCCTGGCATCTGGCTTTCACAAACACTTACGTAGGAGCTTCTGCAGAGAGCAGAGGCAGATGCATCTAGCAAGGCACAAACTATGCCCTCCATCTCTGCTGCCAGCACAGGGCTGGTCTTGGGGGATACAGAGACATGAGGGATCCACTGGTCTGTAACAGGGATAGGAAGAAATGCAGGAAACTGAGGAAATGGCATCTGGGAAAATGGGATCTGTCACTTGCTGTTGTTGTCCTTGCCTAGATCAGTGTGGGGATGAGCCAGCTTGGGTTTTCTGCGCTGTCGCCTCCTGGTTTTGCCAGCCCTTTGCCGCTGGGCAGACCACAGCTCTTTTGCTGGAACAAATATCTTAATTCAAGTTCTGGAGCATTTCTTCTAATTGCCTGTGTGCCCAGCATGGTCTGTCTTTGCGCTGCTCAGCATTGTACAAAACCCAAAACCAAACAAACCCAAAACCCAACTGGTACAGAAATGTTGAGAGGGGCTGGGCTCCCTGCAAGTGCTGATAGTGGCTGAGTTGCTGTGCCACATCCCAGAGTGAAAGAAGAGCTGATGTGAAAGGAAGTGACTTGCTCTTGTTGTTCAGCCTTCTTGGTACTTGCCTGTTCTCTCACCATTTTGCTGGGTCAAAGTCAGTCAGTTTGGGACTAGAATGTCTTATTATCATTATTATTCTTGCAGCAGCTTTGGGTTTCACGATGCTTTTAGCATGTAATTCCAGGAAGAAAAAAATTGAAAGGGAGGAGTTTTGGTGCAGCAAAGAACACAGTGAATATTTTTTTCTTGTGTTGGATATAAGCCTAAATATAACTTTCAGCTGGTATGCTGACTCAGCCACTCCACACTTGGTATTAGAATAGTTTTCCTAGCTTCTAAGTGCAGGATCTCATGTTTCAGCTGTTCTTTGACTACATTTTTATGTCTTCTGTGTCACAGTTAAGTTATACTTGGGAGAAAGAGAACACGCAGTTCTTGTCGAGGAGGTCTATTACTGTTGTTTAAAATGTGTCCAGTACCAATTAAAAAGTCAAGTCTTAATTGTCTCTTCCATCTAATCCACATGCAAAACAAAACCTCATCAAAATAACCATGCTGACAGGCCAAGAAAAAAGTATCTAAATGTGTGTTTGTGAGCCAGAATGTTAGAGTTGGCCTCTTTGCTGAAGCAACAGAAATTCATTCTCTGTTTGCATTTCACTGATGTAGATGGAAAGCTCTCTGAAGTGTGCTATCTAATGCTGAGCAGGACAGACACGGGATGTAACACAGCCCAGCTGCTGTCCTGCTCTGCAGGGAGATGGAACACGCTCCGCGTCTCAGTAAGCAGGAGGTAGTGGACTGAGGGTGAGTCACAAGTTATCAAGCCCTTCACAGCAAGGAGATGTGGAGTTTAACCAGAAGTCTCAGATTGTCAACCTTTGCAAAGCAGATGGTGTTTCCAAATGCCAAGGCTTCATGTGGAGAGTTGGCTTTTCAGCCTCTGCTGCTCTGAAGGGTTCCCACTGTGATGGAGAGAGGACACTTCAGATTATTAATAAAACACAGTTTACAGTCTCTCCCTGGTGCTTAGCACCTCCTTGCAGTTACAAGAGAACTTCTCTGCCTATCTTCATCTACTGGATGTGTTGTCTGAAGCTGCCAGCTATTTTCTCTTGAAGTGTTTTTGCAGTTAGGGTCACCAAACGGTGGTTAGGTGTGGCCATCTCTTCCCTGGTTACTGACGCACTTGCTAAACCACCCTAGACCCCTTCCCCTCATCTCACTGCTCCCCAGTTTGCTCAGCCAGCCAGCTGCACGGCATGGTAGGTGCTGTTAGGCTCTGAGGTCTACCCTGAGGAGGAGGTGGGATGTGGTGCTCCCACTGGAGGGGTGAGCTTCAGAAGCAGGTTAGCTCCGTTTCAGCTTGCAGTGTGTTCATGTTTCATTCTGCAGGCTGAAGCAGGAACAATGTTGGCTCTGTCTGAGCTGGAGGCCACAATACAGCTGAGCTTTGTCCCGCACTGGCTAACACTTGTGGGACACTGGAGATCACAGAATGGCAGAGGTTGGAAGGCACCTTTGGAGATCATTGAGTCCAACCCCCCTGCCAAAGCAAGATCACCTGTGGCAGGCTGCACAAGAAAACATCCAGGCAGCTTTTGAAAGTCTCCGGAGAATGAGATTCCAGAACCTCTCTGGCCAGCCTTTCCCAGTGCTCTGTCACCCTCACCATAAAGAAGCATCTTCTTGTGTTGAGATGTTCTAGTTTGTACCAATATTTCCTTGTCCTGTCACTGGGCACCACTGAGAAGAGACTGGCACCTTCATCTTGACATCCACCCCTCAGGTATTTATAGACATTGGTAAAGTCCCTTTGACTCCTGCTGCAGTCTTGGGCCAGGGTCCAGCACAGGAGCTTCAAAGACTGTCCCAGAGTTAGTCTCTTATTTTCTCTCTCCCTGATCTGTTGCCTGAACTGGACACCCTGGTCATCTGCATCAACAGAACGTGTTTCTTCTGACTGCTTTACTGGTGTCTTGCACAGGTTTCCTCCCAGCTGTAACTGTGTTCATCAGTAAGGCAGAAATGGAATCTGTGCCATTTTTGGTGCTTTACACTGTGTAAGGCAGTAAAGGCTGTCTGTGGCTGTCTCCCCTCATGTCTGCTGGGTTCTTGAGTCTGTTCTGCTGTATCCTTGTGTGCTGTTCCAGAATGTAGCCTAGCTGCCAGACCAGAAGATTCTCTTTTACTTTGAAGTCAAAAATTATAGTTGTTAGAATGAGTCGGAATGCTGATGTTCTGAAGTGACAGTGTGTTTCTGGATCCTTCTTCCCTAAGTGCCACAACAGATGGGTGACAACTCGAGCAATCTAATGTGATAGAAGACTCCATGGGTGAGGAGAGCACAGCTTTGTTCTCTGTTACGCTACTTGGATTTGCCCTGGGTATCTCCTGGTAAACATTTTCTCACTGTTTTTCTCCTTTGTTGGCAGTAAAGAGGCTGACTAAAACATTTAAATCTGTGAAGGTTTCATCTCCCATTCATCTACAAACCTCATTTTTGTTTTGAGGAATGCACACAGAGTATATTTGGTAGGTGATGATTTTGGAGTCTGAGTCAGACCCTTTCCTTCCTGGGACCATCCTTTGTGATTGCTCTGGGCAAATGGGGGAAGCATACCAGGAGGTGCCTTGTGGGATCTCTTACCAGGTTCCTTTTTTCCAAGAACAACATTAAATTTTTAGACTAAATTCTGGGATTTTTCTTTTTGATAGACATAGTATCCAGAGTGAAACTCCAACCAAGGAGTAGCAGCACTAGCTGTTTAAGTAACCTGTTGTCCTAATCTCTAGTATGAATTTTTCTGGCTGCCATTTGCCTTCAAAGCCATGCTCTGTGTCTGACTTGCCATCTCTCTCTCCCACTTCTTTTCCTTCATGTGGGACAGGAGAGGTTGATATTTTGGGGCAGGATTTCCTATTATCTCCATCCTCAGATACTCCTTCTCTTATTTATCCTCAAGTATAATATGAAGTGGCAGTGAGAGGGAGTCTGGGTTGGGTCAGCATCCCCAACACTCTTCCTCCATTGTGACTTCCTATGTGTTGAGGGAGAGGGGTAGTTACAGTTAGCATAGGACTTCTCAGTAGCATCTTAATCTTTCATCCACTGCTTCTGTGGACAGTTGTCCACAGTATTCTGAGTTGTCAGTGGCATTTTAATGGTGACCACGGTGCACTGACTTTTCTTGTTCTTCACAGTGGAGTTTCTTCAGGGTGCTTGCACTTTGAGGCTGAGCTGTGGCATCCTGTCTGCACGCTACAGGAGTACAGGATCCTTGAGCAGCACTGATTCTGCCTGCTTCCAGCTCAGAAACCTCTTGCTGTTTCCAGGGGAATGATTTAGCTAATTCCATCCTTTTCTAGATTCTGCTCAGTGGGACACTTTTCACAGTGACTGTTTTTGGCATGTTCCAAGTTACATAGCTTTGTGTGCAGCCCAGTTCCACCCCCTTGTAGTTACTTTGTGTGTGTTCTGCAGAAACCTTCTTCATGAGCTGTGGTGCAGCAGTGTGGCCGTCTGCTGAGTCCTAGCATGGGCCCTGTCTCCAGAGAGGAGATGGAGGGCCAAAATATTTGTGGGGTCACGTACCTTGGTTCATCCCATCCTGGCTGCCACTGCCTTCCCTCGTCATACCGAAGGAGACATCAGTATGTCTCAGCCAGAGATGGAAGAGCTAGCACTGATCAATGAGAGCTGCAGGCCTATGGGAGCTGAGGAAATACTTGTCATCCAAATTGCCATCTCCTGAAGCCTGAGTCAGTGCGAACACGAGCAGGGCTGGGCTACTTACGCTTCTATCCAAGCAAATCAGACTCTTTCATGCTGACCTAATGGAACTTGGGGTTTCAGTCCTACAGAAATCTTAAAACAAATAAATAAATAAATAGTGTCTGTGAGGTCCAAATTGCCTTGGGAAAGCAAACGTCAGCCCCCTGTTCCAGGCTGACTTGGAAAACCTCAGTCATCAAATTTCTCTTTTGAAGTAGAAACCATGAAGATGCAGATGTGCTAGGGCCTGATCATAGCACACTGCTCTTGATGGTGACTGGGGAAGGCAGCTGACCCACTACCTCTCTTTCCCCCCAGCATGTGTTTCTGGGCATGGATATGGATGGAAACAAGAAACTGTTTTCCTTTATGGGCAGGGAAGGGCCTAAAGTGGTCTTCAGGTATCAAGTGACTGTTGTAGCTCTGCAGGATTTGTGTTTGCAGAGCCTACTGCAGTGGCTCCTAGATCTCCAGGGCTGTTCATGTGTGTTTGCAAAGGAGCTGCATTATTAGCTCAGTTTAATTGAAGAATAAGTTGTAATATTAGCAGATTCCCACGTCTCATAGCAGGTACAAGATTATTTGGCTGAAATAGAAAAGCAAATGCTTTCTCACTCAGTTTGTGGAGTATGAGCTCTGTAGTCATCAGGCAGCACTGATGGGGAAAAAAATAATAAACAAAATGAATAGAAAATGTGCATTTAATAAGGTGCAAGTGTCCAGTTGTGGTGGCTGTGTGTGTCGTGTGTAATACAAACCCTTCTCTGGGCCTTGCCTGTTAGGGGCAAGGAAACAGTTCCTCTGAGAAGAGCTGTGCCATGCTGGCATACTGCAGGGAAGGGACAGGGCTGCAGGGAAGTCCTGGCATGGCAAGGTGGTGCAGAAGGGTTGGCACAGAGGGCTGTTTTCATTGAGCCCATTTCTGCTGCTTTTCAGGAATCATTCACCAGATGAAGGGCGACTATGACACCGCGCTGCGCCTGCACAAGACACATCTGTCCATAGCCCAGGAGCTGAGCGACTACGCGGCCCAGGGCCGGGCCTATGGCAACATGGGCAACGCTTACAACGCCCTGGGCATGTACGACCAGGCTGTCAAGTACCATCGGCAGGAGCTGCAGATCTCTATGGAAGTCAATGACCGTGCCTCCCAGGCGTCCACGCATGGGAACTTGGCGGTGGCCTACCAGGCGCTGGGTGCCCACGACCGTGCCCTGCAGCACTACCAGAACCATCTCAACATCGCCCGTGAGCTGCGGGACATCCAGAGCGAAGCGCGGGCCCTCAGCAACCTGGGCAACTTCCACTGCTCGCGGGGAGAGTACGTGCAGGCGGCCCCCTACTACGAGCAGTACCTACGCCTGTCACCAGAGCTGCAGGACATGGAAGGGGAGGGGAAAGTTTGCCATAACCTTGGCTATGCCCACTACTGCCTTGGGAACTATGAGGAAGCTGTCAAGTACTACGAGCAGGATCTTGCCTTAGCAAAGGATCTTCACGACAAGCTGAGCCAAGCCAAAGCCTACTGCAACCTGGGCTTGGCCTTCAAAGCCTTGATGGACTTCAGCAAAGCAGAGGAGTGTCAAAAGTACTTGTTGTCACTGGCCCAATCTCTGAACAATTCCCAGGCCAAATTTCGAGCTCTGGGAAACTTGGGGGATATTTTTGTCTGTAAAAAAGACGTAAATGGTGCAATAAAATTTTATGAGCAGCAACTGAGCTTGGCCCATCATGTTAAAGACAGGAGACTGGAAGCCAGTGCCTATGCAGCCTTGGGCTCTGCATACAGAATGATCCAGAAGTGTGACAAGGCTTTAGGTTACCACACGCAGGAGCTGGAGGTGTACCAGGAGCTGGGAGAAATGCCGGGTGAATGCAGAGCACATGGTCACCTTGCCGCAGTGTATATGTCACTTGGGAAGTACACCATGGCTTTCAAGTGTTATGAAGAGCAGCTGGAGCTTGGGCAGAAGTTGAAGGACCCCAGCATAGAAGCCCAAGTCTATGGTAACATGGGCATTACCAAGATGAACATGAATGTCATGGAGGAAGCTATTGGCTATTTCGAACAGCAGCTGGCCATGCTGCAGCAGCTCAGTGGAAATGAATCTGTGTTAGATCGGGGCCGAGCATATGGGAACCTGGGAGATTGTTATGAGGCTCTGGGAGATTTTGAGGAAGCTATAAAGTATTATGAACAGTACCTGTCTGTGGCTCAGAGCTTGAACCGTATGCAAGACCAGGCAAAGGCCTACCGGGGCTTGGGCAACGGGCACAGGTAAGGAGCACTGTGGGTGTGTTCTCGTGGCAGACAGCACAGTACAAGTGTGGGTGGGAGATGTTGTGTGGGGTGTTTGGCTGCTGTGCACGGGGACCTGGTGTAGAGGCGAGTAACAGAGCCCTCTGGGTGTGGGGGAACTGAGCTGCCTGCTCCAATAATGGAGCTGATGCTGCTCTGGCCTGAGAGAAAGAGAGGTTTGTAGGGTGGTAGAAAGAGGTTAATTCAAAGGAGGCAGGGATGGCTCCTGGGGGAAGTGTTTGTCTCTGCCTGAAAGGCTTGAGCTGGCCTCTAGAGGAAATGACAAATCATCTCCTTCCAAGAAAATACTGGCAAAATAAATGCTGTTGTTTTCCTCCCTTGTTAGGGCTATGGGAAGTTTGCAGCAGGCTCTGGTGTGCTTCGAGAAGAGGCTTGTGGTGGCACATGAGCTGGGGGAGGCATTTAACAAAGCCCAGGCCTATGGGGAGCTGGGCAGCCTGCACAGCCAGCTGGGCAACTACGAACAGGCCATTTCTTGCCTGGAGCGCCAGCTGAACATCGCTCGAGAGATGAAGGACCGAGCTCTGGAGAGCGACGCTGCCTGTGGCCTCGGTGGGGTCTACCAGCAGATGGGGGAGTATGACACAGCCCTGCAGTATCACCAGCTGGACCTGCAGATTGCTGAGGAGACCAACAATCCCACTTGCCAAGGCCGGGCCTACGGGAACCTGGGCCTGACCTATGAGTCCTTGGGCACCTATGAGAGGGCAGTGGTGTATCAGGAGCAGCACCTCAGCATTGCAGCACAGATGAATGACCTTGTAGCCAAAACCATGTCCTACAGCAGCCTGGGGAGGACTCATCACGCTTTGCAGAACTACTCTCAGGCTGTGATGTACCTGCAGGAAGGTGAGAGGCTGAATTATGCAACACAGCATGTAATGGTAGGTGTGGGAGGTAGGAGGGAGGCCTGAAGACATAGAGAGCAGCGAGGTACCATGAGCGTGGTGCTCAGAGGATGTTTGGCAGTGGTCTTTGGTGCAAATGTGCTTGCAGATATCCATAGCCATTGTTGAGTGTCTGTGAGTCACTGGCCAAGTCAGGCTGTTATGGTCAGCAGACCAGGTCAGACAGAGCCTTTCTGATGTCCTGCAGAGAAAGCATTGCAGAGCAGGATCTGTGCCTTCTTGGAGGCACCTCAGCCAGCTTTGATCCTGAGCTCAGAGTTTGTGCCTGAACTTAGAGGATGTAAGCCTTCTCTGTAAGTAGCATTGCATACCAGGAACTGGCTCTGGGAAAACCACATCAGGTCATGATGGATCTCTCTGATCCTGAGAGCAGGTTTCAAACTGATGTTTGCCTTCCTGATAGCCACCTGTTTTTTCCCTCTGCATTCAAGGGTGAATGTCCTCTAAGCTGTGAGTGAAAGCAAGTTGTGTTTGTTAGGAAGGTGAGGGAGGTTCAGCCCTTGGTATCCAGAAGCCATCTGCCACTGCTAAGCACTGGGTCCAGCACTGGCTTGTGAGTTGCACTGTTGCAAGGATTTCCAGCATGCAAGCAGCATCTGTTCAAGGTGGTCACAGCTCTCTGATGGAGGAGATGAGCAGCATAGCTGGAGTGTATGAGGCTGGAAGCTGAAGGATTAATTATGTCAGTTAGTTTTTCCTGAAACTGACCTTGGCAGGATTCCAGTATGCTGAGGGAATTCAATTAAGTTGGAAGAGGAGAAATTAAATACAGCTCCTTCTCCTGGTGTGACATGGAATTCCTGAAAAGCCTGCAAATGCTAGCTGCTGCTGAGCTGCATGATCGTGGCCAGGGCCCCTGCTCCCCAGTCCATGAGAAACCTGAGGTACTTCAGAGAGATGTTTGTGTTGTCAGCAGGGCCCACTGAAGCAGGGGGTTTGGAGTGTGGTGGAAGGAGGGACACCACAGGAGGTGCTGCTGGAAGTGAAATGAGCTCCGGGTCATTCATGCCAGGACCCTGCCCTCTGCTCTGGCTCAGTTCATACACCAGTACCTGAGCCTGCCAGGAGGCTGGGGAGAGTTGATAGAGGTGCCTGTTCTGGCTGTTTGGCAGCTCAGTGTGATTTTGTTTGTTTGTGTGGCTTTTAAGGTTTAAAAGTTGTAGTTCCTGGTGGAGGCTTAGTGAATGGGTCTTGGGGGACTGCAGGAGTCAGTTCAGGTAGGGAGGGCTGGGTCCATGGCAATGTCTGTCCTGCTGAGGCACCTCTTGTGCTGATGCCACAGCACACTCAGTACTGTGGAGGCAGGAGTGCTTGCTGGGCTACCTGCTCCCCTCTCACCCTGATTCCTTTCCAGGACTGAGGCTGGCAGAGCAGCTGGGACGCAGAGAAGATGAAGCCAAAATCCGCCATGGCCTTGGCCTCTCCCTCTGGGCAAGTGGGAACCTGGAGGAGTCTCAGCACCAGGTACTGTGGACTGCCCTATGCCTTTTGGGTCACTTTTCTCCCCAGGGGAGGGAAATGGCTGGTGCATCCTAGGGAGGGGTGTGATGCACTGAGCTGACTCAGGCCCATGTACCTTCTGCTCCGTCAGAAATCATCAATCCTCTGCTAGGGATGCTGCCTTAGAGTATGCTTGCCCTGGGCCCTCCTGCTTTCCCAGCTAGTGCTTTGTGCTGTGTCTATAAGGAAGTCACTGTGGCTGTTTTCCATCCCAGCTGTACCGGGCCTCAGCACTGTTTGAAACCATCCGACACGAGGTGCAGCTGAGCACAGACTACAAGCTGTCTCTCTTTGACCTTCAGACATCTTCCTACCAGGCCCTGCAGCGAGTACTTGTCAGTCTCGGTAAGAGATGCCATCATACAATGACCTGAACTCCAAGCTCATGCCAAGAGTTCAGCTGAAGTTGAAGGGGGCAGGCAGTTCACGATACATCCTTTACTCCTCATCTGTCTGACACAGCTGAGCATTTCTTTGCCAGGACAGAAATAAGGGTGTCCTGCTTTGGGTGTCAGGCACCTTTGTATCTTCTTTCTTGTCTCCTCCATTCATTTGCCTCTCTGTGGCTCATTCTTCAATGCATTGTGTTCTTACTTGCAGCCAAGATGATCTGTGGGACTATTCCAGCACAGAATACTCTTTCCAGAAATAAGTGCTGTGACCCTGCTTCTCCAGGTTTTCGTTGGGGTTGGAATAGCAGCTGTCCCTGTTCCTGCACATTGTGCTGCAGAGCACGTGGCTGCCAGGTCTGAGTGATGGCTTTGTCTTTCCAGGTCACCATGATGAAGCATTGGCAGTAGCAGAGAGAGGACGAACGAGGGCATTTGCTGATCTGCTCGTGGAACGTCAGACTGGGCAGCAGGACTCTGATCCCTATTCTCCAGTTACCATTGACCAGGTCCTGGAGACTGTGAATGGCCAGAGAGGACTTGTTCTCTACTACTCACTGGCTGCAGGTTATCTGTACAGTTGGCTGCTGGCTCCTGGGGCAGGTGAGGTTCTTTTTGGAGATGAGAACCTGTGAACATGCCTTGCAAAAGGAGAACTGCAGCCATTAGGGTAGCTAGGAATGAATCTGGGACCAGAGTGAATGCACAAAAGGGAATCCTTTCCATCTAGTACCTTAAAGCTGAATAGACTGAAGACTGTGGCACAGCCACAGCAAAATGACACAGAAGTGCTTATTCAGGCCTTTGATGTTCACCTGGAGATGGAAATGTTTCACGTGTTTAATATTTCCATTTTTCAACCTCCAGCCTGTATGTATTTCCCACAGGGCAGAGCAGTAATGAGATTCCAAGTATGTTGGCTTTGTGACAATCTTCTGTGCATAAGAATCCCTACTTTAATTATATTTCTGTGCTTTATCCCTCCAAAAGCTTTTGACATTTATTCACTGAAGTGGATTGCAGAAAACAGAAGGGCGTCCCCACTCCCTGATATGCCATTGAACTGCCTGATCCTCTGAATTCTCCTTTCATGAATGTGGAAACACTTATCACAGAGGAGCAAGGAGGATTAATTTGAAGAGGATTGCTTTTTGCAGGCAGCTGTTGTTCATTATCTAATAAAACGATGACTGCAGATTTTCATGAGTTCTTTCTGGATATAATTTAATAATTGCAGCCCTTCACCATGACAAAGCTAAAGAGATAAGAAGCACTATTTAGACTGCACCAAAAGTGCTTTGGGAAGGGAAGCAAACATTCACATGTGCCTGACCTCAGATGGGATGACAGTGATTGGAAGATGGGCTTTCGGGGGATGTTTTACCATGTAGCATGTGTGAATGTAAGATGGTGTTGTCCTGCTCTGCAGCTCAGTCACTAGCTGGCTCTTCAGGCCTGTAATTAGCACAATTAACTAGTTAGCCAGTAATCCTGTAGTATTAGCAGCAAGCTGAGCTTAGAAAATTATATGGTTTGCCACTAGGCTTCATGGCCAGTTTCCTCCTCGCTCAGACTGGGTCTTGCAGGAAATCACTGCTCAGGTACGTGGGTTTGTGACTGCCTCCTTTAAGACCCTGTCAGGTATTGGGAAGGAGAGGGTCTGTTGTGCTTCAAGTATTCCACCTGAGCAGCTTTGCTGGGAGCTCTTCAGTAGTGATTCCAGCCCAGCCATGGTCACCTCTTCTTGTTTATTCAGTGCTGGTGGAGGGAGCCGCTTCAGTGGCAGGCCAAGATCCTTTTTACCCCACTGAGAGCCTCTTTGCTGGCTCTGTTGGCTGCTGTTGCTGCAGACGGGAGTTGCTGTAATTTTTATTCCTCCACTCTTCTTAACTGGTTTAATAATTTATGCTGTCAAGGCAAACAGGGCACCCAGGGCAGCCTTTTGCCGTTGATCACAGGCTGTAGAATTAATTAAATGGGGAAGGATATGATGGTCTGAGTGGAGGAAGGTTTTATCTATGGCAGTAGTTGAATTCTTCACAAACCAGCGAGTGTCCTTTATCTGGTTTAGCCATTGTGAAATGCTGGCTTTTAATACTTAACTGTGCATTAATCCATCTTTTTCTTTCTTGCTGTATAATGTATTTTCATGCATATGAGTGGAATGAAAACTCCTTGTGCGATGTGAGGAAGTTCTGCTCTAGTAATAACACTCCTTCTCAGCATTTGAGCCTTGTGTGTTCAACTTACCTGATCAGAGGCTGCTAATAGGTATTTTTGGTGCACATCTATTGAAATGTGAATTACTCTGGTAGGTGCTTGGATGAAAAATCTCTTTTATAATTTATATGAGAAGGGTGCAAATAGCAAATGCAGCCTGAGCAGCTCATAAAAGCACTGCTCTGCCTTTGTAGCCCTGAGCCATCATCTGCAAAGTACAAATGCAGATTTTAAAAGCAAGGCTGTAATAATGCTGGAAAAGCCCCGTGGAGACATGGCACGGATTGCTTTGCCCCAGTTGTGCTGGAAATGCCAAATGCTTGGGGCTCTGCCACTTCCTAGGCGGTTGCTGGCAGCCCTCTTCCTGCTTTGCAGAAGTAACCTCGTGGTTCTGGTGCCTTGCAGGAATTCTGAAGTTCCATGAGCATTATCTGGGTGACAGCCTGACGGAAAACGCTGGGGACTTCCAGGAAGCCAGCAGCGCGAGCCTGCAGACGATGACCAACTCGGCGCTGGAGCAGTTCATCGCCAGCGTGCGCGAGGCGCTGGGGGTGGACTCCTACTACACCCGGTAAGCTGCGGGGTCAGACCCCCTGCACCCTGCTCTCCCACCTGGAAACGATTTACAGCAGTCTGGGGTGAGCTAGTCTGAGAACTGGCAGTCAGAGCAGGGGCAAATTTTCATGGCAGCAACAACAAAATAAAAGGCTTAATTTTTGTATCCCTGGCTAGTTTTCTGCCAAGTAACTGTATCTGCACATGCAAACGTGTTCTGAACCCATGGGCTGGGTAATGAAGCCACAGGCTGGATGAGGAGGCAGGTGCTATGTCTGGCTGTGTATGGGCAGATTCCATCCTACTTAGAGTTTCCAGTGTAATTAATTTCCTTTCAAGGGTTTACTTAATGAAAAACTGGAAGTACCATAGGAATTCTACTCCCTTCCAACTATGTTCCCTTGTGGCTGTAGCTGAGTAAATAATTCACAGCAAATTAATCCATCTGATGAATTTAAGCAGAGAGAGGAACCTTACCTCCAGTCCATTACTTAGAGGTCCCACATCTATATTTCCTGGTAATTTTTCCTCCTATGGGTTTATCACAAGTCACATTTTTTTCCTTACTTATGCCCCATCTCATGACCTCATGATTTATCAATTGGATGAGTACAAGTACAGTGTCCATGCTGATATTTGCAAGCAGGTTTTTTTGGAATGCTTCCACCTGAGAAGCAGAGTGGGGAATGTCCCTATCATCATTTGCCCTCTGTGAATGGAGTATGCAAGGTAAAGGATGTGGTGACAGCTTGCTGTTGTAAGTGAACCTTGCTACGTAGTTGTAAATGTCTGAGCTGAGATGGACAGCATTCATCTAGAGGAAAACTTCTCTGCTTCACTGCCCTAGTCTCCAAAGCAGGAAGCAGTGTCAGTGATCCATGTGGTTCTGCAGCTAAAAGCTGGATAAAGGCATGGGTCTGAGGTTCAATTTCTCTCCTGAGGGATAGCTGCACAATGATTATCTTTTTCCTTTCTGGTAGCCAGAATGGTGGATCTGCCACAGTAAGCCTATGGTCAGCCATCAGATTGGACTTACCTTGAGACCTTTTCTTTGTCCTGAAATCAATCAGCTTCCCATTTTGTGACATTAGTGACCAGTCTCGCGAGGGCTTTGGCAGGATTGTTGTCTGCCGAGTGCTGTAAACAACACATGCTGCTGAGATGGGTCCGTGCTTAACTCCTAGTGCTGAGACAGCTGGAAAGCAGGAGTAGTGACAGCTAGCTCACCTCCAGAGACCCCCTACCTCTGAGTGCATTGGACTTAGAGTTGTGTCTCATTTGGATGCATTTTGGATTTGTACCTTCTGAATAGGTGCACCACCTTTTGTGATTGCCAAGGTGGCTTTCTGAAGGGACATAAGTGTTTTTCACAGCTGATGGCATTATTCATTCCACTGTGAGCAGTACCAAACTGCTTGTTAGTCTGGAGTTCCCACTGAGTACTCTGAGAAAGGGCAAAGTGTCTCTCAGCCAGCTGAGTACTTGAAACATAAGGGGACAGACAAGCACAGAGGAATAGCTTCCTTCACATTAAAGCTCTGAGAAGCTACAAGTACATAAGCACAGCTAGCTAAATGATCATAGCCATGAAATTATTGCTAACATATAAATGGTGCATTTAGGAAATGGCCTATCTGTGGTGGTGTCTAGGGCTTTTGGCTTCTTAGGTAAAGTCTGTTCTGAGTTTTCTGCTTCTGTAGCCTTCATTCCCACCTTCTGAATTACATGTTTCAAGTCTTGCTTGGAAATTAGTTGTGTGATTCCTGTTAAAGGAAATATCAAAAGTTACTCCCTCCAGCCTTTCTGTTTGCTGGGTTTTGCAGTTGTGTTCTGGATGTTGATACTTTGTCCACCTCTGTCTTGTATGTGCATGTGGGCCGTGTCTGTATTTTTCTGGTGTGAATACTGGCAGAAGGATGGGGGCAGGGGGAAAACCTCAGAATGAATTGATTGCATCTACCCTTCTCTTAAAGCATCAGTATTGCATGCTTCAGAAGGTTACATCTATCTCCACATGTTGATGGTTGAATCTTATCTGCAGATATGGATGTACACAAGTGAAATCTGCAGTTGTGTCTCCTGTAAGAGATTTGCAGATACTGTTTTCAGTTCCGTTAACCATTTGTCACCGCAGATTCTCCTCCTGGCAAAGGGAGTTCTTCAGTCTTTAGGTTCTGGGATGAGTTTTTAATTTACTGTGATGTCAGCTTTCCTCCTCTCTTTGTGGTGATGGCAGTGGTATGGTTTTGGTTAGGGATTCTGGGTTTAATGCTTGTCTCTGAGATCATTGGGCTGGTGTGGTATGATCACAGGCAGAAGCTCTTTCTCCACTTCAAAATTACACGCAGGGAGTTAAATAAACAAATCTTGTCTGTTCCATGTGGGTGAATGTCATGTTCTGCTCTGAAACTTGTTTCCCACATGCATCTAGCGCTTCCCTACAGCACTGCTGACTGCCACTGTGCTCCAGCTCACCAGACCCCAAGAGAAGCTGTCATCTGCAGGCCCTGGAACCTGTTCACTGCCTACCAGCAAAGAGCAGAGGGGTTTAAATACATAGAGCACTCATTACTTTCGATCTCTCAGCTCACAGCTTGCTTAAGCGCACTGTAGTACTGTGCTTTTGGGTTCAAACTGAAGTGCCATGGCCTTCCCCAGTGCTGTAGGCATCTTTGCTTTCCCCTTTCCTGCTCCTGGAGAGGAAGGGATGCTGTCATCAGGATTGTGCTGTGTGGTGGTGTTCAGTTCCACACTGCAGCCTTCACTTTCTGCTGGGAATGGTTCCTTTCAGCTGGTCTAACTAAGCTGACAACACACATGTGCAGGAAAAATAAAGCATGAGGTTCTTGCTGCTGTCCTAGTGGCATTGACAGAGTATTTTTTCCCCTTTCTGCTTTCCCTGTTTGTGTAACAGGAGCAGCAACACAGCTCCCTTTTTTATGTTGGGCTTTGCAGTGAAGGAAACATACAGAGCTTGGAGGTGTTCCTGTGGAGGTATGAAAGGGTGCATTAACACTTGTTCCCAGGCAAATTAAGGGCTTCATTGGTGTTCCCTGCAGACCTACAGCTTGAAAAGTCCATACATGCAGTGCATGGGAGTCCTGTAGCTCCATCAGTGTGGAGAATGCCCAAGAGGAGTGGAGATGGGATTGTTACTCGCCTGTATGCCTAACAGGAGGTGGTGATGCATTCCAAGGGAAATTTGAATGTAGCATTTGGTTGATGTTGTAGCTGAAAAACATTTTCTCTCAAACTGTCTGAGCATTTGTCACAAAGCTGTTGCTGTGTCTTGCATCAGTGACTCCTTCACCCTGCTGTTCTCCCTGCAGAGCCTGTGCCAGCAGCGAGACTGAGAGTGAAGCTGGGGATATCATGGACCAGCAGTTTGAGGAGATGAATAACAAGCTGAACTCAATGACTGATCCAACTGGCTTCCTGAGGATGGTCAGCAGGAACAACCTCTTGAACAGGTGAGAATACAGCGCTGTACTGTGGGCATCAGTAAGCAAAAAGAGGCCTCTTGGTGAAGGACTTCTCTCTGAATTGCAAGTTTAGGGTGCAGCTAATGCCAGTACTCGTGATGTCCCTGTTGTCCTGAGTTATGGGGGTGCAGAGCAGCAAACTGATACTGTCCTTTTACAAGTTGCAGTAGCCACTCATTCCTCACAGCATGGATGTATGGAGAAAATTCAGCATCTCTCTTAGGAACAAGGTCTGTATGTTAGTTCTGTGCAGCACTCCTCTTCTGAGCAGAGAGGCTCACAGGCTTTTCCCTTCTGTCCTTTCTTTCTGTGTTGGTGTGCAGGGAGGATTTCCATCTCCCTGATCTTTATCCCTGCAGTGAGGATTTCCATCTCCCTGATCTTTATCCCTGTGTCTTCCTCCTGATGGGATTAAAAATCCATTACCACCTGGTGTGCAGCATGTGTGTCCAGCCTGAGAGCTTCAGGTGCCTGGTGGCCTGCTACAGAGGGGTGGCCTCTTGGGGGCTGGTTTTCTTCTAGAGGCTCCAAGTGTTGGATGCGAGGCCCAAGAAGCCCTGCCAGGTCCTGGGGAGGGTGTAGGTTCCTATTGCTTCCTCCTTTGGAAAGAGAAATTTTCAGTAAGAAGTAGGCAGGATTGGGACTGAGGCAGGACATGTGCCTTCTGTGGGCAGGAGGACCCTGGGCATAGGCAGAGAACTAGACAGGACTGTTTCATTTAACTCAGTAGCTTGGTTTGGGAGATGCAGGGGATGGCATCTTTGCTGTGTCTCTAGATGACTTTGATAGCTTAAGGTGAGAAGCCAGCAAGGACTTGTCAGCCATTATTAGCTGATGGCTGTCCTGAGGTGCAACTGGTTTGAATTTGCTCTTCTCCTGGCCAAGCTGTTCTTGACTGTCAGAACAATTGCAGGGGAGCTCTCTTTTGCCCCTGCTGTCTGTGATGTGGAGCTTGGAGCTCTCTGCTTGTTAAGGACAGGCTTGTTTCTGTTGATCTGAACTCTTGTGCTAATTAGCTGGAATGTGCTGCGTTTCCAGCCTACAGGGCTGCCCTAGTTGCACAGTCTGCACTCATTTTCTGCCTCTTACAGCCTGCTGAGATCTCAGTTTTTACATTGCTGTGCTGATTAGGGCAAGCATTTGAAAAGACAGAATTTTTCCAGTGTTAGCCCTCTCCCTGTGGAGGGGGGCTGCATGATGCAACCTGAGGTCTCTGGCTGGACCTGTGCTCTAGCATGGATTGTGAGCACAGGATACCCCAGGCCTTTCTCAGCCTGCAGTGCTGTGAGCTGTCAGTGGAGCTGGTGAGCTGTAATGGCATCCACATGAAACTGGGAGCTGCCTGCTGTCACCAACAACTGTCCTGCTTTTCTATCCAGAACCCACATGCCTATCTGTTCAAGCTGCTGCATCAATGATAAACTATGAGTGCTCCTTGCTAGTTTTGGATCAAACAAGCAGATCCCCAGAACCACTGAGATGTTTTGCTGAGTTCATGTAGCTGTAGGTCGATGCTGATTGGATTGCTGCTGCTGTTGTGCTTCAGAGGGTGGTAAATTGTGGCTCACAGCAGCAGATGAAGGTATTGGATCTGTTCTCTTTGTCCCCTGCAGTGCAGAAGCCAAAGCAAAGTTGGGTCTGCTTGGAGCTGAGAATAAGAGCTTTCTTGCCTTCCCTACTGCCAAGGCAGACCCTGCATTCCTCATGGGGGGTCTGAATGCATGTTCACATCTTGTGCTTGAATGTTGGAGATCCTCAAGGGAGTTAGCATGGCTTGGGGCCAGTGCACGTTCCCTCACGCACAGGAGTTGCACGTGCTGGTAAGGTCCCATGTTAGAAGATGAGGCCTTGGAGATGCTGGGACTATGGAGCCATCGATGTCTGGCAACAAGTGGGTGACTGAAAGGAAGCCCTTGGTTTGGGACTGGCTCCTTCTGGCTGCTGTCATCAGGTCACCTGGCTTTTAAGGAGGAGTATGGTTTTTTGGCAGTTCTGCTTAGAACAGCAAAAATGTGGGGAGCTGGCAGTTAACTTCAGGAATTTGGGAGAAGAAATGTACTTTGGAGGAGAAAGAACCACTGAAGGGATGCTGTAGTGCTTTTGGTACTGGGTAATAGCTAAGTTGTGGATGCCACTGATACAGCCCTCAAGATAGTCCCAGTTGCTCATGTCTTTTGCAGCTCCTGTTTTCTCTGCTTGTTTGGCCTCTTCAACTTTTGCTGGGTTTCCACATTAAAATTTGATTTGCTTCCTGGTAGTCATCTTCTGCTCCAGGGAGGACTTGATCACTACCTCTACCTGAATGTAGCGCTCTCACCATCTCTTTGGCCTCTCCACCATCATGGTGATATGGTTTGTCCTCCTTCCATATGGCTGCACAAGAGCAGAGTCAGCCCTGATGCTGCTCCAAGGGAGCTTCCTTGAGGGCAATCTCTGCAGTGCAGTGTGGTGAGAAGTTATAAAAGGCAAATTGGGAGATAAGGAGCAATGTAACTTGAGAGGTGAATTCACCTCTGCCAAGGCCATTGCTATCTCCCAGCTCCCCTGGTGATGCAGGGAGCTTGTTTTTCCCAGCAGAGTCAGCATGCTCAGGATCTATGGCCTGTTGGAGATTTCCAGAGCAAGCTCATTCATTCTGTTAATCCAGCTAGAGGAATCCAGATGAAGGTGGTTAGAATTCACATGGACCCTCAGCAGCAAAAACGTGGCTATTGCCAAGATGCTGCTTCATCTCCTTGTGCTTAAGGTTTCATCCTGGAGACCATCATGATGTCTGTCTCCCCTCTCCTCTTGGCACAGGACTCTCTGCTGAGTTTGGCCCTGTTGGCTATGCTTATGTTGTCACACAGCAAGTTGCAGCTGCAGCTTGATGGATGGGGAACCAGGAGGGGTACCAGGGATACTGGCCCAGGACAAAGTGAGGTCTTTGGAAGGCAGCTAGGACAGCAGTGAGTGGTTGGAGACTCTTATCTCTCTGGTTCTCCACCGTGCGTGGTGCTGCGCTGTAGCTGCCCAAGTACGGACCACACAAGCAGAGAGTGCTGGGTGGTCTGGGTTCTGTGCAGCCACTGGTGGGTTCTGGAGATAATTGTGGATCCTTGAAGGCATCCACAGGGAGCTCATATCTGAATGTTTTCTGGAGCTTCCTGCAGCTTGGCATTGTGTGTCAATGCCTGAACATAGATTTGAGGCTGCATCTCTAGGAGGAGTCTTTAGGAGGGAGGCTTGCAGAATGACAGGCCTCATGTATGCCAGCTGAGGCTGTCAGACCCCTGCAGCAGTGTTTGGCCCCCAGTCCACCCCAAGGGCTGCATGTGGTCATGAGCACTCTTTGGCTTCTGCAGAGTCCGGATGGGTGCCCAGGCGGGAGCAGCTGTGCACCAACTCTGGTTGGGATCCTCCCAGCTGGCAAGCAGAGCCAGGCCCTGGAAGGGTGGTGTAGACCAAATCAGTCTGAGCTCAGTGCTTACATGACCGGGGGCTTTTCCCCCTTCCTCTGGGCTGCTGCTGCTGCTGGAACCATTGCTTTGTTCTCACATCTCTAGGACAAAGGGCGGAAGCAGCACTAGGCTGGTGCAGGCAGCCCCCTGTGCGTTGTTTCCTCTGCCTGCTGCAGGTTGTGCTGCTTGATACAAAGGGTTATAAATAAGCAGCACTGCAGAGTCTGTGCAGGGGCTTCCAAATGAGGGATTTTACTGTTCAGAATCAGGGTACTCCTTTACATTGCAAGAGCAAGGTAGAAATGATAAGTGCAACATGCCAGAAGCCAGCACTCTGCAGAAGGGGCCTTGGGCCAAAAGATTCAAAAGTCTCCCTCTTGTCATATAGAAAACACTGGACTCAGTTGCCTGGCAAGCCACCTGGAGAGTCATTAGTGTGCATTGGTTGGGAGGAAGGGTGGTGGGCTGGCCAGGGCTCCAGGGCTCTGCCTCTGTGGGCTTTTTTCCCCACTCTTCTTTGTGTACACAAACACACAGGCAAGAGATGTGAAAGATTTATGATAGGAATATCATTGGTGGTGTTCTAATGAAAAGCAATCTGAGTGGTGAAGGAATAAATCTAGAGCTGCTTGGCTGTGAAAGCAAGAGAAGGAGGCTCTGCTGATGGGAGTGTTCAAGCCCCTGTTGCCAGCAGTCCCTGAGCCGTCTCAGGTCGGTGGGTGCAGGGGGTGAGGCTGGCGAGTGCCGCCTGCTGGCTCCTTGCTGCTACAGGGAGGACCAGGGCTGCTCTGCTGGGACCAGCGCCCTGCCTGCTCACTGCATCCTGGGTGAGCAGCGAGGTGTCCCTGCCCTTCTGGACTGGTACATCAGGTGGGATATATGGGAGGGGATGTTCTTTGAGCACAGGGTTCAGGGCAGAGAAATGTGTGAGGTTGGGGAAGCACAGTTTTTGTCTCCTTTTCTCATTTCAAGCTCTCTGCTACATAATGTACAGAAAGCACTGAGGGCTGCAGCTCAGTCAGCTGCTGCTGCACAAGGAAGCAGAGGGGAACAGCAGTGCTGAGGCTGTGCTGATCCTGCACTGAACCTGGCACTGCACAAGTTAGCTCCTTGAGTGCTCAGCAGTATCCCTGTGTTGGGGGCCAGGCAGTAGGACTCCAAGCTTCTATTTGCATTCCGAACTTACTCCTGTTGGCCCATGAGGTGTGAATTCCTTTTCAGTTGGGGGCATGGGTGGTAGCATCATTTCTTCTTTAGAGAATAGGTTCTGGACATGATGTGAGCTGTGTCTGGAGGCTGGTTGTAGCAACCAGGGAGAGAGGAACTGTCTGAGTCGGTCTGTTGGTGTCAACAGGGCAGGAGCTGTCTCAGACCTGGATTTTGTCAGTGGTAGGAGTGCACTTGAGTGCAGTATTTTGCTCTCCTTCTCTTTTCCTGCATGTTGGCTTAATCTGATAGAGACACTGTACCTCTGTATCTGCTGTAGGCATGTGTGTGTGTTTATTCATACATATGAATAAAGATGCAATCAGCTATTAATATAGCTCATTAACATATTTGTTGGATGCTGTGCTGTCTTTTGATTTCCTGGATGTGCAAATACTTTCTGCTTTAATTTGTATTCTTTGTTGATAAGATAGGGATTGATCCAGGCAAGAGGTAAAAATAAGGAACAGAGACAAGGCATTTCTTCAGATTAAACATTCTCCAAACAAAAAAGACCTTGCAGACTGGCCTGATAGAGCCTGAGTTTGGTCCTGGATCAGGAAACTGTAGCTGCTTTCCTGTTCCGTGAAGTGACAAAGGCACAGGACATAGGAAGGTGTCTGAGAGGCCAAACAGTGCTGTGCTTCATGGAGACCAAGCATGGAGGAAGCTCTGCACGGCAGTCTCAGAGCATGACCTGGACTGGTACTTCATGGTACCTTCCATCAAATGATTTTGACACCCTGAGGACAGTGGGGCATGTGTGGTCTCATGGGTGGCCTTTTATACTTGAGATTGTTGTGTTCGTTGCTGGACATCCCCAGTACTGACTCTGGTTACACTCCAGATGTTGCACTACCATTCTTGTTCAATGTCTTACTTCCCTCCCTGCCTGTTCTTTAAGGTCCACCTGTTAAAACTTTCCAGACAGTTGTCCTTTTCACATGAAATGGTTGTTCATGGCAGCAGGCCAAGGCTAACCTTTCTGGGAAGCACAGCTGCCGGATTAGTGAGACGTGAATGGGGCAACATCATTTCCTCAACAGGGCAGTAACTTTTTGTAGCCATCTCAGCCTCCTCAGAATGATGGTGTTTGGAGGCTGGTGATGCCAGGAGGGCACCTGCAGAACTCTGCCTCTGTGGATGTCAGAAATGGGTTCATGGAGCTGTTCAGAGGAGTGGCAGCCAAGCACAGGTCTAATCTTCATATCTTGTCATTTGCCTGTTGTCACATTTCCTTTTGCTGCCATGCTAAACCCAAGAGCAAATCTTGCTCTGATTGCAGTCAGTTGTTAGTGGGTTTTAATGTTTTGCCTGCACACAACCACCATAGACACATCTGCAGTACAAACAGTGAGCAGTGCTCCAGGCATTTGAATTTGTTGAGGAACTCCACAGAAATGTCTGCAGCTGGTTCCCCCTGCCATTAATGTCATTGTGGTTTGAAGCTGAACAGGAGGATAAAGCCCTCCCATGATGCACCGTAGAGAACAGAGTCCTCTGGGTGCACAGGGACTGGCTCATTTGTAAGAGTTAGGCAGTCAGGACAATCTATAGTGGACTTCAGATTTCTGCAGCTAACCTCTCTTGCCTTTTGTCCACAGGAGCTGTCAGAGCATGACCAGTCTGTTCAGCAGTACCATGTCTCCCGTTAAGGATGGAACATCATCTCTTCCAAGGAGGCAGGCTTCCTTCACCAAGCCCCCGCTCCGTGCGCTCTACGACTTATTGATAGGACCTATGGAAGGAGTAAGCCTTTGGCATGGAGAATTGTAGAGATTCACTGACCAAAATCCCCTGTCACTGTGGGAAAGCAAGTGTAGGCAGGCAGACATTGTAGCTGAAGTGTGATGGTTTTCACTTGCTCTTCCTAGGTGGTGAGACTGGGAGTTGTGGGAGGTGGCAACAAAGGATGTTGCTGTTGATACCACTTCAGTCAGCTGCCAAAGTATGAGGTGTTTGAGCCTAAGCAGGCAGCACATCCTTGATTCACTAATGCTAGTTGGCAAACAGAAGCTCTTTCTAGGGACAAATAGGACTGGGGATAGGAACCAGCAGCACTGGAGCCCAGCAGCACCACTGGCCACCCTGTGCTGTGCCATGCCGGCAGCCAGCTGTGGCCAGACAAGCTGCACCTCGCTCCCTGCATCCAGATTAACAGATACAGGGTCCCTTCTAGCCACT
Source organism: Dryobates pubescens (assembly GCF_014839835.1). NCBI lineage: Eukaryota > Metazoa > Chordata > Aves > Piciformes > Picidae > Dryobates > Dryobates pubescens. The sequence goes on from NC_071636.1 coordinate 4,389,273, forward strand.
TACTATGAAGATGTAGTTCAGGTCTTGTGTGTGGTTTGACAGTCCCATAATAACAGAAACTTCCAATTACAGTGGCACTGGCTGCAAGTGAGGGACCCAGCCAAGCCAGTGGCTGTCAGCTGGTCTGACCCTGCACAGCCACGCTCCCCACGAGCACTGGACCAGAGACTTCTCCATCCTCATGACAAATCACCAGTGTAGCTGGTATCATTGTTCTGAAGTAGAACACATGGGCCCATGCTTGGCAGTTCATGCTTTTCTTCTTTTTTTTCTGGCTGAACAGATTATTTTTGGTTAGAACTCACCCTGAAATGAATTCTTGGAGGCATATGAAATGCAAATGATCCTCACAGTTTTATTTCTGTTTCTGTAATGCACACAGAGCTGTTGTGAGGGGGGAAAAATATTAAACTCTGGGGCTTTTACATACAAATTAAAAACGCTGCTAGGCACGGGTCACCATGGCTGAGATGCTCTGATTGTGTTGCTGGCAGCTAGAGGTCCTGGAGCAACAAGCAAAATGGAATCTGTATTAACAAAACAAACTAAAAAAAAAAAACTCAAAACATTTCCAGAGAACAGCAGCTGCCCCAGTGGGAAGCTGCTACTGTCAGCTCAGGCTCTGCAGAGCAAGGCAGGGCTGGCTGGAGGCTGGGGAATTCAGCTACAGAGCAGGCGTGCTGGGGGCTCCCCAGGGGCCTCCCTGGGGGTGGAACTGAGGCAATGAACAGTGCATCAGGATGGAGAAGAACTGGCTCCTGGGTCTGCTCTGTGGCAGCACCTGCCCTGCCTCTCTTTGTAGTCAGTGGGGCAGGGCTGTATGGAGGGCAGGAGTAACAGCGAGAGGTCAGCAACTGTTTTTAACTCCTTTTAGATGAAAATGTTCTTTTCCTTCAGCAGTTTTATTCCCACTTCAAATGGCAAAAAGCCTTTTAAAGCTCCTCACTGTCTCTCTTCAGCTTTCTGTGGTTTGACATTCTCCCTTGTAGCTGACCTGGTTTTGGTATTTCTGACTCTCTCCAGACTCCCTTTTGAGGTGACTGCCAGGCTGGTTTTTTTCTATTTCTGTAGTGATGCTCATTCATCTTTGCTGCTGCCTGAGAGCTAAAGCTTGAGACTGACTGGGAAGTCCTCTTATTCTTTGATTGCTAGTGAGATGGGTCAGTGTATCTGGGCTGAACCACGGTAGTGGAGTGGATGGGCTGATTCTCTCTTTTCCTTTCAGGGTCTGATGCATTCCAGTGGGCCTGTTGGCCGCCACCGCCAGCTAATCCTGGTTCTGGAGGGAGAGCTGTACCTCATTCCTTTTGCTCTGCTGAAGGGCAGTTCCTCCAACGAGTACCTCTATGAGCGCTTCAGCCTCATTGCAGTGCCATCCATCCAGTCGCTGAATCCCAGCTCCAAGGTCAGGCACTGCTGTATAAAACCTTGCTCACAACATCTCCCTGTGGGGTGCAGGTTCCTATACACGCTGGAAAAGCAGCAGCTCTGTCCTGCTGTGCCAGGCACAAGGACAAAACCCACGAATGTTCCACCCTCTTGAGGCACTCCCAGTCCTGATGAGTGTGTTGAGCACCGCTGGTGTAGTTCCTGCAGCACAAAACCACAGCCCCAGGCATGCCAGGAGGGATAAGGAGAAGAGATCTTTTATATATCCTCCTCTGAAGGATGGCACATCCTGGAGTGTGGAACTACATGGCAGACTGCAGAAGTGTCAGTGGTCCTGATCTATACTGAGCTTCCTTGGCAAACTGATCGTCCTGTCACATTTCTGGCTTCTTTACAAGCATTTTAGCTTTTTGTTGGGGAAGGCCACAAATGCTCAGGACACTGAAGCTCTAAGGCAAAGTGAATACCCCAGGCAAATCCTGCAAAAGTTTCTGTCTGCTGTTGTTGACTTCAGCATTTCTAGGGGCCAGGTCTCCAGGAGGAAGCCTGAAGTGTCACATCTCTTGCTGAGCTGTTTGTTGCATGTCACAGCTTGCACCGGGTAAAACACAGTCACAGGAACAGCAGAAGGGTCTGAACCTCATCAGCATTCCTCCTGTGGGAATTGGGCTTTTCTGTTCAGTGTCAGGCTCCAGTGATCAGCACCATGCTGCTGGCAGTGGTGATACTGGTCCTTGACAGACAGGTGTGAGGGACCAGTTAGCAACTGGTTACAAATAGTCTTCACATGAAGTGGGAAGCTGTGATAATGCTTTTAGCTCTGCTATGGCACTCAAAGGGACCTGAGCTCAGTCTTTTGTTTTGTTCTTATCTCTCTGTGTTCACCCAAGATGTGGGGATAGAAATCCTGATTGGACTCCAGTTGAGATGTTCATTGGAATACAGAAGGAAACTAAAGGGATGGTTTTGTTTGGTTGGTTTTTTTGTTGGTTTTTTTTTTGGTACTTATGACAACCAGACTTCTGTTTGGAGCCAGAGACAGGATATTTTATTACCAGCACCATAACAAACAGATCTTTGAAACACGTTTTCTCTTTCTCTTCCTCTCTGTAGTCCCAAGCAAAGAAGAATACTCCTGCTTACTCCAGTTCTACCTCAATGGCAGCTGTAATAGGAAATCCCAAGCTCCCTCCAGCAGTTATGGACAGGTGGCTATGGGGGCCTATGCCCTCTGCAGAAGAGGAGGCATACATGGTATCTGAGTTACTTGGCTGCCAGCCATTAGCTGGCAGTGCAGCAACAAAAGAGAGGGTCATGAGTGCCCTCACTCAGGCAGAATGTGTTCATTTTGCAACCCATGTCTCCTGGAAACTGTCTGCTTTGGTCCTGACACCCAACACTGACAGCAATCCAGCCAGCAGCAAGAGTTCTTTCGGGAACCCCTACACAATCCCAGAATCCCTTCGAATGCAGGATGATGCCAGTGATGTGGAGAGCATCTCAGACTGCCCTCCTCTTCAGGAGTTCCTGCTCACAGCAGCTGATGTCCTGGATCTGCGGCTTCCTGTCAAATTAGTAGTTCTTGGCTCTTACCAGGAATCCAACAGCAAAGTCACTGCTGATGGAGTCATTGGCTTGACAAGAGCGTTTCTGGCTGCTGGGGCTCAGTGCGTCCTCGTGTCCCTCTGGCCTGTTCCTGTGGCTGCTTCCAAGATGTTTGTGCATGCTTTCTATTCCTCTCTTTTAAATGGGATGAAAGCCAGTGCAGCCCTTGGAGAAGCGATGAAGACTGTGCAGAGCAGCAAGCAGTTCTCCCATCCATCCAACTGGGCAGGTAGGAAGGATCTGCTTTTTGACACACCAGATGAAGGTTCTACAAAGCACTCTTATGGCAGATTGAGTTTAGTGAGGAGCCGTGCTAGCAGGGAGCACTATGTGTTCTCCTCTCTATCTGAATTCACCCTCATGTCTCAGACTCCAGCTGCTCTGAGTGGGGCTGACTGTCAGTGTCATGGAAAACATCAGTATTTCACTGTTAAGAAGTTGATAGAATTTAATGCAACTTTGAAGTGAATATTTCACCACAGTGGTTTCACGACTGGAAAGAAAAGGCACCAGAGAGATGTCAGGCAGCCATGTACCTCACTGCTGTGGATGAGGAGGGGCAGGCAGAGCTCCTTCTGCTGCATTTAGGATGTGCATAAGTCAAGATGTGTTTCTGACCAAGACAGGGAGAGCTCTGTTTTCTGAGTTGTGTGTCTTTGAGCACTGTTCAGCATCTATTGATCTCCACTGCTGTAAGGGAGACGTGGAGCATGCTAGGACAAGCTCAGCTGCAGTACAGTGTTTTTCCGCTTGCTTGAACAGGAAAACACTATTGATCTCATGGAGAAGGACTGTGAGAAGCATCTAGAAGCTTTCTGGAACTTCACTCTCTGGGACTAGGCAGGGAATGGGCAGCTGCTGTGGGAAAAGACCATCACTGCAGAGCACAGTAAACCCCCATTCCAGGAGGGCAGAGCGTGTCTGTTTCTGTTCTGGACATTTCCTCTAACAAACAGAGATTTAAGAGTCTCTTGTTCTGAATCCTGCAGGCTTCATGCTTATTGGGAGTGATACAAAGTTGAACAGCCCTTCTTCACTGGTGGGACAGGCCCTGACCGAGATTCTGCAGCACCCTGAAAGGGCCCGAGATGCTCTGCGTGTCCTGCTACATCTGGTAAGGGAAAGGAGACAGCCACAGGGAGGGTGCTGCAGAGACAACCTCACCTGTGCATCTCTAAATGGTGAAGGGAAAGAGATGTGGGCCCTGATGTATAGCCACTCCCACTGGAATATATATGTACATTTATATACAGAGACCTTCAACCCTTCTCCCTTACCACAAGGCAGGCTCTTGTGAAAGCTCAGTGTCACTGTGAAAAGACTGGGACACCTGATGATCCTGGTGATGCTGCTCTGGTAGGGGGGTTGGAATAGATGATCTTTTGAGGTCCCTTCCAACCCCTAACATTCTGTGATTCTGTGAAGTGTCCAGAGCAAAAAGAGATAAATGAAATGAAGTCTCACACTGTGTTGTGACAAAACCTTCCCCAGACCCATCTGCTTTGCATTAGCTGTTGAATTTGGTCTCTGCTTTAAAAATGAGATAATCATTGGGGTTAATTTTTTTCTGCAAGAGAATAGCTGCAAATCTTGCAGCCATGGAGATGCAGAGCACAGTGACTGCTGTCTCTTTGCATACTTGGAAGGTAAGAGGCACTTTGTCCCCAAATCTATCAGTAGCCTGTTGTGGGGAGCAGCATGACTGGAGCCAAACTTCCAGATGGCTTCAGTAATCTCTTCTGGCTTTTAACACTTTTCTTTCCAATGTGCCGTCTGTGGTCCCACAGGAAGGTGGAGTGTCCACAGGATGATGGCAACCTGTGGATATTGTGAGTTATCCCAGTGTTGGGTTTTGTGGAGACAGATCTCTTTACTGTTTATCACGTAGCTGCAGACTCTTGCCTGCTAGTAAGCAGTGTACAGGAGAGACTGGGACCTGAGCTTGACTCATGTGGGGAGAAATGTAGCTGCCAGGCCTATAGGAAGCTATCCCCATCAAACCAGTACTTTGTTTCCAGTGGCATCCTGGAAAGTGTGGACACTCTAGACAGTAATTTTTCAGCTCTGCATGCTGAGCTGCTGGAAGCTCTGCTAACGTCCTTCTGTGTGAGACAGGCCCAGCTCAGCACTGGGTTTGCCTGCTCTCAACCTGCTGAGGTTAGTGAAAAGCTCTTCTAAAATAAGCTAATGCTAACTTTCCCCCAAAGGTGGAGAAGTCATTGCAGCGGATCCAGAACGGGCAGCACAACTCCATGTACACCTCCCAGCAAAGCGTGGAGAACAAAGTTGGTGGCATTCCAGGCTGGCAAGCACTGCTGACCGCGGTGGGCTTTCGGCTGGACCCCCCGGCCAGCGGCCTCCCGGCAGCGGTCTTCTTCCCAACCGCCGACCCCGGCGAGCGGCTGCAGCAGTGCAGCACCACCATCCAGTCCCTCCTGGGTAAGAGCAGGCCAGCCCTGGGCTCTGCCCACCGGCATTCCCTGCCTTGCTTTGGTGCAAGCCTGAAAAAGGGTGATGTTCCTAATCAAAGTATTGAACGGGGCAGAAGTTCTAGAAGTAAAGGGTTAACTGAACGTTTTGCCATCAGTGGGAATCATTTACTACTGGGGCCAGTATCTGAGAAGTGTGAGGTGTAAGGATTCCCTTCTCCCAGCTCTCAGTCCGAAACTGTGTCAATCAGATGCAGAGTGGGAAATGCTTTTCCTTTCTGGAGATTGCTGCTGTTTCCAGAGCTGTTCAGTGACATCAGGGAGAGGTTTTAGGAATCAGCAGAGTTTGTGACCTGTCCAGGTTCTTGCACTTGCAGCAGTCAAGGGACAGGCCCTGAACAATCCCTGCTTTTGCTGATGTTTTCCAGGTTTGCCGAACCCTGCACTTCAGGCACTTTGTAAACTTATCACAGCTTCAGAAACAGGAGAACAGCTTATCAACAGGGTGAGTTGGGAAGTTTTCCTCCAGTACCAGCTCCCAAACGGTTCTTTCCAGGTCAGTAGATTCAGAAATAAACAGAATACTTTATGCCCTGGATTATCAGCCCAGAGCTTGCTGGGAGACTTCAGGGCTGAAATTCTAAACTTGCCTGTGTAAAAGGAAGTGAATCCAGAAGGGAAAAATGCAGGTATGTTACTGGGCTGCTTTGGGTATCCTCCTTCAGAGACAGAAGTGAAAACACGATACCTGCTGCAGTGAGGGGGAACCAAAATATGGGAAATGAGGGGCAGAACTGTAAATGTTATTTGGCCATCATATCCAGGGCCCATGCTGGCTGGTCTTTATCCACTGTAACTACCAAAGTCCCAAGGTATACTTGACTTTGGATGATGCAAGGTCTGTCAGAAACCTTTCTGAGCCTCTGCCTCTCCTGGGGTGCATGCTGATAGCTCTGCTGAAAGGATTCACGGCCTTTAAAAGAAAGGCAGTGCCACCTGTGCCTGTGGGGGTCCTCCCTGCTCCCCCACCCTCCTTCACATTCCTTCCTCTCCCCAGTCCTTCTAGCATGCCTGGCCTAACTTGACCTTTCTCTGTGCCACTTCATTACATGTTTCTTGTCCTGACTGCTCCTCTAATGAGGCTTCTTTTTGTCATTTGCCTGCTGCAGTAACTGAGCACACTGCACCTCATGAATGGGTCTGGAGCTCACTTTCTTTTCCCCTTTCCCCATGGAAAAATGTTCTAGGGAAGTACTGCTGTGGGCAGCTGGGATTGTCTCTGTGGAGCCTCAGAGGTCTCTTCCCTTCATGCTGTCTGCACAAAATGCAAATCAGAGCCCCAGCTTTGCTGTGCCCCACAAAGCAGCCTGCTTTGTCTGCCCGTCCGACTGAGTCTGCCTCAAGGAAGGTGTTTCTTGTTAGGATCTAAAGCAGTGCCTGAGACACTTCTGCTGGCTTCTCCTTGATGGCATTTTGCTTTCTTGCCTCGGCTCTTCTGTCAGTGCCTGGGATTTCTGCGGCTGAGCGGCAGGATTGGTTTTCCCTCATTGCCACTAGAGGGAGGCCGAGAGTCGAAGGGACGCGACAAGTAGACACATTTTGGATGGGTCAGGATGTGTTACAGTGCCTGCGAGATGACTTCGCGATTGTCTTCTTGCCTTGGACAATTAAAACACCCGAGGAAAACACTCAGATGGCTGCACACATCTAAGGAGAGAGGCACTCACCGTGCTGCCCAGCGCAGTAAATATTGGCAGGGGCACTCTGCTGGTTTTGCAAACCCCGGGCAGAGTTTCCTTTTGCAGAAGTGTCTGTCCAGTTTTTACAAGTTAGGGCTTTTTCAGCTTAGCCCTGCCTTCCTCTGCAGTGACTTGCTTTTCTCTCCTCCTTCACTCAGCAGTTCAGTTGGTGAGAGCTTAGGCTCTGCTTGTCCCAGAGGAGAGAAGGCTGAAACCAGAGCCTGAGGACTGACGGTTCAGTCAGTGGCTGTTGCTGTCTTTCCCATCTTGGCGATGGGCATCACAGGGGAGCAGGTGCTCTCAGCATTAGTGAAGCAGCAAGGCAGGGAGCCTCATCTTTTGATAAGGCACAAACCTACTTTTTTTTTTAGTGCAAAAGAGAAAGCAGGTACCACAAAAGAGAGGACTTTTAGAACCGTGGCATGTGCGAGGCAAAGTTAGGTATTGCTGGCTGCGTTAAGTGCCAAGAAAGTACCCCAGGGAAAACAAGAGAAGGGTTTGTTTTGTGCTCAGCCCTCTGCCAGAGTGTGGGTTGGCCTGAGTGTCTCCCTGCTGAGTGTCTGAGTTGACTGTCATAAGCTGGGCGCTCCCAGATTCCAGCTGCCTGTTCCCACACTGTGGGACTCCTGGTTCGCAGCTCAGGCCATTCCCTCTGCTCCCTTCTCTCCCTGAGCAGAGCCTCTGGCAGTCTGGATGCTGGTTTGCATGGGGCTGTGTTGCTGCAGGGCTCTCCATCACAGCCATTTTGTAGCACAGAGTAACCTGTGTGCATTCTTATTTTCTCCTCTCTTTTCCTTTCTTGTTACCTGCTGCCCGAAGGCTGTTAAAAATATGGTGGGAATGGTGAGTATTACATGGACTGGGGAGTGACAGTGCTGTGGTCACTGCTGCTGCAGAGCATCTGCAACCCTCTTCCAGGCCTGGAATCTGCTCCCTAGTGCTAGTGTGGCAAACAGACTGCCTCAGCTTTTGGGGGCTGTTAGAATGGGGTGGTCCTGACCTTAGCTGGTACCTGGTTAATGACTTTCTGTCCTTCCTGCCCTGGCTTTGTTTTTGAATTACATGGGATCCTGGCACCTTAATTTGTGTCAGATCTTCATGACTGCTTTTTTTCCTCTACTTTGCTACTCCTGTCCCTTGGGCACAGTTGAGAAACTTCTTTCCTGGAAGCCATGGAGGTATTAGGAAACTCTTCCATGGTTTCATATGACTTGTTCTGCCCAGTTAAATGCTGAGAATGAGTTTCTTGGGATTTGCACAAGGAGTGTGGCTCAGTCACAGAATGGGCTTCAGTGTATTTCTGTGAGCAGCCCTAAAGTAGCTCTCTTCTTTTCTTTCACTTCACAGACCTTCCTGCTGTGCTTCCTTCTTGCTCAGTTTTCACTGGCCACTGCCCAGCCCTCACTCCTGTTCTGTCCCTGCCTTTGCTGCTGTTCAAGTTTGTCCATTGTTGCTGTCCCTGGCCTGCCCCTCTGCCCAGACCTTTCCATCTGACTGTTCTGTTCAAGAACAGCAGCTCCTGTGGGTGTGCAGGGAGAGGGATGTTTGCAGTGCATTTCCATGGCTGTGGCTGTCAGAAGAGCAGTGATGTGTTCTGTAAGGAATGAATGATGTCTGTATTGTTTTCTCCAGCTCCATCAAGTCCTGGTTCAACTTCAGGCAGGCGAGAAGGAGCAAGATTTCTCCTCTGCACCAATCCAGGTTTCCATCAGTGTCCAGCTCTGGAGGCTGCCTGGCTGTCATGAGTTTCTGGCAGCTCTAGGTAGGAAAACACTTCTTTCCTTTGTCTCCTGTAGTGGCTTGAAATAGTGACCAGACTCACGGCTTTAGATCTGTTTGTCTGGGTGCTGCTTGGTCTCTGCATCTCTGGATGTGACCCCTGACATCTCAGGACTTCTCTGTCAGTTTCTGTGTGCAGAGTTCCTTTGCTTGCTGGTTGGCCAGAGGTAAGGTGCATTATTCTCTCATGCACCAAAACATCTCTCAAGTCAGCTGAGCACAGACTTCAGGACTGACAGAAGGCTGGCACTGTCAAGTTGTTTTAAGCCTGGTTTATATTTCAGGGTCCTGTTTCCCTCTTGTTCATATTACATACTTTGAGTTTGCTCCTGGTCTTCTACCTGAAGCGAGGCAGTCATTCCTTTGGCAGGGAAACCTGTGCACTGGCAGGGGTAGGACATTCCAGGGTGATTGTACTGGGATCTGTATCTGTTAGAAGAAACAGATGAGAACTAAATATCCAACTAGATTTTATTCTGGCTTAAGCCTTTCTTAGAGCTGGTTGAAAGGCATTGCAGGGAAGAGGCAGTGCTGCAAAAAGAAACATCCAAGGAGACTGAGGAGCTTGTACAAGCCAGGCATCTCTTCTCACAGTCATGCCCCCAGCAGCCCAGCCCTCATCTGCTGAATCCCACAGTCTGTGCTCTTCTTCAGACCCACTCCTGTGAGAAACCCTTGGATCAATGGTGAATGGTAGGGCATGTGAGACAGTGTCCCATGAGGTGTTTAGTGTATCATTCCCTGACAATTCCAAATAATTTGCAACTAAAAAAGTAGACCGAGTGCATTTGTCTGTCAGTTTGGACAGGAGTGATTTGTTCACAGTCCAGCACCATAAAGCTCCCAAAACCTGCTGGAAAAAAATGGAAATAAAACCACACCAACAAACTGAATTGTAGGTGAGGAGTCGTCATCCCAGGGGACTGCAGGATCTCCTATCTCTTTGTTCTGTTTGTGGTATGAGGTGTGATTTTTCTGCTCCATTTTCCACTACAGGTTTTGACCTTTGTGAAGTTGGCCAAGAAGAGGTGATTCTGAAAACTGGAAAGCAAGCTAATAGGAGGACCATGCACTTTGCTCTACAATCCTTGCTGGCACTTTTTGGTAAAGCTACTTACAGTCATTTTTCCTCCTGTATCACTGATGAGTTGATACTGAAATGTCACATTTGTACCTTTTGCAGAGGTCACACATGTCCTACAGACTAGGCATTGTGCAACAGGTGTAGCAAATATTTCTTTGGGGTTTTTTGGTATGTGAAACAAACACCAAGACCTGGCTAAGGCCAGAGCTGGGAATAGAGTCCAGCAGCTGGAGGATGTATCACTCCCTCTTGGTTTTGAGCTATAAAATGATGATGAATCAACAGGTTTCACCTGGGATGAGGCTCTTGCCTGGGCATTTCCTGGGCTCTGCACAGGTTTTTTTTCCTTCACTCTGGTAGCAGTTGGGTTTTTTTGAAGCAGCATGGAGTTTGAGTGCAAGTTTTGTATCATTTCCTCTTAATTCTGAGAGAACATGACTGGGTTTTGTTTGCTTTTATTGTGTATCTAGGGGCATGTTTGTACATGTGTGTTTTCTCTTCTTTTAGATTCTACAGAGCTGCCTAAGCGCCTAAGCCTGGACAGTTCCTCATCCCTAGAGTCACTGGCTTCTGCTCAGTCTATTTCCAACCCTGCACCCCAGTACCAGAATCCTCCATTCTCTCCTCCTTGTCCAGACAGCATTGCATCAGATGCCATTTCAGTGTATAGCCTGAGCTCCATTGCCTCCTCCATGAGTTTTGTTTCCAAGCCAGAGAACATGCCAGATGGTGTGGGACACAGAGGACGCCAGGACTACGAGAGGCCCAAGAACATCTATCCACATAGGTCTGCAGTACAGAGCCAGTTGTCACCACAAACCAGCACTGGAACCAGCAAAGATGAGGAAGAGTATGAAGGTTTTTCTATAATCAGCAATGAGCCTCTGGCCAGTTTCCAGGAAAACATAAAGCCAAGATTTTCTCCTGATCACAAACAGCCCAAAACTGGTCAGACTGGAGGCACTAAAGAGTCTATCAACCCCAAAAGGAGCGTAAGTACCCCAAATTCTCCTGTTAAAATGACTCTTATTCCCAGTCCAAATTCACCTTTCCAGAAAGTGGGGAAACTTGCAAGTTCTGATACTGGGGAATCTGACCAGTCTAGCACTGAGACTGACAGCACTGTCAAATCCCAGGAGGACAGTAGTCCAAAGCTTGATCCACAAGAGTTGGCCCAAAAGATTCTGGAGGAAACTCAGAGTCACCTCATTGCTGTCGAACGCCTTCAGAGGAGCAGCAGCCAAGTAAGCAAGAGCACCAGCTCCGATGACGGAGCTTCCACCCCCACAGGTCTGTCTGCTTTTAGATCCTCAGAGACCAGTGCATTCAGTCGCCCAGTCAGCTCCAGTCAGAAGAACCAGTCTTCACCTCTTGCAATGAAACCAAAGCCTCCAACGAGGAGTTCATCCCTTCAGAAAGTGAGTTCTGGCTATAACAGCCCCACGACATCGGAGATGTCCAACAAAGAAAGCACCGGCCAGTACAGTGGGCAGCCATCTCCAAGTTGTGATTCACATGGGTCCTTAACTGAGCAGCCTCACTTTAAACTCAAGTACCCCAGCTCTCCCTACAGTGCTCATATTTCTAAATCACCCAGAAATAACTCTCCAAGCTCAGGGCATCAGTCTCCTGGTGGCAGCACTCCATCTCCTGCTCTTTCTTACTCCTCGGCTGGTTCTGCTCGCTCGAGTCCAGCTGATGCCCCGGACATAGACAAATTAAAAATGGCTGCCATCGATGAGAAAGTGCAAGCAATTCACAACTTAAAGATGTTCTGGCAAAGCAGTCCCCATCACTCCACTGGCCCAATAAAGATTCTCCGAGGAGCTCCTGGAACAATGACTTCTAAAAAAGATGTCCTCAGCTTGCTCAATTTATCTCCGCGGCACAACAAAGAAGAAAGTGCAGATAAGCTGGAACTGAAGGACCTGTCTATTGGGCAGCACCTTGCTTCTCCACAGAAGAACCCTCCAAATGGACATAAGCGCCCTGACACCACAAATGCAGTGACGTCGACTCACTCGCCACCTTCCAGTAGCGCCCCGGGGACCACACGACCCTTGAGGCTGCCCTCTGGGAATGGTTATAAATTTTTGTCACCAGGAAGATTTTTTCCTTCCTCCAAATGCTGAAATGTTTTGAGTACCAGCTGATGAGTTACAGCCTTGTGAAAGTATTTGCTTCTGCCCACCTGCCTTTATCAATACAGAACCATTCTCTGAGAAGCCATGGCCATACCCACAGCTGGCAATGCACAGGAAGGTGACAGAATGGCCCTGCCTGTCACTGCAGAGAAACATGGGCCTTACACAGATGGGTTTGGGTTTCCCTTATCAGGACCTTGGCCAGACTTACTTGATAACAGCTTTTACATAGTGTTCAGTATTTGCAGCAACAGGTCCAAGGAGCCAGGTTGTCTGATAAAGCACTAGCTTTTAAGCCACCTGCTTGTATTTCTTAACCTAACCAGAGGTTTTACAACTGGCTTTTTATACAGATATGATACATATCAGGGATTGGAGAGGAAAGGGAGAGGAGGCAGAGCTTCCATGTATAGCACCAAGTATGCACAGGCTCTGCTTAGAGAAGTAGAAGCGGTTTGATTGCTTTCAAAGGCTGACAGAGAGGCTAACACACCTCTAGATACCTCTGCCGAGTTAGCTGAACACAAGAAATGGCTGGCGATGGAGTTCCACAGCAGCATGATACTGGCAGTTCTCCTGCATCATTTAGAGGATGGTGAAACAAAGACAAGAGGACAGAGGTGCCCCACTCTAAAACCTACATCTTGGGTAGCTCTTTTCTGGAGGGAAACCTTTCAGGTGATACTTTGCTGGCTGGTCTGCTCAAAGGAAGGGCACAATAAGGAAGGTGAGCCTCAGAGTGAGGTAGTGAGTGTGTGACAGAGGGACAAGTTCTGGGTTTATTGACTGCTCTGATCTTTCTGACACAGCATTAGGAAGGTGAAATTTACGTTTTGGCAAGTGTTTAGGCAGCACAGTGTCTCCTGTCTGTTAAGTGTGCACAGGAAAGGGTTACAGGCACTGAAGCTCAGAACGTTATCTTACAGGCTCACAGTTGTCAGGAATGCGAGATCAGTGTATGTGATTTGGAAATCACTTGACCAAATCAGTCCTTCCCTGATCCTGTGAAATCATGCCCCATAGCTCAGCACGGTCAGGACTGCAAGCCTGTCCCCTTCTGTGGAGGCAGGTTCCTCCTGGAGTGAGCCTGCCAGCTGGAGCAGAGGCCACTGCAGCCAGAGCTCATCAATGGGGCAGGAGCAGGGCAGCTGTGTGCCCCTCCAGTCCTGGAGAGGAGAGAAGCAGGAGCCCCCAGGGGTGCTGTGTCAGTTGGCTTTGCGAGGCTGGATGGTGTTTGGGTACTAGGGATCACGCTGGGCATTGCTCCTAAGCGGCTGGCAGAGGCGGCGATGCCATCAGGAGCAAATGGTCATTTACATGCACTGAACGCTGCGGGTGCTGGCAGCGCCAGCTCGGCCACGCTGCGCAGGTAGCTCCGAGCCAAGGATTCCCCAGGCCGTGTGCTGTGAAGTCGGAGCACTGGATCACCAGAAGTCTTTTGGTTCCTATTCTGCACTTCCAAAACGCGCCGAGTGACTGAAGGCGACTCACTTCACCTCCCCGTGCCTCATCTTCCCTTTCTATCGAAATGGGGATAGTAGAACTTACCTACCTACCTCACAGAGGTGTTGTGAGGCTTAATTAATTAGGCCCTGAGATTTAGCTGGATCTTAAGTCAACTTCCAGTCTTGCAACTGACTACCTGAATGGTGAGTGCAGCCAGCTCTGTGAAGGTGTTAGGTGCATTGCTGCACTTACCGTGTCTGGATGCTCTTCTTGAAAGTACAGATCTGATTGTGATTTTCTTAGGGAATCTTGGAGGAAAAACATGATAGCAGGACAAGGGATTCAGTTCTGATAGCAGAATACAAAATCATGTAGGTTTAGCTTACTCATGGTGTGTGTATCAAACACTTGCTTTGAGTATGTTCTAGGATCCACTGGGTAGGAGAGAACGTTCCGAGTTTTGCCGTTGCGAGACATTAACATGAGCACTAAAGGCAAAGAATATGGGGCTGTGTTGTTACTGTCAGCTGACAAGGGATGGGTGATCACAAAAATTCCAGTGCAGAAAGACAAAAGGAGTAGTTCCTCTACTCATATTATGCAATGTAGCAGAACAGTTGAGTAAATCTGTTCAAGTCATAGGATGCAAGTTATTTGTCTGTACATTACATCTTTCTGTGACGGTTTGGTGCTAGATATCATGTTCTCATCATTTGGCAGGAAAAATTAGAATGGTGGGCCAAAGTGAGTCGGTGCAGGGTCTGCCCATGGTGGAGACCGTGGCACTGCTGAGCGTGCAACTTTCTGTGGTCACAAGACTGCTGAGAGACTTCATGTGACTGTTTCTAACCAGCATAACTGTTTCAAAACGACATCCCAGGAACACCCAGGATGGAAGTGGGCAGCTTTTTGTTTATAGCAACAGCAAATACTCCCTGTAGTGCTGCATAACATGCAAGAAATAAGGCTCTTTACTTGTAGTTTTACTTCCATAACTAAAGGATCTTTTAATCTGTAGAAGTTCTATCTTGCCATTTTGGTACAACCCATTTTCGTGCTGCCAGTAGGTTTTGTACTGGCCTGAAGTTTTCAGAAAGACCTGAGTCGGGGCATGGGGGGCGGGGGGATAGGGTGGTTCTTTTGTTGTGTTTTGTTTGGTTTTTTTTTTTAAGGAGGGGGAAGCATTAGAAACAGGGAGAGGGTTCAGATGTAGAGGAAGTTCAGTATTTGGGAAATTGGTGTTGTATAAATATGGAAGGTGAGTGTCACTAGAACAAGTCCTTCGGGAAACGCGCTTCCGTCGACTTGCCACAGGGGCACTTCCGTCGGCTTGATGAGAGCCATGAAGATGCATGCTTGCTCATGGCCGGGAGACACTTCACACACCTCGTGCCTCACTCCTCCACCCCCTGAATGAGAAACAAGCCCTTTGTGAGGAAAGAAAAAAAAAAATGAAAAAAAGAAAAAAAAAAAGAAAGAAGAGTTGTATCAGGTTTGCCCATTCTGTGGAGAAATTCAGGAAATGGAAATGACATGTTCTCCGTGTGGTATTAGAATCCCTTCTGTGGAGTTGAAATGCATTTGTCGTCGTTGTATTTGTGCATGGTACAAGTGACAACACTGCTTAATACAGTGAGCAATAAGAATTAGGTATTTTCCACTTCTCACATCAAACCTGCCACGTGCAACCATTCCTCGAGGCCATAGGATGCATTTTTAGTTTGGTTTTTGCCCAGTTGTGTTTCACTGTGTGAGATTACAGATGATTTTTGGGGTTGGTTTTGGTTTTTTTTGATTGACTGTCTTTAGCTCCAGCTAAATGGGAACAGTAAACCATCTCTGATCAACATCCAGTTTAATTTGGGTTTGTTGGTTAGCCTGTACCCTGGCCTGATTTTCCTTCCTTTTAATCATACCTTACTTAAACAAGGAAAAAAACATTGGCGGGGGTGCTACACCCACCAGTATCATTCGAAGCCGTAGTTCCTCTCATTAGGTCAAACTCGTTCTGTGAACATCTCTTTCAAGTTGCAGAATAGATCCAGGTGCACAGAAGTCTCTATGGATCTGTTAGGAAACACTGGTAGTTTCAGGCTAGGTGGTAAACATGGGTTTGAGCAGTTTCGGGTTCATTGCCACGCTGTCCAGAAAGGCTGCAGATGTGTGTGGAAAACTTGGCCCCTGGCTTGGAGAACTCCTTCAAAAGAGCGTTGAAGATGGTAACTCAGAGAGGACTGTCAGCAAAGACTCTTGCAAGCAGCAGCCCTTTAGCACTTGCTCTCTCCCTGTATGCAGTGTTAGCCATGTTTGGCCTATATGGACTTTCTTTGTAAATTAAAACTCTGTTTCCAGACAGCATTAAACTTTTTATATTATGAAATTTACCATGTAAAAAGATTTTCATATTTTTATTGAAATTGCTAAGGCATTTGGCCTTCTTTCTTTGTGATTTCAGTGTCTATTAAAGCATGAGTTCTCTCAGTACTTTAGTCTCTTGGTCTAGGGTGATGTTGGGAAGGAATCTGTTAGCACACTGCTCTCTGTCCGGATGCCCGGCTGGTCACTGGTCTGTTCACACATAAACCTGCACCCTGTGGGGAAGCATGCCCTTGGCTTCCCCTGGAGAAGTGAGGAGTCTTCCTCCTCTTCTGGGGGCAGAATGTGGTGTTGCTGTTGAAAATGATGATTGGAAGTTGCTTTTCCCTTTCCTAGCAGGTGGTGGGAGTGTCAGTATTTGCTCACTGTCTTGTAGTCGGCAAGCAAAAGGACATGCAGGGTTGGAGAGAGCTTCCAGGATCGCCCGGTCCCCATCCCTGCACCGTGACAGAACCAAGAGCTGAAGGTATGATATATTTTCTCCATACTGATGCCAGCTGGGACTCCCTGACTTGAATCTTCTTTTTGCCCCCCATGTGAAGGTGCCCTTATTCTTAGAGGAGGTGTTGGTGACCAGAAGAAACTAAACAGAATTTCCCTTTTTTGTGGTGTTGGAAGTTTCCAGTGACGCCAGCCTCCCAGTTGTGTAAGCCTCTCCTGTGTCCTCCTCTGAGAAGCTCTTGGAGAGAGGGACATCTGTTTTCCAGTGGTTGGCAGCAATCTCTCAGAAATATGCATCTCTTGGCTAGACCTCAGCCTTGCAGTGCTTGATGGAAGATAGAACTCGTGGAGGAGCGCAGGCTTTGTGTGTGGCCAGAATGTGCAGGTATACCTAAAAGACCCCAAGGGGAAAAGGGCCAGCTCTTGGGTTTGGGGATGTGAGCACCAACCCCATGCAGAAGCTAGTGGATCTGGCAGAGGAACTCCAGTTACTTGGGAATGCTGGAGCTGGGGTGTGCTGAGCTCAGCTCTGCTGTTCTTGAGTCCCAGCCACAGCTGCTCAGGTGCTCAGCTGTGAGCTGACAACACCATGGACAGAGAGTTTAGTATGGAAAAGCTGTGTTCAGTCAATACAGGGAGATGTTTGCCATGGTTACACATCCCTCTCCTGCCACAGCCGGAGGAGAAGGGGCTTGGGAGCTGGAAAGGAGGGAGCAGCTCTGTCTCAGAGAACAGGGACTTCCCAAGCCCTGGCAGCACACCACTGCAGCTGCTGCCCTTGGCCCCACCAGCCTGAGCAGTGCCTGCACTGTGGCACCATGCTGGTGACCAGGAGAGGGTCAAAGGAACTTCCTGAGGTCCCTATAAAGCCATACACAGATCTGGAGCAGTTTGCTAACAACTCTGCACAGACACAGACCATGCCCACTGTGCCTCCAGCAGGTTCCCTTGCAGAGTTCCCTATAGAGTCCCTGGTTTTATGCCACCATCTTGGGTGCATGCACCCAGTGTTCAGACAGCAGGATGCCTCAGCAGGCCACCCTCAGACAAAAGCCAGGAGCTACTGGTGTGCAACTATGCTGGCAATACGAGTTCCCTACACAGGGCAAGCCTGGGCCAGAGGATGCCCATGAAGAAGCTTGCTGGGAAAGAGCCACTCCTCAAGCAGAGACCGTGGTGAGACTGCAGGGGCTGGTCTGAAGTGGTTTGTCTGTGTACAGGGTCTGGAGTCAGTAGGATGCAGCTACTCCAATGGTACAGTCGTGTGTGGTATAATCTAGATATAAACAAAGAGAATTGGGGCTTGGGGAGAGCACACACTGCAGCTGGCTGGGTAAACAAAAGACAAATGTTGTCCATATGGGGAAGGAGCAGCAGCAGGGGACTGCACTCAGCCAGGATTTTGAAAAACCAAATAAAGGAAAATACTGAATGCTTGAGAACTTTGGGAAACAGACACTTAAAGCCCCACCACTGTGCCCTGGCACAGCCCCTTGGCATTTCTTTGCCTCATAGACTAAGCCAGTGCAGGCATGAGTCTGAGCAGCAGTTTCCATAGCATCCGTCTTTCATGGGGGCAAGGGACTTGAATGAAAATATGTTTTTATGGACAGAGGCTATTGAGGACTTTCTTTAAAGCCATTTATCTGTGGGAGGGTCGTTTGGCAACGATGAATTTTCCTGTCTGTGAATTTCTACTCTCCTTCAGTGGAGCTGATATAACTGGTCTGTGGGCAAACAGAACTTGGGGAAGACGGCTTCTTACAGGAAAGGGTGGGCATGGAAGTAGAGTCAGTATCTGCTTCTGAGGAAAAGGATGCAAGTCAGGAACATGAGTGTGCAGAGACTGATGCTCAAGCAGGAGCCCACAGCCCAAATCTGGTTTAGCCACTGTGGGACACCAGCAGTTGCCCCACAGAATTAAAATGCAGAGTTACCCAGGAGTTCAGTTGTGCAGTTAAGCTTCCTAAGGGCTGAGAGCTGACAAATGTCCATGTAGAATAGCCCCTTCCTTTTGTCAGCAGTAAGGCAGTGCTAGCCACAGTAAATACCTCAGGAGAACACCTATCTCCTACCACAAGCTGTCATGGATGGGTTGTGCCAGCTACTCAATGAAGAGGGACTTGGCACCAGGAAAGGCAATTTCTGTTCTCAGGGCCTAGTGTTTTGGGGTTTCTCCAGGGCTCAAAGAGCCTCACTGGGCATTTTGCTTTTGGGGCTGGTGTCAGCCTTCTTTCAGTGCCTCCAAGGTCCAAGACTTGCAGGTTTATTTAATGTTTTTGTTTCTAATGAAAGCTGATCGTCGAATGTCACCATGTGGGGCCGGAGGGGGCAAGGTGGGTCTGAACCCAGTGACAGCCGAGCCTTGTTCTGTGTTGTGTTTGTCAGTTTGTTGATTAATTTCTTCTGTCTTTGTTATCTGTGCGTGTGTTAAAGGACTAAAGAGTCCCCTCACAAGAGGGCAGCACGGACACGGTGATCTCCGTGTGTTGCACTGCATCGAGGCTACGGCAACCCTTCTCTTGGTGGCACTCGCAGCCCTCTTAATGATTTGTGGCGCTTCCATGTGGGTCGCAAAACAGGGGCAGTACAGTGGGGATGGAGCAGCAGGCTCAGAGAAAATGATTTTGCTCTAAACATGTTGCACAAGGAAATTTTAGTTCGCTCCCTCCACCCCCCACGACCCCACCCTCCCCCCCCCCAAAAAAAACCAACCCACCCATACACCCAAAAAACAACCCACCAACCAAACCAACAGAAACAAGCCGGAAAAAAGGGGCAGCAGCGCGTTCTGTGAGAGGGGTGTCACCGCGTTAAGAAGGGGAGAGAGGCACAGGGGACCGTGTGCGACGAGGACGTCCGGCTTGAGGGAAGGGTGGACGGGGCGAGGTGGAAGGGTGGTCCCCTTCTCCGCGGAGTTTCCACAGGGGGAAAGTTAAATTCACAAGCATTGGAGCTCCCGTTTCTCTCTCTAAGGCGCACACAGAGCATTTAGGACAGGGGAGGGTTTCAGCGCCGTGGGATGTTCCTAAACGCTCCCTCTCGCTGCTGTGCAGCGCCGAGCTCCTTCAGCAGGGCCAGACCAGGAGTTTCATTACCGGCTTCGTATTCCTGGGGCTGCAGGGAGTTTACGAGGAGGCAGGAGCAGCGATAGGTGAGCCGCTCCTGCCCGTACGCCGGCAGCAAGGCGCAGTCAGCGGGGACCCAACCACGAACACCGAGAGGGGCGGAGCCAGGGGCTTCCGCGCAGCTCCGCCCCGTCGCGAGGGGCGCAGAGTGATAACGTCACCGCGTGGTGACGCCGCCGCGCCGGCACGCGAGGCGAAGGCGGCACCGGAATGGAGCCGTGCTGGTAGCGTAGCCTGATTGGCTGCCTGTAAGTGAGGCGCCCTCGGATGGGGGGCAGCCAGGGCATGCGCACGGTGGGCCAAGGGTGGGCCTAGGCGAGGAGCGGACGCACGGCGCAGCGGGATTGGGCGCGGCGGCCCTCGGGGGCGGAGACTGCCCCGGAAGCGCGCAGTGCAGCATGGGCGGGCGCGCGTGCGCAGTGCGGGCCTGGCGGGGACGATGGTGCTGATCAAGGAATTGTGAGTGGGGGGCCGGCGGTGGGGGGAATGTGGGGTTAGGTACCGCGCGGCGCCGCGCCACATCACACCAGGCCTTGAGCCTCCCGGCCCGGCCGCACCGGTGCCGCTACGTGGGGCAGGACCCGCTCCGCCCTCGCGCGGCTGGGCCTCTCGTTCCGCTGCGCGAGGCCGGCACCGCCCGCCTCGGCCGACCCGCGCCGCCTCTCCTTGCTTGCAGTGGGGGCTGAAAAGATCGCGGGGCTGGTGGCCCCGCGGGGGTGGTAGGCGCTTCCCGGGACACCGCACCCATCCGGCCCAGGGCGTTGCTGCTGTCTCCGCGTCGCGGGGCTCGGCTGAGATGGAGGTTTGCTTTATGCTGCTCTGCCGTTTCCGTACACCCGTGGCCCGTGCTTCAAGCCTTAAACTGCTGCTTGGCTCAAGGCCAGGATACCGTCGACTTCGCGCACCCTGGGTGTGCTCTCGCAGTCGAGACGGTTCTGACTATCAGTCCCAGCCCCGAGCAAGGGAGTCTCGTCCGTCATCATGAGTTCCTCAAACTCATTCCCTTGGGGCTGGTATTCTCCCTAGGCGGCGATGTCGCTGTGTCCTCGCAGAGGTGGCAGGCGTTACAGGCAGCATAGTGTCACGGATGGGTTTGAATCGGGGCTCTGTGCTGCTCTGTACCAGGTAATAGGCCTGGAGCAGGGGCAGTGTCTTCCACCACTGTACAGTTATCTGTTCTGGTAGCTCACTGGAGTTGGGTAGCTCTTTTCCTCTAAGGTCTTTAGCTAGCAACCCCCCAGCTGGTTTGTTCCTCTCTCCCACTCCTTTGGCTTTAAATTACTTCAGTGTTTAGTACTAGGTAACCACAGCCGTGGCAGTAAGCATGAGGCATAGGTTCAAAACAATAGATAGCAGCAAATGTGGTTGCTGGGTTCCAAACAGCAAAATTAAAAGACTTGTCTAAACTTTGGAGAGTAGTTACAAACTCACAGAGCTGAGGTGCCAGTGCTGTGTCTGGCAGCATGACATCCAGAACCAAGTGTCTGTTGCTCTTCCAGTTAGAGCTGCACTGGTCCTCGTGGGAAAAGCTGTTTGTGTTCTTGCCTCTCCCACAAGATCATGGTGGACTGTGTAGTTATTTATGAGTTCTCATCAGATTTTGCTACTTAGTACTTCCCAATTACTGCATTGTTTGCCTGCTGTCATCGCTCCTAAGTTTAGAAACCCCTTACACTTCCTCTAATTCCTCACCTTTCCTCATGCCTGTGCCTTTGCTGTGTTTGATTATGAGCTATTTTATGTATTACCCTGTTAAAGACTAAAGCTGAAGTTGCCCCAAAACCTCCTGTGCTGCCTTGCAAGCCACAAGTGTGTCCTCTGGGTATTGAGTCAGCATCTGCTAATGCCAAGACAGGAGTCTTCTGTTCCTATTGGCCTTGCTGCCCAGCTTTAAAAACAGTTTGATGATCAGATTAAATGAAATTTATACTAAAGCTCCTTATGAGAATTTTCCCTTGACTGCCATTTGGCTGCTCTGCATTTGGATGCCAGCTCTGCTTCCAGCCTGACACTTGCCAACATTTAAGGCTGATTATGTTTTTTTCAGTTTCTCTATGAAGCATTCACAGTTTAAATAAAACTATTTCAATGAGGTACATAGTGGACTGAAATAACAAAATCTGTACCCCTTAAGGGGTGGGGAAGAAGTTGCATGAGAACTGCAAGGCTGAGATTTGATCCTCAGGTGTGATTGTTCCTTTCTCCTCCAGGTTGTGCAGGGGAGGGGTGCAGAGGACTGCAGCTGCTGAAGTTGTATTCATAGCAGCAAGACCTTAGCTCACTGTTCCCAGACTGTGGGCACAGCAGGGCTATCAGGAGTTGGATCAGATACCTGTAACTTCCCTCTTGTCTGGAAGAGTGAACAGGCTCAGTCTGTATTCACACTCTCAGGATAATTGTGTTGTGTTGAATCTTAATGGCCTTGAGGTTGTCGGTGAAGGAGGTGACATCACTTAACTGCTCCAGAACAATGCCATTGTTCTGTGGTGGAACTCTTTGCAACAGTAATGATTTGCATTGGCTTTGTCCATTTTATTATGGAAGGTGAAGCTGAAAAATACTGTGTGCAGCTTGCTGTGACTGTGAGAAACCAACCCTTGTATCCCCTGGTGCTGCTGTTAGCTGACCAGCACGTTGGGCTAGAGCTAAACTCTGCCTGAAGTGCACTTTCTTCTGCCACCTCCCCGGGATGTGAGCTGTGCTTGCTCTTCACCCTGCTGTAATTGCCAAAACTTATTTGTAGGCTCTGAGGGGCTGTGCATTTGGGTTTGTTTATGTGGTGCAGGTGGGACTGTTTGCTGTGTAACAGGTGCAGAAAGCTCACACCTCAAAGTTTAAATGCAAGTTACGGCAGGGATGGGGGCAGGTCTTAGATATGCTGGCTTTGCAGCTTCTCACATTCCTACCCCCCTTTTTGTGACATACCTGTTGAATTTCACTTGGGTTTTACATTATATGTGTGCAGCCTTACTGTCCTAGAGCATTTCTACAAAGAAAACTTCCAATAAGCTCATTGTGTCCCTTTATGAATGCCTTTGTTACAGTTTATATTCTGTTAGCTGCAGGTGGAGTCTCATAATTCACTGAATTTGTTTTCTTCTTCTTTCAGCCGAGTGGTTTTACCTTGCTCAGTGCAAGAGGTATGTCCTCATCCTACCTGATTTTGTTTTGGGGTGATTGGGTGGGAAGATGTTGGTGTCTTGTTTAAACCTGGCTGGCCTGGATCCAGATGTGTGCAGCCACCACTGCCCCAGGTAAGTCACCGTGTGAGCCACTGGTCAAGCAGAGTGAACCTCCTGCAGGTGGGTGGATTTCAGAGGAGGCAAACACCTGCAGGCAAAGCACCTTGTGGCGTGTCTGAGCCACTCCAAGTCTTGCAAGCAGGAGAGGAAAGTCGTGCAATTCTGCACTGCAGTAGGATTTCCCTGCTGATCAAATGACTCTAAGCCTTTTCCTAAAGGCAAAGGTAGGCATGATCTGCAGCCAGCAATCAAAAGTGCACTGAGATCACTGAAAAGGAAGTTGGCACAGGATGCCTGAGCATTCTTCTGAGTCAAAAATGTTGGGCTTGCTTTCTTCTAGGGTGTGCATTTCATGGGTCTCGTGAGGGCAGTGTCGAATTGGTTAGAAGTGTGAATTTGGGAGGCTCAGAGCTGGAAATCAGTCATCTCAAACCCTGTGAGCTAAAAATGACATTGCTTTTGTACAGCTAAGAACAACATCTCTGCTTTGCTTTACCAAAGTGTTGCATTGGTGTGAAACAAGCTGATTATAGACCTGGTGCTTGTGAGCTAGAGATAAATTTTGCCAGCAGATAGTCATGCTGTACTAATTATTTTTTTTGTGTGGTGTATTTTACTCTCCTGATCATTTGCTTTCCTGATAATCTCTCTGTTTTCACTGAAAACAGCTAGATTTTTGTAATGCATGGGGAAAAAAAAAGATTTGGCTAACCTTTAATACTTCTCCTAACTTTTCAGTATCAAGTTGGGCAGCTTTATTCTGTGGCAGAAGCTAGCAAAAATGAAACAGGCGGTGGAGAAGGAATCCAGGTCTTGAAGAACGAACCATACGAAAAGGATGGTGAGAAGGGACAATACACTCACAAAATCTATCATTTAAAGAGGTGAGACAAACACAGGTTATGGTTGCTTGGTGCTGAGTGAGAAATGTTTGAAAATGAGGGCAGCCTTCCACTCTTCAGTGTTTCTGAGGTGTTACTCATGGGTTTCTGTCACTCTGATTTGATGAATTGTGAGCCCTGGTGAGGGGGAAAACAGTAGGTGTTAAAAAAGTGGAGCAGTGTAATGGAGAGCCATGTGAAATGTTGGATGTGTGAACAGGCAAATGCATCTCTGGGTAGGAACAGTTTGAATGATTGAAGTGTATAGCTGAAAACTAAAGAGGAGAATGAAGTGTGGGCAGCAAGACCCCTGTGGAAGATGTGGGGGAATTATTTTCATTCTAAAAAGCTGATTTCTCAGGTGAGTTGGGATCTAAGGCTACTGCAGTGCAAAAAAAAGGAATCATCAGATGGCTTTTCTTTCCTTGAATCTAAAGGAATAAAGGACAGGAGCTTGTTCACCATCCTGGGAGAAAACTGGAGGATGGAGCACTTGGATGGATTGAACTCTGCCCCCTGTGCACATGTGTACATGCTTTAAGTCACAGGCTTAAGGGCACCACCCTCAAGTGTTCTCCTGGATAAATCTCAATTTCTCCTGTATCAGGCTTTGCCCCCTGTTTTTTTCCTAAGTGTAGAGTTTTTGTCAGCTGCCAGGGGCAGTGTATTGGAATAGAGTTAGGACAACTGCCAGCAGAGATGGTGATTCCTCTGCTTGTGGTGAGCTGCAATTCTTAGCACAGCTGAATGCCCTCTGTCCTGGCTGCAGGCCAGCCAGGTTATCTTGGTATTACCTTCCCCATTTTATTCCTTCAGTACTTTGTGATCAGTACCACCAGTGGGAGTTCCTGAACATTTAACTGGGGGTAACTCGTGCATGATAACCTTTCGTGTGCTTAGCTAGAATTTGCCTTTCCCCTTGTGGAAGAAGGCAGTGAGGGATCTCAGCTGGCAGCAGTTTGAACAACGTTGTGGATGTTTGTTTTTTCCCAGTAAAGTTCCTGGGTTTGTAAGGATGATTGCTCCAGAAGGCTCCCTGGTGTTCCACGAGAAGGCTTGGAATGCGTATCCCTACTGTAGAACAAGTAGGTCTCCTGTTGTCTGTTTTCCTCTCTGTCTCAGGCAAGAGGAGGTGGGTTAGGAGAAAAGAGGGTGCCATTGGGTGGAGAACATTTTAAATGGTGTGTTTGTCAGAATTCTTCTGAAAAGGAGAGCTGCTTCTGAAGAGCAGACTCTGTGGACCAGTTTAGTGGATCCTCTGGCATCTGAGTACCCCTTAAGGACTAGAACAGAGCCTGTTTCATTTACTTCTTCAAAGTCTGTTAGAATAAGGTGGCTGCTGTATTTGAATGTTTGTAATTGCCCAGATTCTAAGAGCAGGCTCTATTTGGTTTGTGCTTTCTGTTGAATAGTTTGAAGAATCCTACACCAGCTTGTAGGGTTAAGGCCAGGAAGTCAGAGCCTGCTGAGCTCTGCTGACCTGATGCACACAAATGCTGTCAGGCTGATTTTGGATGTTTCTTCCGCTGAAGGCAGTCATTGTATGTCAGCCTTTCCACATATTACTGTATCTAATAACACTTTTGTGTTTCCTTTTCATCTCCATTGCCTGTGTCTCCAACCACCAGTTGTGACAGTGAGTATTTGAATTACTCTGTGTGTGGTTTTTTGAGCAATATTTTATCTGTTGTTGGTGCTACAACTGACTCTGACTCTAGCAGGCTAGCTGCAGCCTTTGAGATGTGCCTTGCCAGAGCTCCTGGCAGAGAGCTCCCTGTTACTTTATTTGTCTGCACATGGTTATAATTAGAAAGAACTGTAATTTGTCAGAGAAATGCTTTCAGTTTTT
Source organism: Dryobates pubescens (assembly GCF_014839835.1). Taxonomy (NCBI): domain Eukaryota; kingdom Metazoa; phylum Chordata; class Aves; order Piciformes; family Picidae; genus Dryobates; species Dryobates pubescens. The sequence goes on from NC_071636.1 coordinate 4,414,805, forward strand.
ACATCTTTATGCCTTTACTTACCATTACAGCTGCATAATGTCTGTCCTGGTAAGATATGATGCTAAAAAAGGAAAACAAAAAACCCCACCCCAAAGCACCAAATTAGAGCTTTCTATGCTCTCAAAGGCAGGAAGAGCAACAAAATAAAACCAGTACCTAAGTGTCTGAAATCCCATTTCTGTGAGGTGAAACCCTGCCCCAGTTAAAATGGGTCAACCAAGGATCTGAATGGATCATCACAGCTGTGGTTTTTATCTCAGACACATGGGGGGAGAGGAGATTAAGGCTTCATTTCCCTGTGTATTTTGGCAGCCTTTTTAGGAAACTTAGACCTTTAATGTTAAATTGCTTTATCTGCTCACTTGCAAACTTGGTTTAGGTTGTCACTAGGGGGATGCAGCACAGAGTAGCAAATGAGTTTGTGAGCTGTTCACTTGCTCATCATGATGCACGTGCATGCTGGTGTGTGCTTGCTTCTGAGTTAGAAGTGTTCTGTGCTGGTCTTGAGATGCACAATTTAGTGGTAGCTGGACCTCTGTGGTCTCACAGCTGTGCAACACCATAGCATCTGATGTTCTGCAGCTATCACCCTGCCTCAGAATAGTCTCATTTATTAAAAATTCCAAGCAACTGCATTGTAGTTGTTTTGTCTTAGCTGCAACATTAATGACTTGGAAGTTATTTGAGGCAAAGAGGGGAGGAAGGGTGGTAGATGACAGAATCATTCCTGTTTGTATGCAGAGTGTTTGGATTTCTCGAACAGGATTGGCTGTAATGTGCTGCTGTAGCTGATGGGTAAGATTTGGACACCCCTTAACTCACTGTACCCATTCCTGTGTGGGTAAAGGGGCTGTGTCTGCTGTGATCAAAACAGAATGGTGCTGCTCAGGAGTGACTTGTGTAAATACCTTGTGACTGAACTGAAAGCAGAGGGAGGTGTAATCAGGCTCATGCTTTTTGGTTTCAATCCTTACAGAATGAATACATGAAAGATGACTTCTTCATAAAAATTGAGACCTGGCATAAACCAGATTTGGGGACAGCAGAGAACGTGAGTTGGGATTTGGGTGCCAAGCACTAGAAGTGTTTTCAACACATAATCATCCAGATACAGCATTCTGGAGCTGGTAATGATGGGTAATTACTGCATGGAGCCAAGGCCCTGAGAGTAATTAGTGCGAGACAAGGAGAGTGTTACTCAGATCCTCCTGAGGTGGTCAGGCTGTCTCACCTAACAAGTTATGAGCACAAGAAAGGGTTTTTATTTGTTATGTTGAGGTCAATGCAGGTGCTTGCTTCTCACTCAAATATTTACATAGATTTTCAGTGAACTCTTTTTAATTTCATATTCTTTTACCTTAAATGTGCTAGAGCTGCTCAGGCTGGCAAGGTGGTTTGGAAACAGGTTTCACAACAGGTTCCACAGGGCTGCTGGTGTTCAGCTGTGTGCACTTCTGTAGAGTTGTGTGTTGAAGCTGCTTCTGTAAATTCTCCAGGCTGGCAGTAGTCTCCTTTTCCTCCCTGGACAGTTGACATTTTTTGCACAGTTCTCTTCAGGAGACAAACCAATTTATAAACCATCCACAAAGGAGTAGTTGTCAGTATTTCCAGTGCTTGGGTGAACTGTAGCACTGGATGTGCTATGGAGGAGGGGACTATTTCTTGGAGAGCTCTGCTAGCTCTAGTTGTAAGTTTAGGAGTGCCAACCAGACTGCAGGTGTGAAGCTGATGACATCTTTGGACCTTTATATACCTTCATACCACACAGGCTTCATCTGGTCCATATCAAAGGCAGCCTGCTAGATTTAGTCAGGTTATTGAAACCTGCCATATTTGCACTTTGGAATTTGTGTGGCTTCTTTCTAGATCAAAAAGCTCATGCAGATTGCTGAAGGGATGATGTTTCTAATTAGAGCTAGATTTAATTAGTGCAGATGAATATGACAGCAGGGTACAGCTTAATCTTGAAGTTTCCTGAATGCACAAGCAATGAAGGATTTGTGCTGGTTTAAAATTGGTTAGTGAGTGAATGGAACTGTGTAGGTTATTCCCTTTTAGAAAGAGAAAGAGAGGACAGCTTTTGAGAATGCTCCCTTCATGAAGTCCTGCATACTTCAGAGGTGCACCACAGCAGCATGGAAATAATTCCTTTTTCTTTCTGCAGGTGCACAATTTAGATCCAAACACATGGAAGAGTGTTGAAGTTGTCCATATTGACATTGCAGATAGGACTCAAGTAGAACCAGGAGTAAGTAAATGCTCTGCCATTGGGATGTGGGTGTGTAGCATGCAGCTAATGCCATTGATGCTCTGATCTGCATCCTTTATGCTTTCAGAGAAGGCTGCTGGATTTGGAAAGGGAATGTCCCATGTGAAAGCATTCTGTTTGTCCAGAGGTTCCTTTCCTGCAGTTCTTTGTTCAGTGACAGCAGAGCAGTCACTAACTCTCTCTCTGGGTAATGTCTGAACTCATGAGTGTTGTATGGTTCTGTTCTGTTGTTTGGGAGTGGCTGGCTGGAGGTGTAGGTATGATTATATTATTGTTTATTAGGGGGAGAAAGGACTAGTAAGTGTTGCCAAAGGAAAGTTTTCTTTGCACATTTATTTTCTCAGTCCTGTTGTTTGCCTGGAAAAGCAACTCAGATGTACCATCTTGGGTAACAGTAGGGCTGAAAGAGTGGAGCTACATTCACCACAGCCACCAGTTTTGATTCAAGTTTTAATATGGTCAGGATTAGAATAGAATAGAATAGAATTAACCAGGTTGGAAGAGGCCTTTGAGATCATCCAGTCCAACCTATCATCCAACACCATCTAATCAACTAAACCATGGCACCAAGCACCCCATCCAGGCTCTTCCTAAACACCTCCAGTGATGGTGACTCCACCACCTCCCTGGGCAGCCCATTCCAATGGCCAATCACTCTTTCTATGAAGAACTTCTTCCTGATATCTACCCTTTTGTTCAGAGAATGAACCTTGTCCAACCCATTGTAGTGTAGCAGCTACTTGAGTTTCAGAACTGCAATCACCATAAATGTAAAAATAGTACAGTTCTGTAAGATACTAATGGCAGGCACATGCTAACTCATGCTCACTCAAGCATGGAGGGAAATAACTTGGCTGGTATCTGTGGCTGTCTTTAGATATAAATTTAACCCTGCCCCCTCTTCATCATCTCCAGCATGCAATCTATAGCTTTGTGTGATTTGTGTATAAAAATCCCTTCCCAGGAGTGTGAGACTTTTTGAAGAGCAAGCAGAAGTGAGCACTCAGTTCACATCAGAGGAGCCTGGGTTTTTGGAAACAGTTTGTAAGAAAGGGCCTAGAGCAAACAAAGGAATTGGAATCAGGTTTATAGCTGCTTTTGTGCAATAAGGGAATGAAATGTCTAGTTCTAGATCATTCTGGATCTTTGTTATGCTGCTGGAAGCAAAGTTGTAGAAGTACAAGTTGATACAAACCAGTCAAATTGCTCATGATGGCATTTCTGTGTGCTGTGCAGGAAGCACTATCCCTTGTTCCACAGACTGAAGATATACAAAGGAATGTAGGAAATGGTTTTTTTTCTCTCTGTAGTTTGTAAAAGAGTGTTAAAAGAGTCTTGAGGGAAAGAGCTGTTCTTCTGATACATGGAGCTCCCATTTCAGACTATCATGTGATAGGCATCTGAAAGGTCCACTTCATTACCCCTCAAGCTTTGTGTCATGTGTTTTGTTGGAACCAGTGGTGGGGTTTCTGCCAGATAATGCTGGTAGTATGTTGTGTTTAAAAAAACCTAATAGAATACTGAGTTGAAAAGCCAGACAATTTCCCCTTGTCTGGTTCATAGATTCATAGAATGGTTTAGGTTGGAAGGGGCCTTAAAGATCATCTAGTTCCAGCCCCACTGCCATGGGCAGGGACACCTTCCTCTAGCCCAGGTTGCTCAAAGCCTCATCCAGCCTGGCCTTGAACGCCCCTAGGGAAGGGGCATCCACAGCCTCTGTGGGCAACCTGTTCCAGTGTCTTAGCACCCTCACTGTAAAGAATTTCTTCCTGATCTCCAGTCTCAATCTGTCCTCTTCCAGCTTCAATCCATTCCCTCTCATCCCATCGCTACAAGCCCTTGTACAAAGGCCCTTCCCAGCTTAGGCTGCTCTCTGCTTAGGAAGATTTTGTCATGAAATCAGAGATAATGTATCAGATTTGTATCATTTTCAGGTTGTGAAAGTTTCCATTCTGCTCTGTATAGCTGCTTCCAAGTGTTATGCTCCTTGGTAGAGTGAACTCTGAGCTGTCAGGAGGACTGTTTCTGTTCTAACAGGTCTTATAACTGAGAATGAGGATTGTAAAGGAGCACCTGGATTTGGGTTTGTTGCCATTATTACTTCATTGTCTGTGCCTTACAGTCTCTCTAAATAATACTTGATAGCAATTTGTTGCATTCATGCATATTATATTGAGATCTTGAGCAGAAACTGCCTGGGAAATATTTGTGTATTCCTGTGAAAGGCTTTTCAGCTCTTCTGTATTGTTTTGTTGCTGTGATGATGATGACGTTTTGCCTGTCTGGCCTTCAAGAGGGGGTTTTTAGCTGTGATATTTGTTCCAACAGCTGCCTGCTTTTCTTCCTAAGAAGGACTTGTTGCTGTCAGGAGTTAAGCTCTTGCTGCACAGATATTTTCCTTAAACTCTGCAAAGAACTGTTGTTTATTTGCACTTTGGCTCCAGTCCAGTCTTCGTCCTTGCGTGCTGGTAGGGTTTAGGGATTGAGAAGAGTTCCTGCAATTCTCTCTTGTCCATCTAGACTTTAACCTAGACAGGATTGGTTTTTTTCTGTCCCTAACAGGATTTGGGTTAACTGAGTCCTGAAAGGTCTTGGTTCACAGCTTCTGTACGTGGTCTTTGGCACTGACAACTTTGCCATGACTCATCCATTTGCTTGGAATTTTTGTTTTCACTCCTGTATTTTACATGCAGATGTTATCTTTTTCCCCCCACCTGGTGTTTCAAATGAGTCCTAAATGCAAGAGCAGGGCTGCTTCTTTCCTCTGTCCCTGTGCAGACAGAGGCGAGGTTACAGATAACACAGCCTCGTGTACACTTGGGGTCCCTTTGGTGCCCCATTCAGTGATCCCACATGCAAACCAGGCAGGTGGAGGGAAGCTGAAATGCTAAAACCAAGGCAGCATGAGTAAGCAAAGTCCTCACCTTAGCAAGTGTCCTGGTCACTGTGTTTGAGGACTTGCACCCTACAGTGTGTCTGTGTGGTGCATACCATAAGATACATGCATGGAGGAGTGCTCAGGGCGTGAGACACCGCAGGGTTTGTTAGAGAAAGTGATTTCTAGGATGAAAACATTACATATGTGGAGGACTTTGGGTGGCCACTCTGTTACTTGGGGATAGTGATGTTTGTCATTTTTGCTTTCCTTCCTTTCTGTTGTGGTTTGTTGGTTTTTACTCAGGAAGGAGGCTGCAGAACAAATGTAGAAACCACCAAGTTCATTTCACTTCGTTCCCATGACAGACCATTTGTGCTTCTACATTGTATGGAATGTGGAAGTGCTCTTTGTGGTGGAGAAAAAGCCTTCTTTTCTGCAGTTTGGGTAGCTTTCTTCAAGCTTCTGAAGTTTTGGGGTTTTTACTCCAATATTTGCTGTAGATTTCACATGCTGGTACTTGCAAGAGAAAGCAGATCACTTGCATTTCTATACTCATAAACATGCTTAGAAAAAGCTCCATCCCTGCAGGTTTTTAAGCCCAGGCTGGATGTGGCTCTGAGCAACCTGATCTAGTGTGAGGTATCCCTGCCCATGGCAGGGGATTGGAACTAGATGATCCTTGAGGTCCCTTCCAACCCTGACAATTCTGTGATTCTATGCTTGGAACCATTTTTATTGCAGACTTTTGACAGTGCCTTATGGCTGCTTATAGTGAGGTGCTTCATCTTTGGTGTCTTGTTTCACTCTGGCTGTTTTGCTGGTGTGTAGGAGTCCTGTATAAGCTTCTCAAGAGTTGTTGATTCTCCCTGTCTGTCCCAGTTCCAGCATACTACAGGACTGTGAAGAGTGATGGCAGTTCTGTATTGCCAAATGTAGAGTCACAGGGACTTGGCCTTTTTGGTCCTAGGTCTTGTAAGCTGGTGCAGAATTACAGTCTGGTTACACATCCTGCCACCTTGTCACAATGCATGCCCTTTGTAATCTTAGGCAGAGTGGTTCATCCAGTCCCCTGTGGCTTTGTCTTACTGGCACTGACGGTTTCAGACTGGGCCAAATCAGTGTACTTTATCCAGCAGTGATCAACACTGGATGTGGAGGAAGGCAAAACCCTCCATGATGCTGCTTATGCCCCTGCTTCTCTTGTGGAATGAGTGCAGGAAGGACCAAGTTGTCCTTGCATGGGTGTCATGGTGTTTAGTCTCAGGTTGATGTTTTTCATACATTGTGTAAACCTGATGTGTTAGCAGTGACCGAGGTCAGAGTTTGTAATCCTTTCCTTATTTCCAAAGTAGCATCTTCATCAAATATTCATCTTCATACTCCTCATCAGTAAATTAAACAAATCCATCTGTTGGAAGCATTTGTTGTTTTCAGCTCTGTTAGCTTTTTCCCCACCGTGCAGGACTTGGTCAGCAGTGATGTCAGTTGCCAAGCAGTGTCACTCACTGTCCCCTGTGCCCTATCCATAGCCTGGTGCTGGCTCTGGGAGTGAGATTGCTCTGTTTCTAATTCTGCAAGTTAGCTCACTTGTGCCTCCTTCTCCTGCTCTTCTGCCTTCTCAGGAGCAGACATTCATTGCAGCTTGGAAAATGTTAGCACACTAGTTTCTGCACTGTTGCCTTCTCTTCCCCTCAAACTCTGCAGACTCCCTAGGACAGTGCTCATGTCACACAATACATGGCAGAAGGAAATTCTGGGCATGCTGTCAGTGTGTGCACAGGTAATGAGTGCTGCTGGTGGTACACAGTGAGGGGTGGAGTGTTCAGTACCAAGCTGAGCCAGCCTGACTAATGTCCTCTGTCTGTCCTGCTCCAGACCACTCAGGAGATCAAGAAGCATAATGCAGTGGGATATTGAATCTAGCATTTGTTTCTGACTCTCTGGGGTTTTTATTTTCCAGGACTACAAAGCTGATGAAGACCCTGCACTATTCCAGTCAGTTAAGACAAAGAGAGGACCTTTGGGGCCAAATTGGAAGGTACAAAGAACTGATGTTACAGCCTCATGAAGTCTGTCAGCACAAAAAGAGTTCCCAGTTCCTTAGAGGCTAGCACTAGCAGTGCTAGTCTTAGAGGGCAGAAATGGAATGCTCTTCTTTGCTGTATCCAGTTAATAAGCCAGTGTGCTGTCTGCTGAAACACCGCTGAAACCAAAGCTCTGCAAGTTAAATTGGAGAGCTTCATCTTTACTCAAGACTGGCATCTGAATATACAGTGATGAATTCCATGAAAGTCATCAGCCTGCTCTGGTGGCCACTAGAGGTGACTTCAAATGCTGAAAAATGACTTGGAAACTTCTTATAGTTAAGTGGTTATAACTGTGTTGTATTAGAGTGGGGTAAAAGATAACCACCCATGGACATCTTCTTTAGAATTAACAAAGCATCAGCAGAAGCCAGTGGCAGCTAAACCTGAGCCTGTGTTCACCTTTCTCTATTGGATATCCAGGCATTTTCACAGAGCCATAGAATGGTCTGGGTTGGAAGGGACCCCTGAAGGTCATCTAGTCCAACCCTTTCTGCAGTCAGCAGGGGCATCCTCACCTGGGTCAAACTGCCCAGAGCCTTCACCCTGATTACCTGCAGGGATGGGGCCCCAACCACCTACCTGGGCAACTTGTTCCAGTGTTTCACCACTCTTTCACTTGTGTGGGGACAAAATGCACCTGAAAACCTCCAGTATTTCATCCCAAGTATTTCCCTCAGTAAGATAAAGCACCCTGCTGGCATTTGTGCCTCTGTGTGTGCAGGCACAGCTGCCGTGTTCTTGAGATTTTGGCCTGTTGTGTGTAATCTAGTTGGGTTTGGGTGATCAGTTTTCCACATTCTGTGGTCATTTACCAGTTCTTATGTGGCTGCAGTATGAAAGCTTAGCACTTTGGAGGTGACCATGAGGGCAGCCATGTATTCATTCCTTTACTGCGGTACTATTTCTGCCTGAGCTCAGTGTTCTTGCTGTCAGGGCAGAGCTGCCACAGGGCTTGTTTTTGAAAACTGCTGAAATGTACATCCTGCCCTAGATGGTTGCTGTTCCTGCTCAGGAAGGAAGCAGGAGACTAAGACAGGAATAGCCTGTTTGGGCCTATGTGACCCAGGGAAAGTGAGGAGTTGCTGGTTTGCTTCTTAAAAACAGCTGTAAAACAAGGAGGAGAACTTAGAATGCTGGAACTGGCAGCATTAAATCTGTGTGTTCCAGGTAGTTCTGTCCTTTTGCTGACCACTGGGTGCAGATGTGTGTGCTGTTGGGGAGCACCAAGCAGCAGCAGCACTTTGAACAGGGCATGAGTCTTCTGAGGAGAACTGGTTTATATTTCAGTGCTCTTTGGTGATGAGTACTTGTGATAAAAATTCAGTGTTAAATATGCATCATTCACCAACATTTGTGTGTGTTAGATGCAGCTCACAGAAGGGCTTCTGCTCTGGGTGTGACCCAACAGGAGATGTCCATTTCATGGGTAAAAAAAAGATCTAGTTTTAAAATTCTGTAAAGCATCTCTACTTAGACATTTGTGGCATGTCTAAAGAATAAAAGAATCTGTGGACTTCCTGCAGTGATTGCTTGTTGTTCAGGCTGAGCACACAGATTGTTAGTTATTTGTTAAGCTTCCTTTTCTGGTTTGAGGTTTGTTGGGTGTTTTTGCCTTCCTTACTTTAGCTTCCTCTTTTACAAGGCTTGCAGTAACCTGGTGATAAGCTGGAACCATGACAGAGTGCCTCTTGTATTATGTACATTTGACTGCATGACCTGTAGGAAAATCTGTGTATGATGTCACAAGTACATCAGAATTAATTGTTCAGGTGTAGGAGCTCTAGCAGAAGCCCAGGAATTTCAGGAGTGAGGGGTGGGTGTCTCCTGAATTTCACTCAGTTCATTCTCTTGGGGGATCCTTCTTTTGCACAAAGTCCTTGAGCTGCTTCTAGGCAAGTGGAGCTTGAGTTGGTCTTACAGATACTTGTTCCTGTTGATGATAAAGATGTTCTCTCCCTGGTTTTTTTTTTCACAGTAGCAGTCAGAAGCCCTGCAGTTGGTTGTGCAAAATTGAGTATGTGAGCTATGCCCCACCACTAGAAATTGCCTGGGTAAAGGCAAAGCCTTCTGGCATCATCTGCAGGAGAAAGGAGTGCCTGCCCATGGCTGTGTGGGCAGAGCAGGATGGCAATGAGCTCAGGTTCTGTGCCATTGAGAAGCCAACCTTGAGGGGCTATTGTGTGCTTTCTGTCACCTGAATCAGTTATGGTCTCTTTCTTTTCCACCCTTGTACCGAGCAGCTGGGTACAGCTCAGACTGTAATGGCCTTTGTGCAAGAGACCCCAAAGAACAAAATAATTAGGTGCTAGCTGTTGTAATCAGGCTTCATTGTCCTTTCATGAGGTTAGGAAGTGTTTTTCAGTGGCAGTCATGAACATGAAACTTGTGACTGGGGGTTTACAGTTTGATATGCTGCAGCATGGGCAAATGGTCTTACAGACATAACCTGGTTGTGCTCTAATCTCTGTTGCTCCCATTCAGAGCACAGGGCTTGCTGTTTACTTAGAATTCCAAGCATTGTATTAAAATCTAATACTTAGACTAGTGTTTTCTAATTCTAATAATTCATTTAATTTCCTGTAATAATGTAATTACTAGTTCTAATAAAATGCTGAGACTGAAAGGTGGTTTTTAAGAAAGCCAAATCTCTTTCCCCTTGTCCCTGAACAGAAAGAGCTCGCAACTGATGAAGAGTGTCCTAAAATGTGTGCTTACAAGTTGGTGACTATCAAATTTAAATGGTGGGGGTTGCAGAACAAAGTTGAGAACTTCATACAAAAGGTAAGTGCTCCTCCTGGCTGAGGTGTTGCTGGGGAGGTGGGGCTGGAGGTGGGCAGGCTGGCTCTCTCTTGATGCGGGGTTTTGAGCAGAAGCAGTGACAGAAGTTTCCTCTTGCTCACAGTCAAAACAATTTGTGTTCATTTCTGCAGCAAGTACATCTGGTTTCTGTCTTGATCTACTAGAAATGGTGTTTGATTGGGGGTACTGGAATAACTTTCAATTAAAAACCAAAGGTCTAAGCAGAGTCTGCATCATGTGGGTTTAACACTTGAGATTGTAAGCAGGAGCACTTGGCAGGAAGAGAGTTCTTTGATTCTGTTGGTTGGGTTTGGTTTTCTTTCTCGTAAGTTGAAAGCTATGTAAAACCTGCTGGTGTTTAGTGTTCTAGTTCAGTTATGAAGCATGTGTAGGTGTTTTTATCTAATGTTTGTTTATCTTAAAGCAAGAAAAAAGGATATTTACCAACTTCCATCGCCAGCTGTTCTGTTGGATTGACAAGTGGATTGATCTGACCATGGAAGACATTAGGAGAATGGAGGATGAAACCCAGAAGGAGCTGGAAGCAGTAAGAGAGCTTTTCTGCTGTTGGTATTTGTGTGCTGTCTCCCTGTGGATGTGTCTATTTGGGAATTGATGTGAGTTGTGTAGTGTCCACCTCCTTATGTGTGCTGGGCAGTGTTACAGCCCCTTCAGTGAGTCTCCTGTGCAGACCCAAGTACTTCAAACCTCTGCCTACTGTGCTGTGTCAAGCTGGAAGTGGCTGTAAGGTAAATATTTTTGATGTCCCTGGATCCAGAATGTCTGCCCTGACCACCTCTATTTATGGTACCATACCCACAGCACAAAGTCCCTTTCAGTGCCTTTTCACCACTTGTCAGTTAGAGTTCAGAGCTGTCACCTTGCTTTTCCATCATGTGTCTTACTCTGTTTCATTTTTAATCATCATTAGATCTCATTACCTTTTTTCTTCAAACATGTCTTCAGCAAGCTTCCATATGTCCCATGACAGCTCATTGTGATGAGCACAGCAAGAGTGAGAATTTCACTTGAAAAAGGAAATCAGTAAAACTAAGGGGCTTGAGATGGTGCCAGTGTTCATGCTTTACTGGCTGTGAGGACCAAGTACACACAGCCTGATCTGTCTTTGGTGTCTAGAAGGCAGCTGATCCATAGGGCACTTTGCTCTTTTGAAGAGGCTAGAGGGACATCACAGGCTGGTGATTTGCTCAAAGCAGACAAGGCAGAAACTCAAAAGTGAGATTTATTCCAGGAAAAAATGTTTAGGTCTCCACAAACATTAGTAAGCTGCAGGATGGCAGAGTTAATACTGTACAGCTCACTTAAGCTAAAGTGTTAGGGATGATGGCCCAAAATGTGCTTTTCACTCACCTAAACAAGGAGGGCTGAGCCTTCAGAGGATCGACCTTGGGCCCTGTTGAGATCTGAGGGGAGAGTCCCTGACCACAGCCTCACTGCTCTGAGGAGGGCTGGCTCAGTGTACGCCCTGCCAAATTGGAGCTGTGCTCATAGATGGTCAGCACCCCAGAAGTTTCTCCTGACCAAGGTGTGTCTGGCTGAGGGCCTTGTCTGTTGCCTTGTTTATCCATGGGAGGCCCCACCTTTCCTCCATCGAGGTGAGCAGCAGCCTCAAGTTTCAACTCTTTCCTTTCCAGCAGTCAAGAAGCTTTGGCCTGTGTCAGGGACGGGTGCACTCACCTCAGATGGGCAGGTGCTTTCTCCTGCAGTGTCTTGCCAGAGCAGCACCTTCGGCATTGACCTGTGTCCTTCTAAATTCTAATGTTGTTTCCAGGTTTTTATAGTCTCTGGATTTGCAATTACATTTCCTTCTCATTTTCCAAATTGCTTTCTGTCCCAAACCCATTCAGCTTAACACTTTTCCTTCAGCTCTAAGTTGTTTTTTCACATGGTTTAACTTGTTTCAGCTGCCAGGCATCTTCCACCATCTTCCACTTGGTGGTTTGTGTGTCTGACTGCTTGGTGTTAGACCTGTGTGGCTCTGAGGTGCTTTGTGTGGTTTCTGCCTAGCACACCTTTCAGTATCAAAACTAGGTGTAGCTCCTCCATGTCCACTTGTTGTGCTTGTGGTGTTTGGGCTTCACAAACTCTGTGGAACGATTTTGGGCTGTGGAGAGATGTTTACTGGATTGGGAAGTTCTTTGTTCTTGTGTGTGTGTGTTCATAGGTAGATTCTCTGAGCTAGAAGAACCAATAGAACCAAATTTCGTTTTCACATAAGCTGAAGGGTTTGTCTGCTTTGGCAGTTCCCAGAATATGCTTGTGGAAAGACTGAGTGCAGTCACTCCTGCAGACACTGTGCTCTTTGGCTAGTTCTGATTATGGCAGGTGGATTTCCCAGATCTCATGGATTTCTTCTTTTATTTTACTCTGTGCCAGAAGCTGTTCCTAGAGCCCCCCATTCCTAGGTGTCTGTGAAGAAGGAAGGGTAGCCACTTTCCTCCCTAGCTGATTTTTATCAGAAGGGTTCTCTTGCACCCTTTTAGTTCTCTATTTGGAATGAAACTGAAACTCAGTCCCTCTGAGAAGGGATGGTGGCAGGGTGAGGAGCACATACAAGGTCTGTGTTGAAGAGAGTGAGCAGGGCTTGGCACAACTGTGTGCATGAGAGCTGCCCTATTGTGTCTCTGTGGACTGTGGATGTTTGTCACCTTGTAGAAAAAGTTCTGTTTCACATTTCTCTGGTAAGTAAATCCTTTTCAGTATCTTTCTTTGCTTTTTAGCTTTTACCTTAACCACCACCCCCCCCATGGCATGTTTCTGGGTGTTACATTTGTCAAGTGCCACGTGTGCTTGTTTACCGTTTTCCTGTTCTGCAAAGCAATGCAAATGGTTTATTGCAAGCAGTTTGCTGTGTAGGACCTTAGCATCAGGAGCTTCAGTATATTGCTTGTTGAAAAAAAAGAAACCTGCTTTTCAGGAGAGAAATGTGTGATCAGTTACACCAACACAGCTTTTCTCTGTGTGTGGTGGACTGTGAGAGGAGCGAGGACCCACTGGTAAAACACTTTGGCTTTCCTCAGCTGTTACAATAGGGCTATCTGCAAGCACCTCTAAGCTGTGCAGTTTCAAGGGGTTTGTGCTGAAGTGCAAAAATGTCACCACCAAATAATATGAATGCTAACTTTATCCCAAATAATTTGTATTTATGCTTCATACTCAACTACTTCATCTGTTGTGTGCTACGCAGTAACTGTCACTAAACCCCAAGTGTTTAGTGGCCAGGACCTCTGGGAAGTGAGCACTTAGTGATAGGGTGCTTGACATGATGAGAATCTCTTCGTGCTCCCAGCCTGCAGAGACAGGCAGTGTTTGACATGCTGCACTGTGCAGTTCTGTGCTGCTTAAGCAACTGCAGCAGCAAGCCCAGTATCACTGGCAGGGCTTCACTTCCTTACATTGCTTTCTGTTGCTGTGCCCTTCCTCATTAACACCCTTTCCTCTTCCTGCTTTGAACTAATCTTGGGATTCTGTGCACATTTCTTTTCTTGGTCCCTGTTCTTCACCTTAAATCGATTTTCATAGTCAGGTTCTCTGCTTTTGTTACTTTTGTGTTACTGTCTGAATCCTCATCAGTGTTCTTCCAGAGTTTCTCTGTCCCAGCCCATTGTTTTCTCGTTGTTTTTCTTTCACATGGTGGTTTGTGTCTCTGCTGGACGTGAGGAGAGCCCCTGCTTCATTAAACACCCATCAGCTAATCAGAGTGCAAAAGCACCTGACCCTGCCAAAGCACTCTGTCCTGCCTCATGTCTCTGTGAGGGTGGAAGTCCACACTGGGTATCTGAGCAGTGTGGCTCTGTGCTGGAGCATGATGGGCTGTCAGACATGTCAGGAGCAGCATTCACAGCTGCTGGGCAGTTCCCAGACCTCCTCTGCAAACAGAAATGGTGTCTGCCCCTTCTCCAAAAACCTCAGCCAGGTCCTGGCCAGGGAGCAGCAGTCCTGCTGGTGTCAGTCATTACTTCTCTCTTACTAACAACGTCACTGTAGGTTCTGTGTGTGGTAGCTCACAGTTTTATTTTACGTTTAGATGCGTAAGAAGGGTTCCGTTCGAGGCACTTTGGCTGCTGACGTCTAGAGGAGGTCTCTGTAGGTTCTGAGGCAAATCAAGCTGTGTAAGTCAACTGCTGGAGGGAAGAGGACAAAAGTGGGAATTGCTGGCAGAAATCATCTACACAAATGTGTATCCAGATGGCACTGCTGCACCTTACCCCCTCCTGTTTGATAACCTTGTGTTGATCAACAGCTGGCGATGGCCCGTGGCTCCCAGGGTCCGTAAGAGACCTTCTCTGCAGGCGGGCACTGGTGCTCGGTCTGGTGGCAGAACACCTGAGGTGCTGGCCACAAAACCTGGTTCTTGGTGCTGTCGAGGAGAGACACCCGAAGCACAGGGGACCTGTTGCCACCCCTGTGCTGGCACTGGGCTCCGGAGCCTGCTGGCAGTCTTCTGGGCACAGATCAGAAAAAACAGTGGGCATCATTTTGCTACACACTCAGTAGCAGAGTGGTAGGTGGCCTTAGGCCACGTGATGTAGGGAAGCTGTGTACCATCACCTTCAAAGGGTGAAGTTGTTGACACCCAGTTGCACACTGGGGTCAACGCTGAGCTGTGCTAAAACCCTCACTGTGGGAAACAGGTGGCCCCAGAGCTGCGGATGTTTGGGTGCTGGTGTCCAGCTCCTCGTGCTGCTGTTCCCTGCTGTGACCACTTTAGCTGTGCTGGTGAGATCCCCAAGGGCCTGCTCGAGCGTGAGGCTCCTCAGAGACTGGAGCTGCTGTCCACCAGTGAGGGTAACACCCACACTGAGAGAGTCCCTGGCAGGGCTTGCATTGCTTTGGTGATCTGCTCCATCCTGGTGACGTTCTGACCGCCCTGCCCTGTTCTTCTTGGAGCTTAATGAAAGCAGACTGCCTCTCTGGGTCTCTCTCAGCCTGCTAACTCTCAGCTGTGCCTTTTCTTTCCCCACAGTTACGTAATCAAGGCCAAGTCAGAGGAACAAGTGCTGCCAATGATGAATGATGATGGAGCTGCCCGTCACATGCAGTGTTGCTCTCCAGATGTGTGTGTGGATGCATGATTACTTGTATATAACTCTATATACGCACATGCATACTGAAGGGGTTCTTGCCGTGTCTCCAGGGTACTCACCTGTCCTCAGCCAGATTCCAAGGAAACTTTGCTTTCATTATGTATTCCTGAAGCAAAATAAAAAACAAAATCACTGAGTAGTGTCATTTAAAGGATGAGTTAACTGCAGGATTACTCTAACTGGTATGTTTCATGAATGTCAATAACTTGGACCAATTTACTATCCCACTTGTTTTGTTTTCTTCCCCTCCCTGTCCTGAGTAACTCTGCTCTAACTTGCCCCTGGCTCACTGTAAAGAAACTGATTGGAAGAGGTTAATTCCAGTTTCCTGCCTTCCCCATGTGATTATTTTTGGAATAGGAACAATGAATGTATTTATAGCTATTTATTTCTGGATTGTCATTATCCTATAGTCAAAGCAGGAGAAAAAAAAACCCCAAACCCAACCAACTTTCTATGAGTAGGAAATTGGGAAGCTTTTACTGTTGAATAAGTTTCAGCCAAACTTTTAACCTGGTCACTGATTTAAAAGGAGAAAAGGAAAAAAGGTAATCATGTTTTATTGGACTTTTGTACATGGAAATGCTAAATGGTTTTTCTTCATTAAAATTAGCAAGATTAAGGAGAAAATGGCTTGTGATTCGTGAAATAATTGCCACCTGAAATCTTCCAGAAGATGTTTTCCAGGCAAAGATACTGACAGTGCTTGTGGAGCATCTCGTCGTGCCTGCTGGCCGAGCAGGGGCTGGCAGCCCTGCCCTGCAGCCGCTCCTCTACTTGGTGAAGTCACCCTCCAGAAGCTATGCAAACGGTCTTGATTTCACACACGTTGCCCAGTGGGATAAATTGTGGTCTTTGCTCTTTTCATGTTGAAAATACACTTTTAAAAGAGATGTCTGCTTTCAGATACAAGGGGAGTTGAAACTGTAGCACCTGACGTGTTTCTCTGGTGTTAGTTAGGAGTAGGCAGGAAATAAAGGCAGGGTAATAAAGGCCTCCTGTAGGTGACCCTCAAACAGGGCAAAGGTCTTCAGCATTTTTTAAGGCAGTGTTCAGAGCATATCTTAGATGTGTATTATCAAAACACTTGCTAGATCAGAAACAGATTATTTTGAAGACACTTGTTAGGAAAACAGTTCTATCGATGCCTCTTGTCTTCCCAGCATCCCCAGACGCCTCGGGGGCGCCAGCCTTGCTTAAGCCTCCACCCTCACAACCTCGCCTCCATCAAGCATTTTGGAATCGTTTTGGACTTGATTTGCTTGCAGAAGAACTGATCCCATTTCTGTTACAGGCAGCGACAGAATTCTTCCAAGCTCCCTGGGTGCAAGGTCTTCTGTGTGTCCTGCCAGAGCCAGGCTGCCTCCGCCGGCACGTGGCATCAGTACCTCTCCTGGGTCGTTGCACCCTTCTGGCCACCCTGCTGCAAAATGCATTGGAGTTTTGTTTTGTTGGTTTTCCCTTTCTGGATTAGCAGTTAAATAGTTACTTGTCACCTGTACCAGCAGGAGGTTGGTTTTGTAAATATACAGAGAGATGTGCACACACACACACAGACACACACGCACACCCCTGTGTGTTTCAGAGGTGTTGCAGCCGAGAGGGCTGCTGCACGCCAGGGAACTGGGTGCTGGGTGCTGGAACCTGAGTCCCGCTGCGTTACCATGAGTCATGGCACACTGAGGGAAAGGGACCCTGCAGCTTTTCATGGTTTTGGACTAGTTGTGAAAAATCTGAGAGAATCTTGTAGTGAATGTAAAATGTTTAGTTTACTTTGGCAGTCTCTGGTGTGACCTACAGTAAAACAGTCAATGAAATTTAATTAAATACATTTGATCATAAAAGGCTCTGTCTCTTGTCTCAGGTGCTTGCAGTTTGCTCACCAGCTGGCATTTGGTTTTATCGAGCTGTGTGAGAAGGGCGAAGTTCTCTGAGGAGCTGCTCCAGTGCCTGTGGGCTCAAACCTGTGTTTGGATGTTGCAGAGGAAGGGAAGGGTTTGTTTGGAGTTGTGTTCTGTTTTAGGGGTTTCAAGCTAAGCAGCAGATCCTGCGCTGGAACCTGGCCACTATCTGCAGCAGGGAGATGAGGTTTTACTTTTGGTGTGTGTTCAGTTGCCTGTGCAGGTGCTTATGCTTGGTGCTCTTTGCTCTACAGTGGCTGTGGTCTCTGGCTGCCTCCACGCATTAGAGCTGCTACTGATCCTGTATCTTGCCTGTGCGAGGGAGGATCAGAGGCTGTGAGGAGTAGACTTCAGCACTGCCAAGCTGGTACCAGGGAACTGAGGCATGGAGTCACCCTGCCCTGGGCAGAGGCAGATTTCCAGAGCATGGCTGCTGCAGACTGAAGCAGTGAACAGCTGCTCTTGCAGAGTACCCCAGGAAGTAACAGGTGAACCTGTGGGCCTCTTGGTAAGGACATCTGAGAAACCACCTATGTTAGGGTAAGATCACGTGAGTATAGAGTATGTGTGGGAAAACAGGCAGGCCACTGCAGCCTGTGCAGTCAGCTGTGGAACAGACTGTGGAGAAAAAATGAAAGTGGAGTAAATAATGTAAAGTTCACAGAGGTGGCTGTAAGTTGGTTGCACTGCGTGATGTGCTCCACACTGCTGCAGGATGGCTCAGTCCATGCAGGATGTGGCTGGTTTCTTGGCAGCTCAGGCTGCCTCTGGGTGGCAACAGCAGCAGCAACAGTCCAGACTGAGCAGTTGTTTTCCTGCTTTCAGCAGGGGGTCTGTGGGCAGTAAGGATGCCCCTTTTACCTGACCAAAAGTCAAAGGGCTGCACATCTGACAGGAAGAAAGATGCATATGTCTTGTCTGGCATTGGAAGCTTGGAGCCAGCACCAGGTAAAGCTCCTTGTAGCACAAGGTAGGAGAGGGCATGTGGAGCCCCCTTGATCTGGGCAGTTCACCACCACTGGCTCAGCATCTGGGGAGCAGGAACTTGGAATGATGTTGATGTGTGGCTTGGAGGTGCCAAGGGGAGCAGGAGGGAAGCTGGGGCCATGACCTTCTTGGCAGGGGGGCTGTGCATGGGGCTGTCCTGCACTTGGAGGTTGGGCACTGAACTTTGGCCTGGCCCGGGCTTCATGACACCCCAGACACTGCTTTCATGGTGCCTTTCCTTGGGGCAGATGCACAGTGATGGCCAGCATTATTCATGCAGGGTTGGTGGAAAGCTCAGCGCAAGGAGACACCACGTCCTGGGACTGTCTGTGGATGTTTCATGCAAAGCCTGACATCTGGCATAACCTGAGCGGGGCTGCTCTTGTCCACGCCTGGCCCTGCATGCAGACCTCACAGGTGAAGCAGGGAGGGTTCCTCAGAAACATGTTTCCAGGTGGGTCTTTGGGCAGTGCTGCTGTGGGAAATGCAAGTGTAAGGGGCCGGTTGGTGCAGCCGAGCCCCTCCCTGGTTGTGTGAAGTGCCCTCCCATGTGGCATGGCTCTGGCCGTGGGCAGGCTCTGCCTGCTGAGGCTGTGGAACCGCCTGCCATAAATCCCAACTTGTATGGCTCCTCTTGGTAAACACAAAATTGAATTCTTTCTTTTTACTACACAGCTTGTTTAGCTTCCAGATGGCAAACCCACATGAAGTAATGGAAGTGCAACGTAGTTGTGTTCTAATGGATATGTAAACGTGATATTTATTCACTGCAATAGACTGCTGTGAACCATATTCCAGCAGTAACCTTTTAAATCCATCACTTGGCTGCACAGAGGTGTGGTCTAAAAGGGGACGTGTAATGAAGTTGTTGTGGGTTTTGTTTGTTTGCTTGGTTGTTTTCTGGAGGATTTTTTCACTCATTGAAAAGAAAGGGGAATGTTTTCTGCCTCTTGCCTCAGTGTGTGGACTGAGGAACGTCAGGAAAAGATCTGCCAAGTTTTGTGGTTTGGGTGTGTTGGGTTTTCCCCTCCTAATTCATTTTTAAGCGCGCTCTGAGCAGTCTGAAAATGCCTCTGATAAGACAAAGTCACTGAAGTTCCCACAGCTCTGTTGATTTGGCCCTATTCAGGAGCTACATCTCCTGGCTCCTCCAGGAGCAGGATCCAAAATGCTAAAATGGATCGGTCTGAAGTGCTGCCTCGCCACGTGCAGCTTCTGCTTTCTGTGTTGGGGGTGGATTTGTACCTGTGGCCCCTCAGTGCTCTGCTGTTACCTGCCAATGTCCACCAGCAAAAGCAGAGGATTAATATTGATCCTGTCACTCACACCCTCCATGTCTGCAGCACCTGACCCTGTGCCAGGCAGCAGTCTGGCACCAGATGGGCACAGCGTGCTGAATGAGCAGAGAAACCAGTGTCGGGTCTGGTGGTGGTGTGCAAGAGCTTCCACCTCTTTGCTCTGCATCCTTTGCACCCCAGAGCTGCTGCGCAGTGCTGCGTTAAGGCCTCATTCCTACTTTGTTTTCACAGTGCCTGACAGATGGGTTTTAACATCCTGACCTCGAAGAGCTGGGCTAAGTAAGTGCCTCACTTTAAATATTGAAATGGTGTGATTAGGCTTGTCAGGAGGAATAAAATCGCTCTGTAACTTATAAGAAGCTTGCAACCTGTTTGCCATGGTGCTCAGCTCTGCAGAAACTGGCCATGAACCACAGCTCCCTGTGCTCCCTGGGGCAAGAAGGTGTAAAGGAGGCATGGGTCCTGTTCAGGGTTGAGCAGGGAGGGACACTGGGCACTGACTGGTGTAGGTCTGCCTGGGAGAGAGGTCTCAGCACCATCTGGGTGTGTGGTGCTCTGCTGCCAGCCAGGATCCATCCCACCACAGCAGAAACAGGTCACTGGCTGGCACCAAATTCCTCCAGTCTTGGGTCCTTTTGTTTGCCATCACTGTTCAACATTAATTGACATCAGCAGCTTCATCCTGTCCTGCCCTGCCAAGCAATTGAGTGCTGCTGAGACACTGTGCAGCCCCTTCCTATGACTGAGCCCCCTCTGTTGTGCAGGCACCCCCATGCCTCACAGATACCTCTGCTTCCCCTAACCCTCACTGTGCTCTCTCTCCTCCTTTTGCTTCCCTTCTGACCAGACCCTAAAAACATCATTTTGCAAGTCCTGGCCACCACAGGCACAAAGGGCTCTTAACCCACCCCCCACCCCCAAGGCTGGGGAGACACTGGGGCAAGGAGGTGCAGATCCTGCTGCTGTGCTGAGCAAGTTGGAAATACTGGAGGTGGCCAGAGCCCTTCTCCCCAGGGCCATCCTGGGGGCGGCTGCTGCAGCTGTGCCCTGCCTGGAGGTAGATGCAGGCATGTGTGGGTGCTGGTGTCAGCCTTGTGGGGCTTTCCCTCCTGCTTGTGTCTTATTTTTGGCTAAGAGGAAGAACCTGTGGTGGTGTGTGGTTAGAGCAGCTGACATTTCTGTGTATGGCTAAATGATACCTGCTTGGTGGGAAGTGACTGAGCATTAAAACTGAAATGCCCATGTTGATTGCACTGGTGAATGGCACAGCTCTGGTGCTCACCACTGCTGTGTGAGGGAGGGTTTGGAAAAAGGTGATGTTCAAACTGTGATTTGTTTGATTGCATATCGGTGGATGAGGTCCTGAAGGCTTTTCTTTGCTCTTCCCTGTCCAGTCTGTGGTGTACAACTGGTGCTGCCTTTCACCAGCAGGGAGAGGGCTGAGCTCTCTTCCAGGTTGGGACATGAAGATGTCCTGACATGGGCACAGGAGATGTGGTCAAGCAGAGTTTCAGTAACTGCAGTGAGCAAAGGCTGGGAGCTGGAAAGCTGTGAGAGCCTCCTTCCCGAGTGCCTGACTGGAGGTGAAAAGCCTTGGGCAGAGGCTGCCAGAAGCTTGGGGCAGTTTAGCAGTGGGTGCCCAGGATTTCATGGGTTTGGGAGTGAAGCCTGATGCTTCTTGAGCTCACTTCTCTGTCACCACTGTTAGGTGTCACCACTGGCCTGTGGATTTGTAAGGCAGAGCTCCTTGAGAAAGGCTATGCAGTAATGCATCTGATGAACCGAGTTTGCCATGTTCATGAGAGACAAAGGTATTTTCTGCTGCTTGCAGGTGCATCTCCCTTGCCTGCCTTCCTCTTGGACCACTGAGGTCCACTGGCTTCTTGGTTCTAAGGACAGCCTGCTGGCACCACTGAAGCTGCAGAGCCACACCACTTTGCCACTTCCTTTACTGTCTGCCAAAACTGGCTGCAGTGAGGAAGAAGCTCCTCGGATGGTGGTGGTGGATTCTGTCCCTGCTGCCTCTCTTGCAAGTGCCAGGATGTGGGCGGTGGAAATGCCCTGTTACAACCAACATACTCTGAACCCAGCTGTAGCAGGGAAGGTGGTTAAAGGAACAAAACATTTATTTTGTATCACTCAGACTCCAGCCTTGGTCCCATGTTCCTGGGGTAAATCTTGATGCCCTAACTCAACAAACTTCCTAATTTTAGAAGCCTGTTTTCAGCACCCTCTAGAATAACCAGGAGCTGGTCTTCTGCAGCCAGCTCACCGGGCGCCTTGTTTCTTACAGCCACAGAAAGGCAGCTCAAGGTAAACGAAGGGGCTGTGATCATAAGGACTTCTGAACCATCCAGTGGTCACCAGCACCACAGACCAGCACTGAGCTGCAGCAGCACGGCAGGTCTCTGGCAAAGCCTGGGAGTGAATTGGCTGTAATTAAAAGCTGAAAGCAACAACTTCATAAAGAAGCAAACGAAGAGGCGGGCTTTTTGTAAGCGATGATCTAAAAAGCGTTCTGGGCTGTGAGACCTCATTTCAAACGTGTTCATTAAATAATATTTGAATCATTTAACAGTTTGAACTCTCCTGCACTGCTAATATCTTCAGGGGATTTTTCTCCCCCCCCCCCCCCCCCCCCAAACAAAGGAGCCTTTGTTCTGCTGGGTGCCTGGGCTGTGCCTGGGATATGAGCTGGAAACCCGATCGCCTGACAGCGCTGGAAGTCTGCGAGCACAATGTGAGTTGTCTGCGGCTGGGATTAAATCAGGCTTTTGTAGGAGATGCTGAGGGGCCATGTGAGCTGGGAGAAGCCATGGTTATGGATGGCAGGAGAGTTTTTAACCCTTTGTGCATGTGGTGGGGAGCCTGGAGAGGGCTGTTGCTGCTGCCAACGTTTGCATCTTAGTATTCCACATAAGGCTGTTTGCTCCGTCCGCAGGAGTTAGAGAATCATGGACTTGCTTTGGCTGCAAAAGCCATCTAAGATCGAGTCCAACCATTGACCTGACACCACCATGGCTGTTAAACCATGTCCCAAAGTGCATTGTCCACATGTTTTTTGAGCATCCTCAGAGATAATGACTCCACAGCCTGCTTCAATGCCTGAAGACTCTTTCAGGAAAGTTTTCCCTAATCTCCAACCTAAACCTCCCCTGGCACAATTTCAGGTCACTTCCTCTTGTTCTGTCACCTGATACTGGGGAGAAAAGACCAACACCCACCTCACTGCTCCTCAGCAGCACCTGGGAGGCTGGGACCCTTATGCAGGAAATGCCCCAGGATCAGGAGCATGAGCAAAGATCTGCCAGCATCAGCATTAGGTGACAGGGTAGGATGCTCTGACACAGCCCATGGGAGGTTCTCCAGGAAAGGCTGATCTGGTCCATGCTGGGTAAACAACATCTCAACCCACATCCAGCAGCCCCTGCAGCTGCCCCAGTGCAGCTCTCTTCTGCCTAGCCAGAGGGACAAGGTCTTGCAGGTGACAAGTGGGGACAGGCTTGCAAACACAGCGTGGAAAGCGTCATGGGCTTTCAGGATGTGAAAAGGAAGCACTAAGGTGAACACTCTCACGAAGCTAACAGGCAGGGAAATGAAGCCATCAGGACTTCACAAAATAGCCCCTGGTTCTCTCCTTTCACAATAGCTCAGTTTATAAGATGATGAAAAATGAATTAACATCAGGGGTTTGCTGGCACCACCCGCTGTGAGCCAGAATTCCCAGATGCTCCAAGATCATTCCTGCTCCACCAACCTTACACAAATCCCACCTGGTCCAAAATACTAAAGCTAAACTCCATCACAAAACACCAAGGAGGGTTAAATGCTGATTATCTGTACAGAGAGCCTCTATTTTATGGATGTTTCACAAAGTTATTTTAGGGAATAGAAAACTTTTACTGTTTCTGCAGCCAAACTAATTCTGTCGTGCTGTATATATGATCTAATTTCTTTTCTCTTACCCTCCACCCCAAAAGCAAATGTGTAACCCAAAGGTTTGTGTCCTTAGATAGTGTTGGGTGATAGGTTGGACTTGATGATCTCAGAGGTCTCTTCCAACCTGGTCTGGTCTGGCCTGGCCTGGTCTGGTCTCTTCTCTTCTCTTCTCTTCTCTTCTCTTCTCTTCTCTTCTCTTCTCTTCTCTTCTCTTCTCTTCTCTTCTCTTCTCTTCTCTTCTCTTCTCTTCTCTTCTCTTCTCTTCTCTTCTCTTCTCTTCTCTTCTCTTCTCTTCTCTTCTCTTCTCTTCTCTTCTCTTCTCTTCTCTTCTCTTCTCTTCTCTTCTCTTCTCTTCTCTTCTCTCCTATCCTATCCTATCCTATCCTATCCTATCCTAGAGGTGGGAATTTGAAAGGATAATGAAGGCCAGGAGGTGCACTTGGATCTACTGTAAAACAATTAGCATAGATGGAAAAATTTGCTTTACCTTTCCCCATTGCTTTTACTAATCATTCCCTCTTGATGCTGCATTGGTTTAGCATTATCCTCTTCTCCTTTTAGTGATCTAAACCAGAAAAATTTAAGTGTGTTCAACTCATGCACCCAAATGCCCCATGTGCTGTAAAGGTTTTCACCTAACCGATATAAACGGGACCCAATCATTGAATTGATGCAGAAAAGCTGTTTGCAGCAAGGGAAAAGCATACCAATGTTGTGCAAATTTCACCTCTCACACAGAGGTGGCTGAAGAACTAAACAAGAAAAAAAATGTACAGAGCTGAAGGCTGCAGAGATGTCAAGAAACTAACCCAGGCAGCACCCTGCAGAAGAAACAAATGGGAAAATCCTCATGAAGGGCCAGATTCTGCAGGCACTGCCAACTTGCTGCAGGAAGCAACTGGAACAGTTTTAGTCCCTCAACTCTTATTACACAGTTATGCATTTTTTACAATGGGAAGCAGTCAAGTGTCTGAAGGAATTTGGTTCAAACTTTCCAGAAAACAACACTGTTGGTGAAACCAAGCATGAAATATTCACAGCAGCAAGGCAGACTCCTCAGAAACTGGAGTTGTACAGATGAACTCGTCTTTAATCTCACTTATGAACTAGTCACCTCCAGACATTCCAGCAGGGAAGGACAAGAAGCAACCAAGGATGTTGGATCCCCAGACATCTTTACACACTGCCTTTCAAAGCGGTCCCTGGGGGGAGCCAGGGTTGTCCCTGGAGTCCCCGGAGCAGACTCCAGGTGTCCCTGTGTCCCCAGGTGACCAGCCCTTCGCCTGCAACTGGAACAGAGAGCTGCACCTCTGCCAGAGAAGAGCCATTCCTAACCCAAACCTCCTTGCTGTTCTTGGGAGCTAAAGCAGGTGTGCACAACCAACCATCTTCTCTTCCAGAGGAGAACCTTCTCTCATGATCCTGCTCCATGCTCACTGTGCTGCCAGGCTCATCTGCTGAGCAATGATCTCGAAGGTCTCTTCCAACCTGGTTTGGTCCATTCCATTCCATTCCATTCCATTCCATTCCATTCCATTCCACACACTTGCTTTCTGAGTGTGTCCACTCACCGCACTTCCCTGACTCTTCCAGACAGAAACCGGGTGAAAACCTTCCCCATAACGTCAGCCACCAGACTTTGAGACCATTCCTTCACTGAATATCCCTTCTAGGAGTGGAAATCACAGCCAGGAAAAAACCATCAGGTGTTTTTTTTTGCAGAGTACCTGCTGGGAGCCCCGCTCCGGACAGGACCCACGGCTTGGGCTGCGTGTGACGTGCAGCGGCACCCAGCTGCCTTTGTGCGCCGCTCCAGATGGCTGCGCTCCCCCAGCGCCGCCGAGGTTAGTTAGCAGCTACAATTGATACACCTAAAGCCTGACACAGGAATTAAATGGCAGCTTTGTAGAGCTAAGGGTAGAAACACCACGGAGAAGTGAGATGTGGCTTTGCTGGCTGGAAGACTTTAAAAGGCTTCTTGCCTGTGGCTAGCTGGGCTGAAGGTTTTCTAGCATATGGGCTTGTTTTGTACAGCTTATGTGGTGGTTTCTTCGTTAGATTCTCAGTGGTAATGAGCCCACACAGTTGATTGCTGCAGGGGGGAAGGAAAGGAGAGAGAGAGAGAGAGAGAGAGAGAGAAAAATCATTCTGAATAGGTTTGCTGAATAATTATGAACTGAGCTGAACTCTTACATTTGCTTACTAATTGTACGGTTCGTGATGTTTTATGTATGATGCATTCATTTTGTTAAAAAGGGCTCCCTTTTTTTTTTTTTCTTTCTTATTTTTTTCCTTTTTTTTGGTTTTTTTTTTTTTTTTTACCCTTTTTTTTTTTGGTGAGCAGCAACTTTTCTCAGTGCAAGTTAAAAGTGGCACAGTGGAAGGAGCCGGATTCAAGGCTGATGAATTGATGTCGCTTGAATTATTATTTTCTTCTTCTTCTTTTTTTCCTTTAAAGCATCAGCCCCACCATTGGATATTTTTTTTTTCTTTCTTTCTTCAGAGCTCACAATATGAAACCCAAAATTGTGCTATTGTCTTGAGAGTAGAAATAAATGAATCCCCCTCAACTCTGGATTTGGCAGGAGCAATTACTATTGTTAATTTAGAAAATAATCCCCTGCAGATACAGCTATTTAAATAATGCCTTTCCCTGCTTCCCCCAGGATGACCAAACCCCAAAGATTAGAAGTAAAACTATGTTCTGTAAAATCCACTTTTCACAGAATCACAGAATGTTAGGGGCTGGAAGGGACCTTGAAAGGTCCAGTCCAACCCCCCTGCCAGAGCAGGATCACCCAGAGCAGATCACACAGGAATGCATCCAGGCAGGTCTTGGATATCTCCAGAGAGGGAGACTCCATAACCCCCTTGGGCAGCCTATTTCAGTGCTCCATCACCCTCACAGTGAAAAAAATTCTTTCTCCTGTTTTCATGGAACTTCCTATGCCTCAACTTCCACCCATTGCCTCTTGTCCTGTCATTGGGCATCACTGAGCAGAGCCTGGCTCCATCCCCTTGGCACTCATCCTTTGCATATTTATAAACATGAATGAGGTCAACCCTCAGCCTCCTGCTCTCCAAACTAAAGAGCCCCAGCTTCCTCAGTCTCTCCTCATAAGGAAGATGTTCCCTCCTCATAAGGAAGATGTACAATCCTTCTCCTTGGTTGGGCAATGGTGATCCTTGGTGACTGAAGGATTCCTGGGGGTGCCAGTCCTGCCTGCACTCCCCAGCACTGTGCTGGGAGCTGGGAGGTACAGGCAGAGTAGCAGCCCCAGGTTGAGCTTAGCCTGGCACATGTCCCAGGTTAGACACTGTGTTTGAGCCATCGTTGATACTCCATCACTAAGGATGGTTCCCAGCAGGAGACTGTGGAAGCTACATCTGGTACAGCCCTTCCATCTCCATCACCTCATTGCTTCCACTGTCAAAATATTTAGGCTAACACAATTTCCATGCTTGCCATCGACCAGCTACACACTGCTCCTGAGCTGCAGCTGGGCAGCGCTGCCGGTGAGTCACCAGGGTGAAAACCTTGAGCCCTAAAATTTGCACCTATAAGATGGTGATGCCTGAGCTAGCAGTGGAGGAGAAGGTAAGACACCTGGTGAAGCAGTCTGGGGAAGAAATGAGTGGCAAGGTGGCTGCTGGCCTGGGCAGGGACAGCCATGGCTCCTGTTGGTGGGCACAGACCAAAAAGTGAGGAGAGAAGAGGATTAATGCTTGGCCTTTGAGATGGTTAGTCCACAGACCAAGGAAGTTGCCAGCCCTCTGTTTTTAATCTCCTTTGCAGCATCACTTTGCTCTTCCAGAGTGTGTGTGCTTGAAGGACCAAATGTATCCTGAGTTGTCTAGGAAATGCAAGATAAATCTGAATCAGTGAAAACCAGCCTTTTCTGAAGCATTAGGTCTGTTCTGCAGAAGCTAGTGCTGCAGGAGGTACCTCTGAAGGAGACTGCTCCCAGATTTAGAAAAGAGATGGGATTCCAGAGTGCCTGAGGTCCTTTCAGATCAGCAAAAATCTAACTGCCTTACAGGAGCAATGTTCTCCCACACCACTTGTGGCACAACTTCCAACTACCATTTCCCCAGAGAAGGACCTGGATATAGACATGGCAAGGAAGCTGTGATAAAAAAGGTTCCCTACAAGTAAACCCCAGCATGATTACAACTGTTAAGATATTGCCTCCAGTAATACAGTAATAAACAGACAGATTGTCCAACTGGCATTTGGTGTTTTACACAGAAGGTGTCTTTCTAGGCTACTCCACAGTGGACACACCACCAAAAAATGGATTCCAGCTGAGATACAGAACTGTTACTTCCATGAGTGGGCACTTCACCCACCAATCTGTGCCAGCAAGGGCTGAGCACACCCTGCCCATGGCACAGATGTGTCAGC
This sequence comes from Dryobates pubescens, assembly GCF_014839835.1. Lineage (NCBI taxonomy): Eukaryota > Metazoa > Chordata > Aves > Piciformes > Picidae > Dryobates > Dryobates pubescens. The sequence continues at coordinate 4,442,477 of NC_071636.1, forward strand.
CAGAGCCTCTATGCTGGCAGGACAGGCACCAAGACACTGATGTTACTTTGGTCTATGGTTCTGTGGTGCTAACAGGCTTTGACTGGCACTCTTAGAACCGATTCAGCCTTTTCCCTTCTCTTTTAAAAATACTATTTTTTTTCAATCAGGTCAGAAAAATACTGGGTACCAAGTGAGTGCTGCTTTACACAAGAAGTTGTTACCCTTTCAGAGCAGTAACAGGCTGAGGTGAGGAGCCGAGTGCCTGCCACGGCAGACACGGGCGAGACACGGTCCCCCAGCGCTATGCAGGTCCTTGGTGTCCGGAGCTTGCCCTGGCAGCCGGAGCCTGGCACTCGGCAGAGCTATTGTTGGGAAATATCTCACTAGCAGCAGCAGTCAAAGCGTGTCACCACTGCTCCTGAAAGGTCCATCCTTTGACTGGGAGCGGAACCGAGCCCCGCCGGCAGAGTGTGGACCGGCCACGGATTATTCACCTACCTGCCGGTACTCGAGCACCGCTCGCTTGCGCCCCGCTCTGCGGAAGCACGAAGACGACCGGCTGACCCGGCAGCACGGACACCCTCCGGAGCCACCCTCGGCGAGGAGAGAGCACCGTGGGATGGTGGGCAGGACGGGCCGGGGAGTGTAATGGCGGAGCGGGACTATACCCCGGGACGGCACCGGGCAGTTGATCCCGCCTCCCCTCGGGACCCGGCCCCGTCCGTCCGAGGCGGGCGGGGTGTACATGTGTGCGCTGAGCGCGGCCCTCGGCCAGTACCACCAGCACCGGTTGCCCCCCGTCAGGGCAGCCCCGCAGGCACAGACCGACATCCTTTCTGACTGCAGCCGAACCGAGCCGCACCGAGGGGGCCGGGCTGTACCTGCGGGGCGAGCGCCAGGGGGCGCTGTGCCCGTTCGGAAGAGCCGGCACCGACGGCGCGCACGCAGGCGCAGAGGGAGAGCGGCGGTGCCCGGCGGCGGCCTTGCCCCGAAGTCTCGGTGGGGAGCCCTGGGACCGTCCTGGACCCAAAAACCTCGGCGGGGAGCTTCGTGGGCATCCCTGACCCAAAGCCGTCTGTGCCCAAAATCTCGTCGGGAAGCACCGGGGGCATCCCTGTCCTACGGCCCTCGGCAGAGAGCGGCGCAGCCGTCGGTCCTGGCCCCCGCCGTTCTTTGGGACCAGGGTGCAGGGGCCGGTGGCTTGTTCGTTCCTTCCCTCTCCGGGGCCGTCGCTCCCGTAGCTAACGAGCGAGGCTTTCCCTGCATTCCTTTGTGCCTCTGCCGGGCCGCGCGTTCTTCATTTTCTGCCGCTGAGCCCGGCTCGACCCCCCACTCCCCCCGCCCCGTGTCACTTTGCTAAGTAATAATTTCCATGTCCAATTCCATTTCTTCTCTAGTTCTGAAATCTCCAAGCCATCAGCAAGGAGGATAGTTCACATGAAAACTAATTACACAAAATCAATATTTAATCACAGCGCAGCATCCTGATCCTGCAGAAAAAAAATCCCTTTAAACTCTCCTGCCATATACAAACCCTTCCTGGCCGCTTATTTATAGACCACTTTTCTTTTTTTCTTTTTTTCTTTTTTTTTCTTTTTTTTTTTTTTTCGGGGTGGCAATAATTTTCGGGTTTGTTTTTTTAAACTATCGACACGTGCGACCCTGGAGCACCTGAAGCGCCTGATCCCGCCGGCGGTTTAACCTGACGGACGTTCTTCTCTCCGGGCAGCCCCGGCTCTGACAACTCCGCTCCCGCTAAACCGGGACGCAGCGGGACTCCGGGCAGGACTGACGGGACGCGGAACGGGGTCCGGGAGCCCGGGGGTACAGCGAGGTCGCCGAATCGCTGTTTTTCCCAGCCGACGCCTCTCGGGCGGGTTTCGCCCCAGGCAGTTCGGGGTTGCCAGGAGTGCGGGATTGGCCGTGCCCGGCTTGCAGCACGACCCCCGGTCCCGCCGCTCGGTTCCAACTCCGGTGCCCCACCCCACCAATACCCCGGAGCTCCGTGCGGCTTCCCGGCTGCCCGCACTCCGTGTGCCGCCGGGGCAGCGGCGCGGTCGGCCCCGGCGAGCGGCCCAAGGCGAGCGGCGCGGGGCGGGCGGGGCCGGGCGGCGCGGCGGAGCCACCTTAACGGCGAGCCCCGCCCCGGGCCGCGCCGCGCTCATTGGCGCAGCCCCGATGGCTGAAATTCATCGCTGAAATGCAAAACTTGTTGCTGCTCCGCCAGCGCCGGCTGAGAGCGAGGGAGCGCGCCGGGGAGCGCGGCGCAGCCCTCCCAGCGCCCGCACGCAGCGCCGGCTCCGCCACCCCGGCCCCGCCGCCGCTGCCGGAGCCCTGCGAGACGCGGGCAGCGCACGGCGGGCCGGCGATGTGGCGTGCAGCTCCCGGTCGCCGGAGCCTATGAGCGGCGGCGCGCCGCCCCGTCGGCTCTCGGGCAGCAGCGAGCGGCGGAGCCGCCGGGTGAGCGCGGGCAGGCGGCCGGTGCCGGCGGCGCGGCGGCGGCGCGGCAGGATGTGAGCGGGGCGGCGGAGCGGAGCGGTGGGGAACGGAGCGGGACGGCGGAGCGACGCGGCGGGGAGTGGAGCGGCCATGCCCTTCTGAGGAGCCGCGCAGGATGTTCGGGCTGGAGCAGTTTGAGCCGCATAGCAGCGGCCGAAGCGGCGGGCAGGCGGAGCGGGGCTTCGGCCAGCCCGGACTGAGCATGAGCGCGCACTTCAAGGCGCCGGCCTTCCCCGGCGGAGGCCCGGCGGCCCCGGCCGTGGACCCGGCCCTAGGGGCTCTGGGCGAACCGCCCCTGCTGGGCATGAACATGAGCATGGCCGGGGACGCGTACGGTTTCCCGGGCCGTGGCCCGGCAGAGCTGCACGGCGGTGGCGGCGGCGGCGGGATGCAGCCTCCGGTGCACGGCTTCTTCGGCGGGCAGCAGCCGCACGGCGGCCACGGCGGCGCCCACCACCCCCACCAGCACCCCCCGCACTTCGGGGGCAACTTCGGGCCCGACCCCGGCGCCTCCTGCGTGCACGGCGGCCGGCTGCTGGGGTACAGCGGCGCGCTGGGCGGGCAGACGGCGTTCGCCGACGGCTACGAGCACATGGCCGAGAGCCAGGGCGGTGGCGAGGGCTTCGGGCAGCAGCGCCCCGGGAACCTGCCTGACTTCCAGCACCACAGCGCCGGTGCTTCCAGCCACGCCGTTCCGGCGCCCTGCCTGCCCCTCGACCAGTCCCCGAACCGCGCCGCCTCCTTCCACGGGCTGCCGGCGGCCGGGTCCTCCGAGCCCCACGGCCTGGAGCAGCGGCGGCTGCCCGCGCAGGGCAGCGTGGACTCGCTGGAATACAATTACCCCGGCGACGGCCCCGCCGGTCACTTCGAGCTGCCTGTCTTCTCGCCGTCGGAGCCCGAGGGGCAGCTGCCGCACTACGGCGGCGGACGGCAGGTGCCGGCGGGCGGCAGTTTCGCGGGGGCACCCGCCCTGCCCCGGGCGCCGGGCATGGCCGTGACCAAGGCGCACCCACCACAGCAGCACGGTGTCTTCTTCGAGCGCTTCGGGGGAGCGCGGAAGATGTCCACCAGCCTGGAGTCGGGGGCCAGCGGCCGGCACCCGCTGATGCAGCAGCAGCAACCGCCACCGCCGCAAGCACCACAGCAGCCGCCGGGCTTGCTGGCCAGACAGAACTCCTGCCCGCCAGCCATTCCTAGGCAACAGCAAACAGAAGCCAACGCTCCCAACCCCAACCTGCAGGACAATGGGCCCATAATGCAGAACCAGCATGCACAGTTTGAATACCCTATTCACAGACTGGAGAACAGGAATATGCATCCCTACACCGACCCCGTGTTTAATATGCAGCACCCTCCTCCGCAACAGCCACCAAATCAAAGACTGCAGCACTTCGATGCCCCCTACGTGAGCGTCGCCAAGAGGCCGCGGTTTGACTTCCCCGGCAACCCTGGCGTCGAGCGCTGCGCCTCCTGGGGCAGCGGCATGCACGGCCCGGCCATGGAGAGCCACCTCTCCCCAACGGCCTACCCCGGCCTGCCGGGCGAGTTCACCCCGCCGGCACCCGAGGCCTTTGGGGGGCCGCTGCCACACGGCGGCCCCGAGCACCCGGCTCTGGCGCAGCGCCAGAACGCTGCCCTGGTGATGAAGCAGATGGCCTCGCGCAGCCAGCAGCGCCTGCGGCCGCCCAGCCTGCAGCAGCTGGGACACCACGGCGAGGTGGGCCCGCCCGGCGGCCTCCCGCCACCCGCTTTTGAGCGAGAGGCTGGCGGGGGCCGTGGCTACGACCCACCGGCACCGCACCTTGCCCCTGACAGCGCCTGGTTTGCGGGGCCTCCGCCGCCCGGGGAGCTGCTACCGCGGCGCATGGCGGCACCGGGGCTGCCGGCCGAGGCGGCCCCCCACGAGCTGGGCCTGCAGCCGGGTGGTGCGGCCGTGCTCTTCCGGCCGGGCGCCGGTGGGCTGGGGCTGCAGGAGCCGCTGCGGATGGCGGGCGAGGGCCCGGCGCAGGCCTTGCCCTCGCCCGGTGTCCACCCACCCTTTGCGCCTGCCATGGGTGGGCTCTCGCAGTTGCAGTCACCGGGCGGCGGCGTGGCACTGCCCAGTGCCCCCTCTGAGCGCCGTGGCCCTGCTGACTTTGCTGCCCAGCCCAGCTTCTCCTTTGCAGCAGCGTCACGGCAGCCAGCGGCCCATGGGGCTGCACCAGCCCTCAGCGCCTCGCCAGGTGCCTACCCACCACCCCCACCTGAGTTCCCCCCACCGCCACCGCCACGGCCTGCTGCCAGCAAGCTAGGTGCCCTCTCGCTGGGCTCCTTCAGTAAGCCGGCCAGCAAGGACAACGTCTTTGGGCAGAGCTGCTTGGCTGCCCTCTCCACTGCCTGCCAGAACATGATTGCCAGCCTGGGTGCCCCCAACCTCAATGTCACCTTCAACAAGAAGAGCCCAGCTGAGGCCAAACGCAAGCTCAGCCAAGCCGATCCTGACCCACCGCCGCCTGCTGCCCCGGACTACTTCCCAGCAGGGCCACCAGCAGGTGGGGGTGGCACGGGCAAGGCGGCAGGCACTGCCCCACTGTTGCCCGCTGAGAGCAGCCTCTCGCCCGGCTATGCCCTGGAGCCGGCGGCCAGTGGCGAGGGGAAGGCGGGTGGAGGGCGGGGGCGGGGCCGCCGGAAACGGGACAGTGGGCACGTCAGCCCTGGCACCTTCTTTGAGAAGTTCTCAGCCACAGAGGGTGGCGGGGCCGGTGTCAGCCCGGGGCAGCCGGCAGTGCCGGCGGCGGCAGGGGGCCCACCGGGGGCCACGGGTGCAGAGCGCGGTGGGGGCACCCCCCATGACAAGCCCCTGACCTCGCCCTCCTGGGGTAAGGGTGGTGAGCTGCTGCTGGGGGAGCAACCCGACCTAATGTCCTCCCTGGACAGTGGCATCCAGAGTGTGACCAAGTCGGATGGCAGCTCCCCCCATGTGGACTTTCCTGACGAGGTCAGCACCAGCTACGGCAACGAGGACGAGGTGTCCTCCAGCTCCGACAATGCCACCTCCAAGCCCACCCGCAGCCCGCTGCTGGGCGGCTCACCCAAGCTGCCCCGTGGAGAGCACGCACTTCTCAACGGACAGAAGCCCCTGGCCCTCGGCCTCCTCAGTACATCTACCTCGACCCCCGACAGCTATGGGCTCAGCACCACGGCAGGCACCCATCCTGGCACGCCGAGCATGGAACAGGTGCGGACCCCCACGAGCACCTCAGCCCAGGACGAGATCCACCCCCTGGAGATCCTGCAGGCGCAGATCCAGCTCCAGCGGCAGCAGTTCAGCATCTCGGAAGACCAGCCTTTGGGGCTGAAGAGCAAGAAGGGGGAGTGCACGGGGCAGAACGGGGACAGTGACCTGGGCAGCTGCTGCTCAGAGGGCGTCAAGGGCGCCATGAGCACCATCGACTTGGACTCCCTGATGGCGGAGCACAACTCCACCTGGTACCTGCCCAGCGAGAAGGCCCTGATGGAGGGACAGGAGGAGGACAAGCCCATGGCACCCTGGGAGAAGCCCAAGCCCCCGAACCCCAGCAAAGAAGGTATTGGTCATCCTGCGCGGGTGCTGGCCTATGCCAGGGGGACAGTGGGCTACTTGGGGAAGGGGAGGTGACAGGGTTGTGGCCCCAGAACACTGAGCACATACCACATCTGTTCCACCTCTGATGGGGACCTTAGTGGGTGCTGGGAGTCCTCCCGTGCCAGGCTAGGGCTGTGGGATGCCACTAGGCTCTGCTGGGGTGGTCAGCAGTGGGGACAAAGTGCCTGCTGTTTGGCCAGCCCTGGGTGATAGCTGCTCCTGTGCTTGTCTCTGCCACCAGTCCCATCCTCATTGTCCCGCCTAGGGAGTGGCCCCAGCCCTGGGCTTTTGGGAATGCTGAGCAGAGGGGCTCCCAGTGGAGCCCCCCTGGGTGTAGATTGCTGAGGAGGGGCCTCCTGCAGAGCCCCGCATAGACTGAGCCCTCCAGCCATTTTCCCTAAACGGTTAAGAGAGATTTTCCTAAGCCCTGAAAGCACATTTGTGTTGGTCACAGTGAGGCTGTCCCCCAGTTCCAGGTATTTCCCTGCCTGCACTCTGAGCATGCCAGCAGCATGATACTCAACTAAAAGGCACTTAATGTTGTGGGTTTTTTTTTCCCCCTCTAATAGAAAGGCAATTTAAATTAAGGCTCTGGGTCTGCTGGTATAAAACTTGCTTCGTTGACAGATGTTTAATTTCGACATTAGTTGTCATTTTTGATCCTTCCCCATGTCCAGAGGGCATCGTAATTCCCCAAGCTCAGGGGAAAAAAAAAAATCTTTTAATGGGAAGCCCTCTCTTATAAAAGCTGTTTAAGATAAAGATGATTATAGATTCAATTGGTTTCTATTTTTTTTTTCCTTATCAAAGCTATGTTTTTCCCAGCTGCCTGGCTGCGTGTGTGAACGTTACAATGGATGCACGTGTGCGTACCTGCTCAGTGAGCGCACGCAGGCGATTTTTTGGGTGTGCTTTAGGTACAGGTGTGTAATTTACACAGTATCAACTCATTATTTGTGCCTGGGAAAGCTGATGTTTTTGGTCCTGCTAGCCTAGTTTGTTTCCATTACATCTGGTGGTACACACTGACTTTTTATGTCCTCTGTGTTTAGTAATTTCACGAAGGAAGGTGTTGGGAGAATCAAAAGGGAGCTGGTTTGAAACGGGTCAGTTTCCTAACCCCAGTTCTGGTTGGCTTTCCAGCTTTGGCTTTCTGAAGCGTGAATCCTAGCCCCCACGGTTTGTCTCTTTGTTCATGGTTAATGCCTGGCGCAGGAGACTCTCATTTCAGGCGGGAGTGTTTAGCATGCACAGCAGACTCTAGGAAGCCCATCAGCATTCTCCATGCTTCACCCAGGCAAGGACATAAATTGGTTTGTTTGGGGCCCTTCTTTTCCATTTTTAAATGGAGTTGCACACAGCATCCTTCCTGGCCCCTTCTCCTTTATTGTTTCTTGTACACAACATCTAGATCTGACTGGATCAATAGCTAGTTAGCACAAATCACAGTTCCTGTCACTTCTACCTTGGCAGACTCGAACACATCTATACGTTCTCTCACAACACACACACACACACACGTCCACACGCTGTGCTGTACATAGAAATAGATTTGAATGAGTAACTTATTTCATAGATCTTAATTTCATGGATTAAACAAAAATGCAAAAATCCTCAGCAGTGATTTAATCCCGAACAGCACATCTATTAGAAGTGTAATTTGGCTTAAAGGGCTGTATATTTTTGTGTGCCTGTGTCACATGGAGCGGTGCTCTCTTTAACGTCTTTAACGCACTCCTACGTTCACTTTGATCACCGCTATTCTTAGTAACAGGCAGTGAAATAAAGAATTGCTTTCTGGTCGCGATAACCGCTGTGGTGCTGTTCAAACAGTTCATCACTTGGAAGGAAAACCATTTAATCAGTGCTCCTATATAAGGAGATGTTTCAGTATTTTCAGAGGCTTAACGTAAAATAGCGAACCAGTCTTAGCCACGACACGCTCGTTCCGCTGCACACTTCAGTCACTTGAAAGATTTGAATGGGTTGGTTCTTGGGATGAGGAATTTGATAGAGACCAGCAGAGAATTTACTTTAACTGTTGTTGGAAGTGATAAAAATACAATAGGTGAGGCAGAGCAGGCTGTTCTCCTCAGCCAGAGGAAATGATTTAACTTTCCAATGCCATATCCCCGAGTGTTTGAAACTGTGGTTAAGAAAGGGCTTATTTACCCAGCGTCTGAGGTTTTAAACCTTGTTAGTTGTTGGGGATTTGCACCGCGGTGTTTGTTGCGGCAGCTCCCCGGTGAGCGCAGGCAGGGTGATGTGCAGGCTTCGGGCAGCGCTGTTGTGATTGCCAGCAGCTGCTGCTGTGCCGGGGAGCATTCCCCGTTTCCTGGTGTGTACAGTGTTGCTTTGATGAGTCCTTAGACCCAAGTTCCCTCACCGCACAGAGGCATTGCTGGTGGGCCCCTCATGACACCTACCCTGACAGGAGGGGAAGTGTTGGGTGATTTATCCTTCTCATGGCACGGGATCCACGCCTCCCTCTCCGTGGGCTCCGGGCAGGGCTGGCGGGTGTTGGAGACAGGTCCCCCTTGGTGGGGCGTGGGATGTGGTGGCCTCTCCCCGCTGCTCTCCTGCGGTACAGAGCTGGGGCTGGAGCTCTGGCTTCCCTGCTGGCCGAGGAGGTGCTGCTGTGGGATGGGCAGGCACCCCGAGACACAGCAAACCCAGGAACTTTTCAAATGCTCCGTTAGCGCCTGCATCACGGGGGGAAGCAACTTGTTTGAATTGTTGAATGGCTGCTCAGATTCCCTGTAGCTCACCTCGCTTTTCTCACAACGGCATGAAGTGATTTGGTATCTCCAGCAGAGCAGCCCGTGTGAGCTGGAAGCTTTAAAGGCAGATGGGAGCAGGGATGTTATTTCGGGTGCTGCGGGTGTAACACGTACACACCTACACCTACAGTGGCTGCCTGCGGCAGTTCCGTGCCTGTGCGCTCACATTTTGTCTCTGAATTTAACATCTTTCATGCTGGCTGGATGTGGCTCTTCCCTGAAATGCCATTTTCTGTAAGGAGTTTTTTCTGGTACATCATTTCTTGTACTGACATGTTTTCTGAGAAGTGGCTGATAGTTTGGTTTCCCCCCCCCCAAAAATGCTTTCTAGAATTTAGTATTTTCCACTGCTGTGCAGCTGGAGCTGGGAGTGAGGTATTGTAATAGAGAGTCTAGAGAGGTTGTGTTGACTTCCAGCACCACAGCTCTAGCTAACAAAGAATAACCAGATCAAATTCACTTAAGAGCCCGAGGCAAGTTTAACGGGCTCTCCTTTCCCTGGTTTGGCTGAGCCAGAACAATTTCCCCTTCAGTGAAATGTTGATTAGTATTCTCTAGAAACCCAGTAATTAAGTGCTGGTGGGCTTTTGCTTTTAGTTTTTAATTGAAATTCTGAAGGTCCCGTACTGCAGATGTGAGGTGAAGATGTCAGTGTGTAACCTAGAACAAGGCAGGGTCTTAGAGGGAAAAAGGGACAACACTCAGCGGCTCGGTGGCCGCGGATCTGCCGGAGCCGCTGGACACGTGCAGTGCAGCACCGGTACTCCTCATCTCCCAGTTTTTGTTCATATTCTGTTGTAACATCAACCCCATCGCTGAGCATGCCAGCTGGCCAGCGCTGCTGCCCGACCAGTGGGCAACCTCTGCACGTCGCCACTAAAGGCATTAACAAAGGTCAGATGTGGTCCAGATGTGGCCGGGAGCCTTTGTTTTCTTTCTCTTCCCGGGGTGTTCTGCTGCCTGCTTTCATTTTAAATGCAGCAGAATTCTTTGGAGAGGCTTTACCCAGGGACCCGTTTTGTTCACTGGGAGCGAGCTTGTCAGAGCTTCTGTGAGGTGTTTCAGTCCCTTAAATGTCCCTGAGAGTGCTTTGTGCTGGGGGGTGGTGGTGATTGTGCTTAGCGGGGGGAGTGTGTGTGTGTGCTGGGGGGTGGTGGTGGGGTTATGCTGTTGGAGTTCACTGACGGAGCTCAGAGAGCTTTGCAGCCGTGGGGCTGTGATTCCCTGCGCTGCTTTGTTTGCTTCAAAGGGCTGCTCAAACTTACACAAGGAATTTTAGCGGTTAGTGGAGTTGGGGGGGGGGGGAAAGGCTTTTGCCTTTGCCAAGAAGTTGAGCGATACCCCTCAAGATACGAAGCACACATCGTTAATAAATGATCCGGCTCGACACGCAGCTTTTGGAGGAGAGAACACTTGCGTTGCATGTTGCAGGAGAGAGTTCAGGATGCCTTAGGTTTGGGTTTAAATGATCTTTTAAACTCTTCTGACCTGTTATAAAAAAAAAATAGTAATGGAGAGGTTGCCCCTGCTTGGCTTGGCTTCGTGTGAGTGACAGCAGCACTCTATTGTTTACTCTGACTCCCTATCATTTTTAATATTTTCTGCTTGAAAATGGTCCTGTTTAGAAATGTTTTCCTTTGTTTGATAAACATTCAGCAGCAGAGTGTTTGTAGACCTTCACGGCAAATATTGGGGAAGGCAAGGGGCAGGGCTTTCAGTACTGTTTGCTGTTGCTGCCGTAGCACGCTGAGATATTTAATGCAGAAAGTGAGTGAATTTGCTGGCATTTCAGTACCCACCAGAGCCACTTTGTTTGCCTGTCCGTTAATTTTTGGTGTTTAGATTCACCTGCTCTGCTCATTGTAGTGGACAGTCCAGCTGTGTTTGGATCAGTGCAGATCACAGATTTGGTTTGCCTCTTTCTGGCTGTTTTGGGCTTGGTGTTTTTCTTTTGCTTTACACCCAGGTCTGTGGCTTTCTAATGGCAGGTTCAGCTGTGAGGTTAGTTTGAACCGGGCTGTTCTGTGCACGCTGGGTGAGGGGAGGGCATGAGATGGGCTTTGGGGGATATATTTCTTGAAATTGGTGTGTGAATGTGCTTTAGATCTTTCCATACCGTGTAAAAGGAAATGAGTTAGACTTAGTATTTATATATGAGCTTAGATGACAGCACAGATTTATTCTGAGCTGCGATGTGTTACACCATGTCTGCTCTTAATTTTTAACAGGCAATACCTGTTTTTTTTACCAGCAAGTAGTGGAATGCTTGGTCATAAAACTGCAAAGAGATTTTTATTTTTTTTTTCTTTGCTGGAGAAACATTATTAATCAGCAGTGCCTACAGATACAGTTCGTTGTGACTTGTCCAGAGCAAAGGACAAGGCATTAAACAGAAGTTTTAACCTAATAGTATTTGAACTGCTTTTATTTGTAACAGCTGACTCTCAGCTTCTGCCGTGCTCTGAACCAGAGAGAGGGCTGGGTACAGCGAAATGTCTTTATGTGGCCACATAAAATTTTAGTACCAGACAAATTGCTGTACATTTTTCGTCTGTGGTTTCTCCTGTGTTTCTATTAAATGCGAGCGTGAGCCGAGGATCCACAGCCAGCGTAAAGCCAGCTCTGAAAGGAATCTTCAGGTGGCTGAACACAATTTACTGCAATATCATAAACAGTTTAATTGCGTAATTGCTAGAGTACACTGCGGGTATTGAAAGGGACCAGGCCAACTGTGCTTAGTGGGGTCCTTAATGTCTCGGTCTGGAGCACTTTGTGTGCAGATGGTGTGGAGAATGGGCGTTGGGCTGTGGGTACCGGGCTGTCCATCATCACCGGTACCGGCCTGTCCATCAGTACCGGCCTGCCTATTGCCCTGGCTTGTCCACCGCGGCCGCTGCTCCAGCCCACAGCCGCTTTCGGTCCAGCTGTCCTGGGTTTTCCGCTGGAAAATCTAAGACCCTGAAAAGAACAAAGTCAGCCCCTCTAAATCCGCGCTCATGGAGAGCAAGACATTTCAAGATAGAAGTGTTGTTGTTGAAGTACAGAATTATTCTCCTCTCACTTATTTGAGGGTGTTTTTAAAAGCGCTGCTGTCGATGAGGGATGTTTGGACCATGGCTTGTATGCTTCCTCAGCACTGCTTCTGGGGCAAGGGACGCAGGGCAAGGAACCCCGTGGAAATAAGGGGGTGAAGCTATGGAATCTTCCAGGAAATTAAAGTCCACCCCCCCCTGACTTTCTTGATCTTTAAATCTGAATTTTTGCTATTCTGTGGATAGAACTGTTTGCATGTGGTGGTGACACGATTGGCTTATGTAAAAGTCCTGATGTTGTTTGTAGTTAGCTGCTTTTCCTTTGCAAAACACTTGTCTTGGAGTAGTTAAAGCATTACAAATTATCAGTGTCTTTTTTTTTTTTAATGCAAAGATGTATTTTTAAAAATTATTCCCCCCCTTTCTCCCCCCAGTTTAAATATATTTTATGGATTATGTGCCAATGTTCCAAAGTCAAGTACCTTTTAAATTCAAAGCTGAGAATTGAACAGCTGGAGGTCTAATCCATTAATTTTTACAAGCTGACTTTCTTAATACTTCAAAGAGAACATCTGAGATGATATTGCTTTGCTACTCCCCTCATCAGCACCCCTCCCCTCATCAGCACCCCTTCTTCTTGTCTCCCCCAACGTCCTCTCTAAGTCTTCAGGTCCTGCTCCTCTCCTGGCAAATGACGAAGGTGGACGTATGTGGGGATGTGTTTTCCATAGTTAATAAGTTGTAAGACTTGATGTACACTCTCACTGTATGTGCACTGATGACTGATGTACACTCTCACTGATGTGCACTCTCACTGCAAATTATTCCCTTTTTTTCTGTATACTGAGGCAAAAAAAAAAGGTGTAGTTCCTGCTTTTCTAGTTGTCTTCTCTCCGTGGTTGGGTTATTTTTTGTAACGGAACAAGCATTACCCTAAGAGTGCTGGTGCTCAGCAGCTGGGTGTGCTGGGCTTGTGCCCTTTTGGGGCAACTGATTCAAACTCAGAGTCCATCCTTTTCCCATGGGATGGGGCTGAACCATCCTGGACAGGTTTAAATAAGGGTTTGCTCAAGTTTTGCCTTGCTCTCTTAGGCAACCACTGTTCTATCACACCTCGCGATTTCCCTCCCCGGGATGCTTGTACGTAGCAGTCGCGAGGAGCTCCTGAGCACGAATTGTTCCTCTTCTACACGCTTAGCTTCTGCTGGGAGCCTTTAGTTGTGCAGTTTTATGTCTGTTTGTTTTCAATTTTAGGAAATCTCTTTGTGCCTGTTTAGTATTTGAACATAAAAACGCCGCACATGACACTGCACCCTCTAAATTTTTATTAGCTTTTAAGATTTGCCTAAAGAGGCCTCTTTTTTTTTTTTTCTTTTTTCTTTTTTTTTTTTTGGTTTGGTAAGCTGAAATCTGGTTACATTTAAGTGCTGCTTTGATGGATTTTTTTTTTACATTACAGTAAATACAGTTTAGGGTTTAAGCACAACCCGTGTGTGATCTCTGAAGGGGCTGCGCTCGCTCTGCTCAGCGTGCTGTGAGCCGGTGCAGCGGCTTTGCCCCAGTGGCCCTGAAATTCTTCCTAGTTGTTTTTAATTCCCCCTCAACCCTGTTTGGAGCATTGAAAAAGTGAGATGAGGAAGCTGAGTCGGTTGCTTTATTCCCCCCCCTGCCCCCCCCCCCCTTTTAATTCTCTTCTCTGACCTTCCGTTCTGACCTGGACCTTTAGGACTTGATACTTTCGATCGCAGAGAAGCTGTAATCGGTCAGTAGTTAGGAGACAGCTTTTTCTTCTTTTCTTTTTTTTTTTTTTGGGGTGGTAAAATAGATGTTTTTCAGAGTTAAGCCTGCATTTAATTAATTTTGTGAATTAGTATTCACCAAATATTAGGAAGCATTTGTATTGCTAATAGAAAGATCATCCCGAGGCTGAGGAAGCACAGTTAATTGAAAAAAGCAGCCATTTGTAAAGTGAAGGAAATCTTAAAACATTTCATACCCTAATTAAGAATATACTCCTGATTTAAAAGTGAGAAGATTCATTTGCTGCGCCAAGCAAATAGACTAAAAAGCCCTGGAAACAGTCATATCCTTCCTTCCTCCTCTTAATCCTCTCCCAAAATGCAGTTTAAGAAGAAAGGCATGACTTTCTTTTTTTTTTTTTTTTCCTCCTTCTTTTTTCCTCTTTTTTTTTTTAATGTAGCCTGAAACCATTTTACTAGAAAGATGTAAATTGATCTATTAGCATAGGAAATGAAGGCTGGGCTGGGGTTATTATCTGGTCAAAATTTTTAGGATCTCTTTCCTAGAAAAATCTTTCATTAATTTGGTTTTGGTTTGGGGTTGGTGGTTGGTTTTTTTTTTTGGTGGTGGGGTGGGTATCATCTTCCTCTCTAAGGACATTGTAAGCCTTTTGGTCTTGGGTAAAAGAAGCCCTGGGAAGCAGAGGGTACTGTAGCTGAAGGATGTCTCCGAGCCGCAGATGTGAATGCATTGCAAACAGGGCGAGGTCCCTGGGGACCGGGACTGAGCCTTCCCTCCTCTGTCCATGGCTGGAAGTGATGCTCTGCTCGGCTGTCAGATGGAAACGGGTGGAGAGGCAGTGTCTGCCTGAGCATTGCTGTCTCCTGGCTAGATGGCACCTTCGGTCAAACCATTGCCATTGCATGGACGGACACTTGGGCTGTCTTTGGCTTGGATGTCGGTGGAGCCTGTAGTCAAGCCCCAGTCTATTAGTATTTTTATCATTTAAGATCATATTTATTGCACCACAAATTGACAGGGTGCTGCAGAAAGCTGGGAGATGTTCCCACTGCTGAAGATTTGCAGTCCAAAGGAGAAAACCCAGACGGTGTTTGGCCACGCGGATGCCGGTTTGCCAGGGACCGGTGAGCCTCCATCAGAGGCTCCGCCGGCATTCATGTGGCTGAACAACCGTGGTGCTGCCAGGGCTTTGGCAGAGAATGCTGGTGGGGTACACAGTGGTGTCCCCAGGAATGAGTCTGGGCACTTAGGTGTCCCACGAAGGCTGGCATGCCAGGGCTGAACAGTACCGGGATAAAGCTGTGCTGATTACTTACTCCTCCGCTGCATTTGGTGGGGTCCTGGTACAGCATTTCTGCTTTACCGGAGAAACAACAAAATAGGCCCCCTGGTTATGGCACTTCTGGTCCAGTGTGTGAGTGCTTTTCTAATGGTATTTCTCAGTCTGAGCAACAGGAAAATAAACTGATGTGGAAGAAGTTTGATGTGAGGTGGGTTTGCTGTTAGCTCTTCCAGATACTTTGGGTTGAAGAGTCTCCATGAGCAGGCTTCTTCTCCTTTCCTTGCCTCTGCTCTGGGCTCAGGGAGAGGCGAGTGTGGTCCTGCCTGTCCAGGCCTTGATCCCGAGGATAGAGCTCTTGGGTAGATCACAGCTCTCTGATGTGACCTAAACCTTGATGGTCCTGATGTAATATTGCTAGAAACAGGGTCCCCGTTAGACGTAGGAGGCAGACAGATAACTTTTTGCATCCAACATTGAAGGTATTTTTGATCTTACTCACTTTCTAGTTTTTATTAATGATAAATGTTAAGTTGAAAAACTTACTGTGTTTTTTTAATTCCTCTTCTGAGGAGCAGCCCAGATCTCAGCCCAAATACAGTTCCAAAAGCAAGAAAATAATAACTGCACCTGTTTGTGGGCCACCAAAAAGAAGATTAAATCCCCTAATAATTGTAACAAAAATTACCACAGTCTGAGTCAGTAGTTCTGAAACGCTTTAAAAACAGCGTTATCATTCAAAGTGCAAAGCAGCTGGTATTTTATGATGGAACAGATTTTATTGTTGCTGGATATAGGGTCAAACACTTGCAACACATACTTGATTTAAACAAACCAAAGCCAACAAGTGCTTTTTTTTTTATATAAAGATAAAATTGGTCTGATTTCCCTCCCCCCCCCCCCCCCCCCCCCCCCCCCCCCCCCGGCTCCAATGCTTCAGTTCCCTTCTCTACCTCTAAATATAGGCACATGCTGTTCTTTTTATGCTGGGAGAAACAGCTACAGCATCCCAGCTCCCTGTGCTCCGTCCTTCTACAGGCAGAGGAATAAATAGGGCTGTCTCAAATATAATTAAAATCTCACACGAGCTATTTGGAGATAGGCAGATCACTACAAAAAGAGAGAACCAGCAAAACGTTCCTTCATTCTGCTTCCTTCTTGTCATTTGCCATCAGAGGGAAGTTTCATGCCATCCTCTGTCAACTGGCCGTGGCTGCCTGCAAGCACGTATGAGTCTTGCTGGGGATGGAGGTGCTGTGGCTAGAGGTGCTGCGGGGAGCTCAGGGCTGGCCCCGGTTATTTGGTTTATCTTCTAAACTCTGTGCATGGACAGTGGTGTTACACAGTGTATGACACAGCCATTTGTCCTGTAGAGAAGTCAAGCTAGCATGCTGTGTCCTGATCTTCCTGCTTCAGCTGAGGTCACCATGGGACCTGTAGGAATGGGGGTGCCGGTGGCAGCCGCAGGGTTCTGAGGTCTCCAGGGAGGGAGGCTGCCGTGCTCCGGCTCTGCCTGAGCTCCCTGAGGCTGGGCTGGGCTGACAAATGCTGCTGTGGAAATGGGGGTTTAACAGAGCCATCAAGTGTTACTCCAGTTAATTACCCAAACCCTCGTGTGTTTTGTGTAGCTTTTTCTCGAGTGGTTTATCTCAACGCTGCTGAAATATTTCAGTTACAGAACAGAAGAGATGAAAAATCTTCTTCCTTGAATCAGACAAGTGGGAGCTTGGGGAGCTGGAGCTGCACTTGAGAGAGAGTGATACAATTAGGGTTCCGTGTCTGTTAAGTGTAATGAAGGTTTGGGTGCTAGCCTTTAAATTTGGAAAGAGCTTACACAAGAAGTAGATCCCTCTAATTACTGCTTTGCAGTGAGGAGCGTGGCTAGGTAGAGGGAATAAAAAGGATTCGTTACCCAATTGTATTTTACGACTGCCGCACTTTCGAACGTCTGTTTTGAAAGATAAAATCCTGTGCCATACTCATTTTTTGGAAGTAAGCAAATAAAGGCAAGCAAAGGAGGAAAAAAAAAGAACAGAGGTGAAGAATGTCAAGTGAACAATGCTTAGAAAACATTCAGCTTTACCTCCTTTTGTGAGCCCTGCTACAGCGTTTGGAGAATCAGTTGTTTGTGAAATGTGAGGCCGGTGCGCTGTGTGTGTTGTGGTTATTTGGGTTTGGGGTTTTTGATGATTAAACTGAGAATTTTCAAAACTTGGGATTTTATGTTTGCTTTTATTTGTGCTGGATTAGGCAGAGCTTGTAAAACCTGGTTCAGACCTGAGCCTGCTTTTTTGCTTTTCCATGACTCGATTCCTGTTGCCTAGTGGCAATGTATCAGAGTGTCAATTGTTTGAGATGATTGTTTGGATTATGCTCGGTTTGAATGGTATGAAACTGTTTGTAGTGAGAAAGGAGCATTTGTTTATGATGATAAAAATAGTTTTTCATAGCCTACACTTTTGTTCATTGTATGCAATAGTAACTGTGATAGCTGAGAATATCGCTGTGCTGTTTCTCAAAGGGATAACGTGGCACCATTTTGCTCTTTGTACGCGTTTGGGACTGCTCGACGTGAGGAGGAGCTGTTGGTGCTTCACACATGGAAGAAGAGTGGGAAGACCAAACTTCCTCTTGTCCCTTTGGGGGGGGAAAAAAAAAACCCACCCTCAAAAATTTGGATAACAGCTTTAAAATGGAGCATTTTTATCCTTTCCTTTCTCACCTCCTTTTCAGATATACTGCACTGGCCTTTCTCCTCCTTTCTGCAAACCTTCTCTCGGAGATGCTTTAAGGGGTTCTGTTTGAAGTGTTCCTGAAGGTTGCCTTCTGCTGCGGTCTGGCCCAAATAGAAACGGGAAAAGTTCCCATTACTGAGCTGTAAGAGAGTTCTGTAAATGGGTTATGCAGAAAAACCCATTTAGATAAAAATGCAATTTTCCTTTTCACATACATTGCTAAGAATTAATAGCACATTCTCCCTAAATGGGGACTTGTATCTTATATTTTCACCTTAATGAAATCCTTTCCAAAACAGGAGTGTTTCATTTAAAATCTCAGAGCAAAAATTGATCTCTCTTTATCCCTGGTGCTCCCCCCCCTTACTTACTCCCACTGGAACAGCTGGTGTGGGCTCTCTGGGTACTTACAGGAAATGTGTGTGGGGTTCAAGGGTCAGTGCCATGATGTGACTCCATCCCATTGCAGGGTGTATGTCATGGGCCACTTTTGACCTGTGTGACATCACTGCTGGGTGGGTGTGTTTTGGTGGGGTGGTCTGTGGTGTGTGTGTGTGCCAGTTCTGCTCTGCTACTTGGCCTGAGGTCACCGTGCAGTGGAGCCACAAATCTGTCACTTCGGCCAGAAGGGAGAAGGGCTGAGCCCGTTGTGGTGGTTGCCTGCATCACCCAGTGTGGGTTCATCGTTTCATGCATGGTACGGAGGTGGGGACCCTAAAGGTGGTGTGACTCAACAGCCACCTCCAAAGGCACACAGGTGATTTTTGTAACAGGTCCATTTTTGTTAGAAAGTGAATCAATGCCTTATTAAAAGCCGGAGTCCTGCTCTGTGGTGGCAGCCCCGCTGCGATGGAGATGTCTCCTGGGGAGGCCCATGCGTGGCAGATCTCGGCACATTCTGCCACCCTGCTGCTGAGCCCACCAGAGAGGCATGACCCACGGTGCTTTTGGCCAGTGGGATGGGAGGAGAGTGAGAATTGCCTGTGCCTGAGAGTTTAGTCCCTGTGGGGCACTGTGTGGGCTGGAGGAGCACACATGGAGGTGACCAGTGACTGTGAATTCTACCTGTCTGCAGTGTTGGTGTGTCCTTGCTATCTCTGGTTGGAGCCATTCCATCTTAAGCAGGCCCTGCACAAGGTGGTTCTGGCTTTACCTCTGTGGGTGGTTTCCTCTCCCTGAGGAGTTGGAGCAGCTCCGGTGGTGATGAGCGATGCTGACCCTGCCCTGGGCATTGGTGTTAGTGAGACAGCAGCATGTTGGGGGTACAACAGCTTTTCCAACAAGAGTGCTCTGTTGTGAGCAGGCCCAGCACCAACACACACCTGAACTTGAGTCCAAGCTCTGTAATGGTTTCCTTTTAATAAAAGGGGCTTCATACAAAGGTGAGAACAGAACAGTTCTGTAGGAGTAGGGGGAACACAAAGGGTCCTGCTTTAAGCAGCTATTCACTGCTGAGTGGCAGCGGGAAATGCTTTTACTGGATAAACAGTTTGGTGTTTTTATAGTGTTAGTAAAATCCTTCCCATATATAAGCAACACTTGTAACGAGGGAGCGCAGATAGGAGTTGGTACAACTCCGTCTCCGTGTTCAAACTACACATCTCCTTTGGCAGCAGCACTGAGCAGCCTTGTGTTTCCTTTTCGTGATAAACTCCTCAAGGATCTCTGTGCTTGGGATATCCCTCAAAATGTGAAATACAGGGGAAATGTGAGGAGTTATTTTCTCAAAGCAGTTTTGCTGCCATGAAAGCAGTGGAGCTCATCTTCCTGATGCTGCCTGACATGGGGGATTTGGACTTCTTTCTGGAACCCAAGCTCTGGCTAGGCTGTTGTGGGTGTCCTGCACTAGGGTATTAATGGCTTTCTGTCCAGACATTACTTCCCTGCCTGTGTTCAGAGGGTCTGCTCCTGCACACCTGCAGTTGGTGATGCTGCTGCTGATGCCTGTTGTCTGAGTGTGGTGCCACACATCAGAGATGAGTTTGTGCTGGTCCACATTTGCTGGTTTGTCCGGAAAGTTGGGGAGGATCTGCCAAATAAACACTCGGAAATCACCTTACACACTTGTGTGCTGGGTGAGTTAGTGCTCAGACAAGAGGATTTCTGACCCTGCTGGTGTGCATCTCACTGCAGGGTTTGGACCAGGGCAGAGACCGCTCCTGGCCTGACAAACTGGTTCAGTGTGGGATGACAGCAGTGATCCACGCAGACTCGATAGGCAGGGACTCTGTGTGCGCTCTGGGGCAAGGATGTTCCTTGACAGGTAACCCAGCAGCCTTGTTTGCTGCTGTCTCCTTGGTGCTGCCAGAGGGTGGGCACACGTTGGGCTTGGTGCCACCCAAGGATGGGCAGACACTGGGCCAGTCTCTGCCCGGGTGCTCTTTTCTGAGCAGTGTTTTCAAGGGAATAAATGGCTTCAGTGCCTTCCCTTCCCCGCTTGGCAGGTCACTGGGAATGGATCGCAGCGTTCTGTGATTCACTGCTCACAGCATGTTCTCAGCTCCCTCAGCAAACAGCTCTGGGTTTGTACACCTTAGTGACTTTCTGTTCCTGTTGATACCTGACTTCAGAGACTTGGCACCCCTTTGTTTCCCTTCTGACTCTTACTCCAAACTAACAGTGAGCTTAATCCACGTTCTGGTTTTGAAAGGGGTATTTAGAGTCAGTGAGGCTTTGACTACTTACAGTCCTCTTCCGATACTCTTCCAATCAAAGAGCAGAAAACTACTATGCTCCTCATTAGATGGGTTACAGAACAGCTATTTATTCAGTCACTAAAATTTCCCTTTTGTGATTCATTTTTTTGTGAATCACAGTCGTTCAGTGCCGATTGCAGCTCGCTACTTTTACAGCCAAATATGCAACTCCCTGGTAGCAAGTATTGAAAATGTAAATATTTCAGTGTAGTTCTTTGTCACTGGCAAGCTTTGTAATAGCAGGACTGTGGCTCTGGAGGTATTGTGCAAGATGAAATTTGGGAAAAAAAAAACCCAAAACAACCCACCCACAAAAATGATTGTTGGAAGTACCTCTGGAAGGCAAACGTTGCTGAGCAGTTATAGCCTGGTTGCCTGCTCTGAGCCCCGTGGGGCAGAGACTGAGGTCTTGGTGGCCACCTGCCAGGCAGGACAGGTCACCAAGCAGCACTTCTGCTCTTCAGGTGAGAAGACCTAAACCCAGGTGTCAGCCACCTTACTGCTGGGGATCTTGGAACTCTGTGTGTGAGAAAGAGCACACATCACAGGTCGCTAAATCGGGGGCTGCTCTCAGACTCTTCTGTGCCCTGGGACAAAAGTCCCTGTGACTGGGAGTATCTGCTGCCCAGTGTGAATGCTGAGCCATTCAGAATGCTGGATGGTTGCACTCCCAGTATGAATTTGTTACACCTCACTCTTTTAATTGTGAATTTCTTCTGCTGCTGGTGCTCAGAGTACAGGCAGGCTGCGTGCTAGGGTCTGCGTTGGAGCTCCGCTTCTTAGAGCGAAGCTCTTGTTGGCCATTGTTTCTAGCAAAAAAAAACCCCAACCCTTCTCATCTTCACATCACTGATGTTACAATAATTTTCTCTTTGAACATGTCAAGATTCTGTCTTTGATTATACACTGGATTGTCTCTTGTCATTGCATAATGATTTTTTTTTTGGGGGTAGTCAGAGACATCTCTCAGTTCACTGCGGTTCGTCCCCCACCCCAATGATTTGCTGAAAAAGAGGCTGTTGAAACAGGTAGTTAAGCATAGAGATCTTGATGAAAATAACTGGGTTTGAATTTTATTTCCCTGGGAATCTTGTAAAGCTGATGTGAAATAGAGGATTCTTTCACAATTTGAACTTAGACTTTCAAAATTCCCCATCTCCTCCCCCCACCCCCTTCTTCTTTTTGCTTTTGGTTACACCAAGAGTAATTATTTCAGAGATTTTTTTTCTTCCCCCCCCACTTTCATTTGCAGGTTTTGCAACTTCCACCCCCCCCAACACACACACACAAAAAGAAGAAATTATCTTTGTAATTCTGCTACCAGTTTATTCAGATTTAAACAAGTTTGGGGGTGGGGAGAGACTGGAAGAAAGGGTTTGGAAAATTCAATAATGCTGAAGCTTTTCCCAAAAATAGAATGTGAACAAAATAGTGTGGTTTTTTTTTTTTCCATTTTGTGTGTGGCTGCTCACTGAAGCTGGGAAGGCTTTAGAAAAGAAATGTGGGAAAAGAAAACGGGGAAGATAAGTGATGAAATAACCATCAAGATGAGGGTTAATGTTTACACAGCAAAAGGGAGAGAGGAAAGGATGAACTCTTGTGGCCAACTTTGAAAGCAATATATATGTGAAAATTAAAAGCCATTTGTAGAAAAGGGCAGACTGGTGCTGTGGCAGCAGCTCTGCTGGTCGACATCCCAGCTCCTGGGTGAAGAGGTGGCTGTGTGGGAGTGTAGGAAGCAGGACTGCCGAGGGAGTGGAGGGGGCACGGCTCCCGGTGCCAGTGGGGTGGAGTTTGCTTGGTGGGTTGGCTGCTGGAGTTGATGGGTGGGTGGTTGTGTGCTGGTTTTTAAGGTGGTTGAGCTGGAGGACCAAAAACTACTGCCAGACCCTCCCTGCCTTGCTGTCTGTTGAGGACTGGTTCAAAGCCTTGGCAAGTGTTCATCAAGACCACTTCCACTGGAAGCTGGGGTTTGGTTTGTATGTGTACTGGTGGCCTGTCCACTCTCCAGGAAAAAGAGCTTCCTTTACTGCTGTGATGAGTCCTCACTGGCATGCTGCAGGTCTGCAATGGTGGTGGGATGCAGGTGCCCTGGAAGTGGAGCTGCTCTCCCACAGCTACTGAGGTGTGCAGGGATGTGCCAGCTTTGGGGCTGTTCATGGTTAACAGCTCTGTACTAGTACAATGTTCAGATTGGATCAAAGGGCAGGGGACCTACTGAAATGAAAGAACTAAGCAAAAGCCCAGGGGCAAGAGTGTTTGCAATCATCTTGCTCCCTGTGTATGTGCAGTCTCTTCTGTCACTGAGTGATGCTGATGGCACCAGGGCGACGAGAAAGCTGGATGAGAATGGGGGGCAGTAGAGCTGCATCAAGCACTGAACAGATTTGTCCCTTGGGAAATGGGTGTTCTGTTAGACTGGCAGGAGAGACCCCAGGACCTGGTGAGGTCTGCAGCCCCATCTCTGGTTATGATTCTGTGTGTGTGTGCTGCTGGCAGGTTGTTGTGACTTGCAGGATGCGCTGCTTCAGAGAGCTCAGCACGGCTCACTCAAAGATGGCCATGGGTGGAAGTCTTTGATGTGGAGTTTGTAAATCCTGGCTGTGGTTTCAGAGGTGCTTTCTGCCCTCCTGTTGTCTGAAGAAAAGAGTTAAAAAGGACTCACTGTGTCTTTAAACTTGTGGATCCTCAAAACCTCTCCGGGAAGCAGAAGGGGGAAGGGATCCTTTCAGGATTAATTAAACAGAGATGTCTGGCTGTAGACTTGAGGGTTTACTGATGAACACCAGCCCCTCACCCCCAGCTGTGGGGGCTGCTGGTATTTAACAGGGCTATTGCAAGGAATCTGAGAAACCTTCCCTTTCTCCTCCTCTCTTCCATTTCTCTGCCTCCCAACCTGTTTGTTTGTCTAGGGCTCCGTTTTCCATGCTAGGGAGAAGCGGGGTGGAAATGTCAGGGGTCAGGCTGCAGGCAGGGCAGGCAGGGAGCAGGCAGCTCAGCTCCAGCAGCCTTTGGCTTTCTGAGAAACCGGAGATAGGTTTGTTCTAGGCAAGATTAACTCCTTCGGTACAGCTTCCTTCTGCTCCAGAAGACCTGCAGGGCTGGAGGCAAAGTGGGGATGTTAAGACACTGAGCTCAGTCTCTCTCCATGCAGTCAGCCTTGCGGCCCTTTTGGTGGTGGGTGCTCCTGCTGCCATCTCAACTCACCCAGCAGGCCCAGCAGTTCATCTGCCCCGGCAGCTGTGCCACTGGAGGATGAGGCTGCGCGGGTCCCCATCTCAGAAGGACGACGGAGAGCATCATTTGTGGCAGTGCTGTTCTGAATACCTCCACTTCTTGACACGTTTGCCAGTAAACAAAGTGTTCATCCAGGAAGGATGCAGTGCTGCTGGTTGGAGACACAGTTTTAAGCAGAGGTCTGACTCGAGGTTTGCCGCTCAGAAGATACCTAAGGACGAGTCTGAATGTCTCTGCCTTCAGAATAACCAGTTGTGATGTTGGGCCAACTGACTCCCTATCTTACAGGCTTGCAGAAGTGCAGTGGTGGTTTACAGCCAGCTGATGCCAAAGGGGTAGCTGGGGCTGGGTGAGAGTTGTGGATGCATGACTCAAGCTGTGCGACCTGCATCTTGCCCTGCCTGTGGGGCTGACAGGTATGATTCAGCTCTGGGGTGGAGGGTTCTGTTTGTTGGGTGCCTTTGTATTGGTACTATGGTAGCAAAGTGGGTGCTGAAGAGCCAAGTTCTGCCTGGTTTGACAAGAGTGCAAACAGTGCCTTGCTTGGGACAGCTGCAGGTGGAGATCACGAGTTAGTCCTCATGCTGTCGTATTTGGCTTTATATGGGGTTTTGTGGATCTTGTGTGTGTGGAGCTGCTGGGCCTCTCTCTAGGGGCAGGATGGGTCTAGGTGTAAGGTGGTTGTCACCCCAGCGAGTTCAGGGTTGTGTTTGCAGAGTCCTTTCACAAAGGGGCTCAGTCTTGTTGCTTTGTTTCTGATTTTTATGGCTACTTCCAGAAGCTTTAAAGGTCTTGCAGCCCACGTGCATGGGAAGGTTATTTAGCTGTCACCTCATCAGCTCACCCCCACCACACGACTTTGTGCCACAGAAGTGCTGTGTGTGGGGGTGATGAATGTGCCACAGCACATCTCTGCTGTAACTCACCTGAGGTAAGGAATGGTGTCCTCTGTGTCTGGAAGGACGAGGCCCTTTGTGCCAGCGTCTGCCTCTCACAGGTCCTCCTGTCTGGAGCTCATCAAGGCAGGGGGATGAGCATGCTGCTCTTGTACACCTCGGGGCTCAGTGAGGAACCCCTCAGCTTTCTCTGTGATCCTATCACTGAGGGCGATGTCCATGCATTTATCTCCCACCACCACTCACTCTAACTTGTCTCATGGGAAGTGGAGCAGCAGGAGAGAGCATTACTGCCACTGGAGATCTTCTTGGAGACAGGTCACCAGAGGGACCTGCTGTTCTTTTAGGGTGGTTCAAGCTAACAGTGGCTGTGACAGACAGCTGTAGGCAAGGGTAGGACTGAACTCCAGCCTGTCATGGGCTACTCTGTGCAGAGTCCCCTCAGTGACGTCCCCAGGGACATGCTGCACCCAGCTGTGCTGGCGCTTTGGTGCTCCTCAGCCCTGTGCCTTCTCCCTGCCCTTGCCAGGGGGAACATGTGCTTCTGGGTGTCCTCTCCTGAGTACCACCGGGCAGAGCCCAGACACCTGTCAGCAAAGCAGGCAAGCCAGTTGTCTGCCCCTTCCCCGTTTTCCAGGGATACTGAAATTGTTGTGGGTCATAAAACAAGTGAGGACATGGTCAGGAAGGGGACACAGGCCCGTGTTTCAGCTTTGGGTATGAGGACAAGGCTGCCCATCCTGTGCTGGACTGGCCCACTTGGATGCTATTTAGTGGCCTGAGAAACTTGGGAGTTAATTCTGCGTGGCAGCAGTGGAAGTCTGCCTCCCTGTGACTTTCTTGCTTGAGCAGCTGGTGGCTCCTGATTCGCTGCTATTCTGAGAATTTCGTGAAGCCTCTCCACAGTGATGTGACAATGGGAAGAAAAAAGATGAGCTTATATTTTTCTTACCCTAATAGTGGCACTTACAGACGTACCTGAGAAAGCCAGCTCTCTTTGTGTGCTTGCTTTTTCATTTCCTAAGGTGAATTTCCCCTGCTGCTGTTCCTCCCTCACAAGGCTCTCTGTTTCTTCTATTCAGTGACTTTTTGTCTTTTTCTTTCTTTTTTTTTTTTTTTTGGTGATCCTTCAGACAGATTTAACTTGCAAATGTGCTGTTCCAAACAAACCCTGCTCCCCCGTTAGGTTTGTGGCCCTCCAGCTGACTCACCACACCTTTCCTTGCCTTTTGGCATTGTCTTCTCCTTCTGCAGCCAAAATAAAATTAGGGGTACACCAGAATTTGGACCCAGCAAGAATTCACCCAGAAAGCTCATTTGGGGTTGATGGCATCAGCTACCAGTCTGGTTTACAAACACTTACAGCAGGAAGTTTGACCCAGCTCCTACAAACTTGGGCTTCCTGACAGTTCTGCTTTTTGCAGTTACTTTTCAAAGACTCTTTAGGAATTGTCTGTGAATTGCAAGAGACTTAACAAACCATGGCTTGAAAACCATCACTTCTGGAGCATTGAGGTTTTGCCTTCAGTGTTCTGAGGCATGTTTTGCCTCTGAGCAGCACTGTAGTGGGTGCCATGGTCCTGACTCTCTGCTCTGTCTTTTCCTCTCTGAGCAGTGAAATTGTTCGAGCTCCTTCTGATTTTAGGGAGCTGTTTTCCAAGGTCCTCTCATACAAACTGCTGCTTCTAAGACACCAAACTGCAGTTGGAGGTATCCTAAAGAGGAGTGGGATGTATTTCAGGGAAATGCCATAAAGAAATGTGATAAACCAGCCGAAGCTCCTGGATGCTGTTTCTTCTGGCTTACCGTCTGCCTTTGGTAAACTCCAGTTGTATTTTCACAAATATCCTTGAAGTTGTGTGGTTTAACCCACAGCATTAATGCACATGATCACCATTTCTTGGTGTGCAAGAGCCTCAGATGTGTGAGGCCCCTGGGAGAGATTGACATTGCCTGTGGCAGTTCTGTGTTACGGTCTCGTAATTATGAGTTATAGATCGGGCAGAGGCAGCGCCAGGAGCTGCACAGAGCTGGGGAGGGGTGGGCAGACGGAGGACCCCCAACCCTGGCAGGCAAGTTGGGTGCAGGTCATCTGGCTTTGGGGTGTGAGGAGTGGCTCCTGTAGATTTCTTTGGGAGCCAGGCACTAAACACATTGAAGTCTGTGCCCAGCTATATCCCAGCCTTGGCCTTGCAAGAGCCTGGTGGTGTTTCAGAGACGGATTCCCTGCTTTCCACTTGGCTAACAGTTAATTTGCACCCTGAAGCTGAGCAACCACAAAGTTCTTTGAAGGGAATCTTCTTCTTTCATTCTGCTTTTAATTCAAGTCAGGAAAATAGAAATTTCCATGTATAATATGCAGGGCTAAAATATCCTACTTTCTGTGGTCATTTCTATCTTTTTCCCCCAGCAGTTCTGCAGAAGCTCTTGCACAAATGTGAAGAGAGAAGGCTGGGATGTGCCTGTTTCCTCCTGTGTTGCACTCTGTTCACATCTATTCATTGCTGTTTCATCTCCCACCAGTGCACCCACTTGCCTTGCTGCTCTGAGTGGGCACTTCCATCCTATTTTTGGAGACCTGCTCTGCGTGGTGACACTTGTGTTGGGCTGAGGGTGATGCTGGTGCTTTGGACTTGTCTGTCCTCAAGAGGAAGTGGGTGGCAGCACTGCTTAATGTAATGTTAGGATGGGTTATGGAGTGAATTGGTGGCTCAAGCAAATATTCCTCTGTCGGGCACCATCCCCTGGCTGAGAGTCAGACTGCCGGTGATGATGCAGCGGGGGAACAAAGCTCGGACCAGCTCCAGTCATTTTCAATGTGTTTAACACAGGTTGAAAAGTTCCCTCCTAATGGGAAAAAAATTACTTGGGGGCAGTAAAATCCAACACTGTGGGAAAGCAGCTTGGCACTGTCAGGGGCTGGCCATGAACTCTTGGCCAGTGGTAGCCACGTGTGATGTGGTGAGGTCTGTGGGGCAATCCCCAGAGCACTGGTCACCATGAATTAGCTCAGCACCTTGTTAAATGCCCAGGTAGTAGTTTAATAGAAGTTCTAAGTCACATCTTTAGTCAGTTTTAGCCTGTCCTGCAGTAATAGAGGGGCAGTGTCCAGGAACTGGTGTGAGCTGAATGAGGGCATCCTGAGCAATATCCTGGGACTTGTGTGCAGGCAAAAAATTCCACATGGGATTCTCTGAAAATCCTGTGGTTTCCTTGTGCACTCTGGCTGCTGAGAACTGGATTTCACATGGGCTACAGTTGTGTGTAAAGCTGCCCTGGTGATCATTTGCATGCATCTGAGATACGTTTGCAAGTATTGGGTGCAAAACCCAGCATTTCCTTACTCATCATGGGTGTGTGGGCTGCTGCCCTAGGTGAAAATAGGCTCAAAGCATTTAAGTGGTGCCAGTGAGTGATGTACACCAGCAGCAGAGGAAAACGTGGGATCTGTCAGCCAATATTCTGCCCCGCTGTGGAGTTCGCCTGTTCATGTTTCTTGCTGGATGCAGAGGTAGGGACACTGCTGAGACAGCTGCAGCCCTTTGGATGGAGGGTGAGGAGAAGCCATGTGTAGCTTTCTCCCCAGTTCTAGGTTTGACTGTAAATGTGATGGGGCCAGTGGGCAGGATTGAGGCAGTTAACTGCTTTCCAAGATGAGCAGGAGCTCCCAGAGGACTCACTGTGCTTGCATGGCAGCATATGGATGTCAAGAGCGTTGGGCTGGCTTGTGCTGGAATGGGCAATAGTTCTCACTCTTCCATTTATTTTCTCTTGGAAGTGTTCAGGAATCGTTTGACTGGTGGTGGTACTTGCTTTGGTGTTTTAAAGCCAGCTTCCCTCACTTGGGCACGGTCTGAGCTCCTCACACCATGCAGAGCATAGGAGAGCATAGTGTTGGTGATGGCCCTGGGATTCTGATGGGTGCTTCAGAGCCGTGTGCTTGTGTTGAGCTGGCTTAGACTGTAGTTGAGTTTGACTGCTAGTAGCACAGCTTTTGGTGGCTGCTGCAAATGAGCTGTAGTTTGCCTGGGTGGGGAAAGGCAGGAGCAGAAAGCAGCGCTGCAGCTGCTGTTGTGATGGAACCTGGTGTGCAGGAATGGTCTGTTATGTGAGGGCCAAACCCCTGCTGTTGGCCTCCTCGCTGGGGGCAGGCAGAGCTCCCGCTGCGGTTTGCATGTTTTGCAGTAAAGGCAGCCTGAGAGTTAATGTGTTCAACCAAAAAGAGGAACTGGATGTAGCCAGAAGAGAGGAAGGATATGAGTTAAAAACAGTCTTGTCTCTGTGGCTGTCTAGCAGGGCACAGGAGCTGCTTCTGTCCCATGGTATGGAGCTTCTGGCTTCTCTGTCACAGGGCTTGTTTCTTCTCAGAGAGATGTAGAGTTGGAAAGCAGCAATTTAACAGCAGCTCCCAGAGAAACAAATGGGTGTAGGCAGTTCCTCACTTCCCTGTGAAGCCAGGGATGGGTGTTCTCTCCTGCTGGCAGGAACTGTGTGTCCCCTCTGTCTCATCTCCTCCCAGCAGGGTAGAGGGAATCCGTGTTCTAAAACAGCAACCTTGTTCTCATTCTACATCTTCAAGGTCATGCTATCTGGGAGATGACTGCCACCTTTTCCTCTCATAGTGCTAGCATTTTTCCTACTTAATGGTGTTCTCACCAGTTTCTCCAGACCCTGGAATCTGGTGAACCGTCTGAGTTTGTCCTCGAGTGTTATCTGCCCCGGCTTGGTGCTGGAGCTGTAGGGTAGGACACTGCAGTCTGGCTGCAACCCTACAGCTGTAACAACAAATCCTGAATGCTGCCATGGGTTTGGGCAGCCTCCCTGCCGTGGTGTGTGCATCCTTCCATTGCTCCTGGTGCAAACAGGAGCATGAAAAGAGGTCAGGGGAGAAAAAAGGAAAATATGTATTCGCAGCAAGCCCTCTGTGTCTCCTCTTATCTACATTCTGTGCAAGCAGCGAGCACCGATGGAGCTCCGTGCCGGCTCTGAGACCACTGAGAGCAAAATAAACATCTCTGCAGCATGGGCTGATACATGCTCCCTTTAGAGGCACAGGCACCACCAATTAATCATCCTGTCTGTGGAGGAAGAGGCTCTCTGAGGATGTTCCCAGGCCTGATGGGGTGGGCACCACTCAGCATTAAGAGTGGATGGGCTGTTTCCAGCCCGAGTGAGCAGGGACAGCTGTGCCATGCTGTGCCTTCAGGTGAGCAGTGTCTCGGCTGTGTGCAGCAAAGTCAAAGGCTTCAGCCCTGGCTTGCAGGATCTATTGGTGCTGTGGGACAGGGCTCAGTGCTGTGCACACGGTTTTGACTGAGGAGCTTTCCCTCCTTTGTGAGAGGCTTTCACAGCAGAGCTCAGCTGCCTGGGTCTTGGTAATAAATCCATGGGCTGACCAAGCCAAATGACTGCTTGAAATGTTAATGAGTGAGATGAGGCTGATACCCTGGGGTTGAGGTATCCTCATGGTGCTCCTGGGTGGCAGAGAGAGGGGGATTGGCTGGTCCCCATTCGGCTGTGCTCATCGTTATGAGTCCTTGGCATCAGCTCTTCGTCTTAACCATGAACATTTCTCATTTACTTTATTCCTACTCCTGTAATCATCGTGTGGGCTTTAAAAAGTGCACAGCTTACACAAAACGAATGAAGGAACTAAGAGTAAGAAGAAGGGTCCAGTAGTGGAGCAGCTGGGACAGGCTGCTTGGTGCTGCCGAGTCTGAAGCCAGGGACAGCCTCTGCACCAGGGTGTTTAGAACAGAAGAGATGGATCCAGACCAAAGTGGGGACAGGTTGCCAGAGGTGGGGAGAACTGAGTGGTGCAAATTTACAGAGTCAGGAGGTGGCAGGGGCCATGTTTGTGTTTATGAACAAATGCAAAGCGTTTGCTCCCTCGCACTCAAAATGCCTTTGTCCAGGGTTTTGGTAGTGCAGCAGCAAGGGAGGAGGTGGCTCATCTGCTTATCAACACAAACCAACTAGTTGTGTTTAGAAAGAGGATTTTTAGGAGTAAATTAATCTGTAGAGACTAGGTCCAGTGTGCAGGGAAACATGAAATGTTTTCAGACCTTATTTTTCTTGAAAACTGAAGAAGAGGATTGTGTGCTGTGTACAACTGCAGAGCGATGTGCCTGAACCAATATGTCAAACTGTCATGTGGGAGATTTGGTGAAAAACATCTTGTCCTAAGGGAATAATTTTAAACACTATATGTAGGTTTGCTGCCTCATAAGAGATCATTACTCAAATCTATTCCCTCTTACGGTAGCTCGGCCTCTGCTTAACGGGCACAGGGTGAGGAGAAGCCTTATTAACGCCTCCTTTAAGAGCGGTCATCAGATGGTAGAGGGGAAACTGATCTCTGACCAGGGAATACAGTGATTTTGGCCAAATTCTCTGATTTAGCCTTAACAAGATCAGTAGCAGTCCGGGGGCTTCACGCTCGGCTGGCCATCGAGGGCGGCGGCGGCAGGGCTGTGTCGGG
Source organism: Dryobates pubescens (assembly GCF_014839835.1). Lineage (NCBI taxonomy): Eukaryota > Metazoa > Chordata > Aves > Piciformes > Picidae > Dryobates > Dryobates pubescens. The sequence continues at coordinate 4,473,459 of NC_071636.1, forward strand.
CGGCCGGACCCTGGGCAGCACGGGCGGCCGAGGCTGTGTCAGAGCTGGTGAGGAAGTGTAAGGGACGAGCCCTGGGGCAAGGAGCCGTTCCAGGGATCTTCACCTCCTGTTTGTCACTTCAATCTCACAGGACGGCTGAAATGTGGAGTGGAACCCATTCCCAACCAGACCCGTACCAGACTGCGACCGTGCTCTCGCCCCTGCCTGTCACTGTCTCCCGTCCCTTTGTTGGAGGTAGTTTAGGGGAAAAAGGAGGGGAATGGCATGAGCAGCACCTGAGGAGCAGCACAAGTTCTGCTGCCTCATGTGGCATCTGTGGTTGCCTTGACTACACACCATCCCTCCCCCAATTAATCTCCTCTCACAAGAGGATGCACTGCGTGCGAGTGTTGCAGGTGAACTTGTCTTTAATGGGATTAGCTTACCCCAAAATGGGGACACGGCTGGGTTTGCACAGTGCTGGGCAGGGTCATCACACTTAAGAGAGAGAAGATGCTGCACGGGGGAAGAGGCTTTACATGGCAGCTTAACATGGGCTGAGGAACAAGAGGGGGTGAGAAGGAAGCTGGAGGGATTGGAAGTGTGTCCATGTGGTGTCTGCAGGGGTGAGGAGAGTGCTGGGATCTAACCACTCTGGGGAGAAGTGTGTTTTTCCTGAGCTGATGTGCAATAGCAGTTTGTGGTGCCTGCCGGATTTGTGGTGGAGCAGAGCTCCTCGCTGTCCCCATGCCCCAGCTGTGGGCTACCAAGGCTGCTGGCCAGGCTGGGGTTAGTTGCCAGGCTGCCATCGGTGCTGTGTAAACAAACAAGCAGCAACCTTTTCTCTGGTGGAGGCTGTGTGCCTTTGCAAAGTAGAGCAGAACGAAAGAGCTGCTTCCGAAACGCACGAGGTCGGAGCAGAGGGTGCAGGGCATGGGAGAGAGCCGGGCGAGTGCCGTGGGCTGTGCTTCTCTCAGCTGCTGCTTCTGAAACCTGCTCCTGTGGGCAGAGCCTGGGCAAAGGCCTGAAGTGCAGAGTTTAACTGAAAGCAAACTTTAATACTTCTTTTTTTACCCCCCAAAGCTATTCCAGTCAGTGCATGCGAAGCTGTCTGTGTGCAGCCTGGTGTGTCTGTCCCAGCTGTGTGGTACCAGCCTCACCCTCGGTTTTGTGTGTTGTTGTAAGTGATGAGTGTCAGCAAATGGCTTAGAAATATTTACCTAAAGCAGGGGTTTAACTGTAGCAAATAAACTCTCTGGAACACTGGCTGAGCACAGGCAAAAGGGCTGTGAAACGGCTGAGCCTTGTTCACTTCCATCCTCCAGTGAGTGTTTGAAAATAGACCCTTGCCGTGGACACCCAGCTGTGGTGGCTGCCTCTTGGATGCTCCTGTGCACAGGCTGAGCTAATGACACTGATCAGAGCCTGTGTGAACTCCCAGGGCATTCAGTGACCACTGAAGGGGTTTCTCTGCTGCGAGCTGCTATGGCTGTGATGCTCCGTGCTGCCTTCCCCTCCCCTTTATCCTCCCCTGAAGTGTGGCGTGTGGATGGCTGCTCTAGGTAGGATCATGGTGGGGTGGGCCACTATGACTGGAGTGAAAGGAAGTAGTAGTTTCCTGTGCTGGAAATCTAAGATCAGCTTTGTTCAGTAATTGGCTTTTGGGACTACCACAATGTCACCTGGCTGTGGGATGTGAGAAGGTGCTGCTAAAGTGCTGCATGCCAGGTGGAAGACTCATAGAATTGTTAGGGTTGGAAGGGACCTCAAGGATCATCTAGCTCCAACCCCCCTGCCATGGGCAGGGACACCTCACACTAAATCAGGTTGCTCAGAACTGCATCCAGCCTGGCCTTAAAAGCCGCCAGGGATGAGGCTTCTACCACCTCCCTGGGCAACCTGTGCCAGTGTCTCACCACCCTCATGGGGAAGAACTTCTGCCTAACATCCAATCTGAATCTACCCAGTTCTATTTTTGTTCCATTCCCCCATGTCCTACCTAAAAAGTCCCTCCCCAGCTTTCTTGTAGGCCCCCTTAAGATACTGGAGAGCCCACTGTGGTGGGCAGCTGGGTGGCTTCTGCTCTGCAGGTGACTGTGCTCCCTGGCTTGGCACCCACCTTTGCATATGGGAGTTACTGAGGCAGGATGGGCACTCATCACAGCATTTTGGAGTGAGATACCATCACGATTGGGCTATTTCCAGGCCCTCTTTGGTCGCTTCATAGCTTGGAGTTTCATGCCTTCCATCTGAAAATGTTGTGTGCTCCCATGAGCCGTGCTATCTCTTATCTCTGATTCAACATTTGCTGTTTTCAAGTGGCACACGCTATCCTGTGAACCCAGGAGCTGTACTTGCATCTGTCCCAGGTTCTGGTGTGTCACATCCTTCAGTTTGGAGAGGAAGTCTCCACCCAGACCATCTCTAGATCTTGGCTCTGGAGGATGGCTCTTATTTGAAGGGTATTGCCGTTATAAATAGCACTTAGAAATTTCCTGCAGTAGTTGCTAATCGAGGCAGTTGTATGGTTTAAACTGAATTTGTTGGAAGATTCCTTGCTTTCAGTGAGGTGTGCTTCATGACTGACAGTGATTTATCTGAAACTTGGCAACTGCCAGGCAGTGACATGGTGACACCATCTTCCATTACCTGACTAGTTTTAACCTGCTGAGTCCCACCAGTCTCTGCTAACAGCACCTCAAGGGGGATGTGCTGCAGGAGAGGTGTGCTGGGGGCAGTGCTCGTTGGAAGGAGGCAGAGCCAGCGAGGAAGGCCGATGAAGCAGGGCTGCTGGGGAGCATTGCTGTCCTGGACAAGCTCCAGGCAGCGTCTCCTGCTTAGGAACACCGTTCTCATCAGGTGGAGCAGCACAACTTGAAGTTTTTAATACAAAGGTGGGTTTTTTCCCCCCCAGAAAAGCAACATGGCTCAGGCAAGTCAGAAACACTGGGGGGGGGAAAAAAAGTAAATTGAACAAAGTATTTCCCTCCTGATTGGCTTTGGGAACACTTGTGCCGGTGCAAACCTCACTGCAGCTCTCATCCTCTTTGTGTTGGGTCTGAATGCATCGTTTTCTGTGCTCTAACAATAGACCATGAGAGCCTGAGCTCCCGCACAGCGGTGTGGAGCTTGGCATTGTGTGGACAGGGGCAATCAGTATCAACTTCACACACTTAGGATCAGGTCCTGCTTGCCTCATTTATGTGGGTTTTCCTCTGAGGCCAACAAATCCTGTTCCTCGCTGCAGGACAGATTCTGTATCGATTCCTCTGTCAGAGTTTTGCTTATGAATTTTATCCACAGCAAACAGTTTAGCAATAATTTGATGATTTGCAGGTAAATAAGCATAATTTTTTATTATTTAGAGCCTTGTGGCATATGAACTTCCTCACTTATTTGCTGGCTGAGGACCTCATCTTTTCTGGGTGTTGATGGTGTCTGCCCAGCCGATGTTGAGCAGTAGAGCTCCAGCTGTGATCCTGGCTGGGCGCATGCAGCCCAGCACTGGGTGCTGCACTAGAAACTCTCCACCTCTCCTTCTCCTTGACCATGGAGATGCTCTGGATCCCTGTGGTCCCTGCTTCATGCAGAATCACCCTTGAGCTGCCCAGCCCCTCTGGCAGCTGTCTGGCAGCGGGACTCTTTCCTCTTTCTCTGCGCAGAGGAAGAAAGCTGCTGTCACAGAGACTAATCTCCAGGCGCTGGCTTTTCCTGTGCTGAGACCAGCATGTCCTGTGCATTCAGGGAGACCCAAGAATGAAAGATACTGGGCACTGTGTGCAGTGTAAAGGATGTGAACAAACAGAAATGAGCAAACATTTCCCTTTCTCAGCTCTCTGCACAAGCCCGTTTCAGTTTGAGCCATTTTGTGAACCCAGAGTTCCTCAGGTGTATTTACATGCAGGACAACGAGTTTAAATGTAACACCCCATCAAACAGTCTTTCTTTAGGAGCCTTTTGTCTGCCTTGTGGCGTTCCCCAAGTGGCACCATAACGTCAGCTGGGACTCACTGGTCCTCACTGCCGCAGCTGCCAGCCCTGTGCTGCTGGAGCATTCCCTGTTTCCAGGGCTTCATGTCCGCAGCGTGCTGCCTGTGGACCAACTCCAGGTGTCTGTACCGTTGAGGTAAAAACTCCTTAGAGGCAGGCAGAGACCATGCAGGGGAGGGAGAGGGTCTGGGGGTGATGGGGCTCAGGGTGAATGGGAAGGAAGAGCAAAGCTCCCAGTGCTGGAGGAGAGGCAGGCTGGTGAGCTCTGCGCTGTCCCAAACCCTGTTCCTCAGGGCTGCTTATTTATCAAAAGAGACCCAAAAATCCCAGCACCGGCAGTGGGGGAATGTGATCTGTTTGGGGCATTGAGGGAACGTGAGCATCTTCGACCTGGGGGAGCTGGATTCTCCATTTGGAAGAGCATCCCACAGGAAGGCAGCCCCAGAGTGCAACAGCACTGGGCCAAGCTGCAGATGGTTGCTGTAAGCAGCACGGGGCCCAGCAGGCAGCACCACAGCTCCGCAGCCCTGTCCTCCTCCCACCGTGTGCAGTGCTGTCCCCTCAGCTTTCGTTGGTGTCTCTGTGGTGTTGTGATCCTGTTTTGAATGTGAGCCTCTCTGCCACCCTATAAGAAGCGTTAAAAGCGTTTCCCAGTTTAAAGCAGGGACTTCCAGAGCAGTTTCAGATGGTTTTGAATTAGCACTGGGGTTGTGGAAGGAGCTTTTCGGTTCCTGCTTTGCGTCGGGCGCAGCGGCTGGTTGAGTGAAGCCAATACAAGTTGTGCCATGGTGTGTGGTAAACCCATGCTGCTGGGCCGTGTGGAGCAGGAGATAGATGATGTGAAGAAAGGGCTTAAGGAGGTTACATTTTTGCATCATGAGTCCATGGTAGATTACTTAGGAAGGGATGATTTTAGCTGCCCCTTGTATGGACTGTAAAATCCAGAGGTAAAAGGCCTGTGCTATTGTTTAGGATGTTTCAGCTAAACTCTTGAATTTCTGTGGTTAACAGAAACTGACAGTAACCAAAGATCATAGCAAGGCTTAAAATGAAGAAGGTACAAGAAAAAATGTTATCATTGTGCTCCATTAAAAGAGGTGATCAGAGAAGCCTGTGTCTGTGAGAGAGATGAACAATGGGGATGACCTGGAGAACATGGGGAGGACGCAGGGAGGGGGTTCAGGGACAGTTTCCTGCTTGGGGAAATTTCAGCGTTGACTGCAAATAGTGGAAGGTGCACGGGGAGTGAAAACTCCTGATGGTGCTGTGATCCAGGACACAGAGTAAGTGATGGAATCACAGAATGGTTCTGGTTGGAAGAGACATTTAAGATCATTGAATCCAGCTGTTAACCTATAACTGCCGGGTCACCACTAAACCATGGCCTTCAGCACCACATCTCCATGGCTCTGAAACCCTTCCAGGGATGGGGACTCCACCATTGCCCTGGGCAGCCTGGGCCAGGCCTTGACAACACTCAAGGGAAAGAAATTGTCCCGCATGTCCAACCTAAACCTGCCCTGGTGCAACTTGAAGCTGCTTTTTCTTGTCCTGTTGCTTGTTCCTGGGGAGAAGAGACCAATCCCCACCTGGTTCCAGATTCCTTTCAGGGAGTTGGAGAGGGGAATGGGGTCTCCCCTCAGCCTCTTTTTCTCCAGGCTGAGCAAGCCCAGGTCTCTCAGCACTTGTGCTCTAGACTCCTCATCCCTATGGCTGTGTGCACACCCCCAGTGTTAAAACGTGTTGCTGGTTTACTGTCAGACAAGTGCCTTTGAAAGAAAGGACTGTGGGTGCTTTTCTGACACAGTGAAAAACCAGCTGGAGAGACCTGGCTGCGGGTTGGAAAGAGGGAGCTGCGCCAGTGATGGACGCACCGGGGCCGTAGCGGGCGCAGGAGCTGGGACTCGGTCTGTCGGGCTGGGCGCAGAGACGTGCGGCCGCGCTGGCTCGCGGTGTGTGCCGACGGGGTGGTGAGGCGACAGGGTTGGGGCGGCGGGGCGGCTCTCCTAACGTTCTCTCTGTGAACCCTTGCAGCCCACGACCTTCCCCCGAGCAAGACCTCGGCGGCGGCGGCGCAGACGGGCAGCCACCTGCAGTGCCTCTCGGTCCACTGCACGGACGACGTGGGCGAGGCGAAGGGCCGGACTGCCGTGCCGACGTGGAGGTCCCTGCACTCGGACATCTCCAACAGATTTGGGACTTTTGTGGCTGCCCTGACTTGAACAAAAGAAAATTTTTTTGTTTTGTTTTGTTTTTTCCCCCTCCTTCCCCCTCCCCCCACCCCCTTTTTAATTTCAAAGGGCCGCTACTGCTAGGTGGACTATTTTTCTAGGTTGGTACCTGCTTAGTGGCGTATGGACTGGAAAGGGTTAATTTAAAGTAAACCTCAAGTTTTTTTTTTAATCTTCTGCCACAGTATGTTACCAGTGTTAACCCTTCTGCAGTTAGCACACTTTTGCTTAAGATTTTCCTGCTAGACCACTTTTCCCCATTATTCTGTAACCTTGGCATACATTACTAGATGAGGCCTTTTCCTTTTTCATCTCAGCGTATGTCCAGGTCACGTATGTCATGATAAGACAAAGATCCTCCTCCTCCTCCTCCTCCTCCTCCTCCTCCTCCTCCTTCTCTTCCTCATTTGCTTTGTTTTTCCTTTTGTTTTGTTTTGTTGTTGTTTTGTTTTTGTTTTGCTTTGTTCAGTGCTTATTACAAGGGTGGTCCTGAAGAACAGCAGCTGAGGAATAAACGCCGGTTAAAGTGAAATGGTTCATCGTTATATCATGTGTTGTATTGGCACCCAGCTCCTGCCAGTCACACACAAACCAAACACTTAATGCTCTGCTGGGTTGTCAGGCAAGGAGCCTGCCCTTTCCCCCTTTCCTCAGAAAACCAGGTTGTGTTGCTGATCACTTTCACCCTCGTTTGCTCTCTGCCTGCTCCTGTGAGGTGAGGACCCCGGTCCCAGTTTTATCCTTGTGAAGCCCAGAGAAGGAGTTCAGCCATGGCCAGGACGGTTCAGGCACAGCCAGGGAAGTTTTTCTAAGTAAGTCTAAGAGGAAGTTTACTTAATAATTAGGAGTCATTATCTCCTGTACCAAACACCCAGGCTCCCTCTCCGCTGGTGAGAAGGAGCAGGGGATGCTCCCCAGTGTGGCTGCAGCCTCCTGGTCCTGATGATGCTCCCACAGCTCCCACCTTATCACTGATGGAGGAACCCCCCTGGCAAGAGCCACCACAGAGTATGATGTTCCATGACGTGGCTGGGTGTGGGTCCATCTCCAGCAGTGGCTGGTGTCCCCATAGCCCTGCCAGACAGCACTTCCAAACCCTGCCCTTTTTGCACCCAGTTTTTCCTGACGGAAGATGCTATTGAGGAGAAGCAGGGTCCATCGTTCCATGCTTGCATCCTGGGGTACCCTGACCCCTGCCACAGCACTCCTGGTGTGGTGGCAGTGATTTGGGACAGCCCAAGTAGAGTGGATGTAGGAAGGATGTGTACCCAAGGTCAACATTTCCCAGTCTGCCAGGGCAGGGAGACCCTTCATTAGACCTCCCCGCCCCCCCCCAGTCTCATCCAAGGCCCTGTTTTTGCCACGCATTGAGGAACAGTGTTTCTGGATGCACACAATGAAAGGAAAACCATACTTTCCTGCTTGTGACAGATAATGCTCATTTGAGAAGAAAGTTGGAAGCAAACCAGATAAAGGCAGGGCTGAGGCAACGCTCCGGTGCTGCTGTGGTTTTGCGTAAGGCTGTCCATTATTGTGTGTCCTCTGAGCCGTCCCACCAGCTCGGGCAGCTCCCTTCCCACTGCTCCCTGCAGCTTACCACCATGGCTGGAGATGTAGGATTTAGCTGGGAAATAAAGGCTGGCCTCTCTAGGGTTATTTACTGCTGCTGTCAGGAGTTCACAAAACGCCTCCCTCCTCAGGGGATGGAGTTTAAGACTGCTTTGTATTTTATCTTTGATGGTTGTGCTGGGCCCTTAAATTATTTTGAAGTAATGTTCTCTCTGGACACCACTGGTGAGGAAGTTCTGCCTAAAATGCCAGTGGCATGGGGTGGTCTGAACCCCTCACTCTGTCAGAGGGAGCTTCAGATAGACTCTCGGTGTTTGGAAATGTTAGCTGAATGTGCTCTTATTAACCATGCATGGATGGAATTCCTCTTATGGGTCTGGTCAGTGACTTTGGATACATTTGGATAGTTTTGGGCCCTGGTTTCCAATAATATTTTACTTTTTGTTGATGCTGGAGCTGCCACAGGGAATAAGGACTTTTGCTCATCCTGGAGCAGTTGGCTGTGGAGGTGCTCGCACTTGTTTGGAAGGAAAGGGTGGGATGTGTTGCACCTTCTGGCTCAGAGCTCTCCCTGTACCTGCAATAAAACATCTCTGTCCCCAGACAGATACCAGAACAGTGGTGCCAGCCCCCACTCTGAAGGATGCCTCATTCCCTGTGACTTCTGCAGTCCCAGTGCACCCAAGTATGTGTTTAACTTTATATCCCACCCAGCAGAGCATTCCTGGGCTGAGCCAAGAGGGGTCTGTGCAGGGTGAGTGCTGCTGTGGTGGGTCTCATCCCCAGCTCCCACCCTGTCTGGGCTGTTCCTGCCCATCCCAGCTGGGTGGGTCCTGGAGAAAGCCCAGCAAGCACATGCCTGGACATATGCTATGGTGTTTCAGTGCTTGCAGCTGAGCATTTAGGAAGAGTTCATGGTCTGGTGGCATTCCTGTACCAGAGTCAGCCCCATGGTTTGCTTCTTTGTTTTGAGTTTTTCCTGCTGCATTCACAAGAACAGGTTTTTCAGGCTTCCTGAGGTCAGGGATGCACACCCTGTGCTACCAGGAAGAGACCTTTCAGTGAATGCAGCATGAGACATTTCAGATCTCTTTTAAAGAGAAATCCTCCCTCAAGTAGAAATGTGGTGACTCAGTTGGTATCACCCACCCTTTTCTCCTGGTTTGCTCTCTGCAGCTTGTGCTGCTCTCCTGGAGTTGTTCTCATCCACCTGGGATTTTTTTTCACTTGCTCATAAAAATACTAAGTGGAAGCAATTTCTCCAAATGCAGTGGGATCCTGTCAGGTTTAGATCTATGAAAGGAGGAGGACAGGACAAGCTGTTCTGAAGGCAGGGGACGTGCCTACGGTGTGGAAGTGCAGGAGCTGCGGCCGCTGCCGGGTCTGCTCCAGCCTGGCTGTCACTGCTGGACCACAAGGCAGTGGGAGAATGGTATTTTTAGATAGAGTTTGAAACAGTGGTTGTCTGTCTTCTGGGCCTTTTTGTCCATGCAGTTTTGCTGAGGAACATGGTCACACAGAGTCCTTTTGCTCACCTCCTGTCCATTTGGTCCTGCCTGGTTTAAGTCACATAACTGAGCAATGGGGCTCTGCGTGGGGCAGCTCAGCAGGACCAACCTGAGCTTCTGTGGGTCTGGCTTTTGGTCAGAGATCAGAACAGGAGTGGTGCCTGGGCTGGTCAGGGCAAGCACCTTGTCATGCTCATGACCTGCTGTGTTTGGTACTGACAGAGCCACAAAAACGTGTGTGGCCTGCAGTAATTCCATTGTGCTCGGTTTCTCCATTATTTGACACTGAATGCACTGATTTCTGTGTTCTTTTAACAAGCATAAAGCACCAGCACAGCCCAACATGAAGTGATTTATGCCCTACATAGTACTCCAGCTGAAGCAGTTCTGGGAGCTGTAGGTAAAAGTCTGTAGTGCAGGAGCTAAGTTGCACTCTTGTGGGAAACTGAGGCACAAAGAGCATCAGCCCAAGCTGGGTCAAAGGCATGTTGGTGGCAGGGATGAGCTGTCCCTGAGGTCTGGTCTCTGCCCACAGCTCAGTGCTGGCTTCCTTCAGAGGATGAGCCAGTGCAACAGGGTGACATTTTATGAGCTATGTGTCCCCAGGTGACTTGGGTAGAGCTAGAATAACATCAGCTTGCAGCTGCTGGTCCTGTTGGGCTTCCAGACAGGGATGTCATACCAAGAAGTCAAAGAGCTGTGTTAAATGTGCCATTAAGATGTGCACAATCTTTGTGTTGGGGGCAACAGCTTCAGTGTGGCTTCCCCTCTGTGTTCTGGAGACTTCTGCCTTGCCTGGCCCCAGCTGCCAGGTTTGGGGAGCCTGGACCTCTCCTGCCCCAGCTCCTTTGGTATTTGTTAAAAGTAGCTCTGCATTAGCCTTGAACACAGCAAGCAGAGCAAAATGTCTCTTGCATGCAAATGGGGAGGAGTGGTAAAATCTCTCTTTGCCAAAGCAAGGAGAGAACAGGCTTAGTTATCACCTGCTCCAGTCAGCTTGCCCTGGATCTCTTTTCCCTGGCCCTCTGCCATTCCAGCTCAGTTGTCAGGAGTGTCAGTGAGGGGGTTTACCTTGGTTTGGTTGTGGTGACTCTCATCACATAGGTAAGGATTTGTTGTGTGGCATGGGCAGAAGGGAATGAGCGTCAGGGTGGTGTCACCTGGCCATCAAATGTCCGTGGGGCTGCTCAGAGGCCGCTTGCCATTCCCAAAAAGGGGATTGGCATTGGGTTGCCAGTCACTGAGGGTGAGGCAGAACCTTCACCCCTTTGGTGAGGAGCAAGAGGGGGCAATGAGAGTGCAGGGCAGCGACCTGGCAGCAGTGGGGACGGTGTGGGAGGGAGAGGCAAACCAACCTGGTCCGTTGTGATGATTTCTGTTGCGCTGCAGTGTAAGGTTTTCTCCGCTAGATCCAGGGCTGTTGGCTGGATGGTGTGTGAGAGCATAACCCATTTTTATAGAATTGTTTCTCCTTTATTGCTCAAGGCTAATGGAGGAAATAGTCTAATTTTGCCTGAGAAATTCTCTTATTGAAATTGTTGGTTTGAGTCCACCCGCTCCCAGATTCCAGCTGATGGGAACTGCGGGCTGCCATTTCCAGCAGTTACGAACACTATCAACTCTCCGCTACCCCGAGAATATTAACAGCTTTAAAACAGCCTTAAGCAAAAGGATGTGATTTCTTTGTACTGAATTTGGTCTGTGGAAGAGGGGAAAAAAAAAAAAAATAAGGAAGGGGGGAAAAAAAACCAAACACCCAACCACCAACAAACTCCCATCCCCCCCCAACAACCCAACAGAATAAAAGCCACCTGAGAACACTGGTAAATCCGTGCTGCATCACAAACTGAGAACGTTATTGCACATGTAAAATACAAGACCTTGCCCCTGCTGTGTGTTAGGCAATCCTGTAACCTTCCTTCCCCTTTTGGTTTTTTTTTTTTGGTTGTTTCCTTTTTGCCTTCCCCCCCCCCTTTTTCCCCCCTTATTTTTTTCCTTACCCTCCCCCTTTTTTTTTCCCCCCCTCCTTTTTCCCTTTTTTGTTTGTTTATTTTTTGGGATTCTTGTTAAATTCATTTCTTCAATGCTTGGTTGGAAGACTGTGACAACAGCTCATGAAATTGAGTGTTCCCCCCCCTTTTTTTTTTTTGTTTGTTTGTTTGGGTTTTTTGTTTTGTTTTTAAAACTATGTAAAGTGCAGTCTTCTGTATTCATGCATATTGTACATATCTGTATATGTTTTACTGAGCAACTAAATAACAATAAATATGATGTTAATGGTGGCTATTGTACATTTCATACCATGCTTGGTCATTTTTTGTACTAAGCCCTTTTTCTCTCCCCCCCCCCCCAAGATGTGAAGAAGTGAAACTACCTCTTCACGGCCAGAGGTTGAGCCCTGGGCCTCGTGATGGGACCTAGGGTTACCCCTGCTTGCTGTGGCAGGGCTTGGGGGGCTGTGGGACAGTCTGGGGTTGCTGTTTAATAGAATACAATTAGAATAGAACACAATTAACCAGGTTGGAAGAGACCTTCAAGATCATGGAGTCCAACCTATCATCCAACACTAATCAACCATGGCACCAAGCACCCCATCAAGTCTCTTCCTAAACGCCTCCAGTGATGGTTTGCTTTGGGCAGTCCTGGGCTTTGCTGATCCCTCTGCCTGGGCAGCCAGATTCAGCCCCTTTGGGTCAGACAGTCCTGGACGCTGCCATGGAGATGGTTGGAACTAACCAGAGTTGGTCAGAAATGTCTTCACAGAATCACCAATGTTGGAAGAGACCGCCAAGATCATCAAGTCCAACCTGTCACCACAGACCCCATGACTAAACCACGGCACTAAGTGCCACGTCCAATCCTCTCTTGAACACCTCCAGGGATGGGGACTCCACCACCTCCCTGGGCAGCCCATTCCAATGGTGAACAACTCTCTCAGTGAAGAACTTTCTCCTCACCTCCAGCCTAAACTTCCCCTGGCACAGTCTTCTTAGCTGAAATAATTTCTCCTGTGATAAATCACACAGCAAATCCTTGTGGGTCTCTGAGTTGCCCCATCTGCAGTGAAGGGGGCTGGCTTAGTGAGGACAAACCTCCCTGGGAGCGGCAGCTGGATTCTGAGGAGGCTCCTCTCTGGGTTTGGAGGGTCCCTGGTGCAAGAGTAGGTTCCTTCTGGCCTTGTTGTGAGCCAGATGCTGGATTTTCCACAGCACTTCTGGCAAGATTTCTGTGAGTAAAAAGTAAACAAGCAAGAGCTCTTACCAAGATTCTTAAAAATCTCTTTATCTCTGGTAGTCAAATGGCAGACTCTTAATCCTTTCACATTCCTGTGAGTTTTCCAAGGAATCTGTCAGGAGAAATGTCAGATGGTGTTCTGCAGAGGTAAAAAAAAACAACAAAGAAAAGAAAAGAAAAAGCAGCACAATAGCCCAGACAGTGTTCAGATGTGTTTCTGAAGGGTCAGCCTCCCCTAGCTTCCATCCTGGCAGGATACAGAAGTGGTGTCTCATCTTCAACTGTCCTCTGTCAGCAGGCCTGAGGTGCAGAAGGCTGAGAAGAGTCCTGAGTGTTGGGTGCAGCATATCAAGGTGAGCTCCACATCCCCACACAGCAACAAACTGTGCTGCTCCCACCGTGGTCTGGCCGCTAGACCATCATCTGGTACCTTACAGGTAACACAGTGCCAGGGCACTGCATCCCATCCACCCACCCATCCATTCCTCCCTCCTTCCCTCTCCCTGGGCTGCTAACGCTGAAAGCACTAAGGGAAGACTGAAGCTGGTTTTAGAGCCATTTCCAGTCTGTGGAGGGAGAAGCTTTGCTTGATTTTCAGACCATGCTTTGGTCACTGTGAGCTGTGTCAAGCGGTGCGAGCTCCCCTCTCTGTGTTGGCTGGGTGGAGAGGTGGCAGACGGAAACTGACCGACTGTGGCTGTAAAAGCTGGTTTGTTTTGAAACATTCTGTGTTGTTAAACACAGTAATTATCTGTTAGATACTTTGTAGCTCTGGCTTCAAAAACAAGTCGCTTGCTTCCTTCCTTTCTCCATGCACCCTTCTGAGAAGTGGATCTATGCTCACAGCTCTTAGCCCCATGTGGTGCAAGTAGCTTGCATGGTTTCCCCCAGCTTCCAGCTCAAACCCATTGAGATTATTGCAATTACTTTCACAGTGGTGTTTATTTAAGTCTGGACTTCTTTTTGATCCTGAGAGAGAAATAGAACCCCTGTAACCCCTGCTCCTGGCTGCTCTGTGGTTCCTTTTTTGCTGTGGGAACCCACAGAAGATGAGACCTGCTCCTCTCCCTGTCCAGCTGCCAGTTGCCTGTGGGACCAGCAACCAGTCTGAGGTCAGAGAGCTTCTGGTGTTCTTCATTCCCACTGGTGGCTCCTAACCTCTCTGCTCAGAGACATTTGCAGCATGGTAGTGGCCACATAAGTTGAGATCACTGGGACCTCCTCAGTTGCTGAGTCTCTGAGATGTTCAGTGCAGCTTCACTCTCGGCCAGGCTGTCCTGCTCGCTTTGCTGTGTCCTCTCTCTGTTGCAGCATTTCCCTTTCTCATCTTGTCATTGGTGGCTCTGGAGCTTGTCTGGATGGGATGGACCTTCCTGCAGCACAGCTGCAGCTGAACAGCCCCGATGCTGCTGTGGGGCAGCTCCCCAGCACCAGTGTAACCAGCAGTGCTCCCTTCAGTGTGTGAGCCACTGCTGCAGAACCAGCCGTGAGCTCTGTTAAGCGCTGGGCTCACACAGCGGCTGGTTCTCCACAGCCAGAGCCGCTCCAGTGCCAAGGCTCCTCTGCTGCTGCCAGCAGCTGGAGCTGCCCCTCCTGCCCCAGCAACGCTCCTCTCCCAGCTCCTGGCTCCAAGACACCAGCAGGAGCTCGCTGTTCGCTGTGTATCATGTGAAGTGATGAAAACGAACTGATCTTTGGTTTCCTCCTCTTCGTGCTGGCTTTACTTGTCATCTGGTAATGCTGGTGACCTCTGGCGATGCTGGCCTGGTGCTTGCTTACCCTGAGCACTCCTTGGTCCAGCACTCTGCTCTCAGAGTTTGTTAGCAGGATTATAGTTTATGAACTAAAGAAGAGGAAGGAGTTGGTCAGAGAGCTTTTCTAGTTCTCTCTGTCCTAATCATGGGTCCCTGTGCCCTGAGCCTGTGCTGAGAGCTGGGATCTGACTGTGGCCGTGTCTCTTTTCCCAAGCCATTTAACTGATTTAATTATGTCCTTTGAGTTGTTTTCTGCACCAGGCTTTGGCATTCCCGTCACGGAGGAGCCGTGCATTGTGTGTTCAGCAGCCAGGGATCCATCACCGCGCAGCTGGATCCCCTGTGCTGAGATCTGCCTGGCTCCTCTGCAGCTCCTGCAGTGCCAAGAGCCAGCAACATGAAGTGGTTGTGTGGCAGCCCGGGCGGCTCAGCTCTGGCACTGCCAGTGTCTGTGCTTTGCAGCGGGGTGGCTGTGACGTGGCAGAGCCCTAGGCACGTCTCTGGGGCGGGTTTAGCCAGGAGTTGGAAGGCTGGAGCCTCCCCACCCAGCCTCTGGGCTGCGGCAGGAACAGGCCTGTCTGAGCCAGGGCAGAGCCACACGCAGCAAAGCTGGGCAGAACTGCAGCGGCTGTCTGGGGGTGTCTGTGTGTGTCTCTGGGGTCACCTAAGCCCCTCTTTACCCGGGTCTGTGCCAGCTGTGACAGGCTGCTGCTAGCAGAAGGCATTGCTCTCCTTGCAAACCAAAGTAAATAAACACAGGAATGAAGATCTGGGTCACTGACATCCTTTTGGCTGAGAAACTTGTTAGGAAATGGAATTAGGATGGGTTTCTTTTCATATTAATTATTTCCACAAGTCTCCAAGCTGCCCTGCCTGGTGACCAGTTTGCAGCCTTCCTGGCAGGTTTAGCTTTATGGCCAATAACTCCACATTTATTTTGCTTGTAAAAATCTCGGAAACCTCGTTGCTTAGGTGAACTTGGTAATGCTGTGCCTGCTGGCAGGGGTGGAAAGAGAGGGGATTGTCTGTTCTGAAGTCTCCTTCCCGAGATACTACCCAAGCTTATTAATGATAGTGCAGAAAGTGGAGGTGACAAGACCTGAAGAAAACCATTTAGGTCATCTTTGGTTAATTAGTGGAAGGTTGCTTCCTGTTCTCCAATTTCCAGAGCTATGGTGAGCACAACAAAAATTGACAGATGAGTAGGGGGGGTGGTGTCTCAACCTTTTGGTTGAAAAAAACCCAACAAAACAACAACAGAAACAGCCAACCAAACAACCTTTTATTCACAGCTGTCAGTGGGGACAGTGTTTGAAGTGATGGAGGAGGAGAAGAGCCCTCTGGGTGTACAGCTGGTGTTGGGATCCTACTGCCTTTCTTCTAGAACTGGCAGGCAGTGGTGGGGTTGTGCCTTGGCAGAGTCCACGGGAGCTCCTGGCAGGACCTGATGGCCTCCGGTCCTGAGATGGTTCATGGGTGGGGTGCAGGAGGTGGGAGCAGGAGCTCTGCCACATTGTCCCCTGGCCTTGGACATGGAGTCACCACAAGCGTCTCCTCATTACTCCTATCTTGCTTGTGTCACCACCTGCAAAACCGGCGCAAGGCAAACAGCCTGACTAACGTTTTCTGTGCCCACTTAGGAGCTGATGTTATTAGTGCACAGAGAAGCTAACAAAATGTTACCCCAGATTAGATCCTCCTTCTTCAGGTTTGGTGGTGGGGAGGGCTGAGGTCCTGCTGAAACATTCTCCAGGGTTTGTAGTGATCAGGGTTAACTGGTGGAGAATATTCAGTGCTGAGATTCAAGAGGTGGGAACTTTTCTCAATTTCCTTTTATCCTCTGCAAAACGCCCCTCTCTCCCTTCCCCCTTTCTCTCCACCCCCCCCCCCAACCCCCCCCCTTTCTCTTTATAAAGCTGGAATTCTTCCAGACTCTGCTCTGGGCTTGCAAGAAAACTTTACTGTGTAAATTTGCTCTTTGTGTTGGGAGTCCTTTGTTTAAACAGCATTGTGAGCTTGCTGGGGAGGGATGGAGAGAGGGGGAGCTGGGAGGAAGAATTTGAAAAGCCCTGACCCCTGATGAATAAAATCCAGCACATTAACACATTCTTCAATAAATTCATGATTGCAGATAAGGTGGGAGTCCCCAGGGCCGGGCTTTTCATTAACCCCCTGCTGACTAACCCAAACAGACGCAGTGTTTTGTGAGCGCCAGGACAAGCAGAGCCCTTTTGTGGTGGAGGGGCCGAGCGCACATGGGGAGATCGCCCATAGGGAGCCCGGGTACAAAATGGGACTCTATTTCAGAACAAACTCCTTTTGGTTAGTTTGATGAGATTACAGAAGGGAAAAGGCTTTAACAAGGGGCTTATTGAAGCTAAGTAACTGTTCTGAATACAGTGAGGACCCGGGCAGAAAACATATGATTCCCAAGTAAATAGGCACCCCTACAGTACGGCAGGAGCGCGGCGCTGGACATGCCCAGCACGGTCACTGTGCGGCGTGTGGGATGCCAGGAGGTGTGAACACAAGTGGGACTCCTGCAATGACCCCTGCACTGTGCCACTGGCCACGGCTGGCATAGCACCAGCACGCAGGCCAGCCCGACACCCCCACACCCTTGTCTGCAACCTCCCTGCCCCAAAGGTACCCCAAGAGCGGTCACTTGTCTCTGGCTGGTGTGCCAGCAGCTGCATTGCACTCTCTGCACAGAAGAGAAAGGTTGGAGAGACTCATGCTTGATGTCACCAGGGCAAGTCACACCTCTGACTGTTTGAGGCTGTGGAACCTGGTTTGTTCTTCTGAATGGAAAGCCTACTCAGGAAATACTTTGCTTTTCTGGAAAGATAGCCCTAAAAATGCCTCCCTCTCACATTAGGAAGGTCTTCTGTGTTGTTTGTTAGAATATTTAGATCTTTAAATGGTCTGAATTCTGTGGTTTGTGCTCCCAAGTCTTGATGTGCCAAACAGCTCAGAGTATCACTCAGCCCAAAGAAATGTGTTTTGGGATGAAACCCAGAAAAAACACGAGTTTGTCTCAGGTTCCTGCTGCCTGCCTGCCATAATGCTGTCTCAGGCTGCTGGTGCTCCCCAGGAGGTGACATGGCCTGTGGTAGACGCCAGGCCTTTCACAGAGCAGCTCATGCCCTGGCCAAGTAAAGCCTGTCCTGTGGGAGTAGGACCAGGCATCCTGCGTAGGACCCCAGCATCCTGCCCACAGGGCTCTGTGTGCACCCCTCCTGTGGGTGACCGCCACTTGCATGCCCTGCCAGCTGTCAGGCTGTGAGCATTTTGGGTTGGGGAGATCTGGGCTCCCACATGTCATAGCAAGGCTGGGAGGTGCCGGGTTTGGATCGCAGCAGTACCCGTGCCCTGCATATGCCTGGCAGAGCCTCAGGCTGTGTGCTGTGCCCTTTGCCTGCTGCAGCTCTGTGGTGATAGCAGGGAAGCAGATGATGGCTTTAGCTTGGAGTCCCTTGCAAACACCCACACGTGGCCTTCATTCCCAGCAGCACCACAAGCAAATGCAGCAGGGACTGCTCTCCAGGTTGCTTTAAGCTATCTCAATTTCCAGGGCTAATAAAGGCAGAGACAGGTGTCTTATGTTTGTAATTAAATCAAACTATTCCAACCCACAGACCCTCAAGGTTCCCTACTGCTGCTGAGGTGAGGTGCAGCCTCGCTGCTCTCCCTTGATAGTGGCTGTTCCCTCAGCTCAGATCTTCCTTGCGTGGGGTTCAGCCTCAAATGGCCCTGATGGCTGGTGTCATGTGAGAATAACTGCTCAAATGCCTCAGCCTTGCAAGCCCAACACTGCATTGTGGCCCCCACTGCTGAGCCCTGCTGAAGCCACCCACTCTGTGGAGATCCCTGCTGCCTCCTGCCATTTAATAGTTCACCATCCTCCACCTCACTGACAAGAAGCACCTGGAAGAGGAAAATCCTGTTTGTTTGGGTACATGGAAACGATGGGCTCCAGCTGTGGCCCCTTGAACCGCTGCCTGCTTGCACCGTGCCAGGCTGAGGGCATTTCCTTTGGGATATCCCAGCCCCGCCGCGGCCGTCCCAGCCGAGGAGCAGGTTTAATGCTTTGCACACATGGCTCTGCGGGGCTGACGCCTCTGACTGGAAGGAGCAGTCACAGATCCTTCCCATGGAAAATCCATCTGTTCCCCTGCATTCCCTGGTGCGAGGGGTCTCGGTGCTGGAGCGGGGAGCGCAGCAGAGTGAGTATTATTTGCTGTGCACCCCGCTCGGCTGAGCGACACCGTGCCATGCTGGAGGTGGTTGTGAGGGTCACTCAGGCGTGTTCCCCCCTTCTTTTTCCTTCACTCATCATTTGGGGACTTGCTTTGTAAGCAAAGCCTGTCTTTCACATGTTGGGGATCCTTTATTTATCCCATTATTTATCCCCTCTGCTGCAGAGGGCTGTGGAGCCCCAGGAAAGCCCCAAGGGCAGCCAGTGCCTGAGGGCTAGGGCCCAGGTGCTGGCACAGGCTGAGCAGAAGGGGCTGCAGGAAGGGGCTTTTCTGGGTGTAAGGCTGGGGACAATCTGAAGGCAAGGTCTGGTCTTTTTCTTTCCCCTGGAATAATTTAAGTTCAGCTCTTTCAGGCAGTGGCTCCCCTGTGGCAGAAATGCAGTGGAAGCATGCTCA
Source organism: Dryobates pubescens (assembly GCF_014839835.1). NCBI lineage: Eukaryota > Metazoa > Chordata > Aves > Piciformes > Picidae > Dryobates > Dryobates pubescens. Next base: position 4,492,379 of record NC_071636.1, read on the forward strand.
CTGCTTCCCACTTGAGCCCTGCCAAGCTGTACGGGCACTGCCAGCAGGAGTGATGTCCATGAAGATGATGATGATGCTTAACTGATGTCTGGTCACCCCAGCAGGATCTCTGTTTTGGGCTGGGCTCTCTCATGGTTGTTGCTCTCTACCCTGAGCAGGCTGCTGCTGCCCAGTCATTAACTGATGGTAACTGGCCCAGTTGTTGGCTTGGCTGGGGGGGAGCTCAGCCTGGACACTGCTCCCTGGCTCGATGGTCCATCCACACGTGCCCAGTGGCCAGCACATCACCAGGCAGGGCATCCTGCAGCCTCCTCTCTAACACATGGTTGGGGGACGGCACGGGTAGCTGCTGGCCTGACAATGGAGGTGTTTCATCTCAATTTGAGCTGTTAAGAAGTATTCTTTTTTCTGTGATTTATGTGGAAGGATCAGGCCGGGAGAGCTGCCTGGGTCCAGCACGGGTCGGACCCCGCGGGGCCGCTGCAGCCTGAGCGGGGCTGGCTCGGCCTTTAGCACTTGAAAGGCTGTTTGTGTTTGATGGGCTGATGCGTATCAAATGCAATCCAGCTTCCCACTGTCTGCTCTGTCAGCCCCCTGATGCTGGCCTTTGACAGCTGAAGCACCCCCTCCCCGAATTTCTGATTTCACACTGATGCACAAACATTCCTTGGCAATTTGAGCCCATTGTATTAAAGTGGTTAAATTCCTTAAGCATGTGCCTCTGAGGATGCAGTGCTGATATTCATGGCAGAAGCACCGGTGTGGTGGCCTTGCTGGCTATCTGGCCGTGCTGGGAGACCCTGAGCAGTAATGGTTCCATTGGACCTGCAGCCAGCAGGAGAGCTCCTGCCCACAGATGTGCCGATGCCCCCCGCTCACAGAGCTGAACGTCCTTTGCTGTATGCAGCACTGCTGCCGTGTGCACACCCCTGGACTCTGGTGGGATGCATCCCTGCGCATGCTGTGCACATCCCTGCATTCTAGTGGGGGTCCTCACCTTTCCCGTGCTTGGAAAGCAGAACTTGCATGGCCCAGGGAGCCTGGAGTGTGGACTGGCTGCTGTGTGTGTAAATGGGGAGGTGTTAAAGGCCCAGTCTTGCTTGCAAAGACTTGCCTTTGTGTTGGACCCCAGAGCAAGCACTTTGGCCATCCTACTTTCAGCACATTGTGGGACTTGGCTGTTGGACCTGGTCTAGAAGCCTGTTTTCCCACCCTAGTGTGCCTGCTGGGTCCAGGAGCAGCCTGAGAATCAGGAAGAAAGGTCCCAGGAAGGGAAGCAGCTTTGGCGAATGCCAGAATTGAATTGTTCTTTGCTAAGTGGGAGAGCTGGAGGGGGGGCACCGTTGCTGGGATCTGTTACAGTTCTGCATCTGATCTGCTCACCCTCGTCTCAGAAACTACCCTGTGTGATGTAGTCACTGGTGAGTTAAGATTTAGTCTCAAATGTCTTAAGTTATTATTGATGCTTGAAAAGGTTACATCTGCAACTCATTTTCTATGTCATTGACGTTCTTTTCTGACAAATAATTTCAGAAATATGCAGCAAAATGCTTTGGCCCACAAATGTTGCAGCTCACCAAGTGTGCAGACCACATCTTTACACATTTTGTGAGGGGAAGCTTAACTCCTCGTGTGCTCTCCCAGCTCTGCCTGCCTCAGCGAGGCACCCGGCTGGTACAAAGCGCTTGCTGCTGACCAGCCCTTGCTGCTAGCGCAGAGCCCACGTGGGTTACATGAGGGATGCTGAGCAGAGGGTGTAGGGGCTCACCCCCTCCACCACTCTGTCTGATCTGGCTTGGGCTGGGGCTGTGGAAGGCTGGCCAGGTCCCTCTCTCCAGTGCCTGATGTGTGATGGAAACTCAGGGAAAAAACCTGCTGGGTGACCTGTTCTAGGGACAGCCACATCTTTGTTTCTGGAGGAAGATAGTTTGGGAAGGGAATACTCTCAGCTGCAAATCCTCTGCAGGCTGGTCAACACCCTGTTGTTACAGTCAGGTGTTAACACCTGGAAGAGCTTTGCACGTCGCGAAAGCAACAAACCTGAAAGTGTTTGAGGTGGTTGGATGCTGTGCTTGCCCTGGCATCCCACTGTGGTGCCCACCCTGGTGGCTGGGCTGCTGTATCGCTCAGCTCACCGGCATGCTCCTGGCAGCTGCGCGGCGGCACAGGGAAGCGCCCTCCCTGGGCTCCCCAGCTGCTGTCACGACGTGGTAATGATTTCAGGGAGACATAATCCAGATTGTTTGGATGAGAAAGCAATAAGTGGCCTTGGCTTTCTGGTTAATGCCCAGGTGTATGAAGGGGAAATAAGAGAGAGAGAGAGCGCTGCCTCCTAGGAATCATCATCAAAGCAGAGCATTGTTCATGTAATTTGCTCTGGAAGGTGGAACTTGTCTTTTTATTTACCGAGCACTTGCTGATGTCCAAGATAACATTTATATCAGATGGGAGCTTTTAAAGTGCTGCTCAGACAGGGCTGCTGACCTTCTTCTGGTCTTATTAAATGTTCTGCATTTGACACACTCTCTTCTGTTATCTAAATGACCAGCCTGGCTGAGAAAGGCGGCCGCCGTAGCGAGCGGGGTGAGGTTAGATGTCATCTGAGTGTCTCTGCTTGATGTGCCTTTGCAGGCAGAGCTCAGCAGGGACTTTGCTATTGGGATGAAAGCCGTGGCTTAACCCATGGGCAGTTTGAAATAACTTCATTGTAGAGTGGTGTCCAGAGTGAAGATGGGACTCCACAGGAACGCTTCCCTTTCCCCAGCTTGCCTTTGTTGTTGCTGCTTTGGTGAATATTAAGAGGGGTTGCTGACCCTTGCAAGCCCGCGACCTCTGTATCTGAAAGGCTGGTGGAGAAGGGCCTTCTTCTCAACCTTGCTGAGCCAGGCTTTCCCCAGTGCTCGCCTTTCTTTGCCAGCCTGACACTATGGAAATGCGAGCTATGGAAATGCACCCCCAGAGCTGCCACCCCTGGAGCAGATTTGGTGTGCTCCCACCGTGTGTGGGGACTGCTCTGCTTTGTATCCCACCGGCAGAGAAGGGAACTGGCAGGCAGTCTGGCTCACATCCTGCAAGCGAGAGCTGGTGGATCAGGGGGCTGATAAGAAGTTCCAAAGAGTGCAGAGGAAACTTCTCTGGGAGGGATGGGGGAGGCTCAGAGCAAGAGGCCGCAGCTGGCATCTTGATCATGGAGAATAACACTTAGGATGTCATCCATGTTTTCTAGTGGGGGTCCTCATCCTTGGACCAGATTTTAATGTTATGGTGTTATGGGGAGCTGTGGCACCCCATGTGGAGCTCCAGGTTCTTGTTTGCTCAGCAGTGGGCAATGAGGGACACAACACAGCCCTCCTGTCCCATTCTCCATTGGATGCAACCAGACACAGCACCTCTCCTTCTGCAGATGTGGGAATTTGTTCCTTCCAGGAGCAGAACACTTGGGAAGGAATCTGATGAATTCAGTGGGAAGGTTCTGGTTGACTGCACAAGGGTGAAAGGGTTGTGTGATTAGATCCTGCAAAAGCCATGAATGCCATGGGAGTTACTGTAGTGGGCCTTGGCTCTGTTGTGAGATCCAGGGACAATAAAGCTGTTGTTCCCCTTTGCATTGATTGATAGGACAACACAGGTATGGAGAGAGAAACTGCTTCAGCTGCAAAGGGCCTTCAGGAGAAGGAGGGATCAGAGTGGGATGCTTCCCAGAAGTGGACACTGGGCAGAGCCAGACTGTCCTGCAAATGCCATAGAAAGGCAGTGGAGCAATCTCCTGCTCCCCCAGCCTCGCTGTCCTCACCACTAGTGAAGCAGTAAGGTGTGAGTTAGATGTCCCTTGTCGTCAAGAGCCATTGAGATCACAGACATTTACTGCTGGCCATTTTGGGGGGCTGGGAGCTGCAAGCTCTGGCTCCAAACCCTGTGCTTGCACACCTAATGATTTCTTTTCCTGTTCTATGAGAAGTTGCCCAGTGAGGTAAGACAACAACTGTAAAAATTTGGTCTGTTTTGGTTAACACAGTGGCCCTGAGGCCCCAGAGTCCTCTCCAAGGCTCTGGGAAAGCATAACACAGGTAGGGAGCATCAGACTGACAGCAGCCTGTCTTCTTTCATCTGTGTTTTGAATGCTTTTCTTAATGACAGTAAATATTTGTCCCTCAGCTAAGAGAGGTTTCTTTTCTCGAGCATACTGGATTACTGTAATTTTGCTCTTGTATTTGTGTTTTACACTTGTATTTTTTTCCCCCCCCTCCCCATCTTACTTTTGTTCTCACTGCAGTGCTGAGAGGTTGACATTGCACCGTCTTCTTTTCATGTGGAATCATGTCTGCAGAGTGGAAATGCTCCTCCCGTTCCCGAAGCTCAAGCTGTGAGATCTCTCTCTCTCTCTCTCTCTCTCTTTTTTTTTGCAGAGAGAAAGGCATGTCATGAGCAGTCTTTCATGAGGGCCCTGCCCCATCAGGTCTTGAGATTCTTTGAACTTCTCTCCCTTTGGGAATCTTCACTTTGCTGCCCAAGAACTGTCAGAGGATGTTACTGTTTTTCCTCTCTTTGGTGAGGATGTTCCCCAAGATGTTTTCCCCATTAATTCAGCTGCATTAGGGAGCGCAGTGGCAAGGCTCACACTGCTTAAGCGAGTCTGGTCGTGGTGTTGGAGCCCTCGTGATGGACAGTAATGAGATGCTGGAGGGCTCTGTAATGAAAACCCACCCGGCTGAGTGCGGGGAGTGCTGCAGTGGCTGCCATCATCTCTCTGCTCTGCAAATATGTTAGCAGCCAGGAGGGTTGGGTGGTTTTTTTGTTGGGTTTTTTTTTTTTTGGTTTTGTTGGGGTTTTTAAAAAATGTTTCCTGATATTTAGGGAAGTTTTGTTTCTAAAATCTGGCCAAACCTCTCCCAGGCTTCCTCCTGTGCAGTATCTGTCAGCCTTTTGGGATCGTTCGCTATTAATTGAAGACACTTGGGAATTTGTTTGGGTGTTTTGGTGCTGAGCGCAGTCTGTGCTTCCAGACAGCCAGATTTGCAGCGTGAGCTCTCCTCCGTGGAGTCACGGGTGGCTCTGTCTGACCTATCCATCTTCCCAGAGCATGGCATTCAGCGGATGCCTGGAGATAAATGTGCTAACCCCAGGGCTGTGACTTTTCCATGAGAAGATGGTGGGGTTGAATGCCTCTTCTAGGCTGTTCTGTCATCACCTCGCCATCCCCCCATGCTCTCCAGGGGTCAGGTTATCCCGTCTGAGATGGATTCTGTTTCCCAGCGGCGCTGGCTCTGCTCTCTTCCCTCTCCTCACCCTCACCCAGCCACGCTCTGGCTTCTCCTTTGTCAGATGAAGGCGTGGTGCTTGGTGTTACCGACAGCGAGGGGTTCACACCTGGCTTGCTCTGGCTGTGGATACCGGCACTGGTACCCTCGCACTGGCCCAGCCCAAGTGCTGAGGGGTGATGGTAGCTGGGTATTGGTGGTGGCATGGGGGGCCTTGCCCCTTGCTCCCAGCTGTCTGCCAACACACCCTGAGAGGGACTGTGTCACTGACAGAGCTTGCTCACCACGGCCCAGTGGGCAGCGGCCAGGCTGAGCGGAACTGGGATGTGCCAGTGGTGGCTGGGCACACATGGTAGGGTTGGCACTATGGGACCTCCTGCCACTGGTGGAGCCTGGAGTGACTGCCCATCCTGAGCCCATCCTGGAGATGTCCCTGGTCCAGTCCTGATCCCTCCTCTGGTCTCGTTGCTGGTCCCTGGTCCTGGTCCCTTCCTGATCATGTTCTGTCCCCACCCCTGGCTCTCTGCAGCTCCCTGAAAGGAGCTGGACTCAGGTGGAGGTCAGTTTCTTATTCCAGGGAAAATGCAATGAAACAAGAAGAAATGGATCTTTGTAGTGGGCTAAAGACTGTGTAGAGGTGGTGCTGAGGGACATGGGTTAGTGGTGACCTGGCAGTGCTGAGTTCGTGGTTGGACCTAAAGATCTTAAAGGTCTCTTCCAACTGAGACAGCTCTGTGATTCTGTGAAGCACAGGGACTTGGGGGGAAAGCAGATGGGACTGAAAACTTGGGAGGGATGAGGTGTGGTGGGACACAGCAGTGTGGAAAGAACATGTTTAGAGGGTCCTTAGGGTCTTGTCTGTGCTGCTGTGGGTTTGTATCTTCCACTGACAAGCTGCACAAAGCCTGTGTGGAAAGAAGGGTCAAAAATGGCATTCTGTTCTGGAACATTCTCATTCCAGTTGCTAGAAGCTTCCTGCTGATCTCTATCCTGGGTTTATTCCTAGCCTGCTCCTCCCTCTGTTCCCATGACAGTTTCCCATCCCTTCATTTTTTCAGAAGGCTTCTCTTTCCCAGTGGCTTTCTCTTTCTGTGCTGTCAGTGAAGCGTCCACACACACTTATTTGTGAGGCTGGGCAATGCTAGCATCTCTCCTGGGGTTGGTTCTGCAGTGCTTTCCAATCCTGGTTGCTTTGCCCCTGTTCTGGTTGGGCTGAGCTTTCCCGGTCTGGGTGAGTGGTCCACTGATGTGTTGCCAGCTTTGTTACCTGCAGCTGTAAGCAGATGAACAACTATATATAAATATATATATACACACACACACACACACATATATTTTGTATGTGTGTTTTTAAGTGCAGGGAATTTCTGCACAGAGTAGTAAAGGGAGGAGCAATGCTCTGTAGGTGCTCTTCAGTGCAATGTCCTCTGCCCTGGCACATTGCTGGAGCTGTCCCCAGTGTAAGATATATGGGACAGCCCCCATGTCACTTTTGTCTTCTCCATCCTGAAGTCTTGCCTGTGGCCAGGGCAGGAGAGTGCCCATGTGGCCCATCACTCTGTGGTCAGCAGCTGCTGGTCAAGGACCCAGCACTCACCCTCCCTTGACCTGCCTGCAATGCTTTGCCTCGTGCATGTAGGACACCAATAGCCACCTTTGCTGTGGGGGTTCAGCTGTGGGGTCCTTGCTGCCCTTCAATGCTGAGTCTGTTGCCAGGTGGCTTCCAGTTTCTGTGCTGGAGGCACTGGGGATGGGGCAGGTGAGCAGACACTGCTTCCACACAGGAAGGTGTGACCTTCCCAGACTGCACAGAAGTGTTTTAGAGGAGGGGAATTAACTGAAGGTTAATTGAGGTTCAGCTGTCCAGCTCCAGAACTGTGTCCTGCTGTGCTCCACAGTTCTACTTGTGCTGCAGCTGGGCTCTGGCCCCTCTGTGGCAGGCGGGCAGCACAGAGGAGCTCTGTGGGGCTCTGCCCATCTCACCCATTCTTTGGAGGCACGGTGGGGAACAGCCCTGGTTGCTTCCATGCTGCTGCCTGCTGGGCCTGGATGTGACATTTGGCTGGTGCTTTGAGGCCACCAGGACCGCAGAGCTCTTTCTCTGCAGCTTGTTCTCCTGGGGCACAGATTGCATCTCTTAAAGCACTTCATAAACTAAGAGTGGCTTGAAAGGAGACAGTGAGTGGAGTGGCATCCCAGCAAGGAGCTGGGAGACAGAACCCATGAGGAGTGCTTGCAGAAGGGTGCTGGCTTCACCTTCTTTGGGGGACAGCTCCAGTGGCACCATCCCCATTACCTCTGCTTGTTCCAAAGTGGTGTGGGGGTAGCAGGGCGCTCGGTACCAACGATTCATAATCCCATTGGATGCTGGGAAGCAGAGCCTCAGCCTCTGGTTTATTTGCATGCTGCAGAGCACAGGGAGTGTGCCTGAGTGCTTCCTCTGAAGCGGGATGGGGACTTTGGGGAATAAATAATGTGATGACACCAGGACTTAGATGCTTGTTCAGCTGCATTGATTTCATTCAGAGGGTCTCAGAGTTGTATTGATCTGGGTCTCTGCTACCTGCAGAGCCTGGGGAGCGGGAGGGCTGGTCCCAAGCACGTGAGTGCCTGGGTGATATTTTACCAAAGGCTCTGGTGCTTTGCACGCTCCTGCTCAGCAGCTTGGGGGTGTTTGCTCAGGTGCCTCTGTAGGGGAAGAGTCTCCCCAAAGGGTTCTGCAGTTAATCGTGGCTAGCTGCCCATTATGGTTGGGAGAGCAAGAGCCTTGGTGTCTGTTTATGTACATTAATTGCTGCACTGCAAACAAGCCAATGCTTGTGTTAGGCTAACCTAACACATTGCCAGCCACATCCCCTCAGCACCCCATCCCCACCCAGACCAGGTCCTTTTCCTACATGCTTTGCCCCATGCTGGAGCTCCTCGCCCCGTAACAAGGGGAGCAGCAGTCTTCAGGGTCACTTACCCTCCCTGGCTGTGCCAGGCCTCCCTCACCCCTGACCCTCCCAGCTAACCTCCTCATTCTTACCGGGGGCTCTGCTCTTGTCTCTCAAGGGCTAAACTTGTTAAAATGAATCACATTTGGCATATCTCCCTGTGGTGCCTCTCCAGATAAAAGTGGTCCCAGCTCGCATGCTCTATTTTTGTTTTGTTTCTGTATGTGACAATTTTCTCTATACAAAACCCTCTTTTGTCAGTTTGTAGAAGAGATTATGAAGAGACAAGAGCCCGCCTTTTTCATAGCCATCTTGTGCTTTCTCATGGCTCCACGAATGGCATTGTTCCTGGCCAAGGAACAATGACATTTTTCTGTTCCCATATCTGATGTGATTAAAGGAGCTGCAGAGCAGAAGTTACACTGAAGATTATAATGAACAGAGGGAACCTTCCTACTGGACATGAGATACCAGGGAAGATTTGGGCCCTTGGACTTTTTATTCTGTATAATAGAGCTCCATATTATTTTTTTTTTTCTGTAAGCTGCAAAATAAATAAGAATGAAAAGCAGTCTGAATTTGTGCCCTGGATAAAGACTGGAAGTGGACAAAGTGCATCCTTCACGTGTTCTGCCAGCCCCAGGGGGCCTTCACTTGGGGCTCAGTGCGAGCAGCCTTCCCTGCTCGCCAGGGTGCTGCGTGGCTGTGGGTGGGAAAAGTGCATTTAGGCTGGAAAGCAGAAGGGAAAAGCTGCCAGCAAGCTGTTAGAGAGGTACAGCCCTTCTGGGAAGAGCAAAGAGAGCCTGGCTCTTGCAGCAGAAAGGGACCTGAGACATCTGCAAAGGGGCAGGGGGTGAGAAAGTGGGCTCTTCATGGCTGGGCTCAGGCCTGGCTCCTCTGGCTTGAAGTTCTCAGCAGCAAGGGAAGTCCTGCTGTGGCTGTTTGAAGGGGGTTGCAAACTGCTGAGGGGATTTTTAGCCTTGTTTCCTGAGGACAGAACTATACTGAGCATGCTGCCTGCTCTTCACCTGCTAGCGTGGGAGCCCTGCTGCCAGGTTGCAACCTGATCTGTGGAGGAAGAGGGGCTGGAAGGCTGGAAGAGGATCAGGCTGGTGACCATTTCAGCCTTGGCAAGGTGGAGGAGCACACAGTGTCCTGGTGCTGGCCCTCTGCTGGCTGGGCACAGGGAAGTGTGGGGAGCAGCAGGCTGAGCTCTGGATCCAGCATGGTGCAGGGGTTCCTGGAGGGCAGGAGGGGTGTGCATAGGGCTGTGCCCTGTCATTGGTGAACTGGGAATGGGGAAGATGGGGTGGTGTGTGCTTCTCAGTGGAAGGGTCCCTCTGGGGCTCTCTTCTCTGCATTCCTCCTACCTAGAAGCCCTCACTCCTCTTCAAGGTGAAGCCACCCTTTGGGCAAGAGGATTTCATGGAGGCCAGCCTGAGTTCTGGAGAGGAAGGATCCAGTTCCCACCTCCCTAGGAGTTGGTCGCAGCCTCCCTCAGATGTGACAGTTGAGCATCCCCCAGCAGATTTTCCCTCTCTCTTCCTGCAGCTTGCATTGTCATGTACTTGGTTATTGATATGTAAAATGGCCCCTTTGTAGGCTCCCAGGCACTTGTGCTGCCACAGCCTGATAGTCTGGGGCTGGTAGGGCCCTGCAAGCAGATGCTTTCAGCTCGGGAGGTGGAAGCAGGTGTGCTGGGCAGTAGTGGGCACAGCCAGGGACCACCCAGGCATGGCGAGTCCCCAGGGAAGCAGGAGATGCCAAGGAACCTGTGTGATTTGGATCTTCCCAGGTATTGGGCCATCTGAAATTCAGCAATAGCTCTTCCTGGTTATGGCAGCAGATGAGGCAACCTGGTTTAATAACTGTGTGACCAAGTCCTCACGAGGGCCAGGGAGACTCTGGGGGAAGCTGGAGTGGCAAAGCTCAAGCTAATTGCAAGCCTGATATGGGCTTTTGGCAGCTGTGAGCATAGCTGGTGGAGGGGCATGGGGGTGGGGGTGCTTGCCAGCACCTGAGGATACTTTCCATCCTGATTGATTTTGGATGCCCTGCCCCTTCTTAAAAGGCATCACAGGTGTGTTTCAGGATATCTCCCTGATGTGCTCCTAGATCTCCTTCTCCATGCACAGAGCATTAGGCTGCTGTTTGTAACTGGGATACATATGCAGAAGGTGCAGAAGTACCTCAGCAGCTGCTCCCCCCTGGCCCTGGATTTTCAGTCCATAATCTAAGGATTCAACAGCAGCCTGAGGAAGGGCCAGTCTGGACAAGGAGCTCAGGTCTGCTGCTGTTGTGAATGCAAGGCACAGGGGAGGCTGTTCCCAGCCCAGGGATGTGACAGGATGGCAAGTGGGGCTTCCTGAGCACCGGTGAGTGCTTGCACCAAAGGTGAGTGAGAGCTGAGCTGGCATGAGGAGCAGTGACAGACCTGCCTGTGTGGGGAGGGGGCACACAGGAGCACCTGGCTCTGCAGGCATCAGGTTTGCAGGGCAGAGACAGCCTTATACTTTTATTTTAGCTCTAAGTGTTGTGGAAGAAGGGCATCTGAGGTCTTTCAGTGACTGGCATCCTCGCACTGAATTAGTCATCCTGGAGCTGGCGTCAGAAGGAGAAGGACGTGCTCTGTATTGCAGTTGTGCTCTCCAGCGTGCTTACTGTTTGCTGTGCACATTTGCTTTTCCTCTTGATAACTTCTCTTCTTCCAGAAGCTCTGTTTACCAATGCATATTTGATCTGCTGGGTTCTGCTGAGCTGCACAGCTGGAATACTAAGCTGTCTCCATCACAAAGCCTGCCTGGCTCTTGCAGGAGGCCCTGCTGCACAGCACTGAGCACCACCACTTCTGCAGACCCTGCTGGCAGAGGTCAGAGAACCCTTAAACTCTGTTCCCAAATGCTTTTGGATATGACTTTCCACTCTGAGGCCAGGCAGTTGCTTGCTGCGTGACTGCAGTTCCTTCTGCTGTCTATCCTGTCCCCAGGAGATGGTACTGGTGGGTGCACAGAATGGGACCCTGAAGCAATCTGCTTGGTGTCCTGCCATGGTCCATGCCCACTGCTGCTTGTGCTCTGCCCAACATTGCTGCAGGGCTTGGCAGCTCTGTGAAGTGCCCAGAGTGGGGAATCTGGGTGCTCAGGTCTTCTGGATTTGGTTCTTGCCTTTCAGTGTGACTCTCTGGAAGTTGCTTTCGCTTGGTGTGCTTCATTGGGTTCGTGGAGGCAACTCCAGTGCTAGCCTATGTGCAGCTGGGGAAGAAGGTTTGGAGGCAATCCAGTGTCTGGTGACAGCTGCTGCTGCCAGGCTTAGTGTTGCATGGCCAGAACAGGAGGGGTTGCTGTCCTGTGGTCTGCTCGATCTTCAGAGACAGAGAGAGGTGCTGGGTGGAGTAAGGCTGTGGCAGGGGACACTGGTGACTCCCCTCTGCAGTTTCCTCTGACAACTGACTGCATTGGCCATGGCAGTGGTGACTTTGTCTGTCTTCTCCTCTGGAAGAAGGAGGATATCCTTGGCAAGCTTCCCACTGTCCATGTGGTCCTGTATTGGCACAGGAGGGGTTAATCCCGGCTTGGAGAGCAGAGGGCTGCCATTGGCCAAGCTGCACAGTGCACAAAGTGTTAAACTGGAGGCTGTGCAAGACAGGAGAAAAGCTTTTGTACCCACAAGGTGAGGCAGGAATCAATGAATCAAAGCCATAGGTATTTCATAAAGCTGGTGGCAGGAGGCAGCCCTTGGATTACTAGAAATAATGTGATATATTAGCCCTTGATTTGGCAGAGGCTGCCTCCTACTAAAGAGGAGGAGAGTGTAAATTGTGATGATTTGTGTGGAGTTTCTGACATTGTCTTGGCAAAAAGGGGGCTATCTCTACAGATAAATGTACCTGATCAAAATCCTGCACGTGAATTTTCATATGCATTTCCCCCCCCCCCCCCCCCCCCATGATTGGAGAGGTCTTGGGTGGACATCAGGAGATCTGTCTGAAGTGAGGCTTCCCAGCAGAGTTTGCAGTCATGGGGGGAAGGCCCCTCTATGATTTTGCTTTCCTGAAGGAAATCAGTTTGACAACAGGATGAAATTTAGGGTCGTAATGCAGTGCCCCGGGCTCAGGGCCCTGCCTTTGGGTAGAAGAGGAGGTCCTGTGTGTGGGTCAGGGAGCTCCCACCGTGCTGAGCCTCAGCAGATGCACATCTCTTGCCCTAGAAGTACAAAGATTTGGGATCCCACACCTTTTCTGGGGAGATGGCAGGACAATGAGAAAGTGTGCTGCTCTGGGCATTGCCAGGCTCCCAGAGGAGCAGCTCCTGTGCCTTGACACAGGGTTGGCAAGGACTCATGGCGGGGTGGGACAGCAGGGTCTTGCTGGCATGCTGGGGACTGCAGGGACAGGGAGAGGCTGGGTGGAGTGCCCAGTGTTGTTAGTGGGAGCTCCAAGGCTGTGCTTTCTCTGGCACTTGGTTCAGCTGACTTTGCCTGCAGCTCTCCCCACTGCACACTGTATTCAGCTTGCCTTAGATGAGAGAAAAGAGCCTCATTCTCCATCATTTTGCTGGAGCTTCTGCTGCCTGTGAGTGGGGATCTGGGCAGATGTTTATGGACCCTTTTTTTTCCTACAGCAGTTGGTTAACACTTGCTCCCTACCCAAATATGCCCACTGCTCTTGGTCTCTGCATTGGAACTCCTGCCTTCCCCTGAGCTGGACCTGCTGTTAAAGCCATCACTCCACAAGCAGCTTGCTTTGTATTTAGGCAGTCAAGTCAAAAAGGTTTCATAGAATCATGGAATGGTTTGGGCTGGAAGGGACCTCCAAAGGGCATCTAGTCCAACCCCCTCTGCAGTCAGCAGGTGCATCCTCAGCTGGATCAGGTTGCTCAGGTTGTTTTTTGTTTGTTCCATGCTAATTTCCAGTCTGTAGCATTGCAGGGTTCCAGGTTGAGTCTTCTCCAGGCAAGTCAAGCTGACCTGTCAGAGTGAGCTCTAGGTTGTGGAGTTCCGGACCCAGTGTGTCGAGGCTGTCTGGAATTCAGGATCATTGCTCTGATGTTGTAGGGCAGACCAGTGGCTTAGGGACTCTTCTGAGGTGTCTGTCTGTGGAAATAAGATCAGTGCTGAACTGGGATGGTCATGTTGGGATCTGAGGACTGTGCTGAGTGTGCCTGAGCTGTCTGCAGGGGCTTTACAAAGCAGCAAATCCTGTGTGCATGGACAGAAAGGTCCTATCACAGCATGTGCCCTAGGGAACAGCATTTTCAGTAATGGAGTTCTTCATGCCAGCACAGGCCTCCGATGGAATTCCTTAACTCTGAGAACAGATCCTGCTCCTCTGACAGCTGATCTGTGCATGGCCAAGGCCATGGCTGCAGGGTCTGTGGCCTCCTGGGAGTGGGGGAGGACCAGAGGCAAGTCCTGGCACAACTTGGAGGGTCCAGGGGAGCCCCTGTGTTGCTGGCACAGCTCACTGTGTGGGCAGGCAGCCCTCAGCTGGGCACTGGGCTGTGCACAGGATGCTTGGAGCAGCAAGTGTAACTTCCCTGGCCATAATTCTTTCTCCTCCATTATTTCATTGGCTCTAAGTGTTCCCGCTTCATATAACCCTGCAAAATCAACAGTTGAATTTAATATGACTGAGTAATTCATATGGCACAGGTACTGACAGTGGTAATTCAGCCTCTAAATTATGATCATAAATTTCCACAGCATGGCACTGCTGAGGGGGGTGATGATTTTATTGGGCAGAGTGGAGTCACTCAACTAATTAAACAGGGAAAGCAGCCCTGGGGTGCAGCGCAGCCCGCGCAGCGCACGCACAGCCGGCTTGCAGCGTGGGCACGTGCCAGGCCCTGCTGGGGCATCGTGGCATGGGCTGCTCAGGCCCTCCTTAGAAGCTGCTGCACTTGCAGTGGTCCTCTGCAAGGCTGGTGGCTCTGAGCACTGCGCTCTGGGTGAGTGAGGAGTGAAGCACTTGGGTTAAAGGCAGTAGTGGCTGGTCGGCCTCAGGTGAGGGTGAAGGGCAGGAGAGGGACCAAAGGCAGCCATGCCTCGTGCTTTGGCTGCAGCAATGCCCAGCTGTGCTGGTCACCAGCCTCCCATGCTCAGATTTGCAGGGCTGGCTTGGTGAGAGAACAGATCTGAATTCGTGTCAGGAGGTGAGTTGAATCTTAGTGCTCCTCTGAATCACAAGAAAGTCTTTAGATTATAATTGGAATTATTAACAGATTAAACCATGCCTATTGCTTCCTGTTTCTGTATTGGGAAAGAGCAGCCCTGGCCATTGTCTTCTCTGCTGAGCTCAGCTGTGGCTTAACTTGCAGAAGGAAATACAGTGAGTGGTGACACCCTGAGCCAGGAGCACGGAGTTGGGTAATGTGATGCTTCCTGGAGAGGAGCACGTGTGGAAGCCAGGTATCTGGCCTCCTGGAGGTGGTGATGGCATGCTGGGCTTCTGGAGATCCTGACCCTCTTCATCTCAGAGCTGGTGCTGCATCTGGTTAACCCTGCCATGGACACTGCTGGGGTGTGATAGGGGTTTCCTGTGTGGCCCAACAAGTGGGGAATGGAGATGCCCGAGGTGCTGGTTTTATTTGGTGCCAGGCAAGCAGGAGCTCTTGTGTGCAGTGGGAAGAGCTCTCCACTGCTCAGCCCAGGCTGGTGGATGCTGTGCTTGCTGGACCAGGGTTGGCTCCTGCTTGGTTTACAGGAGGAACCCTGCTCACTGGTCATGATGTTGGTGCTGTTGCAGTGGCTGGCATGACCTGGGGTGTCACACCATGGCCCCCTCCTTGGCTGAAAGTACAGGTGGGCTGTGAGTTACTGAACCGTGTGAGGGGTTTATGAGCCAGACATGCAAGAATGGTCCAAAGTTGGAGACAATGTATTTATTACAACACTTTTCATGGGCAAGTTATCATTTTGTCAAACTTTATTAGAGAAAGTAATTAATGGGCTGTAAAAGGTGCTAGTGCGTAGCCAGTAAAAGAGCTCGTCCTGAGCAAATTGGCAGCTCACAGATTTATGGATCCTTCTCTCCCCATTTATTAATATGGAGAATGCACATGAAGTGTGCTCTTTGCATGGGCTGGTGAGCTCTTGTGTTCCTGCATGGGGGTCGTGCTCCTGGGGCCTGACCACAGTCAGAGGCTGTGACACCTCCTTCGTCCCCGTTGTCCCTCCAGGTCCTGCTGTCCACGCGTGGTGAGCAGCACTGGGGATGAGCAGGGTTCAGCACTCCATGGTGGGCTGTGGCCCTGCAGCAAGAACCAGGGTGGCATGGGTTGATGTCAGTATGTGCCCATGCAGGGTGTCCTGTGGACCTGGGGTGGGAAGAGGTGCAGGTCCCAGGGGAGGTCAGGAGATAAGCTGCTGCGTTACTGAGCAGTGTGAGATGGAAGCTGTTTGTCTGCTCTGGAGAGCCACCAAGCCTGCCCACAGCCAAGGGCTGGTAACATGCTCTCTGGCAGGGTCTGCTGCCTGCTGCTCCCTGTGGCACTGCCCTGGCAGCCCTGCTGCTTGCAAAGACCATGTGCTGGTGGGAACTCAGCTGCAAACTGCTCCTTGGTGTCTGCTGGTGCTCTGGAGACTGAACTGCCTGTGCTGGTGATCCAGTTCTGTATGGCTGTGCTCTGCTCTCGCTGTTGCAGGGCTGTCTGGGAGCTGTTTGGGTTTAAACCAGGGGAAGAGGAAACAACAGTTCAAAGCAAAGTTCAGGGACTTCAACCACCTATGGGCATCAGGAGAAGACGTGTCCCTGGGGATTAGTGCTGTGCCCAGCTGTCTCAGGCCTGTGATCAGGGGCTTTCCTCCAGTGCTGGGGCTGTCCTGGCAGGATGACTGGCTGTGGATGCTGTGGCAAACACTTAAGCATTTTGTGTTCATGAGCTGGGCAATATTCAGTGGCTCTACAACAGCAGAACAAAGCCCTTCTGCTTCAGATTGCTGGTGAAGATGCTTATTCTAGACAAGCAGCCAGCAGATTTGGAGCCTGGCTGTCCTCTTGCTGAGCAGGCAGGGGGAAAAGCATTGCTGGCTTTCAAGAACTGGAGAAAATGGTGCAAACGAATGTAATTTCCCCAATTATTTCACCTTTAGAAGGGCAGGTCAGGATCCTGGCATATCAGTTTCTAGACACCTTCTCAGTGTTTACACATGAGCCCTGTGCCCTCTCTCCAGCAGCACAGCCCTGCTAGCAGCATGATGCTGTCTGATGCCTGCTGTGTTTCCCTCTGTGGGGTGTGCTCTGGGGACACTACAGAGCTATGTGAGGAGAGGGGAAGCAATCCTGTGCCTGGCCTTATCTAAGGATTTCTTTCAGATGTCAAAAGGAGTCCCCTGTAGTACTTATCTGCTGATCAGATGGGGTAAAAGATCTGGTCCAGCAGCTGAAAAGGATAAAAACCAGACAAGAGTGCTTTGACTGAACAGAGAAAATGTGATTCTTGATGCTTAGCAGCAGTAAATGTCAGGGATGTGTGTGCGGATCTGAGTGAATGGTGAATGTTCTTCCTGTCTTGTGGCACCTCAAGGGGTGTTTGGGAGGTCCTGGACCTGCCCTTCCCAGCTCAGCTGCCTTCATCAGCCTGCCCTAATGCCTCTTCACCTCTGTGCCAGGATGGTGAGTGATGACAGGCAGGGGCAAGCCCCTGGCTGTGGTGGTGTGAGGATGGCTGGTGGAGAGTGCAGCTCTGCCCCTGTGCTCTGCTGTGCTTGAGCTGTGGGTGTCCTCCCTCCCTTGGGACCCCTTACCTCACAGAAATGCCTGAGCCCTCTGTTCTGGGCTGCTCTTGGGTGGGCAGTGTGGCTCTGCCTGCTGCTAGAGAGGTCTGTGCCTTGCTGTCCTTTGCCTACCACCTGGCATGCGTCACTGCAGGACATGAACTGATGCTTATCAGCATCTCTTGACACCGATGAGCACCAGAGATACTCCTTACGTGTTCTGGAAGAAGAGAAATGAGATGAGGAGCATAGGGTGCAGCCTCAGTAAGGGGAGCTCCATGCCCTTGCAAAAGGTCCATGCCTTGGTGGCTGATGTACCTGATGGGATGCAGGGTTGCCCAAGAGCCCTGGGCAGCAGCCAGTGCTGTGCAGTGGCCAATTTGCCTCTGTGCATGGGGATCCTCTGGCCAGAGAGATGGAGTCAGGCCATGCCAGCTGCTGTGTGATCCAGGCTGGTGGTCTCTGTGCCAGCCTGCCCAGTGGCTGTGGTGCAAGGTCCAGGGAGGTGGCTTCTATTGTGTGTGCCTGGCCTGAGCCCTTGCCTGGCCTCTGGGCACCCAGACTTCTCTGTTCCCTGTGGCTGCCTCCTCTCCCAGCCAAAGGTCCCTTTCTCCTTGGCCTGATCTGCTCCTGTCCCAGCCCTGTGCTGGTGTCTTGTTTTCTCCTGGGGATTACGTTAATACCATTGATTGGTTTGTTTTAAATAGCTCTGGCTGCTGGGTCATTATTGCTAGATGCTGATGCATAATTTATTGATAGAAATATCGGCTGCCTGGTGGACGGGCATCGACTGCCACCTGTTAACCCTTCACCTGCCCGTGTGACCTCCTGTCGCTGTCTGGTGGCAGCCAGCTCCTCCCAGGCTACAGAGTGTGATTTTGGTTTCCACAGGCTCCCTTCTCTCTCTCTTCCCTTTGGAAGTGGGGACAGGCAGGCCTGTGTCAGCCTTAACAGCCAGGAAAAGTGTGGATAAGTGGCTGGGCCGAAAGCAGAGCATGTGTTAAAGCCTGGCTGGCACTGGTTTATACTGGTCTTGTGTCTCGCCGCGGCAGAGTGCTCCCCGTGCCTCGGTCTGGGACACTCATGGGTTTGCTTGCAGAGAGAGGCTGGGAAAAGCAGCTCTGCCTGTTGTGAGCCTTGGCTGGAGGAGAGGGGGATGTTCTGCTTAGGGCCAGGGAGCTGGGCCCAGCTGCTGCTGCTCCGGGACGCTGCCAGCCCCTGCGCGTGGGGCTGGAGCTGGCAGAGTGCAGGAAGCCTCCTGGCACAGGTCAGGCTGCTGGCAGGGAGCAGAGCTGCCTTAGGGAGCTGCTGGCCCAGCTCAGGGAGTGCCTGATGTTTAAAAGATCAGAAACATGAAACCAGAACTAGCCAGTGAAAACAAGGGATTTTGCTCAGGCTCCACAATTGCTGCCTGCTGCTCTGCTGCTGCTATTATCGCGCTTCCTACAGTGCCAGCAGCTAATCCAGGCTTCCCTCTGCACCAGGCTCTCAGCTGCAGGGAGCTGCTGAGCCTGCAGCCAGCGTGTCACTTGCTGGCACGGCCCTTGCCCCTGCGAACCCTGCACAGGCTGTCTGGAGAGGTGTGCCAGGGCAGTGGCCTTCCCTCCCCACCCCGTGCTGGTGGGTGAGGTTTCTGCCCCGGGCACAGCACAGTGAGTGGGGGGTGGCATTGCACAGCCGGTCCCAGCAGCTCTGCAGTCGTGGGCCCCTGCAGATGTGGCATGCAAAAGACAGCGTGGCAGGGAAACCACCCGAGCTCCTCAGTGGAAAACTGTGGGGCAGGCATGTGTCTGAAACCTCTTTGAGACTTGGTGTCTCCTGCCAAGATCTTGTAGCCCTCAAACCTCCCTCTGAATTATGCCTTGGCTTTCTTATCAGACTAGCTGACTGTGGGAGTTACTTTGTATGGATTCTTTGTAGAGCAACCCAGGACCAAGATCTTTTATTTTCTAGAAGTCTTTTTTTTCCCCCTCTTTTTTTCTTTTTTTTTTTTTTTCCAGAGGCACAGAAGTGTGTGTGCTCTTACTGTCTCCATCCTATGAAACACTCACCTAACCCTGAAAGAACAGGAATGAACCTGGAGCTTCAACCTCCTCAGAGCAGAGTGCCCTGGCTGCTGTTGAGTCCTGGGTGAGAGACATGTCCAGCTGGTGCCCTCCCCAAAGTGGGTGATGGGAATCTTGCATGGTGAATGTTTCTCAAACAGGACTGGGTCTCTGGTCTGCACAGGCAGGGTTTTGTGACAGTTCTGGGGAAGGGACCCCCTGAACCCTTCTAACACCAAGCACAGACTGCGGGGTTTTAGGTCCTGCCTTCCTATTGAGACCACTGTAAGCCCAAGTGCTTTCCTGTGGCTGAAGCCCCTCTGAGCAGATGTTTGTGTCCTGGCAGGGACCAGGAAGTGTCATGCAGTGAAGCTCCATGGTTCCTGCTTTAGTCTGTGGAGAGGAGGAGATGGGTGGCTACTTTCTCTGCAGGCCATGGTTGAATGTCTTTTATCTCGCATTATGCGGGCTTGCTTTGCAGTGCTGACATTCGTGCAGATCCTCGTTTCTCTGTCCCTTGCTGCTGCTGCCAGCATGGCAAAAGTCTTGCAGGCACCTCTCCAAGCACGTCCTTTGTCTTGCCTCATCTTGTGTTGATCAATAGGCTGCTTGGGGTGTGCTGCTAGCTGTAGCCTTGCTGCTGTCAGTGGAGACCCACCCATGCCCACCCTCTGCAATGGAAGGCAGGCAACCAGATGTTCCTCATGGGCTCAGGAGACAGGAACAGGGAAACAAAGCTTGGCCAGTGTTCATGTCTCATACTGCTGGTGTGCTCTTCTGGGCCAAGGAATGCTGCCGAAGCACAGCGTGATTAAGGGCCTTACCACACTATTGTGCTAGGACTTCGCTCAACAGGCCCCAAGTAATCCTCCAGTGGGTTCAGTGGGAAATGTATGCATGGCTTCTACTCCAGACTTCGGCTTTTGACTGGGATGTGCATGTTGATGGGATGTGAGGGTATCACAGCCCATGAATGCTTTCAGAGCTCCCTCTGAAGACCCTTGGTACCCTGGTGTGCCAAGAAAATACTGCAGGAAAGGCTGTTTGCATGGTGTCTGGTGCTCCCAGCCAGAAGAATGGAAAGAGGATATGAAAATGAGTAATTCTCATTAAAAGTTATCCAGATGTACTTGCTGGCCTTGCTTTTGCCTACCCCGGACTGGTTTCCGTCTTCCTCGCTGTAGGTTCTCAAAATCTTGGAGAAAATGGGTTTTTGGAGAGGGAGGGAGGGAGGGAGGGAGAAATCAATGAAGTCAGATGCTAATTTCACAACTGGAGACATGTGGAATGTGTCTGTTCAACTGGCAGAGCAGCAGCCGGCCCATTGCTCTCAGTGCTTCTCTGCTGGTGGCCATAAAGCTTGGGAGAGCAGGGGTGAGGAGCATCAGTGGGGGCCTGAGGAGGTGAGCTGGTGGCTGATGGACTGGGCTGGTCTTCCTGCCTGCAGGATCCTGACCTCCTGGCTCTGCTCCCTGTTCATAAAGACAGATTCAAGTGTTTGTTTTTCAATGTGTTCCTTTTCCCTAGGAAAGATAATCTTAAGCCCTTCCAAAGTTTTTAGTTAGTAGGTTTGTTAGTGTGGGTTTAGGGTCCCCTCCTTGCCCCTGTGGAGAGGGGACAGTGTCATCCTTGAGCTGTGCCTGAGTGGGAGGATGCTCAGGGGATGGTCACAGTTCTGCTGCCTATAGGCTGGAGTTGGTTGGGTCAGAGTGGATGCTGGTGGAGGTCAATCCATCCTTCCTCCTGGCTGAGACAGGAGAGGCAGTGCTGTGCAGTCAGTGCAGGGACCCTGGCCAGCTTCGGTGCCCCACAGGAGTGGGGGCTGAGGAGGCTTCTCCAGGGACAGCAGCAGTGGTTTGTGCGAGCTGCAGAGGACCGTTCTAGGTCAGGACCTGCTGCAAGCTGCTGCCCCTGCTCTTTGTGTCCATGTGTGGCTTTCTTCAGAAGGAAGGAGGGGAGGGAGCTTTGGCTTTTGGTCTGTCCCCACTTAAACCTCGCAGGCAGCTCTCAGCTCCGTGTCAGCCGAGGGACTCCTTTAGCACACGGCGTTCATTCGCAGCGAAGCCTCTGGCAGCTGCTTGCCTTGGATGCGTTCCCTAGATCAAGAGTCAGCACATGCTCACCACGGGACCTATTTGGTAAACGGGCTGCAAGCAGAGATCATCTTAGCCTGGTTTGGTGTGCACAGGAGGGCTGGCACAGGCTCCCCTCGTTTGAATGCAGCTTTGGAGCCAAAGCCTGCTCTTGGGCTCAGCCACAGGATCACAGAATGTTAGGGGTTGGAAGGGACCTCAGAAGATCATTGAGTCCAACCCCCCTGCCAGAGCAGGACCACAGAATCTAGCACAGGTTTCACAGGAACACATCCAGATGGGTCTTGAAAGTCTCCAGAGAAGCAGACTCCACAACCCCTCTGGGGAGCCTGTTCCAGTGCTCTGCAACCCTCACAGTGAAGAAGTTCCTCCTCATGTTGAGGTGGAACCTCCTGTGCTGTAGTTTATGTCCATTACCCCTTGGCCTGTCGCAGGGCGCAATGGGTGCAATGCCTGGCCCCTCCCTCTTGACACTCAGCCCTCAGATATTTACAAACATTTATTAAATCTCCTCTGAGTCTTTTCACACAGAATCACCAAGGTTGGAAGAGGCCTCAAGGATCAAGTCCAACCTGTCACCACAGACCTCATGACTAAACCATGGCACCAAGTGCCATGTCCAATCTCCTTGTGAACACCTCCAGGGATGGTGACTCCACCACCTCCCTGGGCAGCACATCCCAATGGCTAACGACTCTTTCTTCTCCAGACTAAAAAGCCCCAGGTCATGCAGCTTCTGGTCAGGTAGCTGTCACTTGAACATGGAGGTGTGTCCAATTGCCTGCTGTGTGCATGAGGGTGACCCTTGTATCCTGGGTGAGGAGGAGAAATGGAAGGACTTCACAAAAGAGGATAGGTGAATCATGTTATGTGTGTACTCAGGTCCTTATACTGGTGTCCTGCTTGTGTGTCCTGCAGAAATGAACTTCTGTGCCCAGCTTCTCTGAAAAGTCCTGACTTTTCCTCCAAGTTTGTCATTATCAAGAGCTTTGAATCCTCTGAATGTGAAGTCACAGGGTAAAAGGCTCTGGGGAGCCAACTTGTCCACTCTGCTCCAGTACAGATGTCCCCTTTGCATGAAGTGTGGACGTCTGTGTTAGAGTATTGCAGCTGGGTGCCTTTGATTTTTACCACAACTGTTTAAATCACTACCAACATATGACTCTGCTCTACCTTACTCAGAAGCTCAGGGTGAGTGATCTCACCTGATACCCTGGGTGCAGCAGGAAGGTTGGCTGCTGTTAGAATGCACAGTCATGCCATCGATAATCAATCACCAGCACCAACTCCTGGGTGACTGCCACTAGTCCACATAACGCAGCGGGTGCAGACCATGGGGTGCCACCAGTGGTTCTGCTGGGAAGGGGCACAGGCCCTGGAGACCTTTCTGCCATGTCTACTTCTCTCAGCTTTCATACTTGGTCTGCTTGATGTGCTTCTAGCTGTGATGGAAATAGTGCATGCCAAGCTGAGCTCTGTCTGGCCATTCAGGACCTGGCCTTTGGTGTGAAGCGCACGGTGATGATGTTCCACAGGCCCTTCTCTTCCTCATACTGCTCAGGTATAAATTAACTTTTGCCACAGCTGTTTGAGCACTGTGACTGCCAGCTAAATCCATCAGGACAAATCCCTTTTATCTCAAGGAAGAGCTGAGCCTGGGCTGGATGTGAAGTGGGGGCAAAGGGAGGTTCTGCTCTGTGTGTTCTCACACCCCAAGCCCACACTGTGCACTGGCTGGAAGGTCAGGATGGAGGTGCTGGCTCAGCCTGACCTGCACTGTGAGCACTCCTTAGATCTCTGGCCTCTGGAAATGTAGCTGCAGATTGCTGGGCAGCAGTTAGAGAAAATCCAGCTCCAGGAGCTGGTTTACATAAAGGGAAGGGATTTGTGCCTGAACACCCACGCAGGGCTTTGTGCATAGGCTGCTCTGGGAGTGGGGGATTGGGCATCCCCCCCCAGCACTGTGCTGCAGCTCAGCCCTGCCTGTGCTGCCCGGGATTTGCAGGGTGCTTCACAGCGGGGATCCAGCGCTGCCGGACCGGCAGAGACACAGCAAGCAGCTGAATGCCTGCTGTCCCTACCCTCTGCTGCTCCTATGGAAGAATAATCCATAAATCAAGATATTACAAGGTTATTTAGTGATTCTTCAACTGTTATACATGTGTCAACAACAAATAAAAGGAGCATTTGATAGCATTAGTCCACGTGCCAGGAAATCCTGCCGGTTCCCTGCCTTACCTCAGAAGGGGACACCCAAGGCTATTTGGATTAGCACTGCGCTGTGATGCTCCTGCACAGGCAGCTCCTTCTTCCCCAGCACTGCCAAGAGCTTGCTTGTCACAGAGATGGGTAATGTGATTGCAGTGGAAAATGCATGCAAATGTTTTGCTGCCTCGGTGTTGTGGTTTGGGTTTTTTCTTTCCATTTTTTTTTTTACTTTCTGGAGGGGGAGAGATCTTGATTAAACAGTAATTAAGAGTGTTTTGGACAACACCAGGCAGTCTCTCTCCCAGGTGCTTAATAAGTGCCAAGACTGTTGAGTGAAGTGTTTATTTAGCATAGTAATAGGAGGCAGTTTCTGCCGGGCTCACCAGAACCCAGCTCTGCTGTACAGGGAACCTGGGGCAGCCTGTGCTGCATGCTCTGCCCCTCCAGGGCACTGCCTGGGCAGAAAAGCCTCCTGCCTGCTGTGCCCATCCACATGCTGCTGCTTCCCCAAAGCAAGGTGCAGGGTGAAGTTCTCCTTGTATCTTGCTCTCAAAGTGAGCCCAGTGTTGTAGGTGACAGCCTCAGGACCAGGCTGTGGCCCTGGGGTCAAAACTGTCCCTCGGTGATCTGGGGGCTGTGGTGGTCCTTCAGCACTGCCCCTCACAGTCATGTGTGTACAGCAGCCTCGTTGACTCCTTAGCCAGGCCCTGGCATACCTCTCATCCTCCACTTCTGTGTGGGGACACTGTAACTCCTGCCAGCCATGCTTCATGGTCTCTGCTGTACTGCCATAGACCCTGAGAGCTCGCACCAGGAGGGGGTGGTTCTGCAGCTCTGGGGCTAAAGGGTGCAGGGAGCAGCTTGTCTTGGGTTGGGGGTGGGTTTTTTCCTCAAAGATGCTGGCTGCATTGATAGATTTTTGGATGATGCTCTAGCAAAAAAAAAAAAAAGGAAAAAAACCACCCCACCAACCAAAAATCAATGTCCCAGTGATTGTACCAGGAAGGGCAGTCGATGGGTGAAAAAGCTGCAGCAGGCGTATTGGGAAATGGATTTTTTTCTGCCCTCTAGACATTAACTTGAAATTCTTTGAAATGAGGAGAAAACAATCTGTGTCAGAAATGAAAAATTAAGGAGGTTAATGTGGTGCCTTTCCCACTTTTAATTTCTTTGAATTCCAGGATGTCCTTGGAGGCTGGTGTGGAGCAGGGTGGGAGAGTTCCAGTCCTGAGCCTTGCACTCTCCCTCTGGGCAGGACCGCCGGGTGTCACCGTGGCTGTGTCGCAGGCGGCAGCGCCGGGGGGCACAGGGTGCCCAGGAAGGCTGCTGCCCCCCAGGCTTGTGCAAGGCTGTTGCTGGGTGTGCAGGAGCAGATGGTGGGCAGGCTGCAGGTAACCGAGTGTTGCAGTGGCTGGATGTGTTTAGAGATCAGCTGCTTGGCTGGGGTCTTCTGCTCAGCAGTGTTAATAATGAGCAGCAGCGTGGGGTCTCTGAAGGGAGAAGTGGTGTAAAGTGTTTGGGCAGGGAAGTATTTCCCCATGCCCAAGATGCTCCCCGTTTTCCACGAGGATGCACTGGTGCCCACACATACACCCCTGTGTGCCCACACACGTACGTGTGCCCCCCCACACATACCCGTGTGCCCACACACCCCCTTGCCCTCCCTGCCACCCTCTCCGGTGCAGGCAGCTCCTCGGCCCGCGGCACCGCGTGGTGCTGGCTGCTCCTCCTGCTCAGAGCTCTGGCAGGGGAGTGCTGAGCAGGAGATTTCATGCCATTGTTTTTCTGCTTCGGGTGATTGTCTGTGCTTCAGCCTTTCTAAACAAAATGCCTCTTTCTTTGCTGTGGGGACCACTTTTCCCAGTCCCTTGGGTGGTCTTTTCATGCAGGTTTTTTTATCCAGGCTATAGGCAGCTCTCCAGAGGGCCAGAACAACCTTGGCTTGCTTTACTCTGTTGCAGAGGGGAAAACAAACTCCCAGAGTCTTGGTCTGGGGAAACTAAAAAGCAAGAGGAATGTTAAAAGGGAACGTGAATAACAGGACGTTGTTCATCCCTGCTGAGCTGTGGAGGGGTTGGTTTCTCTGTGGTCCCAAGGTTGTCTGTGTAAGCCTCTTCTCCCTGAGCCCCATCGAGCCAGCTGGATGAAGCCATGGTCTCCTTGCAGAACAGATTCCCTGCCCTGGGCTTGCTGGTGGCACCCACCACCTCCATGGAGGGAGCTTTCAACTTCCTGGAGCTGTTAGGAGATGTTCCATCACCCAAACCTCCAGGAGATACTGGCTGAAAACCTCATTGGGCTCTGTCTCAGCAAGGGGACAGGCAGAGCCTGCAGCCTTGCTTGGGGAGTGCTGCCTGTCTTGCTGGCTGGCCACTTGTTATCCACCAGCAGATGAGGATGGCTTCAGATGCATTTATCCTCTGAAAGTTTTGCACAGGGTGCAGCATGAGCCAGCAGAGCAGCACACACTAGCAATGTCCACTTCCAGCCCTTCTGTCAGCATGCTTCTGGGTCCTGTTTCTTGTACTCCTCCTCCTCCCCTCCCATCCCCTTAAGCTGTGCCCTGACTGAGCAGACCCTGGGCACCTTTCCATTGGCCATGTGGCAGAGGCTCCAGCACAGCCACGCTAGGAGACAGATCCTATTCCTGCTGTGAACACTCAGGGTTTGGCAAGGATCTGTGTAGAGACTGGGGCTTATGCCTCCTCACCTGAGCTTGCTGAGCTGTGTAGGTGTAAGCTGGGGCAGGATTTGGCACATTAAGTTTATCATGTGGAGCTAATGAAGAGAGGAGGCACATTTCCTCAGCTGCAGTCTCGTTATTTATTGTGTTAACTAGGAGGCAGAGACAGTGGGCACTTCACTCGCTCCCATCTGCATGAGAGTTTATCATTCGATTCATTTCTCTTTATTGTAGCTTTGCAGAAGTGAGGAGGAAAATGAGTGAAGGGAGCAGTGAGGTGGTGGGGAGCAGCGAAGGACATATGGGTGTGTGAGGGAAGCAGATGGCCTATCTGACTAAACCACATCATATAAGTTTATGAGTCAGGCAGGTGCTCTTTCCTGCTGTTTTATAGTGATGTCTTAAGGATTTCCCTTTTGATATACGAGGGCAAATTGTCAGCAGAGCCCTTCTCTATCAGAGGCTAATCCAAAAGTAAATCACTCTAAAGCAGCAGGGGAGAGGTCTTGCAAGGCACCCACTATAGAGGTACTCTTTTGGTATAAATCACCAGAGTCCTGCTCTTAGGAGATTATGCTGGAAAAAAGCAAACAATATAAAAAGGTCAAATACAAATAGTAAAAATGAAATAGTTTGTTGCCTTGTTCTGCCTACTCCCAGAGGAGAGACCACTCAGCTTGGAGAAGAGATGGCTCTTCAGCCTTACCAGAGCGTGGCTGGAGCCTGGGATGGGCCTGCCTGGCCTGGGCTGGGTGTAAGGGCAGCAAAGGAGCAGTGCCAAGCATGGGGGTGAGACGTACCCAGCTGCAGGTGGGCACCTCTCTGTGTAAGCACTGCCCCTGCAGCCCGTCCCATGCTCTGGGCTGCCCCTCTGGGCACTGGGATCTGTTCCTTGGTGTCTGTGGGAGCATCCTGGGGTGTACTAGTGGTGGAGCAGCTGTTTAGGTACCTCACTTGTGTCTTTGACAGGTTTGTGTTTGGTTCTGAGAGCATCCATGGTGTGTGTGTGGCAGCATGGTGGATACCTATGGGTGCCCATTGGTGCTCAGGCTGGGGCAAGGCAAGAGGTTTTGCTTAGGCATGCCTCTGGGCTGAGCTGAGCAGAACCTGGCTCTCATCATTGCTTGTGCTGCTGGTGGGGAAAACCCTCTCACTCCATGATCAGCATCAGGCTGCCTTGCTGCAGCTCCTGGTGTAATATCAAAACTTCAGGGAGGCGGAAGGGGAGAGGTGCAGGCTGCCAACTTGCCACACGGGCACTGCTGCCTGGGAGCTGGTGCTGATGTCAGCCCGTGGTGTGTCCTGCTGTGCAGCAGGGATCGATTCCTTCTGCTTCAGTGCAACCTGAGCTTGCCACCTTGCCCGGTAGGAAGCACAAACCCAAGTCCTGAGGTCTCCTGCCAGGAAGGTGCTCAGCCGCAGAGCCTGCCAGAGCCAGAGGCTGTCTCATCAGCTTTGCCTTCATGCTGCTGGCCAGAGCCTTGGGCATAAGGCTGGGGAGCAGGGTGAGCCCCCTGTTTCCTGCACTTCCCACTGCAGTTACTCTCTCTGGTGAATATTGCTTCCAGAACAGCTGGGTTTCTCATTTGGGGGATAAGATGGCAAACTGTATTCCTGTTTCTGCATGTTAGGAATTCCAACGACCATCCACATGAGTCCTGGGGCACTGATCTCCTGCCTGTCCCTCCCACTGCAGCTGGCCCCAGTGGAGTTTCCCACACAGTTCCTTAAAGGAGGCTGCATTTTGCTATGAGAGTGATGTTGATCCTGGTCTTGTATATTTTATGCTGTCATGGGGCGAGATGCAGGCACTTGGCACTGCCAGTAAAGAGCTGTGCCATTTTTGTCTCCAAATCTCACAGTGTAATTATTAATGATGTGAGTAAAACCACCCTAGCTGCTGTTGGGGGACCTGACACACTCTGGCTCTTTAACATGACATCTCCACACGGGCAGCCTTTTGCTCCGTCTGGTTGAGCGGTGGGCACCGCGCCTCCCACAGCCGGCGGTAAACCCTGCCCGGCCACCCCTGGGCTGAGGCATGCCCTGTGCTCCCTGCCCCCTGAAAGAACTTAATCACAGTAAGGGGCTGGGGTCTGCTGGGCTGCCCGTGGTGGGGGGCTGGTGGACAGATGGCACAGTTCTGGGGGCTGTGGGGCTCCTCTTTGCACAGTGGGTCAGAAGATCTGGTGCCAGTGTTAGTGGCTGCTGCTGCCTTCCCTTGCTCCGGTCACGGCAGATCAGTGGCAGCCTCTCTGGTGCCAGACCATGAGCATGCTCCTCTCTGCAATGACACTCGGGCTGTTGGCTGTCCCAACACGGTCTGGCATTAGGAGTGCCCGTGCTGACACGCTGGCAGGTTGTCTTCTCTTGGTGCCCAGCCGAGTATGTGATCCGTCAGCACCCTGGCACAGCTGCTCCTGCTGCTGCCTTCTTTGCTGCCTGCCGGCAGGCTCAGTCCGTGCCCCCAGCCCAGCAAAGTGGGTCAGACACTCGGCAGGACTCGCCTGGCCCCAGGCAGGGAATCTGCGGGTGAGGAGAGCGGCTGCTCTGCCGGGCCGTGCTCTGCCTCCCCGTGAAGCCCCACAGGCAATGGGAGGCTTCCCTGGGTGCTGTCGCATCCTCCCTCCTGCCCCGGGGTGCCACTCACTTGCCAGCCTCAAGAGACTTGGAAACCTGGCACCAGTGCCTGCGTAGCACCACACACACGAGATCCACCCGTGGGGAGCACAGCAAGTGGTGCTCTGGGAAGGCACAGCCAGCCTTTTTCTTCCCTTACACCCCAGCTCCAGCAGGTAAAGCTGGGTTTGAATGGCTTCAGCATCCACAGCTCTGCAGCACCCAGGGTGGGTGCCCCCTGGCTTCTCAAAGAAAACCTGAGTTTGTTGCAGCCCAGGGAAACAACAGTGTCAGAGCCAGGCTGCAGAGGCTCTCCTGACTCCTGAGCTGGGTTCCAAATGCAGCACAACGTCCTTTTACCGTGGTGCTTGGTGTGTAATCCGCTTTTACGAGTCTGCAGGAGCACAAATGGTCCCCTCGCTGAGCTTAACGTTTATAGCTTTAGCACTGATGAGCTGATTTCTTTTGAATCCAGCTTTGCTCTGAAGTACTGACTGTTTCCTTCAGCTTTGGCCAGCTCTGTGGGTTTCACTGAGGTCTTTGCAGCTGGAGAGCTCTGAGGGCTGTGAGTGTGCAGCCAGCTGTGGGAGGCTGTGGGGTAGTGGTGACTGCAGCAGTGCTGCTGTGCCTTGAGCTACATTTTACTGCAGTCTCTATCTAACAGCCGTAGCTTTGGAAATCTCAATGTAAATCTTGTTTTCAAAAGGATCCAAAGCTAAATCCCTTTTCTTTCTTACATTGAAACTGTCTTTACCAAACACTTGTTTGACACACCATGGGTAGGCTTGTATGGGCAGGTATCCCCCTCCCTGGTTTTTGGCTCAGGGTGCTCAAAGTTAGAAGAAATGCAATTGTTCATCTCTGCCAATATCACACAGATTGACCAGTCCAGGGTGGACTCACTGGGAAAGTCATCAACATCTGCTTGCAAGTGGTCAGGATGGGGAAAGTCAGCAGGGCAGCTTGGGTGGTTCTGGGCTGACTTGTGTCCCTCACCAGCAGCAGGACTTAGATTAGACATTAGGAAGAAACTCTTCACCACAAGGTTGGTGAGGCACAGGAACAGGTTGCCCAGAGGAGCTGTGGAGGCTCCAGCCCTGGAAATGTTCAAGACCAGGCTGGATGAGGCCTTGAGCAACCTGGTCTAGTGGAAGGTGTCCCTATCTGTGGGAGGGAGGTTGAAACTAGGTTGATCTTTGAGGTCCCTTCCAGCCCAAACCATTCTGTGATTCGCCATGGTGCCAAGTACTGGTCTGTGTTTCCCCAGCCACTGTGTGTCAGGGCAAGGACAAGGTGCTATGGATGCTGCTAGCAGCTTGAATTGCAAGTGCAGGCTGAGCCCTGCTCCTTTGGACATCTCACAGCAGAAGTGGTCTGGGGGGAGTCTAGCTGCTAAAACCCAAGAGCTGGCAAGGAAGGGGGAAGAGTTGGGAAGATGAAGTGGGCAAGCTTGTGCATTTCTCATGGGATGACAGAAAAAGGCCATTGCTGGTATTGAGCCTGCCAGGGTCCTTAGTTGTCTTGGATACTTTTCTCTCTCTTTTTTTTTTCCCCTCCTCAAAACATGGGGATATGCTTTTGCCCTGTGAAGAGGGGAAGAGATGGAAAGTTTGCCTTGGAAATATTTCTCAGAAATAACCACAAGTTCTGGATTAAATCTTCCAATCAATATATTCAGTCTGGCCGGCGTAATTGCCATGAAGAACTGGGGGCTGATCGGTTAACCCATGGCAGACTCGTACCCAGCTGAAGACGAGGCTTTCCACTTTCAGCCAACCCTGCCAGCAGTGGGATGTTGTCCCTGGCTTGGGCAGGTGCCAGGTGGGGGCAAGCACAACTGGGTTGGATCTGGCTGTGGTCCAGTGAGGATGAGTGCTAGGGAGGGCTGGATGAGGGCTCTTGTGGGCCCTATCCTGGGCACCTGATGGAAACAGGGAACTCTCCTGTGATGTTTCTCTTTCCTTTTAAGAGAAACAAACCTGATAAGCTGGAGATGAGCTGCAGAAGGTCAGGTTAACGAAGTGGGACTGTGCAGATAAGTGTTGGGAAGTTAAAATATGCAAAACTTCACCTCAGGTGCACAACTCTGACTCTGCCCCCTTGTGCATATGCATTAAAATACAGGCTCTGATGACATGGCAGAGGCTGAGCTGCTGTGTCCTCAGGCCCAGAGGTGGAGATCTGGTGGTACTGTGCTGGGATGCTGTGGGAGGGTGAAGGGGGATGGCCTTCCAAGCTGAAGGTTGCTGCCATGTGAGCCCTGCCCAGGCAGACATTTGCCTCCCTGTGCAGCCACATCTGCCCTTCCTTTTGTGTGGCCGTGGAGCAGATCCCACTCCTGGTTGATCATGGTGTTGGTACACGTCTGTGGGGTGCTGCTTGCATCCATCCCATACCAATAGCATTCACTTCTAAGATTCTATTGCTCCCCATTCTGACTTTTTTTTTTTTGGTGGTGTTGTAAACCTGGAGCAACTGGACTGAAGGTGGTGGGTACCCAGAGTGAGCTGGTGGGAGTGGACTGGAGCCCAGCTGAGTGCTCTGTGCCCACTCCAACACAGACCTTTGTGAAATGGGGAACTCCAGCCCAAGCCCACCTCCTTCGGAGGAGAAATGCAGGCTGGTGGCCTGACCTGAGCCAGGAGGCACAGAGGACTGTGCTGAGCTGGGCAGTGCTCCCATGGTGGGCAGGATCAGCCACCCAAGAAGTGCTGCTAGGATGAGGCAGTGTGTTCTCAGCTGGGCTTTCTTGGCCTCACAAAATGGGTTTAGAGGATCTTTAAAAGGTTTTTGCTGCTGTTGTTCAAAGTATCCCCCTGAAGAAAAATAGCACTTAAGAGGAGACACTCCTCAGGGTGCTGCACATTGCTGTGTGATGGTTCTTCTGCTTCTCCACTCCATCTGGGACCAGCAGGAGGGGGATGATGTAGTTGGTGTTTTAGGTTGTTCCTGATTGTTGTGGAACCAGATGTTGGTTAAAGTCAGTTGTTTGAGCTCCAACCAGAGAGGGAGGTGACTTGCCCCCTTCTGAGGACAGTTTTTGAATGTCTAACTGTTGTTAGGTGAGAGGAAACCCACCAGAAGTGAGCATCAGCTCTTAGCTGATAAGGACAAGAGCAGCTCTGGATGATGTCTGCAGGCTGCCAGCTTGCCCTGCGTCCAGCCAGAGATTTTGACACCAGTGCAGGACTGATGCTGATGTCTGGATAATGCAGCACAAGGTGGTGGCTGCCTGGATGTGGTGGCTGCTCCTGCTGAAGTGGCAATGTCTTAGCTCTGGAATTGCTGATGGAGATGGTTATTTAAAAAAGATGATAAAACATCTGTCTGGAAAAGGCTGTAAACTAACCATTTCCCCTTCCTCACACTGCATCGGTTTGAAACCTCTCTCAAGCTCTGTTTTTTCTCTGGGGGCTGTTTGCTGGCATACAGGTTGAACATCTCACCTTGACAGCCTCACAGCAAGGTGCTTGCATACCTTCAAAGGTTCAGGCCTGTGCACCTTGCCCAGTGCCTGGTGCTGAGCTTGAACTTCAGACTGGATGTGAGGAGGAAGTTCTTCACCGTGAGAGTGGTGAAGCCCTGGAATGGGTTGTCCAGGGAGGTGGTTGAGGCCCCGTCCCTGGAGGTGTTTAAAACCAGGCTGGATGAGGCTTTGGCCACACTGATCTAGCGTGAGGTGTCCCTGCCCATGGCAGGGGGGTTGGAACTAGATGATCCTTGTGGTCCCTTCCAACCCTGACTGATTCTATGATCTTCACTGAGGAACACCTGAGCTCCCTTGGAGCTTGGCTTTGGGTCAGGAGGAGGTCAGCTGGAATGTGCTTTGTCTTCCAAGGTGACCATGCAAACAAAGCACTCCTAGGAAAGAGTTAATATGGGTCTGTCTGCAGATGTCCTGATGGAGTGAAGGCAAGCAATGATATTTTATATCATTTTGATATCCGGTCTAAATTAGGCCTGAGGGAAAGACTGTGGCCTATTTAACCCAGCCTCTGTCAGTTATCATTATTTTCAACCAACTTTAGTAGTTTCAAGTATGAAATCTATATTGGAGAGCGGGGGGGAAGGAGGGGAGAAGAGGCTAGCAGGAGCTGGATTGGGCTACCTTAGGTTTTGTTTGAATAGTTTGAGCTGGCCTTTTAAGAGTGAGGTAAGAAACAAATGAGTGGGGACAGCATTGTGGGTGAAACTGCGGTCACCAACTGAGAGCTGGGTGGAGGGTGGCACAAGGAAGGGAGGAGGTTAGGGAGGTTTGGGTCTGGGAAGTGCTGGGTGGGTTGATTGGCAAGAAAAGGTAGAATTGGATTGAGACACTTGGTGACGTTGTACCCTTGAAAGGCATTCTGGACAGATGTGGCTGGCCATCCTGATGAGCAGGCTGTAGGGTGGCAAAGGCTGGGCCACAGAAGCATGTGGATGTTGATGGGTGCTTCTGCCACCACTGGAGGAGCCCAGGAAGAGAAGGAGCTGGTTTTACTGGTTGTGAGAAGGCTTGAGAGCTGCTTGTGGGATGCAGCTGTGGAAGAGGCAACTCTTATCTTAGTGGAAGTTTTCACAGAGATGGAGCTGTGCTTGTGCCAGCCCACCAGCTGGGGAGGGCCTCCACAGGGATGCTGGCACCCTGCAGATGTTCTGCTCCATCCACCCCTGCACAGACAGCAGTGGCTGGAGCAGAGCCCAGGGGAGGCACTGGTATGTGCTGGGGCCTGCCCTACCTGGCTGAGGAGGGAGGGGGAGAGCCTTGTTGCAGTTACCTGATGTTGGCCCTGGTGGTTACCAGAAGACAGAGGTGCTGCTGTGTGGCTGCTCGGGTGCTGAACAGTGCTCAGCTCAAAGGGGACTTGGCCCTACCTGGCACGGGTGCTGCTGCCTCCAGCCAGGCAGCCAAGCAATGCCTTTACCTGCTGTCATCTGAAACCAAGCAGAAACCCTCAGCTCCTGCTGACTGACTAATGCAATTGCCCTTTTATTTCCTGATACTTCCTTGAGAAGCAGAGGGACTCCCAAGCCAGCTCCACCGTAAATCCTTGCTCAGGCTGCAGGCGTCTTGCTCAGGTGCAGGAAATGGAAACTTTAGTGGCCAGGGAGAGCCTCCAGCCTCATCCTTCCCAGCAGCCTTCTCCTTGTGCTGTGCAGTAGACACTTGGATTTTTACACATGGGATGGACTGCCTGGGATTGATTGAAACAGAGACCAGAACTTCCCACCTGCTGCATGGCAGCACCTTGCAGTGCTCCTCCACGCAGCAGCTCAGAGTAGAAATTAGCACCATGGTCAACAATAACTCCTGCCTTTGTCGCCAGGATGGAATTTGTGGGTTGCATCAGACTGCTGCTTGCTCCTCCAGAAATTACTTTAAATTCTTTGGAGGTTAAAACCTTTTCTTTGTCCAACAAGAAGGAGCTCCCTGTTGCTGTCATTTGAGGTCAGATCAGCCCCTTCCCAGCACAAGGTGGAAGAGTTCTTTCTCTTGCTTCCTGGTGTTCAGCTGAGCTGGGCTGTGCCTCCAGGAGCCACTTGAAGGGTCAGTAGGGAGGCAGTGTGGTGGGGTGACCGGGGTGGGTTGGCTGCCCTGGCATGCCGTGGCTCCAGGGTTTCAAGGTGTGCCTGTCCTGTCCTTATGCAATCTGCTGGAGAGCTGTGTTGTGTAACGCTGTTGTGTAAGCAGGGCATGGGTGGCTGGCGGGGTTTCGGCACCACAGCCACGCTCCCTGTCCTGCTCCCTGCAGCCTGGAGGAGACTCATCCCGGGGGCTCCCAATCCGCCTTCCCGCAGCGTTGTACTGGTAGCTTCCAGAGACGTTCCTAGGGAGGGCTGTCTTTGGGCTGGGGATGGCTGGCACACCTGGCTGGCTCCTGCTCCCGTGTTTAGCAGCACCTTTTCCGGGGGGGGGACGGCAGATGCGGCAGGGGCCAGGTTTGTCTCTGCAAGGTGAGAAGCTGCCGATGTGTCTGGGTGCTAATGAGAGCGGCTCTGCAGGAGCCTCCTTGCTCAGGCAGCCCTGCTTTGCTCCCTGCCCTCCTGTCCTCCCGTTCCCGCTGACATCACCATGGGCACCATGCTACCTGTTACAGAGCTGTCTTGTGGAGGTCTTCCACAGCACCGGCACTTCAGAGGGGTGCTGGAAAGCGAGCTCTGAGGGGAAACGTATCCCCCCGCGCCTGCCATCGCGCAGCGGTGACAATGGCACGGTCTGGAGCACGGCGAGCAGGCTCTGAATGTCAGCACATTGTTCAGAGCGAGATGTCTGTCATGTTGCATTAGCTCAGGCCGACAGCCACCGGTGGGAAAATATTTCTGCGAGTTCCTCGAGTGCCCCCACCTCCTACAGGCAAGGACTTGTGCCTGCCGAGGCGGCAGCAGCAGCGCCGTACCCAGCCGGACTGGGGAAGCAGTGAGACCATCTGGTGCCTGCGTACGTGGAAAGCTGTGTCCAAAGAGCAAGCCTGCCTGTGCTGGGAGCCCAGGCTTGCAGGAAGGCTCTGGCTGCTCATAACACAAAGCTTGGTTTCTTGGTGGCCTCTGCTCGGGGGAGAGGAGATGGGGTTGGTGTGACTCGTTTGGTGGAATGCGCTGCGCCCAGACTGAACGCAGCAGCTGGCAGTGCTGGGAGCTGAGGAAGCCCCTCTTGTTCCTGCCCACAAGCTACAGAGAGCAGAAGCTGGAAGTGTGCTGGGTGGTTTCTGAACATTTAGGGCAGGACAGAGTGGTTCTCACTTGTCAGTGCGGGCAGCCCCCCCAGCACTGCACGATATGGGGATGGATCTGGGGGAAAGATGAGACGTGGTGGGAGAAGTTCTTTGGCAATGGTTTTGTGGTCCTTCTCTAGGGTGTGGAACTCCAGTCCTTGTGGCCTCATCTACAGAAGCAGCTCTTGGTGTGATGAAGTCACTTGGTAACAACCCCTCATTCTGAGTAAGGTGAGTGAGCGCCAGGCTTGCTGAGGAGCTGGCAGAGCTGTGGCATGTGCAGTGAAACATCCCAGGGCTGGTTAGTGCTCTTCATAGCTGGTGCTGGAGGACCTGACTCAGAAGTGCCACTGGTAGAAGCCAGGAGTGGCAGGGGTAGGTAGCAGCGAGCATGAGGGTTGGTACTGGTCCTTGACGCTCATGCATGCCCCTGGCAGCTCCCTCAGTGCCTTTTGAAGGCAGAGCTGGCCCCTGTGCCGAGCCTGCCCCCAGCCTTGCCTTCCCTCCCCGCGGGGCCGGGGAGCTGTTGTCTCTGAGTGCTGCCTGCTCTCATTATTCTGTGGCTCCAGCATCAGCTTCTCGGAGCCTCTCTCTGTGTATTTCCTCCCCGTGTCAGGAGGTGAGGAGGTCAAACGCTAATGCAGTGCTGCTTGCCTTCCGTAGAACGCACCTAGCAGATGAGGAGTGTCAACACCCATTTGTTTTCCAAGTGTTCCTGCAGGATTATTTTCTTGTTAAAAGTGACAAGGAGGTGCAGAACTGTCGGCCTTTAGCCAGAGATGTCATCTCGTCTTTGCGTAGGTGAACGGGCACGAGATGACAGAGCACTTTTTTTTGTGGGAAGGATGAAAAGCTGATCCCAATTTAATAATTTCCTTAAAAAAACAAAAGGAGCCCAAGTTCCTTATCATTTTCTGCTCCTCAGTAATGAGAGCTAGAGCAAGGAAGAGCCTGGCAGGCCCCACTTAGTGCAGGGTTGTTTCCTTAATTTGTCTATTTTTTTTGCAGAGCC
Source organism: Dryobates pubescens (assembly GCF_014839835.1). Classification (NCBI taxonomy): domain Eukaryota; kingdom Metazoa; phylum Chordata; class Aves; order Piciformes; family Picidae; genus Dryobates; species Dryobates pubescens. Next base: position 4,528,637 of record NC_071636.1, read on the forward strand.
ATGCTTGCTGCTGAGTGGATGGATCCAGTGTGGCTGTTTGGCTGCTCCTCTGTGGCCTTCCTGAGTTCTGCTGCATCTTTTGACAGCAACATCTGGTGATGTTTCAGTGAAGGTAGGCTGCTCCTCCCGTACCTGGCAGCGTGAACCACATGGGGAAACTCTTCCAGGGTTCGGTTGTGCTCTCAGGACTTTGCTCAGGAAGGTGCCCTGTGCCCAGGAGCATGGAGCAGCTGCAGTGCTGTCGTGCTGCCTCCATAAAGGTGCTGGCCTTTGCTCCTGTCACAAGTCCTGTCAGCTGCTCAGCCCAGCATGTGGCTTTCTGCGAGTCTGAGCTGTGGCCCCTGGTCTGCACTGAGGCTGAAAAGGGTAAGGATGTCCTGCTTCTTGCACACCCTGGCCATCAGCCACCCTTTGGCCTGCTGTGCAGGATCTGGCACTGGAGAGATGAAATGCTCCAGCCTCAGAGCTGCTGCTTTCTGGCAGCTGAGGAGACTAATAAATAACTGGCTGTGGTGAGGCTTTTCCAGCAGCTTCAGGCACAGCTGCTCCTGCTCTTCCATGGTGAGAGCACCTGAGCTAGGAGATCTCTGGGGAGAAGTGAGGAGGTTTCTGCAGCTGTTTGGGCAGGAGATTTGGTGTGGCTTTTGGTGGAGTTTTCTGACTGCATGGTCCACAGGGCATGGTCACCCTGGCTGTGCCAGCCATGGCTTTGCCTTCAAAGCTTCCCTTTGCCCCATCCTGTTTCATGGGGTTTTCTGTAATTGTCAGTGTGGAGATTCAAGCTGGATACCAAAGGTGCTGAGAGTGGAGCTGTGCCATTGGCATCCAGGTGAGCTGTGAACTCGGCTCATGTCACCAAAAATAGTGTTTTCAATAAATTCTCTTTTCAGGTGGTCTGGCAGGTCAGTTTTGCCTCAGTTTGTCATGGTAAGAAAAAGGAACAGTTTTAGGAAGACTTTTACAGAGGTACCTCGGAACACAGGCCGTGTGTTTTCCCTCAAAGCAGCACCAGGCACTAACGACCACGTCTTGTTTATTTAGTAGGACGATGAAAATAACCTCACATGGCAGAGTGAATGCTCCTGCTCCAGCAGCACTGTGCAGATTCCAGAGCACCAGGACAAGAGGTGCTTAGTGAAAACTGTCTCTTTTCTCATTTCTCTTTCCTCCTCAGGACTCAGGCTCTGCAGAGCCACAGCAGAGATGGCGCTGACGCGAGCGGAGCGGCTCCTCAAAGCCCAACTGCTTTGTGCTTTTGTGCTGACTTTGAAAGCAGTGACCTGTTGGACTGAAGCTTCCTTGCTTTTCCTCAGCTCTTGTGTGATGTGTGTGCAGACAGGTTGTTAAAATGGGGGTTTTTGTTTGTTTTTCCCTCCCCCCCATCAGTTGTTAATACCTCAGCCTGAGGGTGGTGTGGTCTGAGGACAGGCTTGCTGAAGCGTTTTAGCAGCGCGCCTGTTTGTCCAAGCTGGTAACAAACAATTTCCTTACATGTAGAAGAGGGAGCAAAGGTAGCTGCTGGAAGAGAGCCAGTTTGAAGCGAAAGTGGAATGCTTCTCCTGAAGCCTTCTACTTAAAAATGTGCTCATAACCCAACAATTTAGCTTTTCATAGAAAAAGCAACGCTGGAAAAACAAGCAAACTGGAGACAACGTATGAAGTGATCCCTGCGGGGAGATGTCAGACAGCGAGAGCAGACAGAGCAGTGTGAAAGGGGGTGAGCAGTGTATTCTTTTGTCATCTCTCCAAGCCCAGAAATTCAGCAACTTTGGAGAAAGCTGGGGTTAGAGGAGTAATAAAAAGGCAACTGACTCACATGGAAACAACATCAGTGGAACAAATCCATGCACAAACAAAGCGGGTGAGGCTCGGGCTGCTGCGAGAGGGACTCTTTGGTGGGGTAGCTCTGTGTGCTTACCTCTGTGGTGGTGGGAATGTGTGTTTTAAAGCACCTGAGATGAGTCTAGCCTTGTCCAGAAGTAAATTGATAGAAATAAATAATGTATTATGCACCTTCCTGTGAGTTCTGGCTTCTCTACCAGTGATATCATACCTGGCTTTTAACAGCTGCTCAGTCTTGGGGCAAAGGTTTACCAAAAAACCAAACAAAAAAATCCAAATAATTCCTTTTTTTGGGGGAAAAAAAAAAAAAAAGATTCCTAAAAGCCCCAAAGTGACCTTTTATTGGAGGCAAGGGAGCAGGCTTGCTGATGGCTTTTTCAGATAGGAAGAGTCAGGGCAGAGCAGCCCCAAGCTGGCCAGCACCCGGTGCGGGAGCTCTGTGCAGTGCACACTTGGCCCCATTGTCTCTGGGCTTGTATGGACTAGTCAGGGGGAAATGAGGAATTTCCTCTTTGCAGCTTGCTTCCATTAGAGTGCTGGGGTCAGATCCTGCCCAGCCTTACCCCACGGTAAAGCCCCTGAAACACCAGGGGGTTCGTGAGGCTTACACCGGTGTGAGCAGAATCAGACTCTGTGCCAGGTGTCTGGGAGGCTCTGACCTTCTGGGTCTTCTGGGGCATCATAAGTTAAACATGTTCTGATTAGCCTGCACTGTAAATCCAGCATTTTAATTCCTTCCATATGTAAGATCCAGTCTAATAAGCCAAAGTTTAAGACCATGCAATCTATTTGGAATAACCATATGGATTAGGAGTCAGACTGTGCTTTTCTGCTCCTTGTATTTACACTAATGTGGAGACATTTGCTAATGCGCATGGAGCTCAGGCTGCTCTCCCTGCTTCAAAATATGGCACCAAATGGCTTGCATTAAAATATTTGAAAAGCAGTAAAACTGTGAAAGTTTCTCTCTCGTGCACAGACAGACACATCTGTGAAATCAAATGTCTCCAGGCAGCACCCTTCCTGTCCCTCCCCATAGGCTCACCAGCAGGGCTGAAGACCCCGTGAGGGTGCTGGCCCAGCGCGAGCCCCCACCAGCTCACCACAGATCTCCACACCAACTGGGCCAGCGTTAGTGTGACCACTTGAGACACCCCAGGCACAAAGGGAGAGCAGCCTTTGGGGGTGAAGAGGCCTCCCTGAGCTTGGGGTGAGCAGCACTGGGGAGGTGCTGGGGCAAGGAGCAGGGTCCTCCATCCTCATCTCGCAGCCTTTGGCCTTCTGCGTGGGCTTGCTGACCAGACATGGCCAGAAGCAGCAAGTACTTCCCCCCTCCTCGTGGTGTTCATGTGGGATGTGTTTTTGGCTGTTCCCAGGGTACCAAGTGCATCTGGGTCAGGATTATAAAGAGGTCGGCTCGTCATGGGAGCGGGAGTCTGCCCGGGTCTGTGTGGAGCTGGAAGCATTTCCGAGTGGGAGCTGTGTGCTGCCATCCGTCATGCGCTCGGACGGAGCAGAGGGAGTCAGCCCGAGACAGGGCAGCTCCTTCCTCCCTGTCTCCAGCATTAATCTAAGTGCCAAAACGCAGACGTGTGGAATGCGCTGGAGCTGCCGAGACCACCAGCCCCCAGTTCCAGATGGCACAGGAGTGTCCCCAGGTAGCACCAGGGGCCGCCCAGCCTGGGTCATAGCTCACGGTGAGTGCCGCTGGCTCGGCTGTGCCTTCACACGGTGCCAGCCCATGGTGAGGAGCTGCTGGGCTGGGCTGTTGGAGGTGAGGAGAGAGTGGGGACCCTCCTATGGCTGGGCTGGAGATGGGTTATTGAGAGGAGAGGCTCATGTTGCACTCAATTTTTGCTGAGTTTATCTTGGTTTTTATCAGATTACACGCGGGATAACTCATCAATATTGTGATCCTGCTGACATGGAAGTGAGCTGCTGCATAATTCATGGCTGCTGCAGGGCCCCAGCAATGGGAGGCAGATATTTAATTGGACACCTCACCTTGTCACTCCTCTGGAGCAGCCCTGGGGCTGCACCCGCAGAGGTGGATGCTGTGGTGGCCCTGCCTGCTGCAGCCTCTGGCTGTGTTGCAGGAGCTGTGCTGTCCCTGATGTCCCAGCTTGGGCACAGAAGCACTGTGTGGTGGTTTCGTGTTGCAGTACTTCCTGGGATGTCCAGCAGCGTAGCCCTCAGGGTAGCACAGTCCATGGAATCACACAACCCATTGTGGAGCAGTTCCAATTGGGCTGTCCTCAAAGGACTCCCAGGTTCAGCTCTTGAAGTGACCTTGTAGGGGCCTGTTGCAGCTTAGCTCTGTGCCCTGGTGCCTTCCCTGTGAGTTGCACCAGGAGCTCAGGCCAGTGGTTAGATGACACCGTGACAGGCAGAAATGCAAAGAGAACTTGGCAATGCCTGGTAAATTTTGAACACCATGTTGAGTATTCCCTGTGCTGAGCAGCTCGATAAACCAGCTCTACAAAGTTCAGAGCTGAGCTGGGTACCAGAGCTTCAAATCCTGTGCATCCCATCAGGGCACAGACAACTGCTTGCAGTGCTTCCTCAGGCAGTGTTTCTGGTGATGGAGGTAAGGGAAAGTTAAGGCTTGGTTCCTCTTCAGTGCCAATTGTCATCTGCTCTCAGGAGGCAGCATCACAGCCCACCTGAGGAATGCTGCTACAGGGAGCTGGCTGCTGGGTTGGCTTACAGAGCAAGCTTCCTGCTTATGGGTCTGTCAGTCCATCTGCTGGTTCTGTCTGTCCTCATGGTGTCCATTGTTGCCAACAGTATTGCCAAGAGTGTGATTGGGAAAGCTGAGGTTTGCTTCCACAGACCCTGAGATAGTCCAGTGGATGGAGATTGTGCTGCTGGTGAGAGAGGAACAGGTGTTGCCTGTGTGGCTGATGTGGCAGCTGTTCTGACCTATGGAGGCAAAGACCCTCAAAGCAAGGCAGTACCTTGAGAGTGGTGACACATACAGTGCATGCCATATGTCTGTGTCAGTGGTGGCATCTCAAAGGGCTCTGTTTCCAGGTGTGGATGAGATGGCAGGAGGCTGAGCACCATGGGAGGGATTTAGCTGTGTGAATGCTCAGCTGCAGGTATGAACATGCCTGTCTAAGCCAGCCCACATCCATGGGAAGTGAACCTTCATGAACACTTGGAGCCAATGAGTGCTGTGGCTCTGTCATGCTGCCCACTGAGCTCAGGGTCAGAGCTGGGCCCTTGGTCGTGGGGAGGGGAAGATGTCCCAGCAGAGACGAGGGGTCCTCCCTCCTGGGTGCCCTTGGGAGAACACTTCACACCATGTCAGCTGTCGCATTTAACTCTGAGAATCCACCTGATCCATAAAAACATTCAGTCCTTTGGGAGTCTTCTCAAGCTGAGTTCTCAACACCTTCCTGCAGCAGTGAAGGCCAAGAGCTGAATTGTGTACTTCTGGAGAAGACTCCTTAACAGTCTTGAATTTCTTACTCTGGTCTCACTCATCTGCATCTTGAGCCCCAGGAGAGAGGAATTATCACCCTAGCCCTCCCCTCTCTAGGCCACCTCAGGTTTACATGGTCATTGTCATACCCCTGCTCACCATCTGCTTCCCCTAGCAAACAACATCCAGAGTGGTGAGGACACCCCCTCCTCAGCACTGGTCTTTGTCTGGCCATGCCCATGGCAGCCTGTGAGCCTCTCTTCCTCTCTCAGGCAGCTTGAAAATGCATCTGGGATAGTGAGAGGCTTTTTCCATTTTTTTTTTGTGGTGCTTCCCTCCATTAATTTTCTGGCTGTAGTACATTACTCATGGATAATTAAGAGTGAGCTATTAATACAACATTTAATATTCAAGTGCAGTGAAGAGGAGAGAACAATAAGTCAAGGAATCATATACTACAAGACATTTTGGTTTAGAGATGGATTTTTTTTCCCCCTTTTCCCTTCCTGCTGGCTTTGGCTACCAGAGCATAGTGCTGCTTCCATTGGAGTATGGTCCTGAGAACTTCATTTATTGATAGAATACAAATAGGACATTAAATCATGGGAAGTGGATTTGAATTGCCGGCCATAGATACAATTACGAACTGGATTGGCTACTTCTATCTGGTGTATCTTAAGTTAGGAGAATGATGTTAGAGACTGCTAAAGGGAGCTTAGAGTGTCTTAAAATTAATGAGATTGAAGTATGTCTAGGAAAAAAAGAAACAGAAAAAGAAAGTCAGGCTCAAATGCAGAGCTAGGGATGGAAAAAACTCCAGTGGAGGGGTTGTGTTTTGCCCTGATGGAGCAATGTGGGTGGGTGGGCTGTGTACCAGCAGCAGCCACATATGGCTCAGTCTTGGGTGCTCCTCCTCACCCCACACATGGGGGTAAATCTGTGTCAGAAAGCAGAGGGAAGCTTCCACCCCAGCCTGGCTGGCAGAGGTGGCCATGGTACAGTCCAGCGCTGCCTCTTCCAGCCTTCTCAGTGCCTGCTGGCTGCTCTGGGTGACTGAGCCATGTGGCTGCAGAGCACCCTGGTATGGCTGGTGGTGGGTCCCTGGGGAGCATTGTTCTACTGGAGGGTCCCTGGGGAGCACTGTCCTGCTGCAGGGTCATTCTTCTGTCCCTCCAAAGGCTGGAGATCTGTGTCCTGTAACTGCAGCGCAGTGATTCCTGGGGTGGGTTCTCAGGTGACTGTTTCTTTGTGGGGATGCACTGAGGCATTTCAAACCAGCCACAGACAGTGGAGACAGTGATTTCTCTATGTGCTGCAGGTCTGCCTGTGCTTTGGAGACAGGGAGGGAGGTTTGGGTCCATGGTTGTGTGCATCTGAACCATGCATTGGATGGTGGCATTGGCAGCACGTGCCTGGGCAGAGGTCACCACTCCCAGGGCTGGGGACTCACCTGAGCTTCTGGCTGGAACCAGAGCAGGAGAGGTGGACAGAGATGCCCTGCCCTGCAGCAGTGTGGGGAGGTGGGATCCACAGCACCATGCTCCTGGCTGGGGTGGCCTTGGTGAGGCAATGGGAGCACCCAGCCCACGGTGGAGGCAACTCCACCAGCCGAGCTGGGAGCTCTCGAGAGACAGCACGTAAAGATGTCACGAGTCAAGCACATGTAAAGGTTGCCATTTACAAGCAAGTAATTGCAGGAGTTCCCACCCAGCTGTCTCCCAGACAGCGCAGAGATTGTTATTTATATCCCACCGCTCGCTCGTGCGCTGCTCACCCCGGCCCTCCCTGAGCAGGGACCCTGCTGCCAGCAGCGAACACCTTGTCATGGTACCAGCCTGGCTGTGCCAGGGAGCTGCCACCTTCCCTGGGGAGCAGGCTCTGCTCCTGGGGGAGCAGGAATCATTGATGATGACTCTGCCAAGACACTGCCTGAATCTGCAGACGCCCCTGTGCTGGGGCTCGCTCCACCCGAGCACACAGCCCTGTGCACACCGCACACAGACTTGTGCATTATTTTGTTTGATGAGCTGGGTAATTGGTTGTTTGCAGATGGGAAAGGGTAAGTGTGCTGCTGACCTCCCCTCACATGGGTTGTTTGTGGTTCATAAGGATCCTGCTAACTCCCCCCACTCCTTTCAGGGGTGCTCTCTGCTGCAGGCAGCCCCTGTGCTCTCTGAACACCAGGTATAAAGTCCCTTATCTCTGCAGAGAGAGAAGAGGCCCAACTGATCCCAACCATTCTGAAATGGGGAATGTAATTAAACATAGGCACTGTATTGATTCCCAATTAAGCAGCAGCAAAACAGATTATTTACCAGTATAATGGAAATGTTGTCAGTGTTGACAGTATTTAGGCACAAAGCTTGGAGTCCATTGTGTGCACATTTGTAAGTGTCATAGAAACAGCTGCATTTGTCAGTGAGGAACCTTCAGTGGAGCTGCCTGTTGTCAAGTCATTTGCATCTTTGCACATCAGAGACCCCTCAGCAACGAGGAGATGGCCACTTCTACTGGTGACACTCAGTTCAGCAGCTGTGGCTGAGCAGGGCTCTGGCCATGCCCCATCCAAGGGCACAATGGAGCTCCAGAGGTGAGCCCAGGATCCTCAAAGATGCTTTTTGTACTGTCTCAGCATTTGGAACAATTGAAGCAAACTGGACTCGAGTGGGCCCCAGTACAGACCCTGTGCCCACACACATGGCCTGGGCTCTGGCAGTGCTTGGCTGGACTGCAGCCCTTTGCCCATTGCTGGACTGCAGCTCATTGCCCATTGCTGGCTTGGTGCCTCTTGGCCTTCCCTGTCCTGCCTGGGCACCGTCGTGGCTGCTGTGAGAGCCACTGGTGTGATGTTCCCCCCTCTGACCCACCACTGGGGTCTGTGTTGCTCTCATCCTTTTGGTGGCTATGCTGAGGTGGTCCACAGCCAGCTGTTTCCAGATGCAGGACCAGAGCACCTCTCCATGGCACTGTGTCTGCTGAGCTATGGGTGAAGCCTGCCAGGTGACTCTTCTGCTGGGGATCAGAGTGCCTGTTACTGTTTACCCTCCTGCTTTGGGATCACCTGAGGGAAATGCAGAAGAGATTTTGGACTGACTTCATCACGAAGCAGAGGGTGCTGGTGTGGAGGAATAGCTGTGCCACGGCAGGGCTGCGGGGAGGTGGATGAGTTGTGTGGTCTGGAGCAGCCAGCACTGGTCTGGAGGCACGGGTGGAGGCGTTTGATCTGACCCTAGGCACAAGAGCCAAGCTGTCCATGCTGGGGACTCCAACCCAGTTCAGTGAAACCAAGTGGGGGTTTGTTTGCCAGGACCTTTGGTGCATGGGCAGGAGCTGCTCTGGGGCCTGGTGCTGGGAGGAGTGGTGGCTCCTGGCTGCCCGGCAGAGCAGCTGTAGTTAACAGCGATGCTGTTTGTGTCCTGTGGTGAATAAAATTAAACAACTCTTTATTTCTGAATGACAGCCCAGGGACTGCACTTCTGCTCCGGCTCGGTGTGAAGTGGCTTCATCCCAGTGCAGGTCCTCTGGGGCCTGAAGCCCTCGATTCATTAGTTGTCAGGCTTGTAGGTGGATTCTGCATTAGACCTTTAATTTAGTGTATTGCCATGGGCTACTGACCACATGACACTGCTCAAGTGTGAGCAAATCTAACGAGGATCCGGGGCTGCTCTTTAATTTGGTGAGAATAACAGAGTGAGCAGGGGCCCAGAGAATGTTAATCATGAAGGAAAACTGGCTGAAACCAGGTCAGCCGGTGGTGGTTGTCGGTGCAATGCGATGGAGGCGGGGGGCAGAGGGGGAGCTGGGAGCCTCAGCCCCCCCATGGCACCGGTGATCCTGCTCTGCATCCGGAGGCAGCATGGCCCCAGCCGGCTGCAGCGTGCCAGCACCATCCTGCCTGCTGCCCTCTCCTCTCCCTCCAGCTGGACTCTGTGGCCCCAGAACTGCTGTGGGGGCCAGGTCCTAGGGAGGGCTGTGCTCAGGTCCCCAGGCCTGGCTGTCCTCTCAGTCAGTGCTTGTGAGAAGGTGAGACTGACACTCCTTAGCTATAGAAGACACAGAAGTGCCAGGTGCCCAGTGTCCTTGTGGGATGGTGGCAAAAGCCAGTCCCAGCAGCCACCCATCTGTGTGAAGTCCCTCAGCACAAAGCCCCAGTGCCACTCACTCCCCATTCTGAGCATCCCCTCGATCAGATTTGTTTTGTACAACAAGCAACTCCATGCTGCTCTCCTGCTGCCTGCTCTGGGATGGGGCTGGCTCCCCTCAGCAGCACCATGCAGATTTATTGCCTTACTTTGGAGCTGTGCCTCAGCTTGGCTGGCTTCTTTAAATCTTCTTTGTTTTTTGGGAGGGGTGGGCTTGGGGAGAGGGGGCACAGAAAGCCTCTGTGGTAATTCCTGTTGACTGCAGTGACCAGTGAGGCAGAACTGATCAAGTGCAGGCTTCCCTGCTGCTGAACTCTGCCAACAAAGTGCTTACATCTGCTTTTACACTAATGGGAACTTTATGGACTGGTGTGTGTCCCCCCAGGAGCAAATTCCTACAAGGTCAGAATCCAGAACGCTGCCACTTGACACCGACCGTGAAGCCCTGAGCCAGCCGGAGGAGGCCAGGTTGCACTGAGGACCTTCTGGGGCAGGAGATCTAACACTGTCGCCTGCAACTGATAGCCTGGAGGCCTCCCAGCCACCGCTGCCACCCGGGCCCCACTGCTCAGCTGCACAGACCCCTCTGTCCCTAGGGCATGCTGACAGGGGGCACAGAGCCGGGGCAGCTGTGCCCAGTGAGGCACTGAGCTGTGCTGCATTTTGGGGGACTCCAGACCAGGTCCACCGTTAGCATGGCCTCATGAGTGCCGGGTCAATGATGTTGCCACTGTGTACAGAAGCTGAAATTGAGATTTGGAGCCACAAGCATGGGCAGTAGAGCTGCTGTGTGGTGGCTGAGCAGAGCTGGCCAGGGCAGGGTATGGCACAGCCAAGCTGGGGTCACAGCTGGGCTTGCCAGCTCTGTCCGCTGCTGGGGCAGGGTCTTGCTCTGTGCTGTGTGCATATATCCTGTCCCTGGGGAGAGCTCTCTGGAGCAGCCTCACCTGTGCTGCTCGTTCGTGGCGGGGGGGGGGGGGGGCCTCTGCTTCAGGAGAAGCTGCTTGATGTGGAGCTGTGCAGGTGTGCCTGGCACCTTGGGGTGCACAAGGGTTTGCCCCGACTGCAGTGGCTGATAGGTGGCACAGGGGAGCAGCAGCAGCTATGGAAGGCTGGTAGAGAGGCATTGGCAGCCCTGGCTTTTGGAGGTGTGGGTGGTGATGTCCTGGAGAGGCCGAACGGGCAGTGCCAGCCGGGCTCCCATCTCCTCCCCGCTGCGGTCTGCAGCGGCCGCTGCCTCTGAGCAGGCTGAAGGCGATTTCCGAGCAGGCAGCAGTGAATGAATTCTGTTTTTCTCAAGCATTTAGTGTTGCTTTCAGTTTGCTTTGATGATGTCTTCTCACAACCAGTGTAAACAGACTGCGCAACGGGGAGCACTCACATGTGTACAAGAAGCTGCACATGAAAGACGGAGGCATCTTGAAAGCCATAATAACGCTGAGTGCCAGTTAGAGGATTTGTCACTAAGAGCACTTTACAGATAGAAAGAACTTATTAACTAGTGTGACTAACAGCTTGCAAGGTTTAATTGATGTGTGTTTGTTGTCCTTTTATATCTCTCCCCCTCGTCTTCCTCTTGGCACCGATTCCAGCAGTTGCTGGTGCAGGAGCAGCAGCCTCTGAGCTGCCTGAATGGGTACCTGGAATTAAAGCCAGACCGAGCCCTGCCTTGAGTGCCCCCATCCCAGGCTGTAGTGGGCACAGCAGCGGCCCCAGGGGACGAGGTCCCCCCACTGAGGATCTGGGGCTGGGCTTATTTTTCCTTGTTCTGGGTTCTGTTATTCCTCCCTAAGTGATGCTGAGTTTTTGAAGATAAAGCTTTTCAATGCATGAGCAGTATGGATAATTAATGCTTCTGCCAGCCAGACTCCTCACTGCAAGATTGATTGACTATTAAGGTCATAACGCAGAAGCCACCCACACGAAACAAACAGGCTAATGTTAGACTTCAGGTTAAGCCGAGAGTTGGTCAGCTGTCCACGGTCACAGTGGGGGCTTCCAGTCATCTGTCAACAAGTGATTGATTGATGTGGACACCTTCCAATCTTATTCTGATGATTCTCAGCAGCTTGCCTGGTGGCCATTTTTCAGGAGTTGGCAGCGCTCAGACCTCCAAGACTCGATGCGAAGGCTGCATGGGGCTTAACCCTTTCCTTTGATCCAAAACCTCTTTGTTATGGACAACAGCAGTGACACAGGAGGGGAGGCTTGTGTTTGTGAACAGGGAACACAGTGGGAAGCTCCCAGAGATCACACAGGAGCCATGCTCTGGTTTCACGTGCTCCTAACTGACTTTGCCTGAGTGAAGCTGTGAGGATCTGCAGCGAGTCCATCTGGAGCAGAGCAGACGCAGCTTTGTCACCCAGCTTCTTCATCGTGCTGCCTTTGGTGGGCATGCTTCAGATTAACCATGCATGCCAAGGCAAACTCTAGTAACTTAGGTTTGGTATTTGGAGGGAAAACAATAAGGACAGAGAGGCATTTGTCCTTGTGTGAGTGACTGTGAGTGAGGGCTGTTCTGGTTTGGAGGTTAGCTCCCGGTACAGCACTTGGAGCTCACTAGAAATCTGCTGCCTGGATGTTCTCTCTGTGTGCACATGAAAGATGACTTAAACATCTCTGTAGTATTTTGTGTGCTCACATGTGTGCCAGTGGGAAAGTGAAATGATGATGCTGTGAGATATCCAGTGTGTGTTTATGGTATGGAAATGTGTTCTAGGGCTCTTCTGGGGGCAGGCAGGTGCTGCAGCTTTCCATCTCCTCCATTTCTCAGCTGTTTAAGTCTAACTGTTTGCAGGGCCCTGTTTCCTGGCTTGTTTACCTCCCCTGCAATTCCCATCCATGCTTTTAGCATTCAGAACACACCCTAAAAAGCCGTGGGGAAACGTCAAGGGCCCTTTCTCCTCCAAGAGTTGGATCTTTATATAACTCAAGTGCATCATTGCATTTTTATGACACAGTCCAAGAGCTGCAGCACAGCAGAGCTGGCAAGAGCTGTGGGGCATGAAGTTGTGACAGGAGAGCTGTGATGAGCTGCTCTGGGTGCTGGTGTCTTGGTGTGCATGCCATGGGGTCCCAGCACAGCTGGCAGGCCCTTCATGGGCCCCATTAAAGAGCAATGGGCTGCAATTTTGATGTTTCCCCCTGATCCAGGATCCAGTAATGTCAGCCTCTCTCCTGACTGAGCAGGCTCTGGGGCTGCTGGGAGCTGGGGTGTCCATAACTATGGCTGCATCTTGCTAGTCTGATCTGCTCTCCATTCCTTGCAGGTTGTGATTTGCCCCAGAGCCACGTGGGCATCTGCTTGAACAGTGCTCCCCATGCAAGCCTTGTTGCCAGCTGCATCCTGGACTCCAAGGACTATCTCCCACTACGTGGCTGGGCAGCTTCCCGCTCGGAGCTGCTGCACCAGGCAGGCTCCCTGGCAGTGACACTGATCTGCATTTAGGTAAAGATTGTGCCCAGTGACAGGAAGAGCTGGTAGGCTCCTAGCAGGAGATGGGACAGGTGTGGGTTTCAGCCATCTTTTGTCCATAGATAGGTACACCATGGTTATGCTGGTGCAGAGAGCAAGATGGGTGCATGCTGGTATGGGGAACCTGGTTCCACTTTGGAAAGGCCAACTCCATTGCACGAGTGCCATTAGTCAGCTGCTGTCACAGAGACTGCTGGGGTGAGGGTGTGAAGTGTAGGTCTATGAGATGGGTACTTGGCTGGGCAAGGTCTAGTGTGTAGGTGCTGCAAATCCATCTCTCTGCAGCTGAGAGGCCAGGCACAGGCTTCTCTTCTGCCCTGCCCTAACCCCTGTGCCAGAGAGCAGGGCTGTGCTGGGGAGGGAGCGGGGTGACCTGTCCTTGTGTAAGCTGAAACAGGGGACTGAAATGCCACATGCCCTCCACAGAGTTTTTCCAGGGCACGGCAGAGCCATGTGCAGGGCTTCAGCCCAGGGGTTGCTGGTCTGAGTGCATGAAAGAGCAGGAATTTGTCTCCAGGGGCTTTCACACCAGCACCATGCTGCTCACATACCCCACGCTCAGACTTGTGTGTTTAGTTCCTGCTTGGCTGAACAGAGGGACCTTGTATACCAGAGTAAGGCCTCAGAGTAAGAAAATGAGTCCACAAAGAGCAAGTTGGTTAGTTTTGTCCATGAGGTGGTATTGTGAATTACTCATCTTCCCTCGGGAGTCCTCCTGTCCTGTGCCTTGCCCAAGGGGCACCACCACTTGATGCTGCATGAAGCCTCATACATTTATGTTTACAGCTCTATCACTATTGGTCTTAACATCTGTGGGGTGCAGAGTGCTCTGGGATTGGCATGAAGTGTGTGGGAGCAGCAGAAGCTGATGAATCAGTTCCCAGGAGACTGTAGAGTTGCTCTTTTAGCTTTGGTTGAGCAGAAGGTGACTTGTTTGGACACAGTCATGCCAGAGAGCAGTGGTGAAACTGGGAGAACCCAGGTTAAGTCCTCTGGATGTTGAGCATTGGCCAAGGAGGGATGCTGCTGAGTGTTGCTCTGCTGACTGCAGGTGATGAAGAGTTGAAAGGCATCAGTGTTTCTTGCTGACAGCTGCAGCTCAACAGGGTGGAGGAACTTCCCTGGAGCAGCCCCAGAGCAGTGCTGGTGGTGCTAGCCCTGGGAGGTGTGGTGCAAACCTTCCCTGTGCTCTGGGAAGGGTGGGCCCAGGGTATCTCCTGCAATTCATTTCATAGAAGAGAAGGAAAATGTGAGTTATTTGTCCCTGTCTGGTCTCTAATGTGCCACTGAGGTAATCAAAATGGTTTTGCGTACTGGGGAGTCCCTCTGGTAGGGATGCACTCAAAACTGAGCCTCAGGGCTTCCCATTAGCTTACAGAAATCTAACAAAAGGTTTAACCACGGTGGGAAATAAAGTGGTCACCTGGTGTGACTGTGACTGTGCTGGCTTCCTTCCTGCCAGAGCTGTCCTGTTGTCACTCCTTGAGCCATTCTTTGGCCTGATGTCTCCTGTGTGTTAGCCATCTTGCCTGGGCCACCCAGGATGATTAAGAGACTACCAGGATGATTAAGGGACTGAAGTACTGCCCTATGAAGAGAGGCTGAGAGCCCTGAGGCTTTTTAGTCTGCAGAATAGAAGACTGAGGGGAGATGTAATAAATGTCTATAAACATCTGAGGGCTGGGTGTCAAGAGCAATGGGACAGGCTCTTCTCCATTGCACCCTGTGATAGGACAAGGGTCAGTGGATATAAACTACGGCACAGGAAGTTCCACTTCAACATGAGGAGAAACTTCTTCACTGTGAGGGTCACAGAGCACTGGAACAGGCTCCCCAGAGAGCTTGTGGAGTCTCCTTCTCTGGGGACTTTCAAGACTCACCTGGATGTGCTCCTGTGCAACCTGTGCTAGGGGTGTGTGTGCTCTGGCAGGGGCGGTTGGATTTGATGATCTTCAAAGATGCCTTCCAACCCCTAACATCCTGTGATCCTGTGCTGAGCTCCTAGAGCCCAGCTCTGGACCTCCTGCCTGGAAGGCTCCCAGATGCTGGCTGAGCTGCCTGCCAGGCAGACCCTCCATCCCACTGAGCAGAGGTGTGATGGCTGCAAGCTGGCAGCCTGGTGATGTGGACAAGGGCTGGGAGCCACCAGCCTGCCAGTGCTCATCTTCCCCACCAGCAGCCACAAGCTGTGGTGTCCCCGTGGTGTGAGCCCAGCCAGTGTGGCCTCAGGGCTCCTCCCGAGGCAGCGTTGGTGTTATAACACTGATGAAAAGCTGATTAATCCTTGTAAGCGAGTGCAAGAGCTTCCCTCTAGAACTGAAGAGATTACCACTGATTTGTCATCCTGATTGTTTCAAAGAGAGGTGCAATTAGTTGCTCTAATTTAGCTTCGCCTGGCGCTGAGTGGCATGACAACTGAGATGCAATCAGCGGCAGCTCTACTGCGCAGTGCCACCACCGATGGGTGCAGCTGTGCCCGCCACCATTTCACGTGCAGAGGGTGGCTGCCAAGATGGTGGAGTCTTGGCAAGTGCTGGTGTTTGAAGGGCCAGGTCCCCTTGGCGTGGGGTGACGGAGCAGACCTGACCTGTGTGGCTGGTAGGTGTTTATCTTTGCAGCCCTACCCGCACTGGGGGAGTCAGGGCTTGGTGGCGTCCTGTGCCAGGGGGCTCTTGGGAAGGCAGGCCTGAGAGCTCCACAGGGTGATAGATTCCATTTGGTGTGGGTATGGCATTGTGCTTAGCTTTATTTCAAAAAGAAAAGCTGGAAGGAAATCTTGGTTTTCTCTCTCTACCTCTCCCAGCTCTTGCCCGTCATCCTCACCAGGCACGACAAAATCAGCACTGGGCACAGGAGTGGGGTGGGTGCTCCTCTGGAGGCTTCCACCTTCCCCAGGGCTGCCTTTGCTTTGCAGAAGGAGCAGAGCTGCTGCAGACAATGCAGAGCTTGTGGCTGACCCCCTCCACAGCAGCCCTCCAGCTCCCTGCTGTGGGCCAGCAGCCACCCTCCTTCTGGGCAGGGAGGAGCTGGTGGCATTTCCAAGGGCGCCCATTTCCAGGGAAACAAATCACATCAAAATTCAATTCAAAACCAACTAAACACAAATGCTTTAAAAACAAAACCTGCCTGTGGCTATTTCTTGGTTGAAGCTGTCCTTTTTCTTCTTCACGCCCCCCCCCCCCCTTTCTTTTTTCTTCTCCCCAGGAAAGCATTTTGTATTTGGAGCAAGCTGGCCGTGCTGGCCAGGGGGGGCTTTGTGGGGCGTCTTGGAGCAGCTCTGGCCGCTGGCAGCCCCTGGCCCTCGGCCCCTGGCCAAGTGCGGCGCAGCTGCTCGGCTCATGTTCCCTGGCCACAGCACCGCGCTCCCCGTGTCACTGCAAGGTCGAGCTTTTCCCTGGCACTGTGGCCCCCAGCCCCTCTGCCTTAGCCCTCAGCTGTTGTCCCCTCATCGGACTGGCAGCCCTGCCACCCCACAGCACCCCGGGCACTCCATGTATTGGCTGCTGGTTCAGCCTGAGCCTGGTCTTGGGGGCCCTCAACAGCTGATCTCTGCTCTCCCCAAGCATGCAGCAACCCCACCCCAGGCCAGTGCTGTGCCTGGGAAGGGCCTTGGCTGTAGTGTGGGGCAAAGACCCAGGCTGGAGCACGGTGCAGGGCTCACCTAGGAAGCTCCTTGAAGGGTTTTCACTGGCAGTTGACCACTGGTTTTTACTGAGCCCTCAAGCCCAACCCAGTGCCACGATGAGCATCCCCTGCCCAGGGCACACAGCGTGCAGGAGCACATGGTTTGCTTGGTGTCACAGTCCACATTGGCATATGGTGTGGTGCTGCTGCAGTGCCAGGGGTGAGCCCCCCTGCAGCGTACTGGTCCTGCTGACCGTGGCCCATCCCATGTTCTTCTCAGCCCCAGGAGAGTGCAATGAGCACAGCTCAGCTCTCCCCAGCACACAGGCAATAGCTGGTTCACCACCATGCTCTCTGCACTGGTGACTGTTGATCTGGAGGGCAGATGGGGTCTCAGCAGTGCCAGGGGAGCAGGACAAGTGCCATGGGCTGGGACATGTTCTCCTTGCCTTTCCTCACTCTGGTCAAGGTTGGCCTCTGTGAACCGGCTCAGGGACTGTCCATCACGGGGAGCACCAGCAGGACATTTTCAAGTGCTCCTGCTCCTCTCAGCTAAATATAAGCCCCAGTAGGAAGCCTACCTCTTACCAGTTTTATGTTTCTTGCCTCTGCACTTCCTAAACCTGGCAGCAGGCCCAGCTGTCTCCAAGTCTAAGATGAAAATACCCTTGCAAATCCCACTCATAAAAATACCTGCTGTATTCCCAAAACATGCCTGAGATAGCTTCCAGAGAGGATGGGGAGCTAAAATAAGACTCATGAGCTCAGAGCCCCATTTTCCACTGGCCCCACGGTTCCCGTCGCGGCAGCACCACCATGCCATGGACTGAAATGGAAGTGCTGCAGTGCAGGGAGCTGAGACCTGAACGAGCTGCAGCTCCCCTCTAAGCAGACCAGAAAGCCTTGTGCTCTGGCTGGGCTGCCCTGACCAACAGCCCCTGGGCAAGGGGGCAAGCCCTAGGAGGGGTAACACCAGCTGCCCATCTGGTGCCCAGCTCCTGACAGGGGCACAGCCATGGCACAGAGTGTCAGGCCACCTGGGAGCCTGAATCTCAGCCTTGTCCTCTTCTAAGACGCTCTGCTACAGGCTGTGAACGTATCCCAGATCTTTCCACGCTCTCTCATCTCTCTTTCCCCCACCCCTCCTTCTTTTTTCTCTTCCCTTCCCTTTTGACAACCCACTGCTTCTATTTTGATGCCAAAACATTTCCTGGATCAGACGCAGATGTCCCCACAGTCACGTCCTACCATTGTCTCTGCTCGGCTACTCCACGCTGCCCGCGCAGGCAGAGGCCGCCGTGCCCACTGGTTTTCCCTCAGGCGTGGGCAGGGAGAGTGCCAGCGTGCCCAGAGCAGGGTCTATGGCTGACAGCAGAGCCAATGTCTGCTCCAGGCACCCAGGCTGGAGATGGGGACAGGGCAGTCATGGGGGCACAGACCCTTCTTGTACCTACCGGGCTTTGTGTTCAACCACTTTGGGTCTGTCTTTGCTCTTAGGGCTCTTTGGGGCAGGCTGCTCTGCACAGTGCAGCTGCAAAGGTTCTTGGAGGACTTTTGTCCCCAAGGATCACCTCACGGCGGTGAGCTCAGTGGGAGAGGAAAGCACTTTGGGGCTCAGCAATGGTACTCATGGCCCCAGGTGGCCTTCGTGTCCCCTTTGGCAGCACAGCAGTGACCAGGCAGCACAGGGCAGCCCACATGGCAGTGCCCTGTGTTAGCATTCTTGCTGGACTCGTTCACCGATGCTCGGAGCTGAGCTTTCTTTGGCAGGGCAAAAGCTGTCCCCTCTCTCTGGACAATTACTTCCTGAATCTCATTGAACACCGGGCTGGATGGCAATATTCACCGGTAACCACTCTGCTCGCATTGCCTTATATGTCAGCAAGTGCTACTTAATGATCTGTGAATGGAGGGAATGCCGGGAACGGGCCGGCCGCGTGTGAAATATCCACCCGGAGTCTATAAATAATGCAGCCTCGTTCTGCTCTGCACAGCTCCGAGCTCCATGGGAGGAGCATCTCCCGGCTCTGACTGCAAGAGCCTGCAAGTGATTTGGGAATGAGACAAAGGCGATGAAATGCAAAGAGAGAGGCCACTCAGGTCCTGAAACATCCTCCAGACCTGCCTCAGCTGCTCACGGCCAGCTTCGTGCTGCCCCCAGCAGCCCATGGGCTGTGCCCCGCACAGCAGAACACAGCCCCTGACACTTCCCCTGCACTGACCCACCAAAAAATCATCTGTTGGAGCAGATCCTTGCCCCTGCCCATGGCTCTGCCTCTCATCGTGGCACCGGGGCTGCCCGGCTGTGCTGTGTTCTCATGGCACCAGCTGCAAAGCAAGCAGCAGCGTCCCCGGTGTGCCATCCCTGTCTGGTGAGCTGCAGCGTGCCCAGTGTGCCAGCCCTGGCTGGCAAGCTGCAGCGAGCTTCCCTGCCTTTAGTGGGGTCCTGCCTTGCTGCCTTCCCTTGCCAAGGGCAGACCTGGCAGTGGGGGAATAAAGGCAGTTCTGTGTCAGAGCAGCTTCCTGCCCGGGAGGTTTTCTAGGGCAGTGTGTGGGCTTCCCTGCCCACTTTTGGGAGCTGCTGGTTTGTGTTGGAAATGCCAGGCGGAGGCGGGCTGCAGCAGCATTGCCACAGCGTGGGTGTTCGGCAGCCAAGTCTGCCTCCTCCGAGACGGGCTAACGGCCAAGGAGACCACGGCTGTCCGCGCAGACACGCAGGGGCCTTGGCTGTCCCTTTCCTACCTGCTGCTGGAGGGAGCTGGACCCTGCCATGCTCCCAGCCACCCGTGCCATGGCTGGTGCGGGGCAGCTTCCCAGGCACGGAGGGTCTCCTCTGCCTGGATGGGGAAGGGTGGCACGAATGTGATTAATTACAGGATACGTTTCTGCCTTAAACAAATATTCTGCCACTGCTCTGCATCTCTCACGAAATTTACTGCACATGGCGCTGACACCTCGGTCGTTAATAACGGCACGGCGGGAGCGAGCCGGTGCTGCATCGGCGCCGCACCCAATCGGGGCGAGCCGGGCCGGGCTCCGGCACGGCCCACGGTTATCTGCCCGAGCAGGTGGAGCAGCCCCAGCTCGGGGCTGTGCTGCCGGGCTGTGCCTGGCTTTTATTCCTAACACCCTGCTCCCAGGCGGTGACAAGCCTCCGCTAAGTGAGGTAATAGCCAATTGATTTTGTTCCGTTTTGCAGTGGGCAGTAATAAATCACACGGCTTGTCAGGGGGTGTTTCATGTTTTCAGTGAAAGTGTGCCAGCAATTAACCATCAGAAAGCTCTTGTGGCTCTGCTCTTGAAGACGTGGCTGCAGCCTGAAACTCAGGAATGCGGGGCCCTCCGCCGCTGAAACAGAGCGGCTGCGGCCGAGATTTACAGGGGGGTTTTATTTCCAGGCTCCGAAGTGGACAGAGAAGGAATTGATTGATGAGTGGGAGGAGTGGCTGCCCCATTCAGGGCCACGGCCGCCTGCCAGGGGACACGGGAAGGGTGGAGCTGTGGGATGTCCCTATCCCCATCCCTCTCCTGTCCCCATCCCCACCCCCATCCCTTTCCCCATCACAACGTTTTTCTCATCCCACCCCTGTCCCCATCCCCACCCCCATCCCTTTCCCCATCACAACGTTTTCCTCATCCCACCCCTGTCCCCATCCCTACCCCATCCATGTCCCCTTCACAACTTTTTCCTCATCCTCATTCCACTCCTGTCTCCATCCTTATCCCCATTCTCAACTCCATTCCCACCATTCCCAGCCCCATCCCCACCACCTTCAGGTGATCCCCAGTGTTGAGGCTGGTGGGGGCACGTGCCCTGAGGAGTGTCCTGTCCAGCCCCACATTTGCAGCTGTGCTGGCAGTGGGCAGTGTGGGTGGGGTGAGGTGGAGCTGCTGGGCACTGCCTGGCCCTGCTGTAGCCATCACCATATGCTGCCATCCTGGGCTGCCTATGCCTGCTCTGGCTGTGCCGGGCTGCTGCAGCAGGCTGTAAGGGCTCAGATGGCAGCACTGCCTCCCTCCGGCCCCATCAGGTGAGACACAAGGTGTTGTGCCCATGCTGCACAGGCTCGGTGGCTCAGTGTCCCTCATGCCAAGCCCCTCTGGGTGCTCCTGGGGCTTGGCCTGCAGCTCTGGGTAGGCGGTTGGGGCTCGGTGGGGCTGAGGCACGCACGGGTAGTGGGCTGTGGGGTCAGCCCCATCTCTGCAGCCTGCTCCTTCCCCTCTGGGCTCTGGCTGATGATTCCCAGATGGCAACTGCTCTGCTTTTATTTCCCGTAACCTTTGTTACCATGGGAAGGCAGAGCCCAGAGTCACAGACAGAGGCTGGGGTGAGGGACGTGGCGGGGAGGGTCGGGACCCCGGGGAATAATACTGGTTTGAAAGCAAGGCCTTTCACAGCCCTCATCTGCATGTGGAAATGAGGAGTGACTGCTCTGCATTCAGAGCTGGAGGCCTCGGTCCTGGGGGGAACAAACGGGAGCAAGTGGTCAATTGATCCCTGATCAGAATGAGGAAATTATCTCTGGGGCTCTGTGCTGTGGGGCTGCAGCCACAAAAGAGCTTTCTGCAGGCTGCCTTCCTGGCCACCATGGGCAGGCTGAGGCTGTAACTCCTTTTCTTCTTGCAGCACCACGAATAAAACCTCCAGAAGCACAGAAGCAGGGGGTGGGTACAGATGAGACCCCCAAGCCTCTATGTCACTGCTGTTTAAATCAGAGCAGAGCTGCCTCCTCCCAGGGCCACACTCCCTAGGAGCTGCTGGAGAGGATGTGCTGCAGTCCCAGTGCCTGTCTGAGGAAGAAAACACAGAGAAGGGGTGGGTGAGATGAGTGTGCCTGGGCTCTGCTGATCCTCCCAGTGGTGGCAGTGGGTGAGCTCTGGGATCTTCTTCTGCGGCAGTGAGCTGCAGCCAGGGCAGGAGAGGGAGTGGGGCCACATCCTGCCCTCCCGAGGCACAGAGCCACTCTTCTTCCTGGAGCTTGCACAGAAAAGGGCATTCTCTAGATGCTTGTTACATGCAATTCCTTTTATAGGAAGAGGGTTGAGATATAATTAATAGATTAATATTTTCTTCTGTTACTACAACTTTGCTTTTTCTGAATCAATTGCAGAAGTGGTTTTAAAGGGAGAAAAATCATTATTGGAGGCTTTGTCCCCCAATTTACTGTGCCAGCTGCAGTGTAGTCTCACACACTGTGATCTCATGCCAAAATCTTCCCTTGTTGGTGCAAGAGGGTGATCTGCAGAGTGGCTTTGCCCCCGTGCAGGGTCTCTGTCTGTCTTCTATAGTGGATTTGCTGCAGAAGCTGTGCCCATGGGAAGCATTTGCCAACTCTTGGCCACCTCTTGGCCACCTCCATGCTTCTGGAGGTAGAAATAATTAGTCTACAGACAAAGGGGCCAACATGTATTTGTGTGTGTGTGTTTGTGTGTGTGTAATGGCTGGAGAAGATCTTTGGGAAAACTCCTGAGTGGTGGGACTGGCCATGCCACCTGTACCTCTCTCCCTGCCCAGTAAGACCAGTTTCCCCACAGGCAACAGTTGTTACGATCCTGTGTCTCTGCTGGAGGTGCTGGTGTTGGCACTGAGGCACCAGCATCCTGCAGTGTGAGCTCAGGGAAGGAGCTGGATGATTTCATGGAAATGCAGCTGAGATTTCATGGGTTTGTTATGGGTTAAAATTCCAGATGTGTCACTTTTGACATGGAGCTTTGGCCAAGGAAAGCCATGGAGAGATCCCAGAGAGTGCATGCTGGGTGTGTGCTGTACAGGCTCCTGCCTGGGCTGGGCTCATCTTCTGTGCACAGGGGAGTTCATCCAACCTTCTGAGGATTACTCCATCAGAAACAGGCTCCCAACATTTACCATGGGTCCCTAAGGCAAGCCACCCCGTGAGGTGGGCACCAGTGGCCGCACATAGCCTGGCAAGCAGGACCTATCCCATGGCTGCCATGCAGCGAAGCACAGAAGGAAAGTTCTCCATGGGAGGTGGTGGCTGGGTGGGAAGGGAAAGGCAGTTCTTTCTCCCCCCAGGCCCCAGCATTTCTGTGATTTCATGGGAATGTTTCCCACAGCTCTGGGAAGAGCAGCATGGTTCACAGGGTCTGATGGGAGAGCAGAATATCATGGCCCCTGGCTGTGCAGTCAGCCAGGTCCTGCCCCTGGAGAGGTACCTGGCTGTGTGGGGAACAAGGCTCAGTGCAGAGATGCTGAAGAGGAGCAGATGATGCACGTGGCATGAGGATGAAGCAGTCCTGTTAGAGCCATGCTGGAGCAATGACCTCTGGTTGCCCATGCAGCAGTGCCAGTAGCAACGTGAGCAGCAAGCCAGAGGGAAGGTCTGGAACAGGCTTGGGGCCTGGGTCTCTGTGTTTGGGGCATGCTGGATACGCCCATGGAAAGATGCAGGGCTGGCAGAGCTGACCTAAGCCTTCACTGCCTGGGCTGAGGGCTCCTGTGCCAGGCAGTCCCCTGTGTTTCTGTACAGCTGCAGGGTAAAAAATCATGGGAAAAGAGAAGGACAAAGCTGTTCTGGTGCTGGTGTTACAAGATGTTGAGGCAGTGTGGTAGAGCCCAGTTGTACCTCTCTGCCAACAGCTTTTGTGGGCTTTTTTTATCTCTGCACCCCTCTTCCAGTTGATTTTTTCCATCCTTGCTTTTATTTCCTAACATACCAAGTGATTTCTTTGTTAGGTGATTAATATCCCTTCTGAACTCGCAGCCTGGAGCTCTCTGTGTTGCTGGGAGCTGCATGGGAGCCTGAGGCAGGTGATGCTCCAGCTCTGGCTCCAGCAGCCCTTTCCCTCCCCGACTTCAGGGCAGAAAAAAATTGTCTCCACTTGGACTCTATTTGTTGCCACAGTGTGAGGCTGATTAGGGGTGACACAGCTCACACAAGTGCAGGTAATGCCTCATACGGTAGCAAGTGACCCAGAAACATCCTGGAAAAGTGCAGCCAAGGAAATAGCCTCTCGGAGTACGTTGGGTGTTTGCAGGCGGTAGCTGTCTCCCGAGTCTCGCTGTAACCAGGGAGAGGAGAGTTGCTCCCCTGCAGGTTGGTCTTAGTCAACGGCAGTGACTGGGAAGGCTGATCCTGGGCTGATCTTGTGGAGCAGATCTGTTGAAAAGTCTGAAATATATTTTTTTTTTGTTATCTGCAAGAAGCTGGCTTCTGGCCCTGGGATTTTCTGTGCCTGGGTGGCAGGGAGGGCTCCTCCTGCCCTGTCCATTGTTGATGGAAATTAAAGCTGGTGCCAGCAGAGATGGGAGCTTGGGGGTTGTGTGTTTGTGGGTGGGTGCATGTTGCCTGCCCAGCACTGTGAGCTCCTTTAGCCCCACACTGTAGTGACACTGCCTTTAATACCTCACAGTACTCCTGGAGTACTGCCTCCACTTCTGGAGGCCCTATTACGGGAAGGATCTGAAGGTGCTGGAATGTGTCCAGGGAAGGGCCATGAGGATGAGCAGAGGGCTGGAGCTGCTCTCCTATGGAGACAGACTGCGAGACTTCAGTCTGGAGAAGAGAAGGCTCTGAGGAGACCTAATTGTGGCCTTCCAGTATCTTAAGGGGGCCTACAAGAAAGATGGGGAGGAACTTTTTAGGGTGTCAGATAATGATAGGACTGGGGGGAATGGAACAAAACTAGCAATGGGTAGATTCAGATTGGATGTTAGGAAGAAGTTCTTCCCCATGAGGGTGATGAGACACTGGAACAGGTTGCCCAGGCAGGTGGTAGAAGCCTCATCCCTGGCAGCTTTTAAGATCAGGCTGGATGCAGTTCTGAGCAACCTGATGTAGGGTGAGGTGTCCCTGCCCATGGCAGGGGGGTTGGAACTGGTTGATCCTTGAGGTCCCTTCCAACCCTAGCAATTCTATGATTCTATGACTTCCCAGAGGCTGCATGTGCTGGCTGCTGTGGCGTTGGCTCAGCAGGCTTAGCAGCCCCTGCAGCCGTGGCACAGCCGCTGCTTCGGAGAGCTGGAGCTGCAGGGCTCGGCAGCGCCTGTCCGCAGCGGCCGCGCCGCCTGTCAGCTTGCCTGACATGTTTTGATCGTCGGTGCGGACCTGCAATGCCCTGGGTGACCAACAGGCTTCTGTTGGCCCTCCAGAAAGGGGGCTGCCGGCTGCAGCCAGCAAGACGAAAGCTGGGGCCTGGAGCAGCTCCCCGTCCTCAGCAAGGTGGGGGGGGGGTGAGGGGGGTGGGGGGGCGGGATGGGGGGGGTCTGCAGGGGCTGGCTGTTAGCTGGGAGGGACTGGTACGTGGCAGTAGTGGCAATCTTCTGAGCCACAGCTCTGAATCATCGCTGCACATGGCTTGTTGCTATAAAAAGAAACCAAGGATGGATTTGAAATTGTCACTGTCTTCTTTGTCCAGCTGAAACCCAAGACTTTCCCAGTCCTTGCTGCCTGTAATGGAGAGAAGGGATGTGTGGGGCTCCTGAGGACTGGGCCTGGTATTTTTTTTTTTGTCTCCAAAGAATGCAGTGTAAAAATAGAGCTCAGGGTGCACTGAGCACCTCAGACAGGAGAGGTGTTTGCACAGGTGAGAGAGCGCAGCCACAAGAGCTGCACAGCTGAGCTCTTTTGGCTGGGTAAAGCTGCTCTGGTGCCAGCCTGTGGTGCCTGGAGCCCAGCGTGTGCCCGCTTTCCCTGGCTCCCCACCTGTTCTGCTCTGTGAACTTGGGTGGCTGCAGCCTGAGCTGCTGTGTAGGACCCTCCTAATGAGAGTGTGTGTGTGAGGCAGGGACTCAGGGCAGGATTTCCAAGCATGACCTGGAAGCACAAGTCTCATTCATATTCATGAAGCTCCATCGCTTGTGAGAATCCCACCTGAACCTGTTCATCTGTGTGTAGGATAAGACATGAGCTGACATTAGAAGGGACCTCTCACTCCAGCTAAGGCTTCCAGCAAAGAGAAGGTGGTTCCTGGGTTGTTGTACAAGAGATGACTGTAAACCCATCTGATTTCACATGCAGATGGCAACAGCAAGGTGACCTGAGCTGGGCAGGAGGAGGGCGAGGGAGGTGGGTGGTGATGCTCAGCTCCATCTCCTCTGAAGGGCTGATCCCAGTGCTGCCTGTTAGAGTGGGGGTGTTGTTGCTCCATCAGGGTAGTGCTGGATGCCCTGCCACTGCCACCTTGCTGGGCACTGTGGGTGATGTTCCTCAGACTGCTCAGAGATGTTTGAAGTCCAAGTCAGCAATGGCACTTTGGGTAAAGCCATGAGAGCTCTTCCCAGACTGGTGTGGTGTTAAAAATGGGAACAAAATAGAACACGTGTGCGTGGAAGTGTTTGCTTCCTTCTTTCCTTCCATCTTCTTGGTGCTCCTGGACAGGTCACTGTGCCCACAGCCAGGGGCAGGTCTCAGTGCCCATAACCAGGGCCAGGTCACTGTGCCCACAGACAGGGCCAGGCTACTCCAGCCTTTCCAAGCAAGGGCCTATAGCCTCGGTTCCTGTTACAAACTCTGCGGGACAAATCAACATCTTCCCATTAGGAAGTGATGACAAACCAGTCCATTTGGGGTGATTAATTGACATCTTAAATTAATCACGAGCACTCGTCTTAATGCTGTGACTCAAGATATTAACTGTTCCACCAGTCGCATGAGAAAGAGCAGAGCCCATTACAAAGCGCATTTGTCAAGCAGTCACTTCCACAGCCATTGTGGTGGCTGAAAAAAGGTCAAGTGACTTTGTTATTGTTAAGTGGAGAGCAGAGCGAAACTCCTCGCTCCTTACTCTGTGGTTAATGTGCCAGTTAAGCAGTGGTAATTGGCAGCAGCTGTGCCCTGGAACCAGTAGCCCTGACTGGGGTGGGAAACCCTCACGTACTAAACGGTGCAGGGTTGCTGTCAGAGGGGTGTTTATAAAGCAGGGGCTGGGGATGAGGGAGGCAAGTGCTAGGAGCTGGAGGTGCTGCTCTGTGGTGGGGAGGCTGGAGGTAAGGAGCCAATTTGTGGTGATTTGGATGTTTACAAATCAATGGCTGAGTCAAGCTGGGGTTTGGATGCAGGTTAATGTAGTGGGGACCAGAAGCTGCTGGGCTGAGTTTCTGCTGCTGGGTTTGATCTGGATGTGGTGCTGTGCCCTGGCTGAGGTGGTGGGGGTGAGATGGTGGTCTGGTCTTAATGACCAGGGCTGATAAAGGAGGGGCCCCCACAAGGGTCTGCATCAAGGGCTCTGCACCCCCAGCTCCCTGCTGCTGTGCTGTGGGAGTGCAGGGCCCCTTGGCTCAGGGTGCTGTGGGGATGTGTCCTCCCTATCAGCTAGAATGACTCCACTGGCCAGGAGACCAGGGAAGTAGGAGTGTCCTGTATTGAGGTGATCCTGGGGTGACTGATCACAAGCCAGCATTTTTCTTAAGCTGTTAACAAACTGGTGGCATGAGGAATGAATAGTCACATCTTCCTTCTGGCATGCAACACACAGGTCAGGAAATGACAGGACTAGGGAGAATGGGGGAAAAAATAAAGGGGTAGATTCAGATTGAATGTTAGGAAGAAATTCTTCACCATGAGGGTGATGAGACACTGAACAGGTTGCCCAGGGAGGTGGTAGAAGCCTCATCCCTGGAGGTTTTTAAGACCAGGCTGGATGTGGCTGTAAGCAATCTGCTCTAGTGTGAGGTGTCCCTGCCCATGGCAGGGGGGTTGGAACTGGATGATCCTTGAGGTCCCTTCCAACCCTAACAATTCTATGATTCTATGCCATGCTCTAGGTTTGGAAGACCCAATGTGGTGAGGTCCTGTGGTGGTATAACAGAGGAGGTGGTCATTTACAGAGAGCTCAGACCTGGTGCTCCTGCAGCTGGCAAGGGCTCAGGGTGTTACTGAGCCCTGGCAGCCACCTTGAATGTCACAGGCAGCACCCTCATGCCTCCATTGCCTCCCCTTTGAAACAAGGGGAACCTAAGGAAGAGGCTCCTCAGGAGAAGATGCATTTAATCAACGTCCTTGAAGGCCTTAGCTGAGGGTCTTAAAGTGTCCTGGTGTTGCCATTATCAAGGACAGCATTCAAAGGGGAGCAGCTGACAGGCGCAGCAGAACGGCAGCCGCTTTAATATTCCCCATTTCATTCTGTACGTAAAATCCCTGTCAGCCTCCAGTCAGGAACAAGGAGAATTTATGATGAAAAATCAAAGATGTCCATGAAAATCAAGGATGAGATCAGTGGCTGATGGATGACTGGCACGCGAGCGCCCATGGTGCCGAGACGCGCCTGGCAGGGGATGGGAGCTGCCGGTTCCCGTGCAGAATTGCAATGCCACCCTCTTCCCTCCTGCTTCTCCTTTGATATGGGGTTGTGCCAGGCCACTTTGCTCCTCAGGCAGCTTTACTCCCCCAACAGCTGTCCCTGAGGGACAGGTGCAGCCTTCTCCACCTTCTCTGCCTCTCATGAGTTGGGCTCCTTGCTACAAGGACATTGAGGTGCTGGAGCAGGTCCAGAGAAGGGCAACAAAACTGGTGAGGGACCTGGAAAACAGGGCTGCTGAGGAGCAGCTGAGGGAACTGGGGTTCTTTAATCTTGAGAAGAGGAGGCTGAGGGGGGACCCCATTGCTCTCTGCAATGCCCTGAAAGGAGGTTGGAGTCACGTGGTGGTTGGTCCCTTCTCCCAAGGAACAAGTGATAGGACAGGACAAAATGGCCCAAAGTTACCACAGGGGAGGTTTAGGTTGGACATGAGGAACAATTTCTTCCCCTCAAGGGTTGTCAAGGCCTGGCCCAGGCTGTCCAGGAAAGTAGTGGAGTCCCTGTACCTGGGAGAGGTTTCAAAGCCGTGGAGATGTGTTGCTGAGGGCCATGGATTAGTGGTGACCCAGCAGTGCTGGATTAGTGGTTGGACTGGATGAGCTGAACAAAACAATTCTATGATTCCAAGTTGGCCCAAGGGCTGGTGTGGTTTCTTAGTGAGGAGCAGCCCCCAGTGCTCCCAACACTTATAGTCCTGGGAACAGCTGGGGCCAGCAGCAATTGAGGTGTTTGTGGTGTCACTAATGCTGTTCTGCTCAATGGTGTGGGAGATGATTGCCCAGTGCACCAAGGCAGCTTCTTGCTTCCTAGCCCCAGCCAAAGCTCTCTCCTGCATAATCTGCTAGCAGCAGTGACAATGCTGCTTGCCAGACACTGCCTGTGGGAGCCCAGCCTGGGAGGCTGCCAGCACTGGCTTGTGCCCCTTGGCTGGGGGCATGGTCCCGGGCGCCCTAGGGTGTGACTGATCGGTGCCCCCGCCCCCACTACCGCCCCCACTGCCTGCGCCATGCGGGTCCCTGAGCCGGGCAGCGGTGCCCAGCGCTTCGCCGGGGCACCCTCTGCTGCTCCGCGGGCGCAGCGGTGCCGGGGCTGTGCGCTCACGGCTAATTAGCGGCCCCTCAAAGTTCATCAATAATAGATGTTGTGGCGCGGCTGATTGCCGGCTGGCGGCGGGTGGGCACGGGGTGGGAGGCAGCCTGATTGATTGCTGACCACTCTGGGTTTGCCAGCAGTAATTTAGAGCAATTAAAACGCCTCCCTCAGAAATTAACAAGGTAAATAATGCCTGCGCTGAGCTGCACGTGGCCGAGATTTCCCTGGAGAGCTGGGGCTTGGTGGGAGTGGGCCAGGGTTCCCAGGAGGCCCTGGCATGGCAAGGATGTTGGCCACCCCTGTGGTCCTACTGGGCAGGAACCCAGGCATGTGGCTGCAGCTCCCGGATGGGCACCGCTGTGCAGTGCCCGGGGCAGCTCTTGTGCATGCTGCTCGTGCAAAAACTGTTCCCATCTAGTTCCCATGGGAAGGGGGGAGAAAGCCTCAGGGTTTTTCTGGTGGCTCTGGGTAACCTGGGACGTGTGCAGGAAACCCTGGAATGCCACTAGCCTGGGGAGCTGTGTGCCCGGGGCTCTGCTCGACGGTGGGAGGTAATTCCCAGTGAGCTGGCAGTGCAGGGACTGAATTCAGTGGGGGCTGTGGCAGGATGCTAACCTCCACAAAGCTGGTTTTAGGAAGTGGCCTGGCTAAGCCTTGGGATTAATCTTTGACTCTTGGGCTTCTACCATGGGATGAAAAAAAAAGTACTGAAATGCTGTCAGGAGCTGTGCCCAGCCCTCCTGCTGCAGCTCCTCTTTAACTGCAGCCAATTGGTCCTGCTGCTGTGGCACAGAGGCCACTTCACCCATGAAGGGTGATTATCTTTTATGGGTGTGGAGAATCCATAACTCATGAGGTGCAGTGGGAAGGAAGTGAGGAGAGAAGAGAGTCTGCCTGTATCAGGTTGTCTGGTTAGTGTGTGGGGAGGGCTCACTTGTCATGAAACCTCAGAGCCTGCAGGAGTGAAAATGAGATAAAGGTGGGTGCACCCTACAGATGTTTCTAGGCTGCTCCTCTTGGCTGGTGGTGTGGAGGGATGAGTCAGAACCATGGGTCAAGATGGTCAGGTGTGGTGGGTGGTTCTGGGCTCCTCTAGCAACAGTGCACCTGCCAGCATCATCAGCAGATTCAAACCTCTCCAGCTCTCTGTCAGTTCAGATGTGCTTTGCTCTGCAGGATGCTAATGGAGGCATCTCTTGCTGCTCTGCTGGAGATAAGCCTTGCTGTTGGCTTTGCCAGTGCCCAGCCCTTGGATCTTTGTGTTTGCATGCCTGGACTAGGGTATATAAAGTCAAGTGGGGCCTCATAGCCTTGTTTGTACTGGACCTGTGTCCCTAGAACACAGAAGCCACTCATCCTGCTTTTGCTGTGACTGGGCAGCAGCAGGCAGGGAGTGCCCTAGATGGGAGTTGTGGAGGGCAGGACCCTGGGCAGGGGTGGATCAGAGCAGGCAGCATTTGCCCACAGAGCCCTTACCTGTGCCCTGTGGCTCTGACCCAGGTGGGGTCTGCCAGCAGTCAGGAGCTTCTCCCAGTCAAACTTTATTGCTTCCAAGAGCTGATCAGAGCAGCTCCTTGCAGATCTTTTGTGAGGTTTACAGCAGGCACCTTCTCCAGCACCTTGTTGAGCTTCTTCCCCATGAGGGTGGTGAGACACTGGCACAGGTTGCCTAGGGAGGTGGTGGAAGCCTCATCCCTGGAGGCTTTTCAGGCCAGACTGGATATGGCTCAGAGCAACCTGATCTAGTGTGAGGTGTCCCTGCCCATGGCAGGGGTGTTGGAACTAGATGATCCCTGAGGTCCCTTCCAACTCTGACAATTCTATGATTGTCCTGAAGCACCTGTGGGGTGCTCAGCCCTTGGGACTGGGCTGTGTTTGCTGGTGGGTCCTGCTGCTGCTCCCTGCCTGTCAGGACTTCAGCACTCAGACCTGTGGAGAAAGGTCTGGTCTGTTATGTGGAGAGCTGTGTTTGTTTAGCTCCAGCTCAGCAGCAATATTTGTGTGGAAGTAAGTGATTACTTTTGTGTTGGCAAACAGCTCCCCAGCTGAGGCACTGCTGTTGTTCTTGGGGCTGCTGGGAGCTCAGGGTGCTCCACTGCCTCTCCTCCTCTGGGATTTCTGAGTATGTCAGTTCCTGGGCAGGAGCACAGCTCCTTCCTCTGGACATGGGGATGACGCTGATCTTTGGGGCTCCACTGGATGCAAGTGTTGTTAATGCTTTGCAGAGACTTTTCTCTTCCTTTTTTTCTTTTCAGAAAGCTGATAAAATTACATGAGGTTTGATCTCTCCAAGGTCTCTAAAGTCTTCACTTACACCTTGTAACGTGTCCTGATCCCACACAGAGTGCTGGAAAGCAGGAGGGAATTACTCGCCCACCATGGGTAGCAATATTGGTGGCCTGCCCTGAGACATGGTGATCCCAGGACTTGGAGTTATTCAGCCCCTAGAAGACCTCACGAAACCTTTTGAGAGGCTGCCCTGATACCTAATTGGAAAGAGGTGGAAGAGCTACACCAGAATCTGGTAGAAGGAGGTTTCAGGTGTTTGGGATGTGTGTGCATCAGTTCTGCCTCTGCAGCCACACTCTGATCCAGGAAGCAATTACAAGCTCGCAGTGTTACCGTATGGAATGGGTTCCTGAGCCAGGAGCTTGCAGCTGTGTGCTGGTGGCAAAGCATGACTTGGTCCTTTGTGCCAAGGACTGCAGGATGGCACAGCTGCTGCTGGCTGGCTGGGAGGTGCTGCAGGGACTCTGGAGCCACCCCACCAGGAGGGGTGCTCAGGATGAGGCATGGGAGCTGAGCTTGGTCACAGTTCCATCTCTGGTTCCAGGAGAACGCTTGGGCCAGTGCAGAGAGGGAAGGAACCTGAGACTGCAAGCAGGAGGCTGCTCTGCAGAGGCATCTCCATGTTGAGATGTCTTTTCCTGTCCTCACCCACTCTGCCCTATGGATGTTGGAGGGGGAATGCCAGTGAGCATTATGCCAGCTGCCAGCCATAGCTTGCTGGGAGAGGACACAATGCCAGCCTGACCTGAGCTGCAGCCCTTGTGTAACACGGGGAAGCACCTTGTATTGTCAGCTTCAGGGAACGTGCTCAAAGTGAGCACCTTGTGTGTTGGCTTCAGAAGGGCTTGAGCAGCACAGACTCAGTCTGACTGAATCCAGCCCCCTGTGTTGGCTGTAGTCAGGTAGGAACAGCAGATGTTGCTCTCAGTCCTGGGTGGCTGTGGGTGCTGGGGACAACCTGGCAGTTGCTGAGGATGGATGGCATCATCTCTGCAGGTCTGTGCTCTGCTCCTATGGCTGCTGGCAGCCCAAGGGCAATGTGAGGGACATTGGGTGACAGGGGACATTGTGGTACATGCAGCTGAAGTCTAGAGAAATGCTTCCTCATGGAAAAGGTAGTGAACTGCCAGACACTCTCTTCTCCTGGCTGGATACCAGTCTTATTTCCAGAGCTTTGCTTCTATTCATTGAGGTGTGTGATGAAGAAGTGAAATCAGACCTGTTCCAAGCAACCCAAAGCACCTTCAGCCTTGCCCAGCCCCTTGCACATCTCTCTCTCTGTGTTGCCCCATGGCTACTCTCATATTTGCACTCCCATTCCTTAACCACATTCAAACCCAGGCATGGACTAAACCAGGATGACTTCTGAAGAACACCTACCTTTGGAGGAGGGCTGGGCTTCTTACCACAGGCTGCTTGGACTGGGGGCTGCAATCTCATGCTCTGCTGCAACCCCATGGCTGGTGCCAGTGGCTGCCAGCCCCTCTGGGAGGTGACACCAGGACTTGCTTGGTTTGGGGCCACCCTGCTGGGTGCATCTTCATCCATCCAGCTCCCAGTGCAGCTTGTGTGCCATCCCTGTGGATGATCAGCAGGGACTCACTGATGCTCTAACAGCAGAATCTGACATTCAGGTGTTTTAAAGGAACTAGCTGATTCTCACCACGTCTCAGTGCTGTGTGTTGGATGTTGTCATTTATCACTCTGACGTGGTGACACTGGGTGTCCTGAACTCCTTGCAAGCAGACACTTCAGGTGACAGTGTTTGGTGAAGCTGGATAATCTCTTCTGTTTGATTAGCTCATCCCCAGCACACCCTGTCTGCCTGCCCCCAGAGACCTAGGCTTTGGGTTGTGTAAGGGCAATGAAGCTGGTGAGGAGTCTGGAGCACAGCCCTGGGAGGAGAGGCTGGGGGAGCTGGGGTTGCTTAGCCTGGAGAAGAGGAGGCTTAAGGGAGACCTTCTTGCTCTCTACAACTACCTGAAGGGAGGTTGGAGCCAGGTGGGAGTTGGTCTCTTCTCCCAGGCAACCAGCACCAGAACAAGACACAGTCTCAAGCTGTGCAGGAGGAGGTTTAGGCTTGATCTTAGAAAGTTGTTTTTCCCAGTAAGAGATTTGGAATGGGCTGCCCAGGAAGGTGGTGGAGTCAATGTCCCTGGAGGTGTTTAAGAGAAGACTGGATGAGGCACTCAGTGCCATGGTCTAATTGATTCGTTAAGATTGGGTGGTTGGTTGGACTTGGTGATCTTGGAGGTCTCTTCCAACCTGGTTGATTCTGTGAGATAGTAAGGACATGTCTGTGCTGTCCCTGGGTCTGCCAGAGCATCTGGTGCCTCCTCCCACCAAGGGTTAAAGCACCAACAGCCTGATCCCACCCAAGCACCCTAAGGCCTGTTGGTGAACCTGGTGCTGACCTCGCTTTTATCCGCTCTGCATCTCCATTCGAGCCCTGAAGTGAGGCAGATCCTCTCCCCGCTGAAGAGGGGGCTCACAGGGTGAATAATCTACAGGAAGCCAAAGGAAGTTGTATGTTAGGAGTAATTCCATGCATTTCAGATGCAGTGTCCCATCTGCTGTAGCTGGGGTGCTGGAGAGGAAGGGATGATGCCTCATTTGTCAGGCTCTTGTGTAGCCGCGGTGTTGCCATTAAAAGAAGACGATCTCACAAAAGAGGGAGGATGCTAAATCCAGCAGAGTAATTAAGCTACTCATCTAATTGAAAGTTCTATGATTTATTGAGCCATAAACCCCAATTCTTTCCACTTACTGACCAGGACCTACGATATATGCTGTTGCCTGATGGATTCTCATTTCCAGCTGGGCAATATGCTCCTTAAAAACAGTGTTAAAAATGTCACCAAGGAAGGCATCCTTCATGTGAGGCAAGTGATTTAGTCCTGTCTGAGGCTCTGCAGCACATCAGAGTTATTCCTGCAAAGGACCAGAGGATCCTGTAATGGATGTGTGTGCTGGCACCTGCAAGAGCAGAGCTCCTTGGGGTGGGAGGTGGAGGCCACGGCGGTAACAAAAGTGCTCAGCAGATGGTTTGTAGAGATCACAGGGGAGGTCAAGGTGCAGCCACCTGCTCACACAGCAGCTGGTAAGGTACCACTGCTTCTGCTGGTCACCAAAGCCTGGCATCGTGCTGGTGGGATAAGGGCAGCTTGCTCCTGGAGAGGTGGGTGGGATGGCTGCCCAGGCCTGGGGCACTAGTGACAGAGGTGCTCTCTCCTATGGCATTGCCACCCTCTCCCCACAGGGATTTGGAAGCATTGCCCAGCTGACATGGGACTGTTTTGCTTTCTCTCCCATGCTCCAGGAGAGATCTTATTCTGGTCCCGCTGCTGCTGGGAGCATCTGCAGGGCCCTGCCCCACCATCGCTAGGAGCATCCAGGAGCTCTCCAGCCCTTCCTTGCTGCTCTGTTGGGAGTGGTCAGGATGTCTCTTTTCAGCACTGCCTTCACCTTTCTGTCTTTGGCCCTCACCCCTTTGTCCCCTGGGGTTGCCTGGTGCCTCTGCAGCTTCTGGCTCCCTTCAAAGTGCTCTTGGTCTGGGTGGGGTGGGCTGTTCCTCTTCCCCCGAGGAAAGACCAGCAAGAGCAGTGGCCAGCAGCCTGTGCCAGGAGGAGCAGGGCCTGGGTGAACAGAGGTGATTGATGTCTGAGGATATTTCCAGCCTTCCAACATTTTTAGCTCGGGGGTTTCCTGGAGCAGCTCTGCATGAGCGTCTGGGCTGGTAAGAGGGGATGCTGTTTGTTTGGATGTGAGGGGTTGTGTGCCCTTGTATGCCACCTGTGTATGAAAACCCACCCTGGTCTCAGAGTCCCAGGGAGAACTGACACAGGGAGTGGGAGAAAATGGCAAGAGAGGGGAATGAGAGCAGTGGAGAGTCAAGTGATGATGTGCAATATCCTCCTCTTAGCCATTCGTCTGGACAGCAAACCTCTGGAGCTCTGTGCAGGCAATGAACTTGTGAAACCTCACAGCATCCTTGGTCTCCTTGCTTAATGCAGTGCTTCTGGAAGGCTGCTCTTTGTGTCTCTTTCCCCCCCTATGTCAATTAGGAATTTCTTAGGCCATCTCTTCTTTAACCTGTACCAATTGCCTTAATTGACTTCCGCCTTAATTGGTAACAAATCATTTCCACAGAGCCCTTTGTAATTCTTTCAAATCAATCCATTTCAGCCTTCCTGTGGGACCATGTGGAAGCTCTGAATCAGGGCTGAAGGAGCTAGGCAACAGTGGCACGTCCGTGGCAGCCTGGCCAGGGCAAGCAGCATCGTTCTGCCACCCAGACCCTTGCTTTGAAATACCCCACGTGATGGGTGCTCAGCCCTGTTTCCATCTATTGCTGGCTCTCACTTGGCACTTTGATTCTTTTGGAGCTCAGCCAGGCTGGCATGGAGGAGCTGGAGCTGGTGGGGGCTGAGCAAGGCAGACCCTCCTCAGGAGCAGGCACTGCCGAGCTGACTGCCAGCACCATGAGGTGGGCAGGGCAGGATGGAGACAAGGGAGCAGGAGGTTGTTTCTGAGCAGCCTGTCCTCTTGCCTCAGGGGTGCTTGTAGCAAGGGTTGTGCCCAGTGTGTTGCCTGACACTGACACAGGGACTCACCTGGGCTCTCTCCTTGCTCTTTGCAGCCTGAGGGCCCGATGCTGGCCCATGCTGTGGTGTTACCTTGCTCACAGTAGCTGAGGGTCTATGCTCTTTCCAAAACCTTGGGGAAGAAGTATGGTCCCTGGTGCCTCAAGCAAGGGTGCACCAAGCTGAGGGCTTGGTGGCTGAAACGAAAGTAGTTTTGGGGCTAACTTGCACTCACTGCCTGAAGTGAGATCTTTCTGGTAATGTTTGCCCTGGTCCCTTGCTGGTGAAGAGCACCTGAAACTGTGCTGGCTGAGAAGACTTTGTTGTCCAAACAGTGTAATGATAGAGTCTGGGGGGAAAGTGCCCCTGGGCTGGGGGACCTGCTGTGGAAGATGTCTTTTGGTGCAGCTCAGGCTTGTCAGGAAGCAGGCTGAGCTGATTTAACAGGAAGGTGTAAGTGCTTCCACGGTTGTGGGGATTAACTGTTGGAAGAGAGGTCCAAGGAAAGTGGCAGACGCTCCAAGCTGACATCTTCAAACCAAGATTAATGCTCCTCTGAAAGGTGCCTTGGCCAGAGAAACTATTTGGCTCAGTGCAGGGCAAACTGGTTAAGACAGAAAAGCCTGTGGTGTACTGGAAATGAGACAGTGTGATCTACTGATACCTTCTGGCATAAATTCCTGGGAGCCTATAAGAGCACATCTCACAGCGTTCAAAACCATTAGCTGGCTGGCCTCTGGCTGGTGCCACCTGGGTGGCTGGGTTCAGCCCTGTTGCTATTGTTTTTTTCCCTTTCCCCAGCCACTGGAGTCACACCCAGCTCAGAACACCTCTAAATAATGGCAACAAGATAATGCAGCCTGTGACAGAGGCGGGCGTGAAATCCTGGTGCATGCAGTAAATCAAGGAAAAAGGATCTTGGAACAACACTGCTGCCTTTGATGTGCCTGTGGGGTGTGTAATTAGCTGTAACTGGAATATTATTTGATCTTCCATGTTGAAAAATCACAATTTGTTTCCCTGTGCATACTTGTGAATATACTTCCAGCAATCCTTTGTGCTAGCCCTGTTCTGAAAGCTGACCCGACCTCCCAGAATCCCCAGACAAGAAACCTGGGGCTTGCCTGTATGCAGATGGAAAGATTCCTTATTCCTGAGAGGGGTTCTGCTTTGGTGTGATGAACACCAGAGTTGGGTTTTGCAGGTAATGGAGACCAGCATTCAGCCTGCTCCACAGCAGAACTCTCCCCATGGAGCAGGTCAGTCCTTTCGGGGTGCTCCCGAGTGGGCAACTGTGTTTTGATGTCAGGCAGAGCCCTGTGACCAAGCATAAGGTCTCATCCCTTGGAGATGGGCAATGCCCTTCTGAGTTGTGGGTGGGTAGGCACGTGGGTGAGAGAGAAAACTCTGGTGTAGCCTCTCAGAAAGGGCTGGTCCCTAGGGAAAGCTCACTTGGTGGCCACAGCAGATGGGATCCTGTGTTCAACCAACCCCAGACATGTTCCTTTGGTGTGTCTGAACAAGTGGCCCCCAGGCAGATCAGGAGGGTATCAAAGCTAACTGGTGTGTGAGGCTGGGACTTGCTCATGCCTGGTGTCCCTAGCCTCTGTTGCTTCCTCACTGATCCCATTTCTGCAGCGGTTGCACCACTCAAGCATGTTGGCACTGGCTGGGAGCTGGCACTGGTGGGGTGCAGGAACAGTTGGGTTACTGCAGCTGGGCAGGGTTAGTCATGTCCCCCAGCACTGCCAGGTGTGTTCCAGCTGGAGAGTGCTCTCCTGGATGCTTCCTCCCAGCCCTTAACTCTTTGCTTGGCAGGGAAGGGGGTGGCTCATGGGTTGGCTGCTCCAGGTGCCCAGTGGGTCAGCATCCACCTGGCTTCCTCTTGCCCCATGGGGTTGGGGCAGAGGCAGCAGTACATTGCTTGCCCTGTGTTCCCTGGGCCAAGTGAAGTGGAGGGTATGATTCTGTGTGGTGGAAATGGGGGCTGTGCTGAGCTAGGTGCTCCCAGAAGGGAGAAATACTGTCTTGTGACCTGGATGAGGAGACCACACAGACCCCTTGGAGAGGGTCCAGAGCACAAGACCCCTGAGATGGGCTCCTGGCCCTGAGTGCTTAGCAGCTACCTCCAGCCCCTTTCTTCCTCCTGCCTGTGCCGAGCAGACCAAGAGCTGGGGCAAATCAAAGCTTGAGCTGGAAACCTGGCATAAAGGGAGATTTTTAATTTCCCTGTTTCAAAGCAGTCAAGCCTGTCATCACCCCAGGCTGATTGCCTGCAGCCCCTCCTGCACAGCCCCACACGCTCAGCTCCACGGGACGGGGATGATCCTGGGTCCTCCCAGGTGCAGGTCACCACTCAATGGGCAGCTTTCTGGCTGCTGGAAGCTTAGAGGCATAATTTCATCTGCAGTTGGTGATGAAAGGCTTGGGGCTTGCAGCTGAAAGCATCCTCGACTCTTCTGGGCTTGTCTGTACCTCCTGGGCAGAACTGAGTCATGTGAAGGGAATTTGCTGTGAGGAAAAGTGTCCGACCCCTTCCGCCTGCCCCTGGAGCCAGGGAACTCTCTCGTGTGAGCTGTCCAGGTTGCCTCCAGTGCATCCAGTTTCCTTGGAAAATGCTTTGAAAAGGAGTCAGGAAGGACCTCCCTGATTAGAGGAGCTGCCCTCGACCTGCCTTCCATGCTTTGGCACCCGCAGCCTCCTGGCAAGTCGTGGCTGTGGTGGGAGGGGAAGGGAGGCCTCTCCCCCTGCACAGGGACAACTCTGCTATCAAAACAACTGGCAACAGAAAGGTCTGAACAAACAGACCCTCTGAAGGGTTCTCTCCACCACAGCTGGAGCAGTCCCCAGCAGGAGCCTCCACTCCTGCAGGAGTCAAAGGCAGGGGCAGGGTCCAGACTGGAAGCTGTGTTCCTGGCCAGCAATAACACAGATGGGGATGCCAGGAGCAGCTTTGCAGCTCTGCTGCCGTGAGGTGTGGTGGAGAGTCCAGCAAGATGAATAATGGCCTCTTGAAGGACCACAGAAGCAAGCCCCAACTGTGCTGGTGTGTCCTGCCCTGGCTGGAGCCTGTTGCTGTGACCTGGGGGCCTGGGAGCAGGTGCTTCAGGAGCCCCTGGAGGGGCTGAGGTGACAGATGGAGCTTTGTGCTGGGTGCTGATCACCGCTCAGTGACCTCTGATGATGGCCACGTATTGCATCCTGCCACCTCCTTTCCTAAGCTGAGGAGGAAAGCCCGGCACCGTCCCATTTGCAAGACAATTACTGTGTGTGCTCTTAAGGAGCTTTCCTGCTTCAGCAGCACTTTAAATCCAGGAGACAATCAGAGTTTGAGTTGGCTGTGTTACAAGGGCCATTTCCTTTCTGATTAGCCCTGCTGTCGCTCAGCTTCCCGTCCCTTCCATCCATATCTGTGGTCATGGAAGTCTCTGAGAGTGCTTGGGGGGCTTTTGTGCAGCTCTGGAAGTGTCCTGGATGGAGCACAGAACCTGAGCAGCAGTTAGTGTTTGTTGGCATCACTCTGCTAATTATGTGGTGGGTTTCAAAGACCTGTCATGTTTGCCTTCATGTGGTGGAAAGTGCTCTCTAACTTTCCCAAGGGTTGGGGTGCTCAGGGGTCTGAGGACCTCGGTGATCACTGGATGCAACCACAGATGGGATTTGGAACCAGCCCTTGGCTGAAGCCTCGGGGCAGTCAGCTTAGGCATGGTTTACTGGTGACTTGGTAGTGCTGGGTTAATGGTTGGACTCCATGATCTTAAAGGTCTTCTCCAATCTAAATGATTCTATGACTTCCCAGGGCAGGGCCTAAACCCAGCCTTCCTCTGGGCAGATATATTGTCTCCTTGGTGCCTGCAGCCTCCAGGGGTACAGCAGGCAGTGCCATGCTCCCTGCCATGCTGGGCACCCTGGCACTGTGCACAGCATGATCCAAGGGCACAGAGGGGATGAAGACCAGGCAGGAGTTGGTGGGGGAGGTGGGGCTGGGTTGGATTCACACTGGCTCTTTGGCTCACCTTTAAACCCAGATGTTGTGAACAGCTGCCAGCAGGTGCTGCTGGGTGGTGGGAAGGGGCAGCTTGGCCTCATGGGCTTTGCCTTCATGGTGACCACCACAGCAGGGCTGGGCTGGTAGTGGGAACTGCCTGGTGAGCAGAGGCCTGCAGGAAAGAGGAATAGTGGATGTGGCAGGCTGGAGGGAGGCATAGAGAGAACCAGTCCTCTGTTCTGCTCCTTCCTTTTCTCCTTTTTTGAGCATCATCCCTGCAAAGGATAAGAGGTCTGGAAGCCTCCCCCAGCCTCGAGGAGGAGGTTTGCTGCTGGAATGCAGGACTTGATGGTTTTCTAAAGCACTGCAGTGATTCCTGTCCTAGGAAGGTAAATGATGTTTCAGGAGCAGTGGTGGGGAGAGGCTGAGAGAGGTCAGGAGGAAATCCTTGGTGAAATGTTGAGGTTTTCCATATTCTGATGCCCCAGAAGGGGCTTTTCTGGGGCAGATTCAAAATACTTCCTGGCCTGGATCACCAATAGTATGGCCAGCAGGACCAGAGCAGAGGTAAGGCCACCCCCTGAATGCTGGCTTTGCTGCAAGGACACCAAAGTGCTGGAGCTGGTCCAGAGGACAACAAATCTGGTGAAGGGTCTGGAGAATAGGTCCAGTGAGGAGCAGCTGAGGGAACTGAGGTTGCTCAGCCTGGAGACCTCATTGCTCTCTAAAACTCCCTGAAAGGAGGCTGAAGTGAGGTGGGGGTTGGTCTCTTCTCCCAAGGAACAAGAGATAGAGCAAGGGGAAACAGTGTCAAGTTGCATCAGGGGAGGTTTAGGCTGGACATGAGGAATAATTTCTCCTCCTTGAGGGCTGTCAAGGCCTGTCCCAGGCTGCCTAGGGCAGTGGTGGAGTCCCTGTCCCTGGAGGGGTTACAAAGCCATGGAGACGTGGTGCTGAGTGACATGGTTTAGTGGTGACCTGGCAGGGCTCAAGTCAAGAGACAAGCTCTTTCTCTCAGGCAGCTGTGGGGCTGGTGGGAGCACTGCTGCACCAGCCCAGCGTGGGGCGGTGGCTCAGGCTCAGGATGCTGCAGGAGCAGGATGATGGAAGCTGCTGGGCCTGGAAGAAGGAGTTTGTGATAAGACAAGTCCTGACCTGAACTTGTGCCCAGCGGTCTCAGGCAGAAGGAGCAAAGCTGCTGGGTGGTGTGAGAACCCTCGGCTGACTTCCTTGTTTAGTTTTCCCACAGCCCCATGCTTCCTGCTCGCCCCGGCGCTGGAAGTACCAAGATAGCATCGGAGGGGAGCTGTGCCGGTGGGATTTGTGTCCAGGCAGGAGCAGGACGTGCCAGCCATCCCCTCGGGGCTGGGGCAACCCCACAACCATGGGAAGGGTTTGGGGAGGCAGGGCTGAGGAGGTGACTTGCTCCCTGGGGTTTGGTTCAGAATCAGATCCCACCCTAGCGATAAAGCCAGGCGAGGGGCACAGGGCACTTGGGGAGGGCTGCGGCCGTGGATTGGAGGAGTCGATTTCCTGGCCGATGCCCCCAGCCCGGCGGTGCCTCCCTGGGCTGAGATTACTGGAGGGGAAAAGGGTGGGACACGAGTCTGGCTCTTCCTCCCCCTCCCCAGGTCAGGGCTGTAAATTGGCTCAGCCTTTCTGGGCATAAGGAAAAATCCCAGCAGCTGCCAAGCCAAACACTCCGGCTCTCCAGCGCTGAGCCGCGGCCAGACAGCCTGGGCCTGTGTCCAGCCTGGAACTGGCTCGGTGCAGCCTCCCCATGCTGCAGCTTTAATGGGAGGCAGCGGAGAGAAGCAGCAGAGAGCAATGAAAGGGAGGAATGTCTGTGACATTCTTCTAAAAAGGAAAAATGTGGAGTTTCCAGTCAAACCGAAAGACTTATTGGGTTCGCTGGGAGGCTAAGTCCAGCTCCTCAGGACAAACTGCTAGATAAGGAAAACAATTTAGTCCCGAGGAATATTCGCTTCAGGATGGCGCAGGCTCTGCCAGGATCTCTTTTGACTGCACTGTGCTCATTGATTTTCTTCCCAGCTCTGCAGCGAGCGTGATCCTGCCAGGCCCCTTGGGAGATCTGGGATGGGTGGCTGTGCCCTGCCTCACGGTCACCAGTGTGGGACCTCCAGGAGAACCCCCCCAGACCTGTGCCAGTGCTGGTGAATACCACTGCAGCTCGGCTCTGCCCACAGCATAGGCACCTCTAAAACCAGGCTAGAAGTGATGTAGCCTTAGCTGGGGGAGGCAGGGGAGGTGGGAGGTGGCCCAAACCCTCTGCTGAAGGTGTGATTTGGTCTGTGACCAGCAGAAGCTGTTGGGGTGAGTGGCTGAATGACACAGAGATCTGGGTGCTACTTTAGGCAGGGTTCTCTGAGGGAGAAGTTGGTGTCACGTTGGACACCAGGAAGGTGACAGCTTAGACCCTGGTGAGTGCCAGTGACTGTGTGGGAAATTCTGGAAGAAGAGGCAGCTCTTGTTAAAATGAGATGTGCTCTACAGTGCAAAATCTCCCCTTCTCCCCCTGGACAATGCACCATGGGGTCCCCTGAGCCTCCTGTGGTTTTGGGCTGCCTGCAGCAGTTTCCCAGCATTGTGGAGAGGGTTTGCCCAGTGTTCGCCCATGCATCCTGTGCTTGGCACCGCTTAAGGTGTCTGGTGAGCTCTGACCTGGCAGCTACTGCCTGTGCTGGCCAGCAGCCCCAGGTGTCAGGGCAGAGAAGCCACCTCCTGTAGTTGGCCCAGGCAGATTTTGCAGTTTAGTGCCAGGCTCACTGTGGGGCTGTGTTTTATTTCAGGTCTGGCTGCTGGCAAGCTTGTCCAGCACCCTTCTGGGGCTGCTTTA
The DNA here is from genome assembly GCF_014839835.1 of Dryobates pubescens. Lineage (NCBI taxonomy): Eukaryota > Metazoa > Chordata > Aves > Piciformes > Picidae > Dryobates > Dryobates pubescens. Next base: position 4,571,212 of record NC_071636.1, read on the forward strand.
CAGTTGGAGCCTGCACACTGCTGTGCTGTAGGGGACACGAGGGGTGAGCAAGTCCCACACCCCAGGAGATCCCTTCTGCTTGGGAAAGCAGAGGGCAGCCCCACAGCAGAAACTCAGAGATCATCAAGTCCAACCTCTCACCCAACACCATCTAATTGACTAAACCATGGCACCAAGTGCCTCATTCAGGCTCTTCCTAAACACCTCCAGTGATGGTGACTCCACCACCTCTCTGGGCAGCACATTCCAATGGCCAATCTCTCTTGCTGGGAAGAATTTCTTCCTAACACCTCCAGCCTGAACCTCCCCTGGCACAGCTTGAGACTTGTTCTGGTGCTGGTTGCCTGGGAGAAGAGACCAACTCCCACCTGGCTACAGCCTTCCTTCAGGGAGTTGCAGAGAGCAGGAAGGTCTCCCCTGAGCCTCCTCTTCTCCAGGCTAAGCAACCCCAGCTCCCTCAGCCTCTCCTCCCAGGGCTGTGCTCCAAACCCCTCCCCAGCTTTGTTGCCCTTCTTTGGACACCTTCCAGCAGCTCAACATCTTTCCTAAACTGAGGATGGGCAAGGGTGACCAAGCTCTGGGCCTGACTGGGAAGGGTAAGTGCTGCCTGTCTCAGCTCTCTTGAAGGTGTTTGACATTTTGCCCAGAGAACCTGTGGCTGATAGCATGCATTATGTGGATTACAAATTGGCTTAATGACAGATTTCAGAGCACGGTCGTTAATGGCGGTGTCACTTCCCGCAGTGTTCCCAAGGAGCATTCTGACATGATTTAATGTGTGATTTAGCAACACTGATGATAAAAACCTTTGCTGGTAGTGTCTGCAGGTGACACGAAGTTGGTGGTGTTGCAAGCAGCGAGGGCAGAGCTGTGAATGTCCCGGTTCAATGGTCACAACCCAACGCGGTGCATCGGCAAGGAGCTAAATAAATGCAGAGGAACCTCCCTGAAAGCGAGGTGAGGATCTCCAGTCCCTGGGGATGGGATGCTCCCACACAGCTCTGAGCCACCAAAAGGTGTGGGGGTGATGTCTGTGGGCTGGCAGAATCAATGTCACTAGAGAAGACGGAGGCTGGGTGATGCTGGGGTGTTGCCTCAGTTCTGTGCTGGGTCCAGTTGTCACTGGTGGGGTCTCGGTGTGGACCCTGGTATTGGTGCTGTGGGGGTCAGGCACTGCTCCCCACTGCTTTTGCTCTTGGGGGGCATTGCTATTTGTTCTGGTGTGCTGGGTGTCTCTTAGGGAACTGGAATGGGGGACCAGTCCCTGCCCTTGTGGGCATCTCTCTAAAACTGGGAGGCTCAGCCCTTCTTCAGCTTGGCCACACCTCCCTTGGGGCCCCTCACCACCCCTGTGTTGTCTCCTGGGCCTCTGTGATTCTGGCTCTCAACTCCAGTCACCCTTCCCCTGCAGGTTCCTGGGGTCCTGCTGGGCACTGCTGCTGCCCATGCCTGCTGCCCAAGCAGTGGGCAGTGAGCCGGGCCACGGGTTTGGGCTGCATCTGAGGAGGGAGCCCTGGCTGTGTGTGTTGCCTGTGTTGGTGACTCCTTGCCAGCACTTGTACTTGCAAATCATCCTCTCGCTGACAAATGGATGCACATCACCAACGCCCCGCAAACAAGACACGATGCAGATAAGAGTCGGTGGCCTGTGCAGGCGCTGATCCCCTGATACCAACCTCTCCATGCATCAGACCTGTCCTTTTCAGGAGGCAATCTCTCAAGCCCGTGATTGCTTCCTCCACCTCACTCCTGCCCACATCAGCACTAGTTTTGAGGAAAAAATCCAGCATGAGCAGTGGTACCTGAGCTGCAGAAGGGACTGCAGCTGGGACAGTGCTGGCACTGCAGGTCTGGTCTCCAGAATGAGTGGCTGTGTGGGTGTTGAGCCCTCACAAACTCCTCTCTGGGAGGCCTGGTATGCCCTCTCCCACCTCCCTTGGTCGTGCCTCCCTCGCTGGGGCTATGCTGTAGATTTGTATGGTGTTTGGATGAAGCTTCCCATCGTGTGGCTGAATTTTGGGGTTTACTCCCCTACAAGCCCAGCTGCTCATGTGACTCCTTTGCCAGCGAGGGATGGTGAAATTCTCTGTGCTTCTCCCTGCGTGTGGTCCATGCTCTGGAAAACAGTTGTGTTGTGCAGGGGGAAGCTCTCTCTCCATGCTGTTGCTTGTGCCCCCTGGAAGGAGAAGAGAGTCTGAAGATTGATCCCTGCCTCCATCTGAGGTGTCCCTTGTTGCCTGCAGCAGAGGGGAGCAAGACCTGCCTCACAGCCTCTATCAGCTGGAGGACAGGGAGGAAGATCTAAGCATGACAATATTCCCTGTGAGGACAATTACTCTCAGCAGGCAGCAGCTACAGCATGGATTCTGGCACCTTGGACCCTGCTCTTCCTCCCCTGGTTATTCAGAGGGTTTGTCTGCAGCAGAAAGTGAACTCCCTTGCTGGAAGCCCGTGTAGCCTGAGCGATAGCTACAGGGATCTCATCAAGCAGGAATTTCTTGGCAGGGGATAGGACCTGTCTGCCATATGGTTTCCATGTTCAGAGCAGAAGGTGATCTGTGGAAGTGGAAGGAAAAAAAATAAAACCTGAACTCCTGTGGTTGATTTTCACTTGAAACTAATTGTTCAGCCCAGCTCTGGGGAGGGACCGGGGACAAGCCTGACCCTCGGCCAGCAGCAGCTCCTGGGGCGTTCCGCGCAGGAACGCCTCGGCACCTCCTCTGGAGCACTCTTATTGTCAGGAGGTTTTGTGTTTTGACAGCTCTGATATCTGTTTGAAGGGCGAGACAATAAAAAGTAGAACTCTCCAGAGTGTAGAATGCACAAATAATTGTCACGTCCTGCCCGGCTCCGGCTCCCGCTGCCCTCCCTGCCCGCGCCGGTGGCAGGAGAGGCTCATCCTGACGGTGCGTCATGGAAAGGGTGAGCAGTGGCTGGGTGGTGGTGGGATGTCATCTTTGGAGCTGTGGCTATCTCTAAAAGCCTGTCTTATTTTTTTATTCCTCCCCCCCCAGTCTAGGAAAGCTGGGCAAAGCCTGTTGCTCATCAGCTGATTTGTAGGACAAGCTGCTCTGCTTCCTCTGTCTGTTCGTCCTGAGGAGGTGAAACATATCCAGTGACCAGGTGAGAGGACTTTTGCACTCTCCCATCTTTCACCTGAGCCCAGTGGCAAGCCACTAGATGCATTGAGTCTTTGGCTTCCCAGTTTAAGAGAGACAGGCATCGACTCAAGAGAGCCCAACAGAGAGCTACCACGTTGGTTAAGGGACTGGAGCACTGCCCTGTGAGGAGAGACTGAAAGCCCTGGGGCTGTTCAATCTGGAGAGGAGAAGACTGAGAGGGGATTTAATGAGTGCTTATAGATACCTGAGGGCTGGGTGGCAAGAGGGATGGGCCAGGCTCCTCTCTGTTGCACCCTGTGGTAGGACAAGAGGTAATGGATATAAACTCCAGCACAGGAGGTGCTCCAACCTGAGGAGGAACTTCTTCACTGTGAGGGTCACAGAGCACTGGAACAGGTTCCCCAGAGGGGTTGTGGAGTCTCCTTCTCTGGAGACTTTCAAGACCCATCTGGCTGTGTTCCTGTGCGACCAGTGGTAGATTCTGTCGCCCTGCTCTGGCAGGGGGGCTTGGACTCAATGATCTTCAGAGGTCCCTTCCAACCCCTAACATCCTGTGAACATAATGCTTCTTCCAAATCCTCTGATGTTTTAGCCAGGTAGATGAACAAACCTGATCTGCCCCCCTGGACCGTCTGTCACAGCAAAAGGCCCATTTACACAGAGCTGGAGCCTGGAGTGAGCTGATGGTGTGTGCTCAAGGTGCTGGAAGCATGGGAATGGCTTGGCTGAAGCAATAGGAGAGCTCTGCAGCAGCTGGTGCAGAGAAAGGGGTTTGTTCCTTGAAGGGGGCCAGCCATGGCTTGGAGCAGGTTCAGGGTGTGAACCTCACCATCAAGAGACTGGGAGAAGTGTGGTGACCACACACTGCAGAGCTGGGTGTGAGGGCTCAGCTTGGCAGTGTGCTCCTCTGCCTGATTTAGAGTGCATTCTGCTAAGGGAGGGTCTGGTCTGCAAGCTGCAGCTTCCAACTGGCAGCAGCAAGGCGGTGTAAATGGCTAAGCAGATGCAGAAGTCTCTCTGTGCCTCAGAGACAAAGGCACTTGCTACTCTTGAGCAAATATTTAGGCCATTTCTCTTGCCAAACCCATCACAAGTATCCAAGACATGTTTGCTGCAGAGCCGTGACCCATGATGTCCTCAGATCTGAAATCCTCAGGGTGGCTCAAAGCCTCACTGAGGCCAGGGGAATGGTGGAGCTCTGTACTCGGTGAGGAAGGGACATGGCTCCTGTGTGGGAGTGGTGGCAGTGGAAAGAGTGTATCCTGGGTAAGATGTATGTGAGCTGAGGGGGGGATGCTGGGCCCATGCCTGAATCCAAGGGGACAACTGGGCTGCTGCTCTTTGGTGTCATTGCTATCCCCCTGTGCAGGGTGTTGCTGCTCATCCAGCCTGCTGTCCAAAGTCAGAAGCAGGAGCCATGGGTATCTCGTGTGGAGCAGGTGCTCATGCCTTTAACCCCTTTGGTAAGGAGGCAGTGGCTGTGCCTTGTCTCTTCCCAGTCTCCCCCAGGGTGTGTTGGTGCTGTGCCCTGGAATAGCTGCCTCTACCCTGGGGTGCAGCAAAGCGATGGCTGGAAGGTGCTGTGAGAGGAGAAGCAGCCCCTTGTCCTCGATGGGTCTGACACAAGCACACTGGCTCACTGTGTGTCTGTCTCTGAACATCTCTGATGGAAGTGCTGCTGATCAGGAATAGCTGAGGGGAGCCAAACAAAGAGCAGTTGGTGTTTGGATTCTTTCGTCGTCTTTGCAGTGTTTCTGTAAAGGCACGGAGTGTTTTCAAACATGAAACGTAACATCAAAACAGTGAAAGTAGATCAGAATGTTCTGTCTTGAGCTTCAAACAATACCCTGGAAATTTCCAAGTCTTTCCTGTTTGTCCCACTGCTCCCTGGCCTCCTCTCTCTGCCATCCTTCTGCTGTTTACAATGGCAGAGCGATTTGATTTTTCCTACTCTCAGGCATCGATCTGGAGGCATTTAGCATATTTTGCTAAAATAGTCTCTCTCCAAAAGTTTCCTGGTGTGCTCAGGCAAAGTGGAAACATTCTGGTGGCTTCAGCCGGCTCCCTGCATCCTGGAGCAGCCCAGAGCCCTCCTGCCATCCCCTTCTGGGTGCTGGCAAGGCACAGCCTGGCCGGGCTCTACTCATGGAGCTGTGGGCTCCTGCCAGAGCTCAGCTCCAGTAGTTCAAGCTGGGGACCCAGAACCTCTCCCAGCTTGAGGTCAGACAAAAGCAGAGCTCTCTCCTCCTGCTCTAGTTCTGGCAGGCAGATTCCATCACTGCACAAATATTTTGGCAATCAGCAATAATGGGAAAGGAAATGCAGAAACGTCCAGTCCGGCAGGAATTCTCTGAACTGGGCTGCTCCGAGCGGAGCGCTGGGGCTGGGCTGGGCTCAGCCTGGAGTGGCCCTCGCTGGCCCATGGCAGTGGCCTGGCCCACACCATGCCCAGAAAGCCTTGCCCGACCTGGCTGCTCCCTCTTGGTGTTCATGGCCGTGGAAGGGCAGCAGTGTGTGAGCTGTACCCAGGCTGCTCTCCATGGAAGCATTTCGTGCTCTAAGTGGTTGCAGCAGTGTGGGATGTGTGTGTACTCTGGTATCTATAAACAGAGCAGCTCAAGAATGCCTTGATACCAAAGGTTGTTTTTGGCTTCTGATCAAATACTTCATGTCAAGTTTTTTTGCTTTTGCCTTTTTTTTTTCTTCTTTTTTTTTTTTTTTCTTCTCTTTTCCTTTTTGAAAAAATCTTCAGCTGCTGCAAGTGAGGAAAAGCAAAGCAAAGGGAGAAAGAAACCTCTGAGTTAATAGGAAGGATTTCCAGTCTTTGGAAGCAATGGTGCTGCAGCTCACAGAGGTGGGGGATATGGCACTGTGGGTGGAAGCTGCAGAGAAAGGCAGGGAAAGCTTGAACTCCCAGCCCATGGGAGAAGCAGAATCCTTGTGGCCGTTCCAGAACTGCGATGGCTTTGGAGTGAAGCCCTCAGGATCCCTGGTCTGAGGACTGACACACTCATTGCTACAGCCCATCCAGCTGAGCTGATCTTGGCATCACTGAGTTGCTGCTGCCAGTGCCACCATCATGCCAGGCTATGAGGAAAGCTAATTTTTCTCCCACTGTCACCAGCACATGCTGGGCAGGACTAGACAGTGGGGTCAGCTGGAGCGAGCAGGGGGTGGCAGGGACAGGATAACATCCCTACCCTGGGCACTGCTGGTCCCACACTGTGGGCAGGGCTAGACAGTGGGGTCAGCTGGAGCAGGGGGTGGCAGGGACAGGATAACATCCCTACCCTGGGCACTGCTGGTCCCCACACAGTGGGCAAGGCTGGACAGTGGGGTCAGCTGGAGCAGAGGGTGGCAGGGACAGGGTCACATCCCTACCCTGGGTACTGCTGCTCCCTCCCTGGGAGGCAGGGGCCAGCCTGAACCCACCCCTGAGCAGGGTGACTTTTCCAGCAGCTCTTAGCTTGTCTCTCGAAGGGGTTATTGTGCCACCACACAACAATATCCATTTCCCTGGTGTGAGGATCCCTGTGTTTCATGCTCTTTTTGGCATTCATTTCAGTGTCTTTTTTTATCATTTTTAAGGTTCAGGCGTTTCTAATTGTTCCGAATACCATGCTGAAATTAATAGTTCTATGGTTGGTTTATTACATTTAGTGGAATTATGTGCATGTAATGTTTGCCAAGAAGAGACACAGCAGAGGCTTTAATCATGTAAAGATGATAATTTAGTTGTTACACTTGTTGAAACCAGGGGGGGATTAATTTTTTAGAAGTTTGCAAACTAGAGGAGGGCTGCACAACGTTAATTGAGTGAGACAAGCAAGGCAGCAAAGGGCCCTGGTCCTGCCAGGCACAGGGAGGGAGGCTCCTGTCGTGGGGCAGGGGACCTGGGGCACGGGATGGTTTTGTCATTGTGGGAGTTGTTGTTATTCAGGCCAGAGCTCTGTGGCTTCCTCTGAGGAGCTCGCAGGAGCCTGAACTGCAGTGTGCTTCGTGTCTCGCTGCTGTCTCTATGGTTTCTGCTGAGGAGGTCATAGGTTCTGCATGGAGAGCAAAAATGACTCACAGCTCAGAAACTCTGCATCTAGAGCAAATGCTTTTGGTACCAGAACAAGCTGTCTGGTGTTCCAACGGCAGCCCTCTGTCTCCAGGCTGGCTGCTGGTGGCTGCCAATGGAGGGACAGTCCATGGGGTAGATGAATGCTGGGGTCATCCTGGCTTTACCCAGGGGTGGCAGGCAATGCCATCCTTATGGGTGCCCTTTCCCCTCATTGAAATCATACACTGGAACCCCATAGCCTTACCCCTCTGTAGGACTGTTTCCTACAGCCTACCTCCTACTGTTTCCTGCAGCCTACCAGCCCTTCTGAGGTAGGGAATCAGAACTCTCATCAGGGCTGCTCCCACATGCTGGTGGGTGTTCAGGCCCAGGAATGAGACCTCCCCCCACTATGGGCAGGTGCCCAAGGCCTTCAAGCTAATGTTTGAGAGAAAAACTGAGGGATGGAGACAGCAGCCATAGGGAACCTCCAGAGGGTCCTGCAGTGGGACTCCCAGCTGCTGGCTGTGCACAGGTTTGCCTTTGCTGCCCTGGGTACCATTTCACGTGTGCTGGGAGGAAATCCGCTCCAGCGCGCGTCTTGCGGAGCGTTTTTCGCAGCAGCTTGTCAGGGAAGGAGGGGAGAAATGTAAAATAAGTCTTGTTTACTATAGATGATGATGTGGCAAAATAACAGCCAGTTCTGAGGAGTTTATGACAATAATCATGAATATGTTTTATAAATGTGGAGCAATGTGAGTGGACTCAATTCCGGGTGAATTTAAATAATACGGCTTTGTGCAGCGCAGCCTAAATCAAACGGCTGTAATTTATGCTGAAATGTACTCCAGGATGCATTTATTCACAAGTATGTGCTGATTGTAGCATTGTGCCTGATTTATGGTGCTTTACTTTTTCATATGAAAATCCCCACCAAAAATAATATTTAGCCTCCTTTTATTTAGGGAGCCCCGGTGCCTTCTGCAGGCGCAGGGGCAGAGGATCCCTCATCCTCCCCCTCGGGTTCCTCGGCAGCTGGACTGGGCCAAGGGCTGGATGTGGCTCCTGGATGGCAGCAGGGATGCAGGAGCAGTGGGACCAGCTCTGGAGCCTGCATCCCCACGGTGCGGTGATGCAGGGAGGGACCACCACGCTGGGAGCCTGGCTGAGGTTAGCGGGAGCAAAGCGGATGGAAACCATTCCCCCTCCATCTCTGGGGTGTCAGTGAGCAGTGGTACCAAAAGTAGGTCAGGGGAGAGTGACTTTATCCCTTGTCCTTGTGATTTGTTTGGCAACTGAGGGTGATTTGGTGGATGGGGGCACAGGGATGCATTTAGACCATGGAGCTGTAACTTGAAGGGTTCAGGTCTGCGAGCTCTTTCCTGCCACACGAGCAGGCTGAGATCCGATCGCCTCTGACACCTTTGTTGCTTTGCCCTAGAGCACCCTGGCTGCCAACCCTGTGGACCAATGTATGGCTCTTGCAGCTTTCAGATTTCATTAAACTGGACCCTTCATGGCCCCTGCCTCAGGCTCAGGACTGGTCACAGGGATGTTGCCTGCCAGCGCTGTACTCCTCATGGTCCCTTGGGTGCCACAATGTGTGGGCCTCTCCCAGCAGGACTCCTGCCAGCATCTCCGTGGTGGTGTTAAGCCCTACGGGTGATGCTGCACCCATCTCTGCCCACCATCACTAGCAGGGCCAGGCACAAGGCTGACTTGGTGTGAGCCTCTGCCTGGCTTTAGCTCTTGCAGTGCTCTGGTGGTCACACAAAGGTTTGGGCATGAACAGCAAAGCTGGACCAGGCACCAGCTGTGCATCCTTGCATGGGACAGCTGGGATGGCGCCCTGTGCATCCCAGGGTCCTTATCCCTCCTCTGGTCAGGGGCCACAGGCTAAACCATCGTAATGCCTCAGGATGTGAAGGGGCTGGCTGAGGTGTCAGGGAGCAGTAGTGGATACCCAGCCACATGGCCTCACATCTTCAGTGTGGCATGCCCCCTTGAGCTGGTTTATATCTTTAATTTCAGAGGTGAAGTCTTTAATTGCAGCTGCTGCCTGTGCTAGACTCTGCAGAATTGCTGCTGGTGCTCTCATGATGCTCTCCAAGCAACTTGGGCCCATGCTGGGCACTGAAGAGCTGATGGTAGTTGCCACCTCCGTGCCTGGGCTTGTCACCCCACCAGCCAGCCCATCCCAGGTATGACTTTTGACAGAATTTTAATAGAATAGAACAGATTTAAGAAGCGACCAACCCCCACCTGGCTACAACCTCCCTTCAGGTAGTTTTAGAGAGCAAGAAGGTCTCCCCTGAGCCTCCTCTTCTCCAGGCTAAACACCCCCAGCTCCCTCAGCCTCTCCTCACAGGGCTGTGCTCCAGACCCCTCCCCAGCTTTGTTGCCCTTCTCTGGACACCTTCCAGCACCTCAACATCTTTCCTAAACTGAGGGACCCAGAACTGGACACAGGACTCCAGGTGTGGTCTAACCAGTAATGAGTACAGGGCAGAAGGACTTCCCTGCTCCTCCTGGCCACCAGGTAAGGCCTTTGGTAGCCATTCATGATGACAAGACTGTGGACCACCCATCCCACGTCTGAGCTGGGTAAGGCTGTCATGGGCAGGAGCGAGGTGGTGTGTCCTCACCCAGCAGAGCCTGGCCTGGTGGCCCCAGCAGCATTGCTTCAGCAGACGTGGTGCCTGTGACATTCTAATTGGGTGTGACAACGTCCCCTGGCACAATTAGGCTGAGAACCTTCATTTATCATCGCTACCAAAGGCGAGTGTCAGCCCCTGGGCTCCTCCTGCTCCTGCGCTTCGTTTGTTGGAAGGCACAGGAGAGGTTTGGGTCGCCAGGCAAGTGGAAAGGTTTGGGTAACCCTGGCCTTGTGCTTTATCAGCAGAAAGCATCACAGCCCTGGCCCTGCTAGGGGAAAAAAAATAGCCCACCCCACAATCAACCCCAAAACATCATTCAGAGAGTAAAAGAAAGATTTATTTAAAGCATTTGAAATCCCCCAATAAATCATCTCCTCTCGTCACAGGTCCCAAGCCATCCCGGGAGCCTGCAGCCACGAGCAGAGCTCAGCCCCAGCAGCTCTGCTTCCGGGGTTAAAAGGAGTTGTGCTGAAAGTTTATCAGTGATTTATTCTGCAGAGAGGCTGCAGTGGTAATCCTCCTTCCGGAAAGTTTCAGCACCATTGTTTTGAGTGATAAGAGCTTGTTGTAGCAACCTCTGTCCCTAAACACTTGGAAATTCTCCTTTAAATAAACATGCAACTCGCAAGCAACTTGCAAGCTCCAATGTGTATCCTATTAAAAGCTGGCAGAGCCGGAGCCTCCTGGCTCTCCTGCCAAGCTCTGGGATACAGTAGCATTTCTACTCCAGGGTAATAAATTACTGGAGAATGAAGGGCCATAATATTTGCCATTTTTAGGAGGGGGGGGGGGGGGGGAAGAACTCTGCTTGGTGAGGCAGAGAGATGGAAAATATTCCTAATAAATAGGGATACAGAGGGAAGCAGGTAAATATTTAGGTTGTTAAGGTTGCATCTGCCTCACACAGGGCTGAAGCTCTCACCCTTGTTTTGAAGGAGGGACGGAAACATCTCCCAGCACTTCCAAAGAGAGCTTCATGGTGACTCACCCAAAGAGCAACTGGGGCTAAACATGCTCCAAACCAGACTGGGAATTTCCTCTCGCCCCTTGCCCAGACCCGTCCGTGCAGGGTGGACTGGGGGGAGATGTCCCCAGCTGTTGATTGCACAACTGCAGCAGAGAGATCTCCACCAAATATTTGACTTGGGTTTTCTGTTGGGCTCAGGCTGGCTTCGTGGGTGCCAGGGAGGAGGGGGGTAGGAAGAGCAAAGCCCAGAGGGCAGGGAGGCAGAGCGAACCTGGGCTGCAGGAACCAAAAGTGGTGGGTGAAGAAGTCTTGCAGCATAGACAGACAGCAGTGAGAGCCAGGGGCAGGGAACTTTGGTGGGTCCTGCCCTCTGCAGCATACCTCTACTGAAAGACCACAGTGGTCTCCATGAGTGTCTGATGGCTGAGCCCCGGAGCTAGAATCATAGAACCAATAAGACTGGAAAAGACCTCAAAGATCATCAAGTCCAACCTCTCAGCCAAGACCTCATTACTACTAATCCATGGCACCAAGTGCCACGTCCAATCCCCTCTTGAGCACCTCCAGGGATGGGGACTCCACCGCCTCCCCGGGCAGCACATTCCAATGGCCAATTTCTCTTGCTAGGAAGAACTTTCTCCTTGCCTTGAGCCTAACCCTCCCCTGGTGCAGCTTGAGACTGTGTCCTCTTGTTCTGGTGCTGGTTGCCTGGGAGAAGAGACCAACCCCCACCTGGCTACAACCTCCCTTCAGGGAGTTGGAGAGAGCAAGAAGGTCTCCCCTGAGCCTCCTCTTCTCCAGGCTAAGCAACCCCAGCTCCCTCAGCCTCTCCTCACAGGGCTGTGCTCCAGCCCTCTCCTCAGCCTCGTTGCCCTTCTCTGGACACCTTCAAGAGTCTCAATGTCCTTCTTAAATTGAGGGGCCCAGAACTGGACACAAAGGTCCATTCTGCAGCAGCAGTTGGTCACTGGGATGCATCTGGTGCCCAAAGGACTTTGGAGTGACCTCCATCTTCTGAGCAGGGTGAGGGTGTCCCTGGGCACACCAGGCAGTGACAGCACCACCCTCCTTTCCTGTGTGTGCCCTGCAGGCACCTCCTTCATCTCTGTCCCTTCCTCCCCGGTGGCTGCTGTGCTCTGACCTGTCTTACACTATGAAAGGAACTTCTACTGCTGTCCTTAAGTTAGCATTTTCTAATTAGCTCACAATTAATTAAGGGGTTCTGGTGTTTCTGCTGGAAATTAGCTGGCGAAGCAGACTGCCATTATCGGGAATGTGTGGAATTAAACTCTGAATTCCAAAATAACTTCTTCATTAATAATTTTGATTTTCCAGACATTGCACAGAAACACTGGTGATTAGCAGAAGTGTGATGTGTTCTCATTCATAGTGTCCCTAATTAGCAGCAATTTAGTCATTAACTCTTTGGTGCAGATGAGCAGGGATAGGACTGGGGAGAACTCAACGGCTTTTCTGGTTTTGCTGGAGGCATTTTGGTCTGGTGCCCCAAGGAAACTTCATCTGCCCAGACCCTGGTCTGCAGGGAAGCCCCAGCTCTCATGCAAGTAGGGCCAGAAGGAAAGCTGCCTGCAAGGTGACGCTTCACTGTGCTAAGGAAAATCCCACATGGCTCCCTAGAACCTCCCAAGCTGTGACTGGGGGCGCTGGTATTGCTCCTTTAGCCTGGTGGCTGGGGCTGAGGCATCACTTTCTTCACTGATAGCTTAGCTGGAGTTCAAGTGGGCAGGAAGCTGGCCCTCTGCCCAGGGGAATTTGTCACAAGATTAAGGAATTAATGAGCAAATACAATATATTAAAGAATGAGGGATTTTGCTAACCTCTTACCTTGTCCTAGCCTTAATTGCCTTTAAAAATCATAGGATGCAATGAATTGCCATTGATTTTCCTCAATACTTTTTATTTCTGCAGAAGCCAGATAAATGGTGGCAAGAGGTGATGGTTCAAAGGGACTCAGGAGATCTATGAGGTGGGCAGGATCGTGGACATCACCCTGGGCTTGGCTTCTTGCTGGTCCTCTGGAGCGTTGTGCCTCCTCTCTGCCCACCCAGCTGCTTGGCTGGACCTGCTCCTGGGGGTTTGGCACCGAGCTGCTGTGGTGGCACCTTGATGTGGTGGTGCATGGTGCTGACAGCGTGTGGGATGCTGCCACCATGGTCTGGGAGCAAGGTGGGCAGGGGTGGGGGAGGTGGGGAGTGGGAGGAAGGGCTGCTTGCTGTGCAGAGTTACTGTCTCCTTTGGCTGGTTGGAGAAGTCAGGTTGGTGACTTCTGTTCAAAGCACGTTGTCCCAGCTTCACTTTTGATCCTAAAGCTGATACTTAGGGCAATGTGACATCTCCTGGAGCTGGTGTAGGACAGAGCTGGAAGCCTCGTGTTGCCCCCCATGGCCCATGTGTCCTGTGCATCTCACAACCATGGCCCTGTGGACAGGATGAGAACCTGCACCCATAGCTCAGCCCTGGTTCCTGCAGGACCTGAAATCTGCTGGGGCTGTGGGGGATACCCCAGCCCTGGCTGCCTTTGGGCTGGGGGAGCAGGTCCAGGAATCTCAGGCACCTCCTGGCCTGTACTGAGTAGCATCCTCTTGCTAGGGTTTGGTTTTATTGATCCAGAGATGGACTCTGCTGCTATGGCAATGCCATTGTTGTCCTGGGGTGTTCCAGTCATGGCTGGTGGTGTCACCTTGCTGCAGGGCTTAGCTCAGACTCATCCTCTGCTCTTCAGAGGCCCCCTTGAGCCACAAACAAATGCTGAGGAGAGTGTCCACTGACAGACCTTGGAGAGGCCACTGAGGAAGGACCTTTAAGAGCCAGCACAAACATGCCCTCCAGCAGTTTGAAAGAGCAGGATGAGGTCCTTCCTGGACTGTTAAAGGTAACTTTGCCTGCTTTTTGGTGAACAGAGAACATTCCAGAGGAGAAAAGTTTGTGCAAGAGTTGGCAAAAGATGAGGAAGGTGAAGCTGAGCTGCCAGAGGTTTGTCAGTGACAAAATTATTGACAGGCTGAATGAAAGGTGGTGAAAAAGCTCTCGAGGAAGCAGCTCGAACCTCCCGTTTCAGTGAGGGTGTGTCTGGTACAGAACAGATCCATTGTGGTGGAGGGGCAGGAGCTTGGCTGTGGAGGTTGATCATGGGAGTGTGAAGTGGGATGGAAAGTGCCCTGGATGAGACCTAGGTGTGGGGCTAGTGGCTCCACACGGGGAGGCTGCAGGAAGCTCAGGAGAGGCACTGGGTTGAATTCAGGCAGCAGCAGATGTGTGCAGTAGGAGGGATGTCAGCAGCTCCCACCCCTTGGGTTGTTGGGAGGAAGGTGTGCAGGGGCAGGTGGAGGCTCCAGGCTGCTGGCTGGGGAGCAGAGCCCCCTCCTCAGAGGAGCCCTGTCGAGGCCTCAAGCACAGACTTGGGATTTGTATCAGGAGCAGACACAGAAAAGCCCTCAGGTCTGATCTCCTGCTTCACACAGGCCAGATGAGCCCGAGGATCCCTCTGGCCTCGGCTCTATGATCTGTGCTTAGGAAACACCTGGCAGCTTGACTGGCACCAGTGGGAAGGGATGGGGGCAGCAGTGTTTCTGCACTAGAAGCTCAGCTCCCAGGGCTGTCCACGGGGGTAGCCCCAGGCAAGGAGTAACCTCGGAGTTTACCAAGCTCACAGATGGAGCGTTCCAGCGAGGAGCAGCAACAGGCTGCGCTCACACTTTTGCTTCCAACCTGCACAAACTTGTGGCTGCCCACCTGATGGCTTAGCTAGCTTCTAAACTGGGAAATCTGGCATGCCTGGACAGCTTTCCAGGTGGGACCATGCTCCCCCAGGGCCAGCAGCATCTCCAGAACCACCTGGCTGCCTGGGCTGTGCACGACCCTCCCCGCATCAGGGCCTCTGCTTCCTGCTAGCTATTTGTGGAGGCAGCTTGGAAAGCCTGGGTCATAATAGGATCATTTTCCTGCAAGCTGTTTCAGAAGACATCATCCAGCCAGTCATATTTCTGTGCAGCATCTGTCAGGTTTCTGCACCTCAGCAAGCTTCAGACAGGACCATTTATAGTTTCAGTAATGCTTTCTTCAGAGGCAGGTTATGCTAACTTCCCTCTCTGTGTTTTGCAGATGTGATGTCATTTGGACATGTCGATGGAAGCCTGAGTGAAGGAATTGTCTTGTGTACATGATGAATATTCTAATTGAGAATAATATCCAATAAAGGCCAAGACAGGTGCTCTCTCCTTCTTGGGATCCCTAATTGCTGCTGTGTGACCAGAATGTGTATGTCCTCTTAAACGTCTTCCCGGTGGCTTCCCAGATTTATTACTGTTCCAACCTACTGAACATTTGCATAAAAAGAATTTAAATTAGCCCTTGCACTGGTATTTGACAGAAGGTGGAACTTGCTGCCACCTGCAAATTCCACAGGCAGAGAAGGCACCAGTCAGAGGGCAACTTAAATGTTAGCTCTGGCTTTGGAAATACCTTGGCTCCCTGAAGCTGGGTGCTTCAGAGTTGTCCTCATGTGGTGGTTACTCCTAGCCCCTTCCTGGAAGCTCAGATAGTTGGATGGTTGCAGAAGTCCTTCTGTGGTCCTCAGGTTTAGTCACCAGAGGCAAGTGGAAGTGTTCTGAGTGGAAAAAGGTAATTCAAAAATCTGGTTGCTGGTGCTGCTTGCCTCAGACAGTGGAAGAGAGGCAGACTTCACTGCAGCCTCCATCCTCAGAAGTGTTGACCCAAAAACCTGTCCTGGAGGCATCTGTCACTGTCTTGGAAATGGCTAGAAAACAGCAGTGTGGATTTTGCCTTCCTGTGAGTTCATTTCCCTCAGCTTTTCATTCTTTGGCGAGTGTCAAAGAACAGCAGGGAGGGAGATGAAGGTAGCCCTGGCTTGTCCTCCTTATGGCCCCATCCTTTCAGGTAGCCCTGGCATCCTCCTCCATGCTGCTGCTTGCTTGAGTTGCACAAAAGCATGGGCTGAAGCCTCTTCTCCTGGTTTCTTTGCCTCCTTTTTCTCCTCCCTCCTGGTTTCCCTCCCTTTCCTGGCTGTTTTCCTCATCTGCAGACCTTGGGTTTGTCGTTTTCCCAGCACTCTTCCAGTTTCCTTGGCAATTCTGCTGACGGTGCAGGCGAGCTCAGGTCTCCCAGCAGACCACCTGGGGAACAGGAAACACTCTGAAGCTCTGGATTAACTGAAAGACCATACTTAGTTCCCCCTCGACTTCTCCATTTCCATCTTCTGGTCAGATTTTGTGCCTTTAGTCCTAGCAGCCATAATGGTGCTCACAGATGAAAGTGGCTGGAGGTGAGCTGGGGAGCCCTGCATGCCAAAGAGTAAGTGTCTCTTCCTCTGGAATAGCCTGGGAGGTACAGTCAGGCTCTCAGACAAATCTTCCCACTTTGCTGACATCTGTTTTGACCAAAGCTCAGCTTTCTGAACAACTCCCTTGTGTCCTTGAGCCTGCTCTGGGTCTGGCACTGTCCGGCCCCTCGTTCCTCATTGTCACAAGCTCCTGCTCTGCTTCACTGGTGGTGCTTTGCTAAGCTGGCTGAGGAGCAAAGTCCTGAACCAACACACCCTGTGTACCTGTAGACTTGGGAAGGTCTCCCAAGTCCCAGGTGAGGAAGGGAGATTGCATCAGCAACCTCTTCACAAGATTGAAATGTAAACCCAGGATGCTGCCTGTGCTGAGCAGCTGACAGACCCCTGCTGGTGCCACAGGCTTCTGGAGGCAGCTCCCACTCTTTTCATATTTTCTCCTTCCTCAGCCCCAGCTCTGTCCCAGGCCAGCAGCAAAGCACCTCATCCCAGGGAGGGCTGCCCAGATGCAGCAGAGCAACTTCAGGGCTTCTTGGAGAAAAAAACAACACAGTAAGTGCATCCAACAATGGCCCTCAAGGGACCTGAAATGACTGGGACAGTCCTTTTAGCAGTGACAAGATGAGGGGTGATGGGTTTAAACTATAAGAAGGAGATTCAGGCTGGAAAGAAGGAAGAAGGGTGAGCTCCCTGCAGCTCCTGCTGTGGCACATGCCTGCTGGGTGGACATCACTGATGTGTTTCTGCTGACTGCTCTGTGATGGAGCAGCTGCCTCTGGTCACTGGGGTTTGGGAGGCTCTCTGCCAGGATGGGGGATTGGATGAGGCACTTGAAGCCATGGTTTAGTAGTCATGAGGTCTTGGGTCACAGGTTGGACTTGATGATCTTTGAGGTCTTTTCCAACCTTATTGATTCTATGATTCTATGGGCACTGTGCAGGAGGGCAGTTCTAGGGATTAGGGTTGCGAAGATGGGGCTGGTAAGCTACAGCCCACAGAACAGAAGACCTCCCCATAGCCTGTACTGGGGACAGTGTCTGCCTATAGAGACCTGGGCTGTAACTGTCACTGTGCTGGGCAGAGGTTGATGTACTCAGGTCAGGCTGTCACTGGTTTTTAATGAAGAGCAGGAGACTCTTTCCATGAGCCATCTCCAGCCTGAAGTCTCCAGATGGCTGCAGGAAGGAGCAGGGGCCACATGCCTGGCTAAGTTGCTGTCTGCAACTACCTGAAGGGAGGTTATAGCCAGGTGGGTGTTGTAGCCAGGTGGGGGTTGGTCTTTTCTCCCAGGTGACCAGCAACAGAACAAGAGGACACAATCTCAAGCTGTGCCAGGGGAGGTTCAGGCTGGATGTTAGAAAGAAGTTCTTCATAGAAAAAGAGATTGGCCTGTGGAATGTGCTGCCCAGGGAGGTGGTGGAGTCACCATCACTGGAGGTGTTTAGGAAGAGACTTGATGGGGCACTTGGTGCCATGGTTTAGTTGATTAGATGGTGTTGGGTCATAGGTTGGACTGGATGATCTCTGAGGTCTCTTCCAACCTGATCCATTCTATTCTATTCTATTCTATTCTATTCGATTAGATTCTATTTGATTCTATTCCTTATTCGATTCTATTCCTTATTCTATCCCTTATCCTATCCCTTATCCTATCCCTTATCCTATCCCTTATCCTATCCCTTATCCTATCCCTTATCCTATCCCTTATCCTATCCCTTATCCTATCCCTTATTCTATCCCTTATTCTATCCCTTATTCTATCCCTTATCCTATCCCTTATTCTATCCCTTATCCTATCCCTTATCCTATCCCTTATCCTATCCCTTATCCTACCCTATCCTATCCTATTTCTTTTCTATTCTATTCTATGGGAGGCAGGGTGGGCACTGAGGGTAGAGCCCAGCCTGGCCAAGGCCCCTGCTCCCTCCCCAGCGCCTGCAGCCTCAGAAACCAGTAAATGAGCCTTAATTAGAGTGTTCAGAGGAGCAGGGGTTCCGCTGCGTGTGCAGCAGGGGAAGGAAGCACAAATCACGGCGCGGGCGTCGCGGTCCTGCGAGGAGCAGGCCGGGCGCGGGGTGGCGAGGCGCGGCCGGGCGCGAGGAGATGGCCCTCTTCCCATTCATGTATTTTGTATTATAAAAATGACTGCGGTTGCCATGGCAACATAAAGGGAGCAGATCTCATTACCGAGGCCTGGCCACATTATTTTCTCCAAGGAATTTCTTCTTTTCATTATTTTCCTCCAAAGGTCAGTTATCCTCTGAGGCAGGGTGGGAGATTCTGCAAAAGGTGAAGCATATTCATGGCAGAATTCCCCTGGTGGAATTTACAATCATTTTGCTTTTCTTTCCCTGCTTTTTTTCCCCCCTTTTCTTTCCTTTGTTTTTCCTTTTCTTTCCTTTTTTTTCCTTTTCTTTCCTTTTTTTCTTTTCTTTCCTTTCTTTTTCTTTTCTTTCCTTTTTTCTTTTCTTTCCTTTTTTCTTTTCTTTCCTTTTTTCCTTTTCTTTCCTTTTTTCCTTTTCTTTCCTTTTTTCCTTTTCTTTCCTTTTTTCCTTTTCTTTCCTTTTTTCCTTTTCTTTCCTTTTTTCCTTTTCTTTCCTTTTTTCCTTTTCTTTCCTTTTTTCCTTTTCTTTCCTTTTTTCCTTTTCTTTCCTTTTTTCCTTTTCTTTCCTTTTTTCCTTTTCTTTCCTTTTCCCCTTTTCTTTCCTTTTTTTCTTTTCTTTCCTTTTTTCCTTTTCTTTCCTTTTTTCCTTTTCTTTCCTTTTTCCTTTTCTTTCCTTTTTTCCTTTTCTTTCCTGTTTTCCTTTTCTTTCCTTTTTTCCTTTTCTTTCCTTTTTCTCTTTTCTTTCCTTTTTCTCACTTCTTTCCTTTTTTTCTCACTTCTTTCCTTTTTTTCTCACTTCTTTCCTTTTTTTCTCACTTCTTTCCTTTTTTTCTCACTTCTTTCCTTTTTTTCTCACTTCTTTCCTTTTTTTCTCACTTCTTTCCTTTTTTCTTTTCTTTCCTTTTTTCTTTTCTTTCCTTTTTTCCTTTTCTTTCCTTTTTTCCTTTTCTTTCCTTTTTTCTTTTCTTTCCTTTTTTCTTTTCTTTCCTTTTTTTCCCTTTCTTTCCTTTCTTTTTTCCCCTTTCTTTCCTTTCTTTTTTTCCTTTCCCCCCCCTTTTCTTTCCTTTCCCCCCCCTTTTCTTTCCTTTTCCCCCCCTTTTCTTTCCTTTTCCCCCCCTTTTCTTTCCTTTTCCCCCCCTTTTCTTTCCTTTTCCCCCCCTTTTTTTTCTTTTCCCCCCCTTTTCTTTCCTTTCCCCCCCTTTTCTTTCCTTTTCCCCCCCTTTTCTTTCCTTTTCCCCCCCTTTTCTTTCCTTTTCCCCCCCTTTTCTTTCCTTTTCCCCCCCTTTTCTTTCCTTTCCCCCCCCTTTTCTTTCCTTTTCCCCCCCTTTTCTTTCCTTTCCCCCCCCTTTTTTTCCCTTTTCCCCCCCCTTTTCTTTCTTTTTTTTTTTCTTTCCTTTTCTTTCCTTTCCCCCTCCCCCCCCTTTTTTTTTTAATACTTGTAGAAGGATTTCTTTTTAGTAGAACATTTTCTTTTAACCCTTTCTGCCTGAAGCTGGGCTGCTCCACGCATCAAACTGGTCTGGCTGACTGACTAAGGAGCTTTGCGTGGGGATTTTCTGCCGAAGCAGAGCATTAATGTCAAACCCTGCTGCAGAGCCACAGACATCAAAGTGTGGCAGGCTGCATGCCAGCCCTTCTCCCGCTCCTTGTTTGCCTTTAGCAGCTGCACAAACTGTGGGAGCCGTTTCAAACTTTGACTGAATCTGTTCCTTTTCTCTCTGTCAGGCTGCTGCTGTCGGCTGCCACCCAGCCCGCGGCGGGGAACTGGCGCTGACCTCACACCGGTCCAGGAGTGGAGACTTTGTCAGTTGGTGTCCTTACCCACTTCATCACTAGGAATATTCAGGTGCTCAGCTCAGCTGGAGATAAAGGACAATGCAACCAGCACCAGAACAAGAGGACACAGTCTCAAGATGCACCAGGGGAAGTTTAGGCTGGAGGTGAGGAGAAAGTTCTTCACTGAGAGAGTCATTAGCCATTGGAATGTGCTGCCCAGGGAGGTGGTGGAATCACCATCCCTGGAGGTCTTCAAGAGGGGACTGGATGTGGCACTTGGTGCCATAGTTTAGTCATGAGGTCTGTGGTGATGGGTTGGACTTGATGATCTTTGAGGTGTCTTCCAACCTTGGTGATGCTGTGATAAGTCCAAGCACAGCATTAGGTGGTGGCTGTATGGGTCATTGTGAGCCCCCCACAAGCCCCTTGGCACTAAGCAGCCCCCGTGTGCGGCACGTGTTGGCACCGCTGCAGTTGGTGTGTAAATGAAACACCGCCGGCTCCGGCTGCTGCGTATCGTCAGCTCCAGGATTTCACTCAGCTCCTTCTCAAAGAAATATTTCCCATTACCTTGTTATTAAAGCTGTTAAACAAACACCCCCAGTGGAACTGCCAGCACATATTTTCTAAATACACTCTGGGAGAGGAATGATAACACCCAGCCAAAGAGAGGAGCACAGGGTCTGCCTCTGTGGTGTGACACCCATGGGGTAAGGTGAAAGACTTCACTGGCTCTCCCCTGCATCCCCGAGGAGGCTGCCAAGGATAAAGAAGTTTTTCCACCTTTGCAGAGTTTTCAAGGATCACTTGTCCTGAGCTATGGTTAGAGGGCTGGAGCTGCTTTGCTGTGAAGACAGACTGAGAGAGTTTGGGCTATTCAGTCTGGAGAAGAGAAGGCTACAAGCAGACCTAATTGTGGCCTTCCAGTAGCTGAAGAGGGCTACAAGAAAGCTGGGGAAGGACATTTTAGGGTGTCAGGGAGTGATAGGACTGGGGAGAATGGAACAAAACTAGAAATGGGTAGATTCAGATTGGATGTGAGGAAGAAGTTCTTCCCCAAGAGTGTGGTGAGACACTGGCACAGGTTGCCCAGGGAGGTGGTGGAAGCCTCATCCCTGGAGGTTTTTAAGGCCAGGCTGGATGTGGCTGTGAGCAACCTGCTGTAGTGTGATGTGTCCCTGCCCATGGCAGGGGGTTGGAACTAGATGATCCTTGAGGTCCCTTCCACCCCTAACAATTCTATGATTCTATGAGACAGAACCAGCTCTGCTAAAGGACAGTTCTGTGTTACCTCATGCAGAGACCTGTGATGTCTCAAAAGGTTCTGTAAGAGGCTGGCTGTATTTTTGGTGCCTGTTGCTGCACAGAACTACTGGTTTGTGTTTGCAAATAATTGTGTGATATTGCATATCTAAAAGCTCTTGAGTTCCACTCACACCTGCCTGATGTGCCCCATTTTAATGCCAGGCAGTTGTATGGGGGGGGGGGTGTGGGGAGCAGGGGGAGTCTCTGGTGAGCAGGAGGCTGGCCCACCAAGCTGTACAGCGCAGGCTGGAAGAAGTAATTAAGTTTGATATCCTGCTGTTGTTTTTAATTTCTTTGATTTAAAGTGAGTAAGCTTAACAGTCCTGAGAAAATCCTGAAACAGCCCAGAAATTTATCATGGCTGGTCCCTGCTAGAGAGAAGAAAGTGGAAGGAACTCGCAGTGAGCAGGAGAGGCTGTGGAGAGCATATGGTCGACAAGATTTCCCTCATTAGTGGAAATCTGCCTGAAAATGGGATCACTTTTTGCTATCAGCCTCAGTGGTGCCAAAAGCCAGGATTTCCTGGAATGACTCCTTTGTGTGCAGCAGAGCAGCAGAGCTGCGTGCAGCCGGATGCTCAAGAGTTAAGCAGGAGGCAGGTCTGGAAGGCAGGAAAGCCTCATGGTGGAGGCGTGGGATGCATGAAGTGTGGGATGCATGGAGCGTGGGATGCATGAAGTGTGGGATGTATGGAGCGTGGGATGTACGAGCTGTCTTCCAGGAGCACATGGACATGTCCAGCTGGACATGAGTGGGGTGTGGGCCTGCTGGTGTCTGGGGAGGTTCATTGGTCTGCCTTCTGTTCCTTGGGACAAGAAGTCCTCTTGGTGGGGCTTGAAGGCTCCTCTTTTCCCAGTTTTCTGTCTTACAAAGAGGTGACTGGTGCTTCCCAATGCCCCATATCCTCAGTGTGCCATTGGCATGGCCATTCCAATGCCAGCATCCAGGTGGGGATGGAACCCATGATGAGAGAGGCTGTGGGTGATGCCATGCCTGGGTGCTCAGGGGTGCTCGGGGGGTCTTTGCCAAACATGTTTGCTGTCAGGAGTTCCCAGGGTGTCTTCTGTGGTCAGTGTTAGAGACACTGTCTTCATATCCCTCTTGGAGCATCCTTGGTGTTGCTCTGAGCAGGATGGATGTTTGGTGCAAGGTGACAGGAAAGAGGACATTGCTGACGCGTTGCAGCCTCTCTTGCTCTGCAGTGCCAGGCTGGCTGCATGTTCTGCTGTGCAAAGGAGAGGCCAGGGCAGAGTTAATAACACTGCCTCACTGCAAAAGTGCCTTTCAAGAGTTAATGAATGCTCATGAACCCACCACCCCCAACAATGCCCAGCATTTCCCACCTGCAGTGTCCATCATTCTTTAGCATTTATGTTCATACTGGCTGCAGCAGTGGCAAAGTCTTTGCCATGGCCACTGCTGGTACATGCATCGACTTAGAGTTAGTCTGTGTTTTGTAAGTCACATTTTGCATGCAAAATGAGTATTTGCATATGCAAATGAGCAGGCATCTAAGTGGCCATGTGTGCCTGCTAATATCTGCTGTGCATGTTGGCTGGTGGCAGCGGTGCCTGGTGAACAGGAGCGTGAGCTGTGCATAGCCACTGTGACATGTGTGGCATCAGGGCAGAGGGCACCCAGTAAATCCAGCTGTGCTTGGCTTGTGAAAGGAGTTGTGTTAAAAATGGTCAGCTGAGAGCTGAGCACTGCTGGGATTCAGTTAGTGCCTGGGAGCAGGGTGTCCCATCAGAGATGCTGGTAAAGCCAGGCTCTATGCTGAGCAGGGATGTCCTGGCCAAGCTCTGGTGCTCTGACACCATCACGCTCGGGCTGAGCTGCCAGGTGATGTGGGCACCTTGGGCCACATGGCCCTGTCCAGACTTTCAACATGCCCCGAGTCTGTGGTGGCTGAGTCTGGAGTTTTTGCTCTCCCAGATGACAAGAGGTGCCTCTCTGCAGCTCTTCCAGCAGCAGACATGGTCTGTGGAGGCTGTGGTTGGAACCTGCCCCTGACTCGCTGTAGGCACAGGCTGCTCTGCCGGGGTCTGTCTCCTCTGCAGACTTTTCCTTCTCATTTTAGTTTTTTTTCCCCTGAAGGCTTGTGGTGGGCCAATAACTCACAACAGGAACAGCTCCTTTTGATTAGGATCTGCTCAGGTATTTGTGTATCTTTAGCTCTAATTTGGATGACAAATCCCCAATAGCCACAATAGCGTGGAGGGAAACAGTCTGCCCATGGCTAAGGCAGAGTGAAGTGGTGTGATAATGTGGTGTCTGCTCTCACTGCAAACATGTGGAATGGAGAGAGTTTCTGTGCTCCAACAAGCCCAGGCTGCTCCTCTGGCTGCCAGTTCTGCCAGCCAGGGAGGGGTGAGCCCAGCTGGGCACTGAGCTGCAGCCATGGGCTGTATCCCGGTGGAATGCTGTGTCCTCTCACTGCACTGCATGGAGAAGCCTGGAGGTGCTGTTTTGTTTTCAAAAGTTGCAGGAAGAATATTCAGGGCTTGCTGCTGGCTCTCCTGTGCTCCTGCACCTCCAAGCTCAGGACCACCAAGGTGTTTCTGATCCCTGTGCCAGGTCTCTCTCCGTCCTGACTCTGGAGCAGGGTGTGGGCAAGCACCACCCTGAGCAGCTTGGCTGGGGTACAGCTGTGATGCTGCCAGCTTCAGCCTCTTCCTCTTCAGCTGCCACCACTCCAGCCTGCGCAGGCCAGGGGGGAAAATCCCAGTGCTGAATCACTGGAGTCAGTGGCTCAGCCTCCTTTAGAATCATAGAATCAGTCAGGGTTGGAAGGGACCACAAGGATCATCTAGTTCCAACCTCACTGCCATGGGCAGGGACACCTCACACTAGATCAGGCTGGACAGCCTTTGGTGATTTCTGCAGCAGGCCAGGCCAGGCTCAGCCTTCTTCTTGGTGCTGCAAACTCTGAGCAGATGCCTCAAGATCAGGGATATATATATATATATATATATATTTTATTATTATTATTATTATTATTATTTTATTTCTTTTTATCCTGGATGTTGAAGGTTTTGTTTTCATTAAGTATTCTGGAAACGTTGCTCTTTGTGCCTGAGCATTTGGGTTATGGAGCACACACTGCAAGCTCTGAGATGTGCCTTTTTTATTTATTTATTTATTACTTAAGTTTTCTCTGACTTGAAAGGCTGGTTTTTATAACAGGTCAATTTCAGACCATTTGATATTGATATATGAAGATCCTCGGGGATTATTGTAATGCATTTTTCATCCTGCTGTGATAGTATCACATAAGGAAAATGGGACTGACTGTTAAGTACAAATTGAAAAAGACATGGTCATTTAAGATAACTCCTTATCTGTATACAAGGAAATGGTATCAGGGAAACAGACCACCAGTTGACAGAAATAAATTTTGCCTCAGGCTCCTCCTTCTCCTCCCCAGCTGCTTGGGCTTTCCCTTCCCTTCCATCCCTCCCTTGATTCAATTACATTTATCTCCGCTTCTCAGAGGGCTGGATGTGGACCCAGCTGGGCACCCCTCCGGGCTGGACAGCCCTGCCAGTGCTGGGGCACCCCACAGACCCAGGACCCCCCACCCCCTTCCCAGCGTCTCCACCACTCCTCTTGGGATGAGCTCCCGAAAGGGAAACCCAGAATTTATTTGCCTGTGTCTGGATGTGCTGGAGCAAGTGGAGGAACTTAATGAATGATTTCTTTAGTCAAGTGAGAGCTGTTTGTTTTTATAGCCCTTATAAAAAGATAGGAAACAAACTCAATAAGCCAAGTCACACTCAATCCAGTCATATTTTTTTATTCCTGGCATTTTATCTCGACTCACTCTATTTTAATAAGCTATAAATCAGGGCTTATTATGATGGTGTGAGCAGTGTCGGTGGGTCCTCTCCGTGCTCCCCAGGACGACGCTGGGCTGCCAGTACCTTTCTGCAGACAGTCTGGCCTTTCACTGCCTGCTGGGGTGTGCTGGAGAGTCTTCCTCACAGAGAGCTGCAAAACCCATTTGAATTTACGATCGTTTTGGAGCCTGAGCAGGAAAAGTGTGGGGTTTTTTCCAGCCCCTGTGAGGTAATGACAGCGTGATGACACATGCTGCGGGTCCCTGCGCGCTGCCGCGGCTGTGCTGAGCCTGGCCTCTGCGGCGCTGTCTCCTCCTCGGCGATTATCGCATCCCGTTTGGACTGGGAGCGTTTGGGCCATTAGCAGAATGAGGGCGATTACAATTTGGCATGAGGCACCGTGGGCAGGAGCCAATGTTTAGAGACAGTGGTGTAAGAGAAGTCCCATAATTGGAGCTGCAGGGCTGCCTTTGCCAGAGTATCTATTGCTGGCACCAACCCCTTCTTGGCGCCGCACCTCCTGTAGCTGCACTTTGGCCCACACCTTGTCTCATACTGAGCCTGCAATTAAAACACAATCAGTTGTCCCTGCCCAGCCCCTGGGTAGCAGTTGTGCAGCCCAGATTCCCATACATGCCCAAGGTGTCCGTGGGTTTGAGTGCCACATGCTTGCTGCTGGTACCTTTGCCAGGGCGCAGGTTCAGGGGAGAACGTCTCCAGCTTTGATTTAGTGTCCAGGCAGACCTGAAGTAAAGGCCCTGGTTGCATAGAATCATGGCATTGATTCAGCTGGAAAAGCCCTCTAAGATCAAGTCCAGCCATTGACCTAACACCACCAAGGCCATTAAACCATATCCCCAAGTGCCATGGTCACATGTTTCTTGAACAGCTCCAGTGATGGTGACTCCACCACCTCCCTGGGCAGCCTGTTCCAGTGCCTGACCACTCTTCTCCTAATATCCTGACCACTTTTTTTCCTAGTATCCAATCTAAAAATGCACCATGGCATTCCTGTCTGATCTGCCAGCACTTTGATGTCTGCAGCTCTCAGGTTCCCCTGATGTTATCCCTGGGCACTAAGCATCTATTGCACTGAGCAATGACCTTTGTGTATGTGTGATTTCCTTGTTGAATTCATATTTCTATGTTCTATTTCTCATCAGGGAATACTGAAGGACACAGCAGCCTCTCCATGCTGCTCAGCCCTGCTTACCTGAGGCACCACAGCGCTGTGACCCAAGCAAGCACTGGTAAGGGCTGTGAGAGAGGTGCACTCGTGGTGATAGTTGGGAAAGAAGGATGGC
This sequence comes from Dryobates pubescens, assembly GCF_014839835.1. Classification (NCBI taxonomy): domain Eukaryota; kingdom Metazoa; phylum Chordata; class Aves; order Piciformes; family Picidae; genus Dryobates; species Dryobates pubescens. The sequence goes on from NC_071636.1 coordinate 4,597,648, forward strand.
TGGCACTGAGGAGATGAGGAATCAGGGATGTAGGAGTTATCCCAGCAGCAGGAAAGTCCTCAGAAAATTCCAGCCAAATGCAGGTTTGTAGCAGTGCATCAGGATCCTCTTCTACCTCCAGAGAGGGTCTGGATGCTTCAGCTGCTCTGTGCTGGAGATGCTGCAGATACTCATCTGCTGCTTTCCTGGGAGGTGTAAGGCAGCCACAGCTGCTGCAAAGAGCTTAGTTCCTGGGCAGTAGTGAAGGCCCTGTGTCTGGAGTCAGCATGGCCCTGCAGCCAGCAGTGCTGGGAAAGCTCCACACTGGGCTGTGAGGAGGAGAGAGTTTGGGTGGTTTTTTTGAGGAGGGATGCTTATCCCAGCATCCCATTGAGTGCCCACACTGGGCAGCACTGGGTCCTTCCCTGATCCACTTGCTTCATCTAACTGACTGAACAGCATGCTTTATGATTAAAATATTATAGCTGGAAATGTTGACTATCTTCCAAATGTGCCAGGAGGCTTCTGTTTGCATGGCTTGGAGCAGAAGCTGGCAGCAAAGGCTGGTGTGGAGCAAAGACAAATGTGTTTATCTTGGGCTGCATATTGTCTCCTGCTCTAACATCTCTCTAATTCACACAGCCTGCTGCTGCCTGCACAGCCCCCAGTTTCCTTCACACCTAATTGAACTTTCTTTTAAAGTCTTTTGTCTGACTGATGTCCAGAGAGTGCTCTAACACAGCTCTTTGGCCTCTCTTCCTGGTTCTCCATCAATATTTAAAATGGGAAGCCACCACTGGCTGCTGGGTGGAGAAGGGGCTGGGGGCAGGACGGGCATGGCTCTTGGAATGGCTGTTGGGTGCCTGAGCACAAGGGAGGGCAGAGCGGCACCCCAAAACCTGCTGACACAGCTGAGATGGGAGGCTGAATCCTGCAGCAAACATCCCCTGCCCAGTACTAGGCAGGTCCCTGGCCAGCAGCAGCCAGTGCTGGTTCTAGCTGATGCCTAGGGGTGGCTGAAGTCCACCAGGGGTTTGCTTGAGGACAGGAGCCTGGTGTATGGGTGGGTGCCTTGCATGGGGTCCCCTGTGCTGTGACCCAAACATCAGCTGAAACCAGAAGTGTTTGCAGAGGAGCTGCTTGGCTCTCTCTGCAGGGGCTGCTGAAGACTGGAGAAGGAGATAAGCAAATGATAGGGCTTTAAATATCGGTGGGATTGGTGGCTCTCCAGACAGCCACCGCAGCAGGGCTAACAAGGGCACTTTACACACCGACTCAGACCTTTCCACTGCAGAGATCCTTGTCTCAGCCCTTCCCCTGGGACAGGAGCAGACAGCAGGTTTGTTCCAGAACAGTGCTTCTCTATTTTTTTAAGTTTTTCAAAGTGAAATTCTTGAGGTTTTTTTTCCTGCTATTGCTAAGGAAACTGAACTCTCTGTCCTTGCTGGCCCCTGAGCCCCAGCTCTCCTTGCTCTGGTGGAAAAGGCTCCATACACAGCTCTGAGTCCATGCAGGAGGTTAGGGTTACTGATGGATGCTCTGGAGTGGAGCTCACAGCACAGAGCAGAGATACCAGGACAGCCCTGGAGCAATGGGAGCTCCTGTGGGGCTTTGGAATGGGAACAGGACAGGGTGACACAACAAGTGGTGGTGCCAAAAAACCAGAATGGGGCCAAGTGTCCTTCCCTGTGCATGCAGATGGGAGGTGGGGTGCCTGAGCGTGGTGCTGAGCAATGCTGTGCCAGCCTGGCTTCTTTGGTTACAGGAGCTGTGCTGCCTGAGGTGAGCCAAAGGGGTGACTTTGGGGACCCTCGAGGTCCCTTCCAACCCTAACAATTCTATGATTCTGTGACTCAAAGCCAGACATCCGTCTGGCACACAGGTGGATCTTCCTTCTCCATCCTGTGGCCATCATCCCCATGAGCATGGCCACTTGCCATGGGCCAATGGTCATGCCTTTGCCCCCCATCACTGCCACACAGCTCTCCAGGTCCTGCAGATAGACTTTGTCTGACAGGTCTATTGATTTCTCAGCTAGTCCTGGGGCTGGCAGGAGGGAGAATCCTCAGTAATGCACCCATCATCACTGTGGCTCCTTGGAAATGGTTCTGGTTTAATTCTAGCTGTTGAAAAGAAAAGTGCTTTTGAATTAGTAATGTTTATCTAACACAGAAAACTCTGGGTCACCTGGGAGAGTTCACAAGTGGTGTCTTGTGTTTTGGAGGAAAAGGTAAAAAAAGGGGAGTTAAGAGGCAAAATCCTCCCCTGAGCCGGGCTGGAAGATACAAGACTGAGCAGGCTCCACAGCTGTGATCCTCTAAGCGGTGTCCCAGCAGCACAGGCAGTTCTGGGCTGGTAATGCAGCAGCAGAGACCCCATGCAGAGCAAGATGTGGCAGCAGCCCTGGGGGGATGTCTAAAGGCATCCCACCTGCTGCCCACCCAGGCTGGCATGTGGGGCTGCTGCCTGTGCCCCACTGAAGGGGCTGGCCAGGGCTTGGGGCTGTCCCAGCACCTCCTGCCCCGGCTGCCATCCCTGCCAGGACTTCAGCCACAGCAGCAGGGCATGTGCTGGATGCCAGTGCTTAGGGATCCCTGGAGCTGGTGGTGGTGGATGTTGGTACACCAGGCAGCACCGGCAATGTGTAGGACACTGACCTGCCAGGGAGATCTCATCCTGCCCTGCTCCAGCACCAGCCAGCAATAGAATTAGCAGCCCAGCACCCTCCTGCCTGCCACCATCCCTCTCCTCATCCCCACAACCACTCTTTCAGGAGGATCCAGTTCTTGCTCCGGGTGATTTTCAGAGAGCTGAAGGGATATTATTCTCTCTGGCAGACTCATCAATACTTTTAATTAGCTTTTTTTTCCTCCCTGCTTCCATTCCCTTCCTAGATATCAGCCTCTTAACAGATTTGAGTATGTTTTGAGCTGCCATACTCAATGCCATTTAAATCACTTCTCAAGGGCACCGGGCCAGGGATGTGCAGTGGCAGTTTAAAAGGATTAGAGCCCTTTGTTTTTTTACAAGTGGTTCAATTTACAAAAGATCAGGGTTCAGGACCTGCACACTATAAAGTGACTTAAAGCCATGAAATCTATTTCTCACTAATTCTAGATTACTCTCTACTTAGGAGCCCAGGGTGCCAAAAATTGGTGGGTTTTGTTAAAATGATATGAAATCCTCATGCCAGCCCTTTTTTAACCAGTGCTGCCGAGCACACAGTGTCATGCAAATGCCGGACCTCGGCGAGCAATTATGTCGCAATGAACATGATCACCTCCATTAAGCCAACACATGTTTCCAAAGATTTTATTTAGAGCAGATAACCGTAAAACTTTGTCACTTGGCTTCTCCTCTGGGGCATACTCACAATGCCTTAAACACCCCACGTATCTCCTTTGTAAAGCCCCAGCATTAATTGCCCACTGCCCATTCAGGCGAAGCCCCCATTGAGGTAAATGGGATTTTGTGTTTTTCCCCCCACCTCTTTTTGGGGGTCTGAATAAAGGCTGCAAAATTGGACCTCTTGTCTGCGGGCAAGAGATAGGAGACCTGCTCCTTGCCGTAGGGTCTCCCCTCTGCCAAACTGGAGCGCTAAGGAAGATGAGCTTTCTGGTAGTAGTAGTAATAATAATAATAATAATAATAATAATAATAATAATAATAATAACAACAACAAAGTTTTTATCTCACTCAGCATCTCACCGGCAATTTGAAATGGAGAGAACCGGTGGCCCACGCCGTCATGAATAAAGAACAGTGGGAGAAACTGGGTCAGGCTGGCAAGAAGGTAGGAGCTGCCCTGATTGTTTCTCTTCCCAGCCATTAGCTTCACAAGAGAATCCTTTTTCTCACTGGACCACTGCACTTTCCACCCTCCATCCCCCCCTCCTTTTCCCCCCTTTCCTTTTCCTCCTTTTTGTTTTCCTCCTTTTTTTTTCTTCTCCTTTTCCCTCCTTTTCTTTCTCCTCTTTTTCATCTTTTTCCCCCTCCTTTTTCCCCCTCCTTTTTCCTCCTCTTTTTTTCCTCCTTTCTTTCTCCTTTTCCCCCCTTTTCTTTCTCCTTTTTTCCTTTTCTTTCTCCTTTTTTTCTTTTCTTTCGCCTTTTTTCCCTTTTTATTTCTCCTTTTTTTCTCCTTTCCCCCCTCCTTTCCCCCCTCTTTTTTCCTGCTTTTTCTTCCTTTATTCTGTCCTTTTTCCCCCCTTTTCTTCTACTTTTTAACCTTTTTTCCTCTCTTTTTTTCTCTTTTTTCTCCTCCTTTTTTTTCCTCCTTTTTCTCCTCCTTTTTTCCCCTCCCCTTTCTCTCCTCCTTTTTTCCTCCCTTTTCTCTCCCTTTTCCTCCTTTTTTTCTTCTCCTTTTTTCCTCCCTTTTTTCTCCCTTTTCCTCCTTTCTTTCTTCTCCTTTTATTTCCTCCTTTTTTCCTTCATTTTCCCTTCATTTTCTCCTTTTTTCTCCTTTTTTTCCTCCTTTTCTCCTCCTTTTCCCCCTCCTTTATTTCCTCTTTTTTCTATCTTTTTTCCTCTCCTTTTTTCCTCCTTTTTTTCTCCTTTTTTCCTTCCCCCCTTTTTTTTCTCCTTTTTTTCTCTTTTTTTCCCTCCTTTTCCCCCCTCCCCTTTCCCCTTCCTTTTCCCCCCTCCCCTTTTCCCTTCCTTTTCCCCCTCCTTTTATTTCCTCCTTTTTTCCTCCTTTTTCCCCCTCCCCTTTTTCCCTTCTTTTCCCCCCTTCCCCCCTTTTTTCCCCTCCTTCCCCCCTTTTTTCCCTCCTTTTATTTCCTCCTTTTTTTTCGTCCTTTTTTCCTTCCCCTTTCCCCTCCCTTCCCCCCCCTTTCCCCCTCTTTTTTCCCCTCCTTTCCCCCCACTCCTTTTTTCCCTCCTTTTTCCTCCCTTCTTCTTTATTTTTTTTCTCCTTTTATTTTTTCTTCCCCCCCCCCCCCCCCCCCCCCCCCCACCCCCCCTCCGCTCCGCTCCAAGCAGTATCCCTCTGACAACCGAAAAGGAGCACCGCATCTGCAAATGAATGGTGCCTGCGAAGAGACAACACGACATTTTTTTCCCCCCCCTTTTTTTTTTTTTTTAAAGCACGGTAATAAACGCTATTCAAAAAAAAAAAAAAAAAAGAAAAAAAAAGCCACAATCTCTGAAAAACACGGCCTATTGAAATGACAAGCCGAAAATCATTTGCTAAGCACTGAAATGGCCCCTTTTGTCACCCCAATCCTTCTGTTGACAGTTACCTTTCAATCCGACAATTGTGCAGTAAGTACTGATTTTTATTCAATGTTCTATTCACCCTGCGTATTAATGAAAAGGGGGGGAAAAAAAAGAGAGGGAGAGAGAGAGAGAGAGAGAGAGAGAGGGGAAAAAAAAACCCCACCAACTTGTAAGAATAGCCTTTAATAGGCTGATAGACAAGGCTCCCCTATTCTCCTGCTCCAGCTCCTCTTATCAGCTTCTCACAGTGTTGCTTGCTCGCTCAATTCTTTGCCTTTGCTCAACTTTGCTCACCCATCTGGGCTTATTCTCGGCTGAGATGGAAACATTTTTAGTTTGAAAGTCTCACTGACCTTTTCTTCTCCTCAAGGCAGGGTGTTAGGTGAAGCACTGGCCTCAGACCAGCCTTTATTTAGGCTCAAAGAGGACAGGGAGCAGATCTGGGCTCAGTTTGGAGAATAAGAGAATCATAGAGTTGTCAGGGTTGGAAGGGGCCTCAAGGATCATCTAGCTGAAACCCCTCTCCCTTGGGCAGGGACACCTCACACTAGAGCAGGTTGCTCACAGCTACATCCAGCCTGGCCTTAAAAGCCTCCAGGGATGAGGCTTCCACCACCTCCCTGGGCAACCTGTGCCAGCGTCTCACCACCCTCATGGTGATGAACTTCTTCCTAACATCCAATCTCAATCTACCCACTTCTAGTTTTGTTCCATTCTCCCTAGTCCTATCACTCCCTGACATGCTCAGAAGTCCCTCCCCAGCTTTCTTGTAGCCCCCTTCAGATACTGGAAGGCCATAATTAGGTCTGCTTGTAGCCTTCTCTTCTCCAGACTGAATAGCCCAAACTCTCTCAGTCTGTCCTCATAGCAGAACAGCTCCAGCCCTCTGCTCATCCTCGTGGCCCTTCTCTGGACACCTTCCAGCACCTCCAGAGCCTTCCTGTAATAGGGGCTCTAGAACTGGACACAGTACTCCAGGTGGGGTCTCACCAGGGTGGAGTAGAGGGGAAGAATCAGGTCCCTTGTCCTGCTGGCTATGCTATGTTCATCTGGAACAGGCACTGATCTGGAGGGCCAGGCTGGAGGGGTTGGTCCCACAATGCTCCAGAGCATCTCCTGGGACGGTGATGAGAGGGCAGAGATTTCACCTCCACTGAGCAGGACTGAAGCTCACCCTTGCTTGTCCGTGTTTTTGCTGCCCATCCCAGTGCTCCCAGCAGCCTGGCTGCACTGTGCTGCTGGGAGCTGGGTTCCCAGTTTGGAGGTGGCTGTTCCTGGAGCAGGGAAAGGCTTGTCACAGCTGCTCGGCCTCCAAGGTGTCACTGTCAGCATGTCAGTTGCCATTCCTTGGCCAAAGCAATGACTTTGATGTTGGTGTTGCAATCAGAAAGTGTGTAATGAGACCTAGGCAGCGTTGTCCTTGGCTGGGAGCATCAGAGAACTCTCCCCAGTCCCTGAAGTGGTCAGGAGGAGTTCTGCCTGAACTCAGCAATTCCTTTAGTGCAATTACAAATCAACTTTGTAGCACATGTCCCAGTCTGAGAGTCAGAGCAGCCCCACTCACAGCTGGTTGTGATGGTGGGGTGCTCATGCCAAGGCTGCCCCTCAGACTGGGCACAGCCACCTTGGGCTGAAGGGGATGAAGGGGTCTGTGGTTCTGGCGCACAGCTGGACTGGAGGTCCCATGGTGTGTTGCCTGCCTAGTGCCAGGGATGGACAGGGATCCTGAGCAATCCCAAACTGCCCAGCGTTCCCACCACGAGCTGCAGACCACCTTGACCAAGGGGGACACAAGGGCCCCTCATCCCCGGGGCAGGGAGGGTGCACATCCGCACCCAGATGGGCTGCATGCTCCCTGCTCTGGAGCGGGGAACGCCTCCTCCCTCTCTGCATTCCCTGCTCCTGCAGTTCTCCTTTCCAGCAGGGAATTCAGCACACCCAGGGCTGCAGCAATGTAAACACTCTGCGTTACATGGCCTCAAATTACAGCCCTGCTGCTCCGCACATCTGTGGCTAATAGAAGCCCTCTGCGAGCCGAGGCCCCCAGCCTGACCAGCGACAGCAGCCACCCGCCGCTCCCTGCCCGGGTGCCCCTGGCACCGATGCTGCTCCAGGTGCCCCCGGACCTCGCCAGCTCCTTCATCGCCCAGGGCAGCCCTGGGCAGGCCGAGCTGCCCCGTGAATATGAAGCAGGAGCACTCTAGGTGGAGGTTGTTTGAATAGAGGAAATTGTTTCCCATTGTGATGCAATATTTCCACACCGGGCTCTCATTTATGCCGCGTATTAAAGTCAACACTTTGCCCATCTATCTCCATAAGGAGCTGGGCCCATTATCCCCAGTTACTTTTAAGCAGTCTTTGGCTGAGTCCTGACGTGCCTGCCAGTGCCATACATCACAGGAATGCAGTTCTTGAAACTGCAGCTGGTGATTGATAGTTTAACCTTTTTCTGCGAGGTTAATTCGATATATGCTGGTGTAAACTATAAACCAAAGCTCCAGCCTGTCGGGAGGAGGTAATCTACATGGCACTCTTTATGAGATCTCAGGTGCTGCAGTAATTACACCATCTCCTCCTCCTTCTCTTCCCACTGCTACTTCTCCCTCTTGGAAAGAGGAAGGAGGAGGCTTACTCATTGCTCACCAGCACCCACCTGAGGAGCCCAGCTATGACCCTGCTGCAGCAGAGGAGACTGGAGCCCAGCTTGAGGGACAAACTGCTCTGGCCAGCTCCTGCAGTCTTAGCTCATTGGCTTGGGTGGGATTTTGATGTGGCTGAGCCCTCACAAGTCCTTTTCCAGCAACCTGATGCTGCTCCTGGAAACCGAGGTGGAAGTGGTGGAGTGGCAAGTGCCTGTCCCAGCTCGGTGTCAGGGAGCTGGGAGGGATGTGAGGCCACACCAGGCACTCACACAGCTTCTGCCTCCATATATTTGCAGAGTGGTTCTAAGCCCCAGCTCCTTGCTGCTCTCATACAACATCATGGATGGTGATGGCTCACCAAAGGCCGACCTTGGTGCCCACACCCAAGGCAAGAGCCTTGCTGCTCTTCCCACCTCAACCACCCCTGCAGAGGGGACTTAAATCCCATGCTAGAGCCTGAACCTCTCCTCATTTCAGCATTCTTTCTTCTTCTGGCTGCTGGTCAGAACAGGACTTATTTGCCTCTCCCAGCCCAGGCTGGATCTTTGTCTTGGGGAGGAACACTTAGGAGATGGGCAACCTTCTCCCTTAGAGCTAGAGGACTCTCCCTGGAGCCACAGACTGTGAGAAGATGATGGGCTGACCAGGATGGGGCAAGGGACAGCTGCAGCTCATGAGGATTATGGGGGGACTCAGTTCCAGGCATGATGCCAGAGCCTCTCTCTGCTGTTTCTCATACATCTGGCCTGCCTGCAGCATCCCTGGAAATGAGAGTGGTGGAGACCTCTGGCCCCAGAGCAGTCCACACCATGCTGCCTCACACTGTGGCCACTTAATAGCCAAGATTTACAGATGCCAGCTCTTCCCAGGCACTCTTTTGTCCAATCTGGACTCTCTTTACGGATATAGCCTGGAGCTGGGAGGCCACCCAGCTCAGCTGCTCTTGCAGGGCACTGGAGCAGGCATCTGCAATGCCTGGTCCTCTGGTCTCCTTCCTTGGCCGATGGGACTCAGGAAACCCTATTGCTGGGGTGAGGCTTAGCAGGTCTGCAGTGGCTTTGCCACCAGCCTCAAGCTCTCCCTGGCGTGGAGGGTCTCAGTGCTGGCTGTCCTGTGACAGACTGTGGGTGGCACAGCTGTGACCCCAGAACAGGCTGTGGCTCATACATCTTTTTGGCCTCTGTCCCCGAAGGGTCATTATTTCCATAGGACATAACTATTTCTGCTCAAGATCAATAAGATTTTGTGGAGGGGTAAAAAAAAAAAAAAAAGAAAAGAAAAGAAAAGGAAGAAATTTAAAGGCTTGGTTTAATTTAATCTATTTCTTTGCAGGACGCTCCCTTTGGTAACAATAGGAATTCGATCCCTGCCAGAGCAGACTCCTTAATTAGACCCCACAAAATGAACAGTAACGTGTCTCTGGGCTGAAATTCTCCCTTTCTGGAGCCTGCAGAAAGGAGGGAGTTTCTAACTCATAATTGCATCTGAATGCAAATGGCTGTGCCAATGTGAATATATTAAAAGCAGCAGCGTCAGCAATCACTGTGGAGGAAAAAAAAATACATACAAATGAGGCACTGGCTTATTGCTCCATTTGGATGCTGTGAAATGGCACCTTATTGTGTTATTATAAGATTTCTTGCTTAGTTAACAGAAAATGCTCACAATTAAGTCTGAACTCATTTAGTGCTCAGACTAATTCACATTAGAAAAAGGATGTGACCTCGGCTCCAGATCCCTTTTCTCTGCCTCTTGCTCTCTGCGGAGGCGGCACGTCTCACGGTGCTGGGGTTTTGCTCTGTGCCCCATCCTGGCAGCGAGCAGAGGAGGGGATGTGGCTCCTATGGGTCCTTGCATGAGGTTGCCAGCTGTCCTCTGTGCCATGCAAGGCCCTGGGCTGCCTGCACAGGTCAAGCAGGGCAAGAAAAACCCCAGAGGGGTTTACAGCAGGTGAGCATTGTCTTGTCCAGAATCTGGGGCCAGGAGGTGCCCAGCAAACTCAGCTCCTGTCCCAGAGACCTGCCAAGGAAAATTCTGCCCCTTTCTGCTGCCAGCTCCACCAGTCACATGAGCCATCTGTCACATCTGCCCGGTTCTGCCCAAGCCCCTTGTGCCCAGCCCCATGTCCTGCTCCAAGGAAGCCGTTTTGGTCCCTCAGGCAGTAGGGACGAAGCAGTGATGTCATGTTTGAGGTTATTCCAGGGCAACAACCTCGGCTGGATGCTGCTGTGGCCGAGCTCCTTCCCTTCCCTGGGCCACCCAACCCTGCTGGGGGAGGGTGATCCTCTCCCAGCCACCCGGGTGTCAAGGCTTCTCTTGCACAAACAGGAGCTGGAGAAGCAGGCCTGTGGATAAATTATTATCGTGACCCTCCTTCTGGTGTGAAAAACTTCCTTGAGCTGCTGAGTGAAAAGTCAAAATTTGCATTTAAATGGAAAAGGTTCTGCAGCGTGCAGCAGGCTGGGACTGTGTGCAGCCGGGGCCCTGGCCACGGGGAAAACCCCAGCACTGAGCCCCTGGCAAGGGGACCTCCACCATGGGCTGCACCAGCCCGCACTGCACTGGAGCTGTGCCCACCCATCGTCACCTCTCCCATGCTCACCCAGCCTTTCTGCTCTGCCCGCCTGTCGTCTCCACTCTGCCTACCTGTTATCTCCACCATGCCCACCCATTGCCTCAGCTGTGCCCACCCACCACCCCTGCTCACCTCTGCCTGCACGCCTGACCTGGGCTCCCAGCCAGCCTGTGCCCCTCTCTGGGTTGTCAACAGGGACCTAAGTGACACGCTGACAGCTTGAACCTATCCTTGTCTCTGTAAATGTGCCCAGGGAGTCCCAGCCCCTCCCTGTGCCAGGTGCTCACCTGTGGTGGTGCCTCTGCCCCTGGCCAAGGCTGGCCATGCTTTGCTGGCCCTGTGTCTGCTGCATTTTGCCTCACACAACCTGCTGGAGAGCCACTCTCTGGCTGTGCTCAGTGTGCCGGAGGCTTTGCAGGAGACTGGCCAAGGAGGCCGGGGCCGTGCACCAGGGAGAGAAGTGCAAAGCTTTTTAGGAGGTATATAAATTAATTAAGCCCTTTTAAAAGGTTAACAAGGTCCACTCTGTCTGTCATTAAAGTAACTTCATGCATTTAAATTTTAACAGTCAAACCAATTAGCAATAAAAATGTTGTATGAACTGCATTTTATTGGATTCTGGTCAAGTCAGAACTGGTTAAATGTATGATGGTGAATAGATTTCCCCCTCCCCTTTCTCCTTTTTAAACACAAGCTGTTATTTCCCACTCCAGTAGCTGACAGTGGTGCTCATGGAGGGAACAGGGCATGTCACCTGTCACCCTGAACTGTGCAGGCAAGGGGACCTGAAAGCCCTTTCCTGGGAGAGCAGCAGGCAGCTGAAAGCATCCTCTGGCTAGCAGGAGAAATGAGTGTGCCAGTGAAGTGGTCACCTTGGTGCTGGGTCAGGGCTGCTGAGAGGTGGAACACCACTTGCTTCACCAGACTTGTAATTGTCTGATTTCTTCTCTTCTTTGAGGCAGCTCCCAGGTTGTGGTGGGGGTCACTGCACACCTCACTTGGACCCAGCTGCTGGCACATGGGAAACACAATTGCGAGCAGCACATCTGGCATGTCCCTTGGCCTCACTGCTGGTGGCAAGTCACGGCTGGACCAGCGAGTCATGGGAGCACCCTTGAGCTCAGGAGGTGGGACAATGGCAGCCAGGGTAACTCTGACCCAGTCCCTACTTCACTCCTCACTGATGCCATGCTGAGCATCACCACGACAGCACTTGGGACTCTTGGTGACACTGTTCTGAACCTGCTGCTGCAGGGACCCCTTGGAGCCCCTTCCCAGCTAAAAGGAAAAATCATCTGCACAAGGGGCCCCAGAAGCTGATGCAGCAAGTTCCAGGCCTGAGCAGGAATTGCAGGATTAGGGCACTCCTGCCCTTAATGAGGACCATGTGAGCTGGGACGTCTGGGTGGCTGCAGCTGGAGGCACAGTGCTGCAGAGGAGTCACCCCAAGGAGATGGAGATGGCACCTGATCAGCTCAATTGCCACCACGTGTTCAGCTGTTATAGCAAACATGAGCAGCTCCAAACGTCTCAAGGAGTGCTCAGGGCATTCAGCATCTCCCAATTCAGGGCTGATAACCAGCAGTGGTGGGAGAGGCGTGCCCAGGGTGGACAGGAGCCAACCCCAGACCTGCTCCTGGAGAAACCACTTTGTGTCCATCTATGCAGACACTTCAGAGGACATTTTTCAGAGGAAGGTGGAAGCAACAAGTGGTGCAGGATGTGAACAAACTATTCTGAGCAGAAATCTGTTTCTGACTGATGTGGCAGCAGGGTGATCCAAATGGAAAGGCTCAGTGGAAGGGCAGTGGATGAGTTCTTGGTATTTATTTCCCCCTCAGCCCTGCAGCCTGTTGCTCTGGTGTCCCAGCACCAGAACCCAAAATAGCAAATGGGGATGGCAAAGGATGCCAGGACAGAGCTAGGGTTTGGTGCAGGACAGGGCAGATCTGGTGCCTCTGAAGGGCCAGGGCATGGTCAGCCCTGCCAGGATGAGCCCATCAGGAATAGTGGCAGGGCAGCCAGACCCTGCTCAATGCTGGTCACCTATCAAGATGAGAAATGATGGGGGAGGGAGGGAGGGAAGGGGGAGTGGAGGTTAATCCTCAGCAGAGCTACTCCGAGCACCCCCAAGAACAGTTGTGGAAACCAGATGTTGAGGAGCAGTTTGTGAGGGGGAGGGGGGGAGGGGGGGCCTGGGGCTGGTATCTGTTCATAATTACTCTTGATTTTGTGCGATGACATCGAGATTGGAGGCAAACATGAAAGAACACTTGTGGGGACAGCAGCGCTCATGCCGGCCCGGGGATTAACAAGGCCTGACTGCTGTGTGGGGAGAGGGAAGGCGCAGATGGAAGCGTTTTGTGGGGGTTTGATGTTCCACAGGCCCAAGGAGACCCTCGCTGCTGCTGCTGACTGCCCTCCCCCCGCCAGCCCGGCCGGCGGAGCACCGAGCTTGGGAAGCTCCCAACCCTTCCTGTGTTGTGCTCCAGCACCTTTGTGTGACCAGCAAATACTCTGCCATGGCAAGGGGAATCCTCAGGCTACTGGAGGAGCTTGGATCAGGAACCTAGATGCAGGATATGAGCCCACTTGCCTCTGGCAAATGCATGGCAGCCCTGCAGAAAAATGGACCCGGGGTCGTCCCAGCAGTGCTAGCAAGGGTACAGGGACAAGATCAGTGCCCACCAGGGCCAGGTACCAGGCTATCACTCCTCCCTGGGGATGCAACAGTGTTAACAGGAACCCCAGCATCTGATGGTGGCTCCTCCAGCACGAGAGGGATGTGGAGTCTGAGCTGGGCTTGGTGCCCAGACCTGCTGGCCATCTGGGACAGTGGCTCTCTTTGGCACAGGGTCAAACCCAGCAGAGCTGGCACTGGCCAGCTCAGCAGCTGGAGGTCCTGGCCATGCAGAGAAAGGACCAAGTGAATTCCACTACCATGGAATTCCAGTCCTGAAACCTTTCTCCTCTCAGACATGAGGGAAACTGCAGCTCACTGAAAGGAGCAATTAGCCAGGTCTGTCAGGAGTGGGGAAGACTCCCACAGACTCCAGTGGCAACATTACAAATGAGTTTAATCAAGTTTCTCCACTCTTTAAGGAAGCAATAAAGATAAAGGGTGCTCATGCCAGCACTGTGCTTTCCAGTTCCACTGTAACAGCCCCCTGTGTCAGCAGCTGGAATGCATTCATCATACAAACTTAGCCTTTTTGTCCAAAAGAAGAGCCCCAAGCAGAGCTGACCCTGAAAGCTGTGTCCCCAGTGCTGGTCCAGGGGTAATGTGGTAGATGCTCATTGAGAGCCTGAACTTGGAGCTGGTGAATTCCTCCAGCCTCAGCACCCAGAGCTGCTGTGGGAGAAGATATTTTTCTCAGACAGAGTGTTCAAGGGGGCAGTGATGGAACAGTGTCCAGGGGAGTCCAGTGAACCTCCTGTGGAAGCTGGTCCCTGACTTGTTAACAGCATAGCAATGGTTAAAACCCAGAAGTTATCCACTTTTGGTTACATTGGAGCAATTAACAAGTGATCAGATTGTCACAGAACTGTGCTCTGGATTTTTTCCTTTAGTAGCTGCCCAAAGCCTGAGATTTAGACAATGGGATGGGAACTGGGGAGCAGGTACCCACCCTGGCCAGTCCATGTGCACTGCAGGTACTGCCTGGCACCGGCATCATCACACACAGCCCCAGAATCCTCCCTGCAGCCTCTAGAGTTTGAAGTGACTGACCCTCCCTTCACTTGGAGAAGTACTGGGCTGCTGCTAGGTCCTGGGTGAATCCTGAGACCCCAGCATGGCCCATTCTGCATGAGGAGGACCCTGCCCAGCCTTGAATCCTGCACCTAGCAAGGGTTCACGCAGCAGGGAGGTTCCCTCACACTTCCAGGCAAAGAACCTTCCAAGGGCAACGGGTTGTGCCGGGTGAGGTGTGGGAAGCACAAACCCAGCTCTGCTCAGAGAAGGAGTCGTCACTTCAGTCACCAGCTGCCTCTGTGCACTTGCTCCAGACCTGGAGAGAAATTGTTGTAATTTTTAATTTGTGAAATAATGAGAGAAGGAGCCTGTGAAGGGGGGGGGGGGGGGCAGCAGCAGAGCAGATGGGCAGCAGGGGCTGCCCGCCTTCACCAGCAAATTCCAGACGCTGCTGGGATTCCTTGCAGCAGCAGGGTTTGTTTTGTTAGCGGTTTGGCATCCTTCCTCTCCTAACCTTCGTGCTCTGCAGGAGCAGCCGTGCTGGGTGCAGGACTGGGAAAGCTCAGCGCAGCACTTCGCATCACATCAGCTCGAGCCAGCAGCTGCCAGCCTCTCCAGCCTCTCTCCAGTTGTTTTGCTCCCTCCTGCATCAAACCACCATCACCAGCCCTGCTCTCAGTCACCACAGGTCACACCAAGCCACAGCCTGCGGTTTGGCCGCCTGCAGGCTGGGGCAGAGCTGCCTGGCCGTGCAGGACCCGCTCTGGCGGCCAGCCAGCACAACATGCTTGCTGCCAGGAAACACCCAAGCTCTGCCTCACCACCCATCAATGCAGAAAAGCCTCCAGTGCAGTTCCTGTAGCCCTGCACCTGATCCTGTGTGCCCAGCTCAGCACCTTTCCCGCTGGAGCAGGGTGACTGGTGTTGGTGTGGCAATGCAGACGTGTCACAGGTACATGATGACAACCAGCTCAAGGGAAAACCCAGTATAAGCCACTAGCAAATCCAGAATCTCTGCATGCTTCTGGAGGAAAACAAGTGCCAGGTGAGCAGGTAGATGTCTCTGAGCTACCTTCATCTCCCAGCACAGACAGGAGCACCAGCTTGGGCTGGCTGCTCCCCTTACGGGGACACAGAAAGCTCCCAAGGGATAGGCAAGTGTTGCTTCTTAGATCTCAGACTCTGTCCTGCATCCTTCATGATTGTTTATCCCAAGTCTCAAACACTGGCAACTTTCCAGGGGGAATAAACAAAAGCCTCATCAGTTCCCAAGGACTCTCACTTTACACCTTGGTCTTTGCTTCTGACAGGGCTACCCTTGAGTGGCAGCCCTGAAGGAGGTGGCTTGTACCTGAAAGATCCTGGTGCAAGACTTCAGCTTGAAGGGAAACATCTTCAGACCATGCCCAACGCTCTCCTCAGTCTCTGCTGCAGCTTACAGTCAGTCTGCAGAAGCACTCCAAGCTCCAAAGTCTTCAGCCCTCACCCAGAGAGCCAAAAACTTGCTCAACCTTCCCCCCACCAGCCAAATGCTTCTCTTCAAAGCAGAGATGCTTTCAGTGCTTTTATCCCCTGTAGCTGGGTCCAGGTTCAGCTGGTCCCTGATTGCCACCCCATCAGGGTGAAACTCCAGCCCTTCTGAGCCCCATCACACAGGCTCTGGTGGCTTGGTGCTGCAGTAGTGCCCAGCTCCTGTCCTGGAGAGCCAGTGCCAGCACTGTGCCCATCCATGTGTGCCCTAACAGTGGGCAGGGAGGTTTGGTTTGTGTGTGCCACCACCCAGCATCCCTGCCTAGCACGGAGCAGTTGGGCAGGATCCCTTCCTGAGGTTTCCAGCGTGTTGGGACCTGGTGGGGGGATCCAGCCCCAGTTTTGGTGATGTCACTGGGAGAGGATTAAGGACTCACCCAGCACGTTTGTGTGGGCCTGTGTCTGCCAGAGAGGAGGCTGTGCCAGCCAGGGCTGGCTGGTGCAAGAGTGTTTTCTCTGGGCCAGGATGATTGTGGTGATGTGGGCAGCTCCAACCCTATGACTCCATGAGCATGGGGCTTTAGGAGGTGACACTCTGTATCTGCTTGATGAAACGCAGCCCCAGCCCTTTGTGCTGAGCATTTTATCCAAGAGGAATTCAGTCTTCACTCGAAGAGGATTCTCTGTTATTATTGGCTTAGGGCTGCTCAGAAATAAACAGCAATAAATACTCTGCCAATTTACTTTCAGAATGTTCTCATTTGAGACACGCCATGCAGAAAAAAATATTAACAAAATAAACTCCTAGCTCATACAAGGCTAAAGAGAGCTTGGGTTTGGAGTGTCAATGTTTGTCAGAGTATTCTCTAAAGAAGCTGCAATTGGAGTTAAGCAGCCATTGGAAACAACGTCCTCTCAGGGCAAGCCACCAGAGCCTGCTGCATGCATTCGCTTGTGCTAGCAGAGGTGAGACCTGGGAGCAGTCTTGGCAGCAGGAGGGAGCATTGCTGTGCTTTGGAGCTGGGGAAATCTGGGGAGCTTTAGGAAAGGGCTACACTTGGCTGCTGAGCTCACAGCAAGACCCTGCCAGGCCCCCAGGTGATCTTCCAGCAGCCATCTCCTTTTACATCTCCTCATTGTCTGGTGAGGGTTGGCAGGCTGTGTCTCCCAGCTCCTGGGTATCAGTGTGCAAGCCAAGAAGGACAGCGATGCCTTGACACCGAACGTAACAGAGTTGTATTGTTCTTGTAATGAGCCCTGGCTCTTGGATGGGAGACACAAAGCCTACACAATTACATTACAGCTGAATAGGATTGCATTAGTTAATGGAGATGACCTCCGAAGAGGAATGCTCTCCTCTTATTAATTTAAGATAATTACATTAAGTTCCCTTCTCAAACTCAGCCTGTGAGGATGTTTTTCCGTGATCCACGGTGCCTGCGTTCCTGTGTAGGTTCTTCAGATTCTTGATCAGGGGCTGCTGTTGGTACCAGCGTGGGGGTTACACGTCTCCAGAGGGAGATGTGGGGCTTCCAAGGGTGGGGATTGTGCTGGCAGGGCTGGAAGCACCCAGGGGGGCTCAGTGTGGTAATGATCAGAACATGGAGCCCAGAATATCCAGCTCTTCCTAAATGTGCCAGGCCTCCAGCAGTCCCAGGAGGTAGGGCCTGGGTGCAGCTGCAAGAAGAGATGCTGTCCAGGATGGAGCTTTTCCTGAAGAGCTGCCTTTTAGGGGAGCATGATTAAGCATTCTGCAGCCAAAAGTCTCCATCATGAGACACTTATTTGGGAAGGGGACACAAAGCTCACCCTGCAAGTTGGGTGCCTCTGAAAATGCCATTTCACCTGATTGGAACACCTTCAGATGCGGAGACGAGCCCCACTCCATTGCTCCCCTTTCTCCACTTGACACACGTTAGTCCAGTGCCAGCCCAGGAGGTGTGAACATGATAAAGTGTGAAAGCCTGAAATAAAGCTTAACAGAGAGTTGGAATGGAGTTGTTCAGCATTATTGGCTTGTAAATTGTTCCTGTGATGAGATTTAGTAAAAGACCGAAGAGGTCCTTTGGCAGTGGGGGAGTATTTATGGTGCTCCTGTACTGGTACACGAACACTTTCCTGTTCTGCCTGTGTTTGTGGCTGCCCTGGAGCTGTGTCCTTGTTTATTAGTACTTTACACACCGGTGCCAGGGAGGTTTGGGGCTTTTCCTGTGCTCAGGCACTTTCCTGCAGAGATGACAGGGAGGAAAATGGCCAGTTAGGAGTCCCTGGTCTGGCAAAGAAGAGTGGGAACCAATGGTCCCTCCTCAGGAGCAGGAGATTTGGGGAAGGACTGGTATCTCACTTGATGGCTGAAGTTGGACTTTCTTGTGCTTGCTTTCAAGCAGTGCAGGTGTGGTGGTGAGTCCTTGCTTTTCATAGAATAGGATCATAGAATCAATAAGATTGGAAAAGATCATCAGTGCCCTGGTCCTGCTACTTGGCTGCCAGAGGAGGCAATGATGCCCCATCCTGGCTTTGGAGATGGTGGTTGGTAACCAGTGGCACCAGGGATGGCTGTGCAGGGCCTTCCCCCTCCACCCTTGCACTGGTTGCATGTGGTTGCACTGAGGTTGCTCTCGCACTGCAGGAGACACCAGTTTGCTGCTGCCACCAAAGCCAGCTCCATGGCATGAGCTGAGCTCAGCGAGGGGCTGGTGGGTCACTGGCCATGGGCATATTCTGATAACAAACTCCAGCCCCAGCGAGCACTCCTCAGGAGGGAGAGCCTAGGAAGAGCTTGGTGAATGGAAGCTTCATTTTGAGTTTGCCCAGACATTGTCCCCTGTGCCAGGACAGAGGTCACTGGGAAGGGGGGACAGTCAGGCCAGTGTGCTCACAGAAGCAGCAGAGACATCTTCCTTTAACACCCTTGTCACGTATGCAGCTGTCATGCTGCTGCTGGCAGCTGAGTGCCTTTGTGTCCCTGTGCCCGTGCTGCTGGGTGTCAGAACCACCTCCAGTGCCATGGATCCCACCTTGCAGACCTTGGAGTGGCTCCTTTTGCTTTGGCTGTGCTGCTCTGAAACATCACCAGCAGACACCTTCAGGTGGGAACTGATGGATGTACGAGCCCACAAAAGGCACAGCTCCCTCCCAAGAGGGACACTGAGCGTGGCTGCCCAGCCTGCAGAGCCACCACAGCCCTGCAGAGCCACCACAGCCCTGCAGAGCCACCACAGCCCTGCCACCCTCTCTGTTCAAGCTTGCCAAGGCAGGAAGCAGAGCCTATGCCTCAGCACAGACTGACACACTTTGCAGGAGCAATGGGACCCCTGGGAGCTCTGGGATCAGCGCTGGAGCAGGTTGCAGCGTTTATGCACTGGTCATGTCAGGCCAAATGGGACATGCTGCCCCTGCTGACTTCTGGGCTGCTTGCCACTGGGAATCTCACAGTCTGGCTGCACACACACCGGGGACTCCCCTGTTTGTACCAACAACAAAATGAAAGCTGAGCTAAACCTGGGGACGTGCACAAACAGCTCTTGCAGGGCTGGAAGGGGAGCACCTAGAGGCTCGCAGCTGCTCTTACCATCGTGCCTGCTGGGGACAGCCCTCCTGTGTGTCCCTGTGCAGACTCTGTGTTACAGTCCAAGGTCACTGCAAGGGCAGCTTTTCCCTATGTGCTGGAGGGTTTGAGGCTGAGAGCAGCAAGACATGGGGCCATGACCTGTTCATAGGAGCAGGGAGCTGGGAGAGGGATGCTGCAGGGTCTGGAGGAATCAGGACCTTGCACAGACAGGCAGTGTCACCTCTCCCGGGAGCACTGTGATAGTAGGGAGAGGAGCCCTGCTCCAGCTGTCAGAGTGAAGAGCTGCTGCAGAGCTGGCAGTGCTGGCCATTTCCAGGGTCATTGCCAGGGTTGGTCCTATCTGCTGCTGGGGAACTGAGAAGCTGCGGGGAAACAAGTCCCTGCAGTGGTGCAGGTGGGGTTTTGGTGAGCAGGGACAGGCAGTGTCAAGATCTCAGCTCCACTACATCTCTGCTCCAGCTGTCAGGCTCTAGTGTTCCAGGGGAAGCCTTGGGTGCAGGATCAGTCCTGCCCTTGCATGCTGAGGACAAGCACAATGCTCATGGGAAGGGACCACAGACACTGCCCAGCTGCTCCAGCTAACCACCAGCTCTTGCCAATACAGAATTGCCCATCACACTGGGAACACCAAGAACATCCCACCTGACCATACCACACTGACTGTGGACATGTGATCCTCTTGGGAACAGGGAGCAACCCACCCTTTGGCTCCTACATCCAGAGGCTGGGCTGCTGTAGTCTCCTCTGCCCCGGCAGCCTCTGGGCTGTGGTCTGGTGGGAAGGACTTGAAGGACAGCATGTCTCCAATGTGCAGGACAGAGGCACTGCCCCACAGCTGCTCTGCTCAGTTAAACTCTCCTGGGAGCTTTGGGCTGTGTGGAGATGCCTCAGACTATTCCTGGCTCATGGAACGGGCTGTTATATGGTATCCTCCCATCTTAAGCGTCGTCAGGGTGGGACTTAGGCACTGTCACTAAGTTCATATAAAACATGATGGATCTGATTGTAATCCGTGGAGCCCACGTAAAGAGATTCTCTCTAGACACCTATAAAACATGCTGGGATTCGCAATTAAAATACCTGGGAGGTGACTGTGTGCCCACAACCCTCCCCTCCTTCCCTCCCTCCCTCCTTCCTCACTTCAGAGCAGCTCCAGCTAACCCCTCTTTTGCAATAGCTGTTTAAATAACAAGCTGCCTTCAAAGGAATATATTTAGAGCAGAGGGGTCCTCCCCCCACAGCACGCTCTGAGTGTTTGAATGATTTCAGCTGGTTTGGCCAGAGTTCCCTGTGATATCATAATCCGACCATTTCTTTCCGGATTTGCTGTGCTCAGGCTCTGAGGGCTCACAGCTCTGGCAGCCCCCATCACTGCAGGCTCACACACTGCATTTCCAGATGGACCCCGGGGGCTGGCAGGCTGCGTGGAACATGCCCTGCGTGGGGGGCGTCCGCGGCGCCAGCCCAAAGCTGGGCTGCTTGTGTCTGCAGGCTGGCACCTTGTGCTGGTCAACCTGTGCTGGCCACTCTTTGCTGCTCGCCCTGTGGTGGTCACCCAGCAACGTTCCTCAGCTGGGATTACTGTGGCATGGCCTTAGGTACGGCCCCAGACCTGGTATTTTCCCTGCTAGCACACCTCAGTATCGGCCAGGGGTCTCCACGGGGTGGGCAGGGCTTGAGAAACCCCCAAGTCCTCCCTAGAGAAGAGAGTTTGCTGTGCTCACACCGGCAGCTGCCCTGATTTGTAGCTGCGGCAGGCAGGGGCTGGGAGACTTTTCTGAATGTCAAACGGATATTGATCTTCTCCTTCCTGAGAGCACTGCCCCTCCACCCTGCCAGCCAGGTGACTCCTGGCAGAGCAGCCACCTGCCCTCCCCTGGGGAGCTGCCACCTCCCTGCCCTCCTCTGATGGTACCAGCCCAGTTCCTCCCATTATCTGCTGGTTGCAGACGCTCCTGGAGCTGTGAATCAACCCCTCTGGAGCTGGTGGTTTTTAGGCTGGGTCATGTTCAGCTGCCTGTGGATGTTTCACCAAAAGTGAACAAACAATTTATGGGCAAAAGGACACCAGGAGCTTTCCCCACCCCCCATCCTTCCCCCCCCGCCCCGTTACAAACACCCCAGGTCTGACCGGGGCCCCAGCCCTGCGGGCTGAGCGGTGGAGGCTGCGTGGCAGGAGGCAGAGAGGAGCTCTGCAGGAGGAACCTGGGCTCCCGCACATCTGAGCATCACATGCCGAGCATGCTCCTTACAAGGGCTCCTTTGTTCCCGCGAAGGGCTCACCTGAGCCGTGGACTGCTCGGAGGGGGGGTGGGGGTGTAATTAGCAACAGGCCACGCTCGTCCCCCCTAAGGCAGCTCCCATCGTGTCTCTGCAGCTCTCCACATTTTTTGCCCAGGTGGTGAGGCCAAGGGGGTGGTACAGAGGGATGAGCTCCGCTCCCGTCAGCCCCCCTCGTCTTCCGAACGCCTGCGGCTTGCAGCCCGGCTGCGGGGGGACAGCAGCACATGGGGCTCGGCTTCACAGTGGGAGGAGAAGTGCAGAGTGAGCTAAAATAAGCCCCCAGTGACTCTCTCCAGAGCCTCCTTGCACACCCACCCAAAGGAGTCTTGCTGCAGTGCAGACCTGGGCTGCTGATGTTGCAGACCCATTTTCCAGCAGTGTCTGCAGAGAAAGGGTACCCCCAGGGATGGATCTTAGGGGGCTGACTCATGCTGCTGCTTCTGTAGCCAACAACTGAAGAAAACTCAGACCAGTGTGGTCTCCTTTGCTGTTGAAGATGTTTGACTCCCATCTTGCTTAGGTCACTCTACCTCCTGTTAGCCCACAGTGAAGAAGGTGGCATCCAGGTACAGACCAAGGTGAAGGTAGAAGCTTTGTATGAAGTACCCAAGGGCAGGCAGCTGAGCAGTCAGCTGGACATGTTTTCAGTGCAAGCTTCCCCTCCATGTTCCCACAAGACCCTTAAGCCTGTGTTTTAGTGCTCCTGCTTGTGAGGGTGAGGAGCCCACTGCCCATTCTCTGTGCCCAGCACTGCCCTGTGGGCTGAGTCATAGGCACCAAGGGCAAAACAAACAACACAGGTTTCTGTGCTTCAAAAAGTGTATTGCTGGCTCATTGAAGTGCTGAATTTAGAAGTCCTGTGGCCCAGAAGTTTTAGTACCTGCTGATCTTGGGGGGCAGATCCTGTTTTCCCACATGAGATGCACTGGGATGCAGGTGGTGCTGCCTGATGTGCCCAAGGTGGGACACTGGCATCCACTCTAGGAGCAGTGGATGGGTCAGAACCCCAGAGATGGCTCTTCAATGACTCTGAAACACATTTCATGTCTTGGTGGCCCCTGAACTGAGTGCTCCTGTGCCCAGTTCCAGGGCACATCTGGCATTCATTCAGGGGCCCCAAATGCCCTCATCGCAGTCAGACTCCAACCACGCTATCCACCTAGTGCTCTGAACTGGTGGCAGAGGTGCCATCCCTCCAGCCATCTGGGGATGGTGCTGGTCCCACTGGGAGCACAGTGGGTCTGTCCTGGGGCTGCTCCCACCCAGCCCAGCTCTGGGTGACATGGGGAGCTGGGAGGAGGCAGCTGCCTGGAGGCTCCATCATTCTATAGCCAAGGCACACACTGCTCACCAGAGACAAAGGGATGTGGGGAGAGCAGGGACCTGACTGCAAGACCTGGGCTGGTTGGGGCTGCGCTGGTCTCTGTCTCTGGTGTTAGCTGGAGTCAGCTTCCTCACCCAGATCCTCCCCTCCATCATGGCTGTCTCAGGGCAGGTGCAGGATGTAACCCTGCCCCAAAACTGCTGTGCCATGCATGCCCTGTACGTGTTCTCCCTGTGACATACTCTGTATGTGTGTGCGTGCTCACAAGGGGCAAAAGATAAAATCGACCAGGAGGAAAATGTTAGCAACAGAAAAGAGGATTCTGTTGGGTGAGGTGCTGCCAGGTCATGCTTCCCAGCTGAGCTCAGCCCCCCCTGACTTGCTGGGAAAATGCTGGGAATGGGGGCTGGAGGGGCTGGCTGGGGGAGGGGTCGTTCCTGGGAATGCCCAGGAGAACTTTATCATCACAGTTCCCCAGGTAAACCCCTGTAACTTTATCATCCTCAAATAATGTGAAAAGAAGCCTCCCCCCCATCCCCTCCCCGTCTCCTAGGCACACAAAGCATAGCTTGATACCTGCTAACAAAGCCTCTGAAAAGATAAAGAGCAGAGAGCAGGCAGGGGAGCATGCCTGGCAGGCAGACAGGAGCTGGCCAGGATAGGCCAAATTCTTTGGGAGTTGAGTTTCCGTTTGGGCTCAGCTTTCCCGCGGGTTCTATACACCTAAAGAAAACAAACCGTAATCCTAGCTGGGGCCCAGCACTCTATTTATTTCACCTGGTGAAAAGATCTTGCCAGTTCCTCCACGCTGAAACCCAGCAGCTGCCCAGCAAGGGTCTGGGACCTGGGGATGTTCTGCATTAGGGCAAAAGCGGTGTTCTCAGCCCTGCTCCTGCCAGGAGCTGTTTGCACTCTCTGCCAGGGCTCTCTCCTGCCTGGATGTGTGGCTGGGATCCTGCTCACTGCCCCTCAGCCCCAGTAATCCCACTGCACAAGATATAATCCCCAGATTACAAGCAGGGGAAGCGGGCAGCCTCCACCTGCCCTTGGCAGTTGCAGCTTTTGCCTTGCTTTGGGTGAGGAGATGGGCAGGGGAATGCCCTGCCCGGGTGGGGATGGGCACTGCTCCTTTCAAGGGCTCAGAAATAGGGTCTCCTCCCCTGCCTTGGCCTCCCCCTTGGCTTCCTCTCTTCCTCTCTGCTGTGACTCTGCTGCAGCTGTGGGCTGGGTGCAGCTCCCTGCACCTGGTTGCATCCATCTGCCCCCCTGGGCTCTGATGCCAGGCAGGGCAGGCACCTACCCTTGAGTATGGTTCCTCCACCCTGGGGTGGTTGAAGACGGTGGGTGAAGCCACCCAAGATGTTCAGCCGTGGGTGCAGTCTTGGTGCAGTGGCAGCTGCTGCTGTGCAGGATCCTGCAGGGATGAGACCTCCCACTCCCACTGTGCACACAGTGGGGCGAGCTGCAGCACGGGGGGCAGCGGACACCTCCTCAGAGCAATGCTCCCACCAGCAAAACAAGAGCAGTTGTGTTTCTAGTGAGTAAGGAGACAAAAAGCCAAACATTTTCCACTCTTGTTTCTCTTTCCTGCGTTTTGTTACTGATACCTCCCCATGGGCACTGGAGCTCTGACAGATGAGCTCTGCAACGGATTAAAGGGTTTCTGTGCTCAGCTGTCAGAGGTTGCCGTCCCCGAGTGGGACGCTGCAATTAGATCCTGGCTGTGCCCCATCCCACTCCCCTGGCCTGGGCACCAGCCCTGCCACTGCTGGGACAGGGCAGGGGTGGAGCAGGCACCGAGGCTACAGCCTTGACCTTCCCAAGCCTCCCCTTTCAGGGTCAGGTTTGCCCTCAGTTGAACTTGCCCTTCTAGATGTCCTGGGAGGTGGCTCTAAAATCAGCTCTGAGGTTCTGCAGCCCTCCTCTTCTAGCCAGGCAGAGGAGAAAGCAACGATGACTCTGCCTGACTGCTGTGGGAGTGGGAAGAGCTTTGGGGAGGTCCATCATCACTTGGAGGCTTGAATTGCTGTTCAAACACAAGGGATGTCCCTGGTGCAATCTCACCTCATAGGTGCAGCCCCAGCACTCAGGGCAGCCTGCTCCTGCCTGTCTCAGCACCACCTACATTCCGTTCTCCTCCCTGCAGAGCTCCTGGCTGAGACCCTTCTGCATCCCCCCATAATTAGTAATGCTCAGATCCCCGAAGTCTGTGGTATTATCACAAGCATTTCAAGCTCTCTTTGGGGATAGATGCTGCCAACAACATCCCCTGAGCTGCTTCCCAGGCTGATAAGCCACACACATATGCAAGGAAGAATGGTGTGGAGATACCATTGGCATTTCCACCACTCATTCTTCCTTACATATGACCAAAGGGAAAGGACCGTTCTCCAGAACTCCCACTCACTGCAGCTTTGAGCTGAGTCATGCTAGAGCTGCCAGGACACTGTGCTTGGATCTACTTGGTGGGCTCACCAATGACCAGGGCAAGTCAAGTCTGCTCCCTGCTAGCCCCAAAGTTCAGCGGCAGAGGGTCTGTGGGGCTCTGCAGAGGGTCTGTGAGGCTGTGCTGTGCGTTGGTGTTAGCCTTGCACTGCAGCACCTCCTTCTTGGGGAGACCCTGTGTGGGTCTGGGGAGAAGTCACCTCAATGGCACCCTGGGGAGAACTCAGCTTAGTTATCTTTCTAGTAACAAGACTCTCCACTACTGAGAGGAAAATAAACTGTTGGGTGTGAATGCTTGACCTGTCCTTACATGGCCCAAAGGTGAACTTTTTGCTTCCTTGATGATCTGCTACCCAAGCCTCTATCATAGATAGAGAAGCTGCTCATTTCTGGAGACACCTGAAGACAAGTGTCCCCTCTGGGGGTGGCTCTGCCCAGGCAAGAAGAGGAAGGTGCTCTTCCCACAGGAAAACTCTCATAGCAACCCACAAGATGTTCTTTCCACACAGTGAGTTTCTTACCTTTGCAGGCTTGGGGCAAACATGCAGAACTCTTCAGATTCTGGACCATGGGTCCATCTGGGATTGGCTGTTCCATGCATCACCTGTTTGGAGCTCTGCATGAGGGGAAAGAGGAGTCCAAAGGGCCAGGGTGGGATTTCCCAGAGCGGAGCTGCAGGCTCAGGGCAGGCTGCCTGCTGTGCAGCTAAGCTGGGGTGAAAGCTGGTACAGATGGCCTGGAAAGGGGCAGCAGTGGGGTATGCCACCCCCAAAAGGCCTACAGAGGAGGAACAACACACCTTGTCCCACTGCATTTTGTGACTGAAGAGCATGAGGGCTGGGAGCTGCTGTTTTGAGGAACAGGCAGAGCTGGGCAGCTGCTTAAGCCTTGGTGGCTCTCAAATAACTAGCTGAGGCAATTGTGGACTCAGGAAGGATACCAGCAATTACCCTGATTGGGGAGGGCTGTAATTAATCTGCAGTGCTTTTCAAACTCGAGGAGCTTTAGTCCAGCCCACTCCATGCAGCCACCCCTCCATTTGGTTCTCATTTATTTACCTCTCCAAGCACAACCTCCTCTGCACCTTCTCAGGCATTGTCAGCAGCTGGTCCTGGTTGTGGGCATCTGCCAGGGGTAGCTCTGGGGCAGGTTCCACTTGTGGGGGTGGATGAAGCTGTTGTCACCCTGGCCTTGTGGGCACAAAGGACCCCAGCATGGAAGTTGCCATCTCCCAGGCATCCTTAGGGTCCACTGTGAGCTCACCTTGGATGCCCACAAGCTCTGTTCACCACTGCCCTCACTCTGGGAGCTTTCTGGGTTGACTTGCCTGCTTGGAGAGCACAATGTGCTGCCAGGTCCAGATGGTAACACTCAAAGTCTTAGCTCCCTCTGGACAGTCCTCCCCTCTTACAGCATCACAAAGTCATTTTGGTTGGAAGAGGCCTTTCAGATCAACCCAGCACTGCCAGGTCACCACTAAGCCACGGTCCTCAGCACCACATCTTCACAGTTTTGAAACCCCTCCAGTCATGGGAATTCCACCACTTGCCCTGGACAGCCTGAGCTGAGGCTTGACAACCCTTTTGAGGAAGAACAATTTCCTCAAGTCCAACCTAAATCTGGTGGAACTTCAGACCATTTCCTCGTTCCACTGCAAATGGAGCTGGTGTCTGCTCTAGAGCCCAGGAATGAGGATGGGCTGAGGGCAAAGAGGATGATGGCAGGAACCAGTGGCTTCAGTTTCTGTGTCCTCACTTGTCCCTGCTGAGGTGTGGGGATGCTCCTGCCTGCGAGCTGCTTCTTGGCTCCACGGAGCACCGAGGGAAGAAATCTGTGCAAGCGTAAACACTCACGAGCTGGGAGCTTTGTTCATCTTCTCTCTCTGGTGATTCAGTTTGTGTTTTAACATCTCAAAGAGGCCTCCTACACACATGATGTCTCTATTGTATAAAAATATCAGCCCTGGTATTTCCAAAATATCTCCAGTTCTAACAGTCCCTGCTCCAGCCACCGCTGCCACCGCTGCCACCACTTCCACCCCTGCCACCCCTGCGCCGCTGCCACTGCTGCCACTGCTGCCACCACTGCACCACTGCCACCTCTGCCACCACTGCACCGCTGCCACCTCTGCTCACCCTGTCCACCTGGTATCCTTGTCTGTCCAGATCCCTGCACATCTGCATCCGTGTCTGCCTGTATCCCTGCCTGCCCGGGATCCCTGCCTGCCCAGATCCCTGCACACCTGCATCCATGTCTGCCTGTATCCCTGCCTGCCCGGGATCCCTGCCTGCCCAGACCCCTGCCCACTTGAGATCCTTGCCCACATGGAGCCCTGCCCACCCGGATCCCTTTCTGCCAGGATCTCTGCCCACCTGGGATCCCTGCCCACCCACGCTCCTGCTCACCCTGATCCCTGCCCATCCATCCAGCAGCGAGCCGTAGACTGTCCCGTGGCAGGGACGGTGGCAGAGGAGAGGAACCGCCTCTGCTGGGCGGGGTGTCGAGGGCTCGGGTGTTGTTTCTGCCAGGCTCCTGTTGTCCCATGCCAGTGCCCGCGGCTGTTCCCGGGGGTTGAGGAGGGTGCTGTGCGATGCTCAATGCCAGGCAGCGACCCCTATAGCTGAGGTTACACAAGAATTTCTATAGGCTAAACATTTTCCCAAACATTCACCTGCTGGGCTTAAATTTTCCATGCCTGTTGTTTGCCGGAAGGTGAATTGTTTGCAAGCTTGAGAAAAATTCCTTTGGCTGGGGCTGAGTTATGGGAGAAGAGAAAATTCTCTCTTCCCACTGGAAAATCTGTAGCTACTTTCCTCTCTCCCCCCACCTCCCCTCCCCTTCTTCTTCAGACAGGGCTACAGAAAAAAAAAGTCTGGAGTCTGAAAGGCCTTGAAACTTGGCCTGAGCTGAGCTTTTCTGCAAGCCAAGGACCTCAGTGGGAAGATTAAAGTGAAGGGAAAAAAGGGATAAGAAAATGGGAGCCTGGGCAAAAGGGGCTGGGGGAGGGCACAGCTCTGTCTGAGCATGCTCTTGCTCTCCATCATTGCTCTTTTCTTTTTTTTAGCATTGCCTACCTCGGCTCCAGGAGCTCTGTGATGCCAGAGCCAGCCTGAATGGGGCTGCAGGTCCTGCTCTGGTGCCTGGGGGTGCTGTGGGCACGGTGGGCAGATGGGGCTGGTATCCAGCCCCAATGTGAGACTGGGGCAAAACAGCCTGTGCAGCAAAGTCAGGAGATGTGTGTGTGTGTGCTTCACTGTCCCCTCAGCAACCCAAGGCTTTGTGTCTCCAACCATCCCTCCACTCAGCAGAACTTCATCCAAAGCTTTGTTCAAAGGCATCAGTAGGAATGATAAAACCAGAGGGTGGGAGCTTCCCCTTCTCTAAACCATACAATTAACTGGGAGCAGAGCTCTGGGTCTGATGAGCTCTGGGTCTGATGAGCTCTGGGTCTGAGGAGCCCTCTGGAAATGTTAAGAAACATGAAGGATTTCTTTCAAAGTCTGTTGTTTGCTTTTTCCCCAGTAAGAAGTCAGAGGCAGGATCTTTCCTGAGGATGCTGCACCATGAAATGAAGGGAATAGGAGGGAGGTTGGATTTTTTTTCCCACCCTGATATTTCTCCTCTGTGATGCTGGTTGAGTTGAAAGAAAAGACACATTTTTCTGGTTCAGTGTGCAGCAAAGGGGACCAGACAGAAGCTCATGTAGGGACATGCACATCCTGGTACGTGTCTCCTCGTCCCTGGAAGTCTGAAAGGTGCATTTGGGAGCGAGAGACCTGTGGAGGTGTGGCTGTGGCTGTGTGATCAGCACACAGGCCTGCAGTCTGCACACACACGTGTGGTTTGGTGGCTGCCAACACGTCTCCAAAGGCTGGGTCTGCCTCTGTCTCACACACACACACTGCTAAGTGCTCAGAGCACAGAGCTCAGGAGCTGTGCCTGGCTGCCATGGGTGACTGCTGGCCCTGGTGTTTCCTGCCTTTTTTTTTGAAGTTATGCAACCAGAGCATCACATTCCTGTAATTTTTGGCTCCTGCCCTGGGCTGGCAGGTATTTTCTTGAAGGATGGGTGATTCCTGCCTTGCCCCCAGCCCTCCCTGCTCCAGCAGCCACATGCTCTGCTCTGCTTCTTGCTGCAGGTGTGATGGGAGCTGGCTGCAGATTCTCTTGTGCAGGGGTGGGGGGTGGGGGTGTTCCACAGACCTGCCCCATCCTGCCCTGCTCTGATCTGAGCTGCTTGGGCTAAACTTCCTGTGAAGGGGCTGTAGGAGCAGGAGTCTGCTGGGACCATGCCAGGCTGCCCAGCCTGGCCATACTCTCCATGGGCAGCCCCCTCAAGACTTACAGAACAGAATACAGAATTAACCAGGTTGGAAAAGACCTCAGAGATCATCCAGTCCAACCTGTCACCCAACACCATCTAATCAACTAAACCATGGCACCAAGTGCCTCATCCAGGCTCTTCTTAAACACTTCCAGTGATGGTGATTCCACCACCTCCCTAGGCTGCACACCCCAATGGCCAATCTCTCTTGCTGGGAAGATTTTTTTCCTAACATTCAGCCTGAACTTCCCCTGGCACAGCTTGAGACTGTGTCCTCTTGTTCTGGTGCTGGGTGCCTAGGAGAAGAGACCAACCCCCACCTGGCTACAACCTCCCTTCAGGCAGCTTTAGAGAGCAAGAAGGTCTCCCCTGAGCCTCCTCTTCTCCAGACTAAGCAACCCCAGCTCCCTCAGCCTCTCCTCCCAGGGCTGTGCCCCAGCTTTGTTGCCCTTCTCTGGACACCTCCCAGCAACTCAGCATCTTTCCTAAACTGAGGAGCCCAGAACTGGGCACAGGACTCAAGGTGTGGCCTGACCAGTGCTGAGCACAGGGCAGAATGACCTCCCTGCTGCTGCTGGCCACACTGTTCCTGATACAGGCCAGGATGACATTGGCCTCCTTGGCCACCTGGGCACACTGCTGGCTCATGTTCAGCCTCCTGTCAACCAGCACCCCCAGGTCCCTTTCTGAAGTCATCCTCTCCTAGGAGGGGGATGCTCATTCCCACCCTGGATCCAGCTGGAGGGCTGATGCTGCTTGTGGCACTTGGGAAGGGTCAAGCTCTGTGTCTCCAGCTTGTCCTCCCCTGCTGAGCAGGGGGGGATGCTTTTGTGCTGCACTAATCTCCCTCCCAGTGATGAGTTTATCAGTTTCCAGAAGACCTTGCCCTGGTATTCCATGCCTTTTAATTTGTTTGACACCGCTCCCCCAGCTGCTCTGAGCATCGCAGAGGGAGAAAGGAAAGAACATGTGAGAAGTGCCTGCTTCTCCGTCCCAGAGCCGGTGGGGAGACACAGTCCCCGCATTGTGCCCAGCTCCTCCTCGCTGCCTGCTCGCAGGAGGGGCGAAGAGGCTCTTGAAGTGGCCCGGGGCTGGAACAGAATGAGCCTGTGCCGAGAACAGCAGAGGGATTTTAGTCACTTCTCGAGATGGGGAAAATTGCCTCATTTTTCAGCGCTTGGCCTGCGATCCCACACTTCCCCAGCTCCGTGCAGGGATTAGTTCATGCTTCTTTTTTTTGCTTTTTTTTTTTTTTTCCCTTCTTTTGGTGTTTTTTGGCCCAGAATGAACGCTCCCAGCCAGAGGAGAGATAATTCCACTTGTGCCGATCCCCCCGGGGGGCGCGCGCGGGGCTGCGGAGACAGGAAATAGGAAACGTATTACATACCTTTTCCCCTCGATTTTATTTTCATAATGCATGGAAAATAGCAGAGCCCCTGAATTATTTGAAATTTTAGAGTTATTTAATAGTTAGTTATTTAATTTTTTTTTTCTCTTTTTTTTTTGGGGGGGGTGGGAGGGGGGGTGGGGGGTGGAGAAACAATCTCCCTTTTCAGGGAGGCCTCGTGCTGTCAGAGCAGCTGTCTGGCCAGCCCCAGCCAGGGCTGAGGTGTGAGGAGCCAACGGGCTGAGTGGCACTGGGGAAGAGGTGGGGGGGGGGGTCTGTGCTTTGCAGGGCATTCAGCTGGCTCGAGGTGCCCCTGGGCATCGCCAGCCCCGGGGCACTCAAAACTCTGCAGCTGGCTGGGGGCCCCATCGCTGGGTGAGGGGGATGTAGCTTGCAGCAGGCAGGAGCTAGTGTCAACACCAAGCAGCAACAACACAGCCCCACTGCTGCAGAAGCATCTTTAACAGTGGTGAAGTTTGGGCTGTATCCCAGCAGAGGGGCTGGAGAGGAGAGGAGTCCATGGTTTGCAGGGCATTCAGCTGGCTCGAGGTGCCCCTGGGCATCACCAGCCCTGGGGCACTCAAAACTCTGCAGCCCAAGGGGCAGCTGGCTGGGGGCCCCATCGCTGGGTGAGGGGGATGTAGCTTGCAGCAGGCAGGAGCTAGTGTCAACACCAAGCAGCAACAACACAGCCCCACTGCTGCAGAAGCATCTTTAACAGTGGTGAAGTTTGGGCTGTATCCCAGCAGAGGGGCTGGAGAGGAGAGGAGTCCATGGTTTGCAGGGCATTCAGCTGGCTCGAGGTGCCCCTGGGCATCGCCAGCCCTGGGGCACTCAGAACTCTGCAGCCCAAGGGGCAGCTGGCTGGGGGCCCCATCGCTGGGTGAGGGGGATGTAGCTTGCAGCAGGCAGGAGCTAGTGTCAACACCAAGCAGCAACAACACAGCCCCACTGCTGCAGAAGCAGCTTTCCACCATCTGTGGTGAAGTTTGGGCTGTAATCCAGCAGAGGGGCTGGAAGGGGCTAGAGAGGGACAAGCAGCCACTGTGGGCATCACTGACCAACCCTGTCCCAGCAGCCTGGAAGGGAAGATGTTGTTCTGGCAGCAGCAGCACACAGATGTACACTCTCCTGGGTCTCTCCTCCTATGAGCTGGTACCATCAATACAAAGCTGATCCTTGAGCACTCCACAACGTGGCTCAATGCACCTCTCCCACAACTAGTTTTCTTAAAATCAATGTGAAGGAGATCAAGCTCTGCTCTGGGGTGGGCACTGGGAAGAACTGGGCTGAACTGGGCTGAACTGGGCAGCTGTTCCACGAAATGGGGAGTGAGGGTCCCAAATGATCCCCCACTCTCTTGCAGTTGTGCATCCTCAGCACCCAGCAGCTCAAAACCTCCCAGAGGTGGCTATCCCCAGGGCCACTGCCCATGGGGAGCTGCTGGGTTGAGGCAGGAGGAGCCCAGATGCCCACGGATGTAGCAGTGTGCACAGGGTGGTTGTTCTTCTGTACAAAGCCTGATGATAGATTTTTCTCTTTTGAGGAGGGGGAAGATTCAACTTCTGAGTTTTATTTCCAAACCTCAGCCCAGCTGTCTGCCTGCTGGGTTTGTTGCAGTGCTGCAGCTTGGGTTGTGCCTGCACCTCCCTGCATCACCCAGGGCTGCAGGCAGGCTGTGCCCAGAGGGTGATGCCACGTCCCAGAGGCTGCGGCCCCTTTGCTTCTCTGATCCCTTTTTACCCCTGCCTGTGGTTATTGGACGATCCCAGTGGATTCCTGGCTTGTGTTTGCTGCAACAGAAATCAAATCAGATGGTGTTTGTAGGCTATGTAAAAAGCAAAAAGCTCAAGAAAAGGATTAATGAAGAACTCATTATCTCAATCTGATGTTTTGGTTTCTAATTCTCTGCTCAGAAAACAACCTCCCAGATGTGACAAGCCATCTAATTGTTGCTTGGCCTATGGAAGGGTTTAACTGGCACGTGCTGGGACTTGGACAGTTTCTTATTAGCAGTGGGGGGAAAGTTGGGATTGAAAAGAAAGCCCTGTGCTTGGCTCATGTATTCCTGGGTGTCAGATGCTCCTAAGTGCCTTACATTTTGCCAATCCATTCTGCATCTCTCTAATTTTCAGGGCTTTCAACACTTTCTGGCGAGCAAAGCCTGTGGATAACCCGAGTAAATGACTTTTTCCATGAATAGAGATTGGCCAGGGAAAGCTGAGTGATAAACAGAATAATCCTTTTTGTGCTTTTCCCAGCTCCAATCTTCTTTGCACACCAAATAAACACTCTCAAGCTGCTTAGAGCAAAATCTCTAATAGGCTGCGGTGCTGGGGCTGTGCAGGGCTTGGCTCAGTGTCAGGCAGAGGGACAGGACAGTGGAATCAAGTCCCAGGAATTTTTTTTTTGGGAGTTAGTTTACATACCCCCAAGCATAGTGTATTTTGGCACGGGGGCTGCATTACGACAGAATCCACTAGCACTCAAAATAGCCTCGGCCTCAAAAGTGGCTTTTTCTTGCTCATTTCTCTGCCTTTTCCCAGAGCCTTGTCTTGGGACAGAGAGCTCTGTGCAGTGGGACCTGGGAAACCTTGAGGTCTGGTGGCCACAGGTCTCAGGCTGGATCCAGTGATGGAAGCTGTTGTGGCCAGGCAAGGCAGAGGAAATCTGCCCCTGTGCCCCTAACTGCCCCTGAAGCTTCCTTTCCCTCTGTGCCACCTTCTGTCCCTGTCACCGTTTGGGGGTTCTAGTGCCAAGTGCTCGAGCATGAGCAGGTTTGGGTCAGCATGGGGAATGTCTGAAGGGCTCCCAGAACTGGGGTTGGCTGCTAAGGCTTCTGCAGGGTGGTTTAGGGAATGGTTTGACACAGTTGTTGAAGAGACAAAAGCGATTTGAGGTTCTGGCCATCAGAGAGGGGCAGAGCAGTGAGGCTTTGGCCTCGGCAGCAGCGGCGTAAGGGAGATGTTATCCAAGCTCCTCAAGTCCTTTAATCCTGCAATTTCTGTGCAAGTCCAATAAAACTCTGCACTTCAGCAGTGGCAAATGGCCTTGGCTCCTGCAGGACTGCTCTTTATTCCTGCATTAACAACTGTATAGAAATCACTGGTATAACACCAGAGCGTTTCTCACTTTCCCAGGTGAGAAGTGAACCAACCAGGGAGTTGTGACCAAAACAGGGGCCAGCCCCAGGACAGGTGGTCACTGTTGTTGTCCAGTAAAAGAATGATTTTGCCAGCAATTAGTTCAATTGCTCAGCCAGCATGTCTCCAAAGAAACAGCCTCTGAGGTACACAGAGCAAATTCCTTGAGCTGGGGCAGCTCAGCATACACTGACCTATGGCGAAAGCAGCTAAACCTGTGCTGAAGTGTCCTCGTGGATCTGAGCTGTCTCCACAACTGCTGCACTTGGCTAAAAAGAAAGAATCTTTTTTGCTTCTGGCAGGTAAAGTAGACTGACAAAAATAACGACTAAAACCAGGAAACAGAGAATGAGAAACCCAGCCTTGATCAATACCATCGAGTGAAGGGAAGCCTGGCAAAGGGTGGCTGTTCCCTGGCAAAGGAACACGCTTGGGAGAGTGGTGGAAATGTTTCTAAAGTGTTTGAAAGTAGCAGTGAGATGGAGTTTCCCCTCTGCCCTGCCTGCTCAGCTCCTGGCTGGAGTGGGGTCCCTGATGGGTTGGCTGGGCAGAGGGAGAGTGCTGGGGCATGAGCAGGGAGCTCTGCTGCTGCTGGGGGCCTCTGGCCAGAGGCAGATCCCTGATGGAGTGGATGGGCAGCCTGGGTGCTGAGGGAGCAGGGGGATGTCTCTGCCACTGCTGGGGGCTCCTGGTCAAAGGGGGGTTCCTGATGAGTTGGCAAGGCAGTCTGGGCCTCCAGAGCAGTGTGGCTTCTCCAGAGCAGTGTGGCTTCTCCAGGGCATCATGAATTCTTCAGAGCAGCAGTGCTTCACCAGAGCAGTGTGACTTCTCCAGAGGAGAGTGGTGAGACTGGTGAGGGGGCTGGAGAGAAAGTTGTATGAGGAAAGGCTGAGGGAGCTGGGGTTGTTCAGCCTGAAAAAGAGGAGACTCAGAGGGCACCTTATCACTCTCTACAACTACTTAAAAGGAAGATGTAGTCAGGTGGGGGTCAGGCTTTTCTCCAAGGCAACCAGTGACAGGACAGGAGGGCATGGTGTGACGCTGCGCCAGGGGAGGTTTAGGTTAGATATTAGGAAGCACTTTCTGACAGAAAGGCTGATTAGGCACTGGAATGGACTGCCCAGGGAGGTGGAGGAGTTGCCATCACTGGAGGTCTTTAAGAAAAGGTTGGTGGCATGGTTTAGCTGCTGTTGTGGTGTTAGGTCATAGGCTGGACTTGATGATCTCAGAGGTCTTTTCCAGCCTCAATAATTCGGTGATTCTGTGACTTCTCCAAACAGGGTGGCTTCTCCAGAGCAGCATGACTTCTCCAGAGCAGTGTGGCTGCTCCAGACCAGGCCCTCAGCGACATTTGGATGCAGCAGGATTGTGGCCTCAGACCCTGAGGTGAGTGGTGGCGAAGGGAGAGGTCTCTTCACTTCATGCTGCTGCCTGGACATCCAGAAGTCCTGAGGAACCCAGTTTTGTGAATGTGGGTGAGAAGAGGTACCCTGCCCTTGCAGATCAATGCAGCCTTTCTTCTGGGAGTGCTCTGCTGCAGCCTCCCAGCACAACCTGTCACTTGTTGGGCCAAGCCTGCCCTAGCCTGGCTGCAGCTCTGTGCTGAGATGGGAGGAAGGTTGGTGAGTGTGGTCCCTGCTGCTGGCTCCAGCAGGCTGTGCAGGGGCTGTCCCAAGTTATTGGTTTCTGTAGGAGCAGCTCTTGCTGCACTGTGCCTTGCAGCCTGCTAATTAGCTGTAAGTGATCTAATGTGACTGGGAGCTCAGCTCAAGCGTGAGTGACCTATTCCCAGCTTGCTGTGGCACTTGGCATGAGTGCTGCTCATGGACACAGCCTGCTGGGAGGCATCCCTTGCCACCCAGCCTCTAAAGCCTGACCAGCTGGCAACAGATTTGGCCTCACAAGCTCTTTGTTGCCACTTCCCTTGTTCCTGTACCCTGATGCTATGAGCACTAAGCAGGAGGTGCCTGTTTGCCACCAGCAGAGTGGCTGCTGGTAGCCCTGCTCTGTTCTGCCGTGCTTGAGACATCCCTGACCACACGGCTGCTGTGAGCAGAAGAGGCTGTTGGACATCAAGCTTCAGCAGGAGGGTGACAGCAGTAGGTGGATCTTTAAGGTCATTGCAGATAAGCACCACATGGAGCTGGTGGTGCCTTGGGCTTTGAGTTTGTTCGAGATCTGAGTGAATCTGCCCCAGATCTCTGCTTGGGAACCCCTGCTGGGTTGAAAGACACCACAAAATAGTCCCTGATGCTGGCTGAGCACTGGTGCTGCAGAGATTTGTTTGACACTTCCACCCTCTGAAAAATGGGACAAAACCCAACCAGATTGTGAAAACACAGCTGGCAAACTCCACCACCTAAAGCACAAGTGCAGTTTTGCATCTGAGTGCCAGCAAGGGATGCCCAACGGGTCACAGACAAACAGAAAGGGTCACACGATCAGTACTGGATGAACTTGGGAAATCTGGATGCATGAAAACAACTTCCTCCCAAGTAAAC
Organism: Dryobates pubescens; assembly: GCF_014839835.1. Taxonomy (NCBI): domain Eukaryota; kingdom Metazoa; phylum Chordata; class Aves; order Piciformes; family Picidae; genus Dryobates; species Dryobates pubescens. Next base: position 4,634,200 of record NC_071636.1, read on the forward strand.
ATCTGGGGCTGGTCCTCATGCCAGTTCTGAGCTCCTGCTGCCTGTTGTGAAGTGAGCTCACTGCAGCTGGGGGTACTGAGACCACAGCCTCCAGAGCTACCAAAGCAGCCACAGCCATCGCTCCGAAGCCATACACTCAGGGCCGGATAATAGGCCAAGATTTCTCACCAGAGGCTGGTTTTGAGGGGGGGTAAAAGATAAATGCAGGAGTGGGAGGATGTGAAAGTGATGGAGATCTGCAGGTTCTGTGCTTCTGTGGCTCCTTTTGGGAGCTGCTTGCTCCAGCACGCGCCCAGCGGACTCGCATGGCTGACGGAGTGCCGCTGCCTGCAACACGCTGCCTGACTTGCAGAAAAAGGCAGCCCCCCTTTGATGATGCAGAAATCATTTCACTTACTGGAGCAGCGAATGTTAATGGTTATTAATTGGAAAAGGCTCTCCAGGGGCTGTGTGTGTGTGGGACTAGTGAGTGCTCTGCAATTCCAGCATGAAACGAGCTGCTCCGCAGCATTAAAATGAGCACAGCTCTCCCCAGCAGCCCCAGAAAGTAATTCAATTGTTGCTGCCTGGCACCAGCCCTTCTCTCTCCCTCTGTGCTAGCACCAGGGGCCAGGGACCCTTTGCTGTGACACAAAACCTGAATTCAGCCTGAAATTTAGGGGGTGAGAGGGGGGTTTCAGCTTCTCTCTGAAGGGGCTGCAGACTAAGCCTGAGCGCCCTGGAGAGCTGCTTTGCTTGCGAGGTGTTTGTCTTGTGGCAGCTGTCACAGCAGGGCTGCTCAGGAGGGAGTCATAGAATGCATGGGGTTAGAGTGGACCTTTGAAGGTCATCTTGTCCAAAGCCCCTGCAGCTAGCAGGGACATCTCTAACTAGATCAGGTTTCTCAGGGCCCCATCAAGTTTTACCTTGAATGTCTCTAGGGATGGGGCCTCAACCACATCCCTGGAATGCATTCCGGTGTTCCACCACCTTCATTGTGAAGAACTTCCTGCTAATGTCCAACCTAAATCTACCCTGACCTCCAGCAGGGCTGCTACAGGGGAGGCTCCTGGAGAGTGCTGGGACCCACCTGGCTAAGGGATCCCAGGGAAAGGGACAGGTGACTGCAAGATGATTTCAGTTTGTAGAGAGGAGCAGATTCCAGTTCTGTTGTGCAGGGTGCCCAGGAGGTCCCTGCCTGGCTGTGGGCACAGCTCTGTGTGGATGAACACAGCCTCTCTGTGGGTGCTGAGCAGCAGGCAGGGACATGCTGCTACTGCAGCCCTCACAACTGTCTCTGCTGGCACATGGAAGGTGGTGTGGGACGCTGCAGGATGATGGGATCAGCTGTAGATGTGGGACTTGGGGAAAACCTCTCATACAAAAGAAAGGACCTCTTGAAGGCATCCCCTCCTCTCCTGTGCAAGGGAAGGTGGAGCTGGGTCAATAAACCAGCTGTGACTTTGACACAGTGGGGAGAGGGACAACATGAGGAGTTTGTGCTCCTGCTGCTCCCACTGCTGTGTCCTGGGACCCCCTCCAGCCCCCATAGTGCAGAACCAGCCTCAGTTTTCTGGGGCAAGGAGAAAAGCTGAGAGCTGGAGGATTAAACTCGCCGGTGAAGGGCACCTGGTGGGTGTGTGGTGCTGCCGCACCGATGATGTACGGCAATAACACATCATGGGGCGATGGCCGTGGTGAGGGATGGCTGCCATCACTCACCAGCCAGCACTGCTCCCCCATCCATCAGCACAGCTCTGCTCACCACAGCCAGCTCCATCTCTGCCACAACCAGACAGCAGGCACACGACCCAGCTTCTGGGTGTCTGTGGCTGGGATGGGGACTTTGGAGATGTGGACAGGCTGGGGGTACTGGCGGTGTTGTGGAGCTCTGTGATGGGAATATCCCACTCCAAAAGAGCTCTGCTGGATCCAGTGTGGTGTCCCTGCCCAGCCTGGGGAATGCCCTAGCATCCAGCTGGCCATGTCCCTGAGCCAGGCCACCTAGTCCTGGCAGAAAGGTGCAGCAGACATCTGCATGGGCCCATGTCCCCATACCCATAGGTCTCCCTGGAATGCAGAAGGGATGGTCTGGGTGAAGGGGACATACCACTCCAGGGTGGTCAAGGCAGGCACAGCACTGAGCTGTGTTCCCATCCATTGCTGGGGACGTAGTGCCCAGCACATCCCCAGTGGTGCAGCACTCACCCCTCAACCTGACCAGCAGGTGGATGCCAGTGTGGGAACAGTCCCCATGGAGGGACTCACTGCTGGACGTGGGATGGGGGGGCTGGTTCCCTGGGCCGCTGTGCAGCTGGGATGGAGGGGTGCTGCCGGTGGCCCCCAGCCCCACCATTCCTCCCAGCAGAGGGACTGGCTGGGACGGCAGCCTGGGGCAGAATGGCAGTGGGGATCCAGGACCCACCTTGCTCTGCACCCTGCCGCGCCAACTCCTGCACAGCAAGGAGAGGAGGGTGCCAAAGCTGTAGCCTGCTCCGTCCCTGGCCGTGCAGACGGCAGCTCCCTCAGCTCGTCAGGCTGGAAGGCTGCGAGAAAGAGGTCTTTTGAGAGCCAGAGCAATTTTCCCGGTGAATAGGAGTTGCTGTTCCTGTAACACGAGTTGTTCACACACATGCAGTCATGTCCTGTTTGGGGCTTATGTAATGGGATGGAGGGGCTCCAGCGAGGGACCGACCCCACCGAGAGGCACTGGGGCTGTCTGGGGCTGGCAGAATGAGCTGGACTTTTCCAGCCCCGCTGCGCTGTTTATTTATAACTCCCCCCGTCTGGCGGGGCCGTGCCAATCACAACACGCCACGGCTTCTCCAGCGAGCACTCCTCTCAAAGAGGGGTTTTGAGGGGGGCCCAGGACATTTGATAGGAGTTAAGCTGTAAAATTAGTTTCAGAGCAGCGGGTTGTCTCCTTCCCAGCACGCTTGGCTGGAGGCGGGCGGGAGGGTTAACCCCTCGCGGCGCGGGCACGCCGGTGTCCAGCCTGCTCCTGCGGTCAGGGCGATGCAGGGCTTGTGGGGCCATGGGCACACTCCTGGTGGGGATGTCCTGCTTGTGGCCTGTACCCCAGGGTTCGCCAGCGGGATGCTCTGAGCTGTGCCCACAGCCTTGGCTCTTCAGCAAAGCCCTATGGCAACGTCTTTACCTGAGATTCACAGGGTCATGGAATTGTTTTGCTTGGAAGAGACCTTTAAGATCGTTGAGTCTGACCACTAACCCACAACTGCCAGGTCACCACCAATCATGCAAACCATGCAACCAAGCACCCTATCAAGTCTCCTCCTAAACACCTCCAATGATGGTGACTCCACCACCTCCCCAGGCAGCCCATTCCAATGGCCAGTCACTCTGTCTCTGTAGAATTTCTTCCTAACCTCCAGCCTAAACCTCTCTTGGTGCAGCTTGAGACTGTGTCCTCTTGTTCTGGTGCTGCTTGCCTGGGAGAAGAGACCAACCCCCTCCTGGCTACAACCTCCCTTCAGGGAATTGCAGACAGCAAGAAGGTCTCCCCTGAGCCTCCTCTTCTCCAGGCTAAGCAACCCCAACTCCCTCAGGCTCTCCTCACAGGGCTTGTGTTACAGACCCCTCCCCAACTTTGTTGCCCTTCTCTGGACACCTTCCAGCAAGTCAACGTCCTTCCTAAACTGGGGGGCCCAGAACTGGACACAGTACTCAAGGTGTGGCCTAACCAGTGCAGTGTACAGGGGCAGAATGACCTCCCTGCTCCTGCTGGCCACACTATTGCTGGTACAGGCCAGGATGGCAGGACGAATTTCCCCTCACCGCTGGGAGAGGCAGGAGCCACAGAGGAGAAGAGGAAGACCTGGTGGGGCAAAGAGCCACGGCATCTGATACCTCAGCGTGGCACGGATGTTTGCAGAACCCAAGAGCCTTCCTTTGGAGCGTGGCTGTGAAACTAATGTTCTCTTTATTTTCTGCTGAGTGATAATGAATCACTAGAAACTTGGAACCGTTTTAAGGATGAATAAATGACACCTTCTGAGCTCCATGTTTATCTACTATTCTGCTACCAGAGCGATTTCATAGCAGAGCTATCAATGAATTTAATTTACATAATGGTTTATCATATACTTCAATATTTCAAACACACTTCATTAGGCACCACCAGCAGCAGTTACAGGCTCCCTTATAGTTCCTGCAAACTTCACAGCCTTTCTGACTACCAGGGATGCTTTAAAAATGAAGGAAGAAAGGCTCCAACTCCCCCATGCCACCTCCAATCCGCTTTGGCAGCTCTGCTCCTGGCCGGGGGTGTGGGGACAGTGCTGCCCTGGCTGGGTGGTGAGGTGGAGGATCATTTACTCTTCTCATATTGATAGGTGAAATGTTTTCAGATCTGGAGAAACAAACCTGGTTTAGTTATTTGTCTGTTTGGGCTTGGCTTGTTGATTGACTCCCAGAAAGCTGGTGCAAATTAGCACTTGGGGTGCCCCAGGTACCAGGAGTGGGAGTGATGGGGATGAAGGGTGCAGCTCCAGCATTTGGACCTCCATGGATTCTCTTCAGGTGAATTCAAGCCAGGTCCTTTCAGCATCACCAGCTTTTCAGGTGAGGAAATGAGACAGGAGATGCTGCAGGAAACAGGGGGGTGTGAGACTCTGGGACATGCTGGAGCTGTGTGGCTTTGGGCTGCACCTTAAGCTTCTCCACCTCACAGTGCTGGGCAAACCTGTGATGGGACTTGGAGCAGCCTGCCTGCCGTGGGTACTGAGCAGGACGAGCTGCAAGGCTCAACACTGCTCTCTTTCAGTGCTCCCTCATGGCTGCAGGAGGCTTAAGGAGCAGTCCCTGTTCCTACAGGGTATGTAGTGCTGAGCAGTGGGGTTCAGGATAGAGTGGGGGCACTTATCCCCTGTGTGAGTCAGAGCTGACCCACAGCAGAGTCTGCTCTCTGTGACCACAGCCAGAAAGTGCTGCTGGATACAGCTACATGTTTGTGTTTGGTCTGAGCTTCTGGGGATGACCTGAAATGATATCATCTAGCTTCAGCTCCTCCACATAGCACAGGAACAGCCCTGCAGGCACTCATGCACTGAAGAGAGGGTTTGTTCAGTGTTGGAGGCTGTAATTTGGTCATTGAAACGGAGTGGAGAAGCCTCTGTTGCTAAACAGTGCCTGAGTTTGATCTGTGCTTCTCTTAGCCCCATGATTCATCCACAGAAAGCAGGCTGAGACAAGATCCCTGACTGGAGCTGGGATGGAGCTGAGCACCACCCTGGTGCCACAATTGTGTAGCAACACTTGTCCTTCTGTCAAGTTCGAGGGCCAGCAAGAGTGTGACAGCCTGGGATAGGGGGTTTGCCACCTCCAGAGAAGAAAAGAGTGGTGGAAGGTCTTAGGGTGCATAGCAAATGTTCAGTGGGACCAACAGCCCAAGGGGTGTTTAACTGCAGGAGAGAAATAACTGCAGCTTGAGGGGACTCAGTGAGCAGCTCTGCAGTCCTCAGAGGCTGTGGCAGAGACACATGTGCCAGCCCTGAAGGGTGACTGATGGAGAGGAGCAGTGCTCAACAGGAGCTAAAGGGTGGGAGGCAAGAGGATGGGGCTAGATTCTTCTCAGTGGTGCCCAGTGACAGGACAAGGGGCAATGGGCATCAGCTAGAATCCAGGAGGTTCCATCTAAACAGGAGGAGAAACTTCTTTGATGTGAGAGTGCTGGAGCCTTGGAGCAGGCTGCCCAGAAAGGTTGTGGAGTCTCCTTCTCTGCAGAGTTCCAAACCCAGCAGGACAATGTGATCCTGGGCAAGCTGATGTGGGTGACCCTTGCTTGAGCAGGGGAGTTGGACTGGATGATCTCCAGTGGTCCCCTCCAACCCTACCATGTTGACACTTGAGGATCTCTCTCTACAACTACCTGAAGAGAAGCTGGAGAGTGGAGGGGCCCAGCCTCTTCTCCTTGATGACAAGCACCAGGACTAGAGGAAATGTTTACAAGTTGCACCAGGGGAGGTTTAGGCAGGATATTAGGAAATACTTCATTACTGAGAGGGTTCTGAAACATTGGCATGGTCTGCCCAGGGCAGAGGTGGAGTCACTGTCCCTGAGGGTATCGACCAGAGTGTGGACCTGGCACTCGGGGCCATGGTTTAGTGTTGACCTTTTAGTGCTGGGTCAAGGGTCCGACTGGATGATCTTTGAGGTCTCTTCTGACCAGATACATTCTGTGATACTGTGATACCTTAACCAGCATCTCCTTGCAGAGCCCGGTGATGTAGGCAGGTGGGGAGATGCCATCCGTGCGGTGCTGGGGGGAGCATCGATCCCTTCCTGCCGGCTCCGCAGCGAGCCGAGGGATCCCCAGCAGCTCCTGCTACAGTGCTGCAGGGCTGAGCTTTCCCCCTGTGCACGCCTGTGAGCATGTGTGTCACATTTTCAATAGCATCTTCCTACATAATTTATAGCAGGGAGAACATAAAGGTTATTTTAAAAAAGAAAACAACCCTCTTTACATTTATTAAATTTGCTGGAGCATCCCACACGCACCTTTGCAAACTCCACTATTGCCCACAGGGGTCTGATCTGCATGTCACATTAGGCAGATGGAATATTTTATTTATTCCACCTAGGCTGGAATGGAGAATTTAAACTATTTGCAGCAAACATGTGTGCCAGGGAACAGCACAGGATGCTGCAGGGTGCCCCGGCAGGCTCGCGGGCCTTAAGCACAAGGAGGTGGTTGGGAACGTGGAGCTCTGACCAGCTGCCCCTTGGTAAACAGTTTTGCAGCAGCATCAAGCAAATGTGCATGTAGATATATGAAATGCATGTGTGCTCAATAAATAGATATTAAATAAATAGATAGATATATATACACTCACAGAATCACAGAGTGTTAGGGGTTGGAAGGGACCTCCAGAGATCATCTGGTCCAACCCTCCTGCCAGAGCAGGATCACTGAGGGCAGGCCACGCAGCAACATGTCCGGGTTGGTTTTGCAAGGGAGACTCCACGACCTCTCTGGGCAGCCTGCTCCAGGGCTCTGTCACCCTCACAGTCAAGCAGTTTCTCCTCATGCTGAGGTGGAGCTTCCTGCATTCGAGCTTATATCCGTTACTCCTTGTCCTATTACCAGGTGCCACTGTAAAGAGCCTGGCCCCTTCCTCTTGACTCCCACCCCTCAGATACTTATAGACATTTAAAGACATTTATGGGCATTTATAGACATATTGCTAGCAGATCCTGCATCCATCAAAAGTAGATTTTTACCTTTGGATTTTGGCTTATGCATTTTCTGCACGGGGCTGAATTTCCCAGTTTGCATCGCTGAAGCCACCGAGTGCTGCCCAGGGAGGTGGTGGAGTCCCCATCCCTGGAGGTGTTCAAAAAGGGATTGGACATGGCACTTGGTGCCATGGTTTAGTAGTCATAAGGTCTTGGGTGACAGGTTGGACTTGATGATCTTTGAGGTCTCTTCCAGCCTTGGTGACTCTGTGAGTGGCTGGGAAGGAGGAACCTCGAGGCACTGAGCAGCATGTTCCTGCTTTTTTCGTGGCTTGTCAGCAGAGTGTATTAAAGATTCAGCTGTGCTCTGATAAGAATCATGAAGGATGTATATGTTTGCATTGTTTTTGGCAAGGGACATCCCAATGATCTGTATTTATGATATAAAATTGATTTTTTTGGCACGGGTGCTATTTTCCGTGGATTTTGGCCTCCCACCAACACAAACAGGGTGATCTTGAGCAAAACCATGCATTTTTAAGTCTCTGTTTGGAGGCTTTTCAAAAGCATCCCGGGTCATGAATTTGTCTGTGAGTTTACTCTCGCTTGCAGATAGCAGAAATGGTGGAAAACCACATTCCCAGTGTGGCTGCAAGGTGTCAGCTGTTGTACGGGGTTCAGCGATGTTTACAGTTGTTCCTTGCAGGGGAAATTCTGTAGCACTGGAAACCCAAACTGGGAAGTCAAGGAGAGGTGAGGAGCTGCAGGTGGGCTTGGGTAGGGGCAGGAGCCTCTCTCCACTGCTGATATCTCAGCTTGTTGCTTCCAAGAGGTTCTTGTTCCCTGGACCTGAATGAATTGCTCTGCCAGGAGCTGATTGCTCTGCCAGAAGCTGTCTCCTGCTGGGACCTATCCATTGCCTGGGGGATTACTGGCTCTCAGACCATTGTGATGGCTCAAGGAAGACTCAAAGGATGCCGTGATGATTCTCAGGGGAGAAGGGTCCTGTCTGGAAAGCCCTTTGAGCTCCTCAACCTCAGCTGAGTCAAAATGAAGCTTTTTGAATTTTCTTCCCCCTGTGCTTTTGCTCTCGTTCTGCAAGCAAAGACAGAGCCAGAGGGTTTGTGGGTCACTCAGGTTGCGGGATGTGCTTCTCCAAGGTGATGACCAGCCCAAAGGCACATGGAACCTCACTGTGGGGGAGGCTGCCTCCTGCCAACCACACACCGGAATTCCGGTTAAAATCCCTCCGTGTCCCTCCGTGTGGCGGGTGCTCAGTAACTGCAGTGTGTTGGTGAACGAGCTGTGGCACACAGCACTGCCCTGAGCCTTGCTTTTAGCCATCAGGATATTGGGATTTTTCTTATCAAAGGAAGAGCACTGTCCCCACTCAGGATGGCGACAGCAGGAGATAATCCAAGGCTCTCCAGAGCCATGCCCGCGCAGGAAGGTACCCGGGCTGGGGCAGAGGTCTTGCAGCCTCAATCTATTCCTCACAGAAAAGCCTTCTCCTGGAATTCATTATGATAAAAATTTAATTTGCCTGCCTTGAAAAAAAAAGAAAAAGAAAAAGAAAAAGAAAAGACAACCAACAAACCTCTGTTGAACCTGGAAAGCAGCCCTCCTGGAGACTTGTGAGCTCCTGCCTTTCAGAACATTGTTTGCCGAGATAAAAATATTTCTGCCACACTTGTCACATGTATTTGAAAAACATATTAATCATTTAAACAAATATTAGCTCCCCAAGCCTATAAATACATTCACTGGGAGGAATCTACCCTTTGTTGTAATATTACAATGAAAAATATGCTAATATGGTTGCCTAATTGCTTGTGTTTGAATAACCTCTTTTGTGACAATAAATGTTTGTGGCAGCATCATTCAAACAAGAAGCGGAGGATCTGGTGCCAGTGAGGATTATGTCTGCCTCTGCCATCCCTCCTGATGTGAGGAGAAAAGTGTGTCCTGCTCCTGTGCCTGGGAGCTGGAGTGGAAGAAGAGCAGGCATCATGGCCAGTCTCAACAGCTGGCACCGTTCCCAAGCCCAGTACCCAATGGCAGGGAGTGACGCTGGCCTGGCTGATGCCCGGGCAGGGAGATGCTCCCACATCCTCTGCAGGCACCGGGCATGTGAGTGGTGTGGTCTGGGTGAGCAATGTGAATCCAGGAATCATAGAATCAATAAGATTGAAAAAGACCTCAAAGATCATCAAGTCCAACCTGTCACCCAAGACCTCATGACTACTAAACCATGGCACCAAGTGCCATGTCCAATCCCTTTTTGAACACCTCCAGGGATGGGGACTCCACCACCTCCCTGGGCAGCACATCCCAATGGCTAACAACTCTCTCTGGGAAGAACATAGAATCAATAAGGTTGGAAAAGACATCAAAGATGATCAGTTCCAACCTGGACCAATGACTGAGAGTTGGGAAGGTCTGAAACATCACTTCACTTAGCTGGAAGCCAAACTGAGTGAGGGACTGAGCAGGAAAGGCTAGACCCGAGTTGGCGGCTGCACTGCTCGCTGCCAGCCTGGCTCTGTCCCAGTGTGGGGGTACCCTGAGAGGGGCTGAGTCGCCGTGTCCACCTTTGCTGTGGGCACAGAGGAAACCCCCAGCCACGAGCAACCTGGTGTGTCTGTAAAACTTCCTTTTGCTGCTGCAGGGATTTGCAGGAGCTGTTTGACTTCTAGGTGAGGGTGGAGCGTGGGGATAAAGACTTCTGGGAACAGGAGGGGACTTGCCCTGAACAAAGAGGAGATTTCTCTGAGCAGTGTCCTGTAAGATGAGGCAGCTCCTCACCCGTGCTTTCTGCTTGTGGACATCTCCATGGACACCATCTCCTCCACAGAGGGGAAAGAAGGAGGCTGGTCTTGTGCCTGAACAAGTTGGTAGTGACATTGCTTCTTGTGTTAGGTGACACACTCCATCCTGAACTTGGATTCCTGTCCAGAAGTGCTCTGGGATGAAGTGGGCATCTGGGGCAGCTCTCAGGTGTCTGAGGTCTGGACAGCTTTTCAGTGCTGAAGTGGAATGACACCTTTTGCTGGTGATGCAGTTTGAACCAGCCAGCAGAGCTGCATCCCCAGCAAATGCAGGGACAGCAGAGTGTGGGCAGGTGTAGTGAGACCCAGCAATTCCTAGAGCTGGGAGTGGGAGGAGGAACAAGAGCATGTTGAGTGTGAGTGTCCAGCGTGGGCCAGACCCTGCAGGCATGAGCTCAGAGCAGCCACATGCACCAAAGTTGTCATGTCCTAGTGGTCAAGGTGGGGTAGAATAGAAGGTTGGACTTGATGATCTTTGAGGTCATTTCCAACCTTAATGATTCCATGAATGCTGGAGCTGAGGCTGGAGGTGCTGAGAACCTCCAGGATTTTGTTGATGGTTTGGGTCACGTTACCCAAGGTCATCGATGGCTGGGCTGGGTGAGCTTCTGTCTCCATCCACTCCAGCCTTGCCTGCCTGCAGAGCACCACGGGGCTGTGCACAGGCAGGGATGTGCAGACTCAGCTGCAGCTGAGGAGACAGATGAGGAGCAGAGTTAGACAGATGAGGAGCAGAGTTAGACAGACACAGGCGAGAGCAAAATGCCTGAGCTTTCCCGGAAAGCCTTCTGATGTTAAAAAGTGTGGAAATGGGCAGCATGGAGAGCTGCTGCCTGGCTGTGGGAGAGTCCCTGCAGAGAGAACTGGTGGGGAGTGCCAGCAGCTTGCAGCAGTGCTGCTCCTGCCTGGGCTGGAGCTGGAATAGCCATCTGGGCTCTTTGCAGGATTTACGGGAAGAAATAGATCGCGCTCGGTCCCCTTGGCCTCACTGGCACAGCGGTGGCTGCTGAGCTGCTGCTTAGCGAAAGCTTCTTCAGCAGAGCCAAGGTGCCTCCTGCACAGCCTGTGCCATCGGCTGGGCACAGCCCCTGAGTGTTTTGCAAACAAATGCGGTGATTCTGCTGATCGTGTTAGCCCTGTTGCACCTTAAGAGTTTAAATAATGACAGCGTGGAAAACATCTGCAGGGGTTGTCTGCCACAGAGCCCTGCATCCCTTCCCCAGGAGGTTTCCCCGTCACAGGTCCCCCCCTTGGAGCCAGTCTCGTTCTGTACCTGCACCCAGAGCCGAATCCTGCATGCCGGGGGGGTGGGTAGATGGTGGTGGTGCGCAGGTGCTGTGGAGAGCACCCAGGGCTGTGCAGGCACGGTGGGAACTGAGCCATCGGCACAAAGCACCCTTTATGCTCCTGCTTCCCACGGCTCCTGGCTGGTGGAGATAAGGATCGGGGCTCTCTGGTTACAGCTGGGGCTCTCGGGATGTCGGGGCGGGGAGGAGGTGACACCATTTGGGGTGAGGGAGAAGAGCATTGCTTGGAGTTGTTTGTCACATCCTCTGGCCCCGCTGCACTGCTGAGGCTGGTCTCAGGGTCTGGCTCTGGCAGGGATCCTCCTGTGCAGCTTCCTCCACAGCAGACACAAACAGGAGCTTGTGTCTGCAGTTCTGCTCAGCTAGGTGCCCACTGAGATGCTCTTCAGGTGGGAAATGCCTCTCAGGATTCATCTGCCTAGAGATGCTCTCCAAGGCTGGGGATGCACTGAGATTTCCACCCCTGCCCCTCCTCTGCCGTCGGCTGTGCACAGAACGAACAAGAGTTAAACCTAACAGCACTTGAGGAAAATATTGTAAAGTCCTCTTGAAATTCCCATCCAACTCAATTAGCAGGGCAACACTATCCCTAAACAACTGCAATGGGTCGAGTTCTTATGCTTTGCTGGAGAGCTTCCAAGTTGATAATTAAATTGCACTGGGCTGCAAGATAAGTGGCTATGAGTGTCTCTTGTGTGGAGGCTTCAGAGGCTGATGGCCAGTAGCATGGAGACAATTTCATGGCCAGGAGCCCCACAAGCTGCTTCTCCACAGGACCAAGCCCTGGGTACTGGGAATCAATCTCCCTGTGGTCTCTGCCATGTGCAGCCAGGTCCTCCTGGGATCGTCTCATGTGTAAGGTGCCAGGCTGGATAGAATAGAATAGAATAGAATAGAATAGAATAGAATAGAATAGAATAGAATAGAATAGAATAGAATAGAATTAACCAGGTTGGAAAAGACCTCAGAGATCATCCAGTCCAACCTATCACCCAACACCATCTAATCAACCAAACCATGGTACCAAGTGCCACATCCAGGCTCTTCCTAAACACCTCCAGGGATGGGGACTCCACCACCTCCCTGGGCAGCACATCCCATGGACAATCTCTCTTGCTGGGAAGAATTTCTTCCTAACATCCAGCCTAAACTTCCCCTGGTGCAGCTTGAGACTGTGTCCTCTTGTTCTGGTGCTGGCCACCTGGGAGAAGCCCACCTGGCTACAACCTCCCTTCAGGTAGTTGTAGAGAGCAATAAAGTCTTCTCTGAGCAGGCTGGGTGCTATGCTCACCATGATCAGCCTTGACCTGGAGAAGAAACCCTGGCAGGTGGGGCTGCAGGAAGCCTCCTGGAAAAGCAGCTGTAGCTGGGAATGATGGAGACTCAGCTGTAAGGAGTAGATGCTGCCCAGTAGCAGCCTGGTGAGATAAACAGCCCTGACCTGGCGGACAGCAGGTGATGCTGACTGAGAGCTGGAAGGGTGGTGAGAGCCGGAAGGGTGGTCTTGTTCACCAGAACAAGAGGCCACAGTCTCAAGCTGCACCAGGGGAAGTTTAAGGCTCGAGCTGAGGAGAAAGTTCTTCACAGAGAGAGTTATTTGCCATTGGGATGTGCTGCCCAAGGAGGTGGTGGAGTCCCCAGCACTGGAGGTGTTCAAGGAGGGGATTGGACATGGCACTTGGTGCCATGGTTTAGTTAGTCATGAGGTGTTGGGTGACAGGCTGGACTTGATGATCTTTGAGGTCTTTTCCAACCTTATTGATTCTATGATTCTATGACTGCATGATTCTATGGTTCTGTGATTCTCTGAGCTGGCCAGGGCTTTCCTTGCCCAGAAGAGCAGGCAGAGGCGTGCTCCTGGGAGGTGGCGAGCAAAGGGCCAGGCTTGGGAAAGGCTCCTGTCACCTCCCTGTGTGTCTGTGCCTGATTGGCAAGAGCTGGGTGATGTTTCTTTTCTTCTTCTTCATTTTTTTTTTTTTTTAAACAAATGGTTTTCTTCCCAGAAAATCTGGTTCTGGGATGAGTGACAGTGTCTGGTGAGTGGTGGGACCAAATAAAAAGTGAAAGGGATATTTCTGGCAAGACAAAGGCTTCGCTTCATCTTTGTCAAAATGAAGCATTTGAGCCTTCTGTTCTGGAAAGATGTTTTGAGATAAAGCTCAGTGTGATTAACAAGAGAAAATGACAGCAGAGGGAAGGCAAAGCAGCGTCTGGACCTCACAGAGCAGGTAAATCCCTGGAGTGGTGGCTGAGGAGGTTGTGAGCGGGGCACTGACAGCTCCTGCTTTGCTGCAGAGGGTGAGACACTTTGAGAGATGAAGAATTTAATGTTCAAAAGCACAGCTGCTGGGGGATTGTGGCTGTTCTGCCTTGTTCTGCCCGTCCCTGCCTGCATGGTGGGTGATGCTGGGAGACAAGGACCATTCCTTCTGCCAGCAGCTGATGGTGGAGGGGAGGGAGATGGTGTGGGTGGTGGGCTGCTGGGGACAGCGAAGGGATTGGTTATCCAAGATGTGGCCTCCTCCTGCCCTTCCAAAGCATTTCTCTCTGGGCTGTGCAAAGCTCTGCTGGTGCTGCAGCCAGGCTGCTGTGTCTTGGTTGCCTTCCCACCGCCCTCCTTTGTGCCTCCGTGTTTGGAGACCCCGTCGATTACTCTCCTGCTCATCCCTCTCCCCCTCCTCGCTCCTTCCTCCTGTGACTCCGAGATCCAGAGTTCAGCTTGGCACAGTGAGCTCTGCCTGAGTGTGGTTGTCTCATCTCCCACGTTTGGGGAAGTCAGCCATGGAATTATCCTATAATGTGGAAATCATACAATTTCTCTCTGATCTTCCCCGAGCTTAGCATTTCATCTCGCTTATACTAAATGCAGCATGACTAAGTAGGCAAGAAAGGGATTTGAGCCCTTTTGTTACTTAAAATGTGAATTAGATGTTCCTGAGGGAAGTTTGTGTCACATTTGCAAGTTAAAAATGCATCAATTATCTGTACACGGACCCCCTTCCAGTGTGATGGTGGAGGAGGAGCAGAGCTGGTGCCTTCAGAGGACCCACCACCAGCACAAGCTCTTTGCTTGCAGGTGGCACCTTTATTCCAGGCTGGGATGTGCTGTCCTGCTCCCTGCTCAGAGGGAGGTTGGCTTTGAAGGTAGCTCCGCTCCACAGCTAGGGCAGGCTGTCCTGGTCCTTGTGAATATCGACTGCATCAGGAACAGTGTGGCCAGCAGGAGCAGGGAGGTCATTCTGCTCTGTGCTCAGCACTGGTTACACCACACTTTGAGACCTGTGTCCAGTTCTGGGCTTCTCAATTTAGGAAAGATGTTGAGATGCTGGAAGGTGTCCAGAGAAGGGCAACAAAGCTGGGGAGGGGTCTGGAGTGCAGCCCTGGGAGGAGAGGCTGAGGGAGCTGGGGTTGCTTAGCCTGGAGAAGAGGAGGCTCAGGGGAGACCTTCTTGCTCTCTCCAACTCCCTGCAGGGAGGTTGTAGCCAGGTGGGGGTTGGTCTCTTCTCCCAGAAAAGCAGCAGCAGAACAAGAGGACACAGTCTCAAGCTGTGCCAGGGGAGGTTCAGGCTGGATGTTAGGAAGAAGTTCTTCCCAGCAAGACTCTGGGTTCTCCATTTAGGATCCCAAATCAGCTGTTGGCAGCAGCGTGGCTGTGGCACCGAGGCGAGACGCTGCTGTGGTCCTGGTGAGAGTTTGCCTGCTGGATGCCTAATGACACAGCAGTGATTAACTCCCAGGTAAGGCTGCTCTCTGCTTAAGCTGCACAGGACACAAATCCCACCATGTCACTCCTGCTATTTCTCATGGAAGCTGGGCTCAGTCCTGGCTGCAGAGCTGATGAAGCAGCACAGAGATGTCACAGGCACCAGGAGAGGAGCAGCAGCAGCGGGTGCTGGCTCCCAGAGCTCCTCAGGCACCAATCCATTTCTCACACCAGTGCTGGAGCCCCTCATCCCTACTTCTCCAAGTGTCAGATCTCATTTGTGCTCCAGCCTCTGGTGACGACATCTCTCTGGGTAAATTATTCTGTTGCCCGATTGACCTCTTGCTTATGAATACTTTGCCCCCGTGTTTCACTTGGATTTTCCTTCTTCTCTTTTAAGGCTCTCAGTCTGTGATGCTCAAAATCCCTGTCTCTTCCTATTTTGGGCACCCCCTGTTACTCTGCTGCTGCTGGGCTCTTTCTGTGTGAGACCTCCAGGTCACAGAGTCCTCTGCCTGGAGGCTCCTGGCTGCAGCCTGGTTTGGGGATGTTCTTCAAACGCCCTCAGTGGAGAGCAGCCAGATGTCTAGCAGGTATGTGTTTAAGGATGCAGGAACCATAAACAGGACTGGCAGCTGCTGAGGGAGCTTTCTCCCCACCAAGAGGGAGATCAGATGCTGCATCCTCAGCCTGATGTGAAGGGGAGGCAGGCACAGAGCGGTGGCTCTTTGATGGGGGCACCACAGAGCTCAGCTCAGCTTAGCTTGCAGCAGGGACAAGGCAATGATATTAAGCTTGAAAAGGCTCAGAACATGGTCACTTGAAAAATCTCCAAAATGCAAAAGCTGTGCCCAGCCTGTCTGTTCCTGGGCACAGTTTGAGCTCTGTGGATTTGCTCTGTCTGCTGGAGTCCTGGCTGAGCTGCTCAGAGGGCTTGCAGGTAATTTCCAGTTTGTACATCCCAGAGACCCAGCTGAGCTTGGGTAGATGCTGGTGTTGGACTCCAGCCTCCACCCCACAGCTGGGCTTTGGCAGGGCAGGACCTGCTTGGTGCCTTGGAGGGAAGGTGGCTTTGTGGAGCTGATCACCAGGGTGGTGTTGGGACACAGGTGTCACCTACCCCAGTGGAGGGACCAGGGTCCCAGCTGCCTGCAGAGCCTGGTGGCCAGATGCTGGGAGAAATGGAGGTTTCTTTGTGGAGCTCAGCTGCAGGGGCTGCTGGAGCAGCTGAAGGGAAGGCTGGGCTCACCCTCCAGCCCAGCTGTGGTGCTCAGCAGCCTTTGGGAAAGATCCCAGCTGCTGGAAGTGACAACTTGACTCAACAAGCTGAGTTGGGAGCTCTTTCCAGTTCCAAACACTCTTTCTTGAGATGAAAAAGGTTAAAGAAAGCCAGCTGCTTCCCAAGTTCAGCAGCTGAGCTGGAGGGTGGGATCCAGGTCCCTTGGGATGGGAGGGAGACACAAATGCTTCGTCTGCCCTTCTGGAAAAATGCTCTGGAAGTGTTATCTCTAAACAAACAAATGGTGTGGGAATGAGCAGCGTGTTCTCTCCTTGGCTGTCTCCCTGCAGTGTCCCAGGGTCTTGGCACTCACCAAGCCAGAGTGCAATGGTCCCAGCAGAGTGATGGTGCCAAGCTCCTGAGATCAATGGCTGTGAGAAGCTGGAGGTTTCCTTTGGAAGGAAGTTTCTAATCCTCTTGCTTGGAGTGAAGAAACCTGGCAGACATGACCTCTGAAGGCATGAAGATAAACAAAATCCAGCTATGCTCTATTGGAGAGAATGGGGAGAGGGGGATTGGTGAGGTGGGAAGGCTGCTCAGGGGCTGCTGGTGAAGGGGAGAGGGTGAGGATGGAGCTGCCTGCTGCAGGGGCGCAGCTCCAAACACCCCAACGCTGCGGTGCCAGCAGGATGCTCCTGCTTGTGGGGGAGAGTGTGTAGGATCTGAGTCCCAAATTCTCTTAAGGAGAGCTACTCCTCACCTCCTGAAGCAGCCTTACTTAGGGAAGCCCAAACTTCTTCCCAGTGGAGAAGCAGAGAACTAGCAGCTCCCTGGGACCCCAAGCCATCACCGCTGTTCATCGTGTCCCTTTAAACCTGATCTAGATAGGGTTGCAGAGGGCACTCTGGGGACAGAATTGCTGCCACCTAATTGATTTTGAGTTTTATTTTCACTGCAGCAGTGTAATTATGAAAGCCAGCCATAACTATTGAAACACAACTAGAAGTATTTCATTATTAAAATACCCCTCTGACTTATTATTAATTCATTAAATAAATTTGGATTATAGCCCTCAATAATTAATGCACTGAAGTTTATTCTGTGAACTCTTCCTTTTGCTAGCAATGTGTCAGCTGTTGGTATTAAAGTGGGGGGGGAAGGAAGAGAAAGAACCCAAGAAAAATACCACCAAAGTGCTGGGGAAGAACAGACACCTCATTAGAGAGGGAGGTGGGACCAGGGAGGCTTTGGTCTGGTTTGAAGCCATTCTCCCAGCCAGCAGTGGGGCTGAGCTGGCTCTTTCAAGCTCAGCATGTGTTTGGGAAGCTGTTCTGAGGTGTCCTGAAGGATCCCTCAGTGCTTCTCTCTGCACCATGAACTCAGGGAGGCTTCAGATGCTGTGACTGGAGATGGCTCATGGGCTTTGCTGGGAGAGAAGTGGGCTGCTTTCCTGGAAGTGATGGCATCTGGCTGTGTGCTGTGGGGATCAGGGCCTCTGAGGTTTTGTTTCCCTGTCTGCACATCCTGCTTGGTTATGTGAGGTTGTGTGTCCCTGTGGGTTGTTTGGCTTTTAGCTAGCTGAGGTCTCCTGGGCAATCCAGGAGGTGTTGGGTGCTGCCAAATGGGTGGCTGGCAAGCTGGGGCTGTCCCTTGGGCAGGACTCGTGGGTGTCCGTTTGTCCCATGGAGGCTCCATGCACATCTGTCATCACTAGTCCCCCTGTCCTGCCACATATTTTGGCTCTCTGGAAGTGCTGGAATGCTTCAGCTGGGATTCAGCTGCAGGAGTCAGCCCCAGTACCCAGCTCCAGCCCTGGGTCCAGGAAGAGGAGTGGCTGGAGTCACTGGAGTGGCTGGACCCAGCCCAAGGCTTTTGGGGTTGCTCAGGACTCTGCTTTGCAGGAGCTTCACCCAGCTGTGGCAGGTCCAGGAGCCTGTGGCTGAGCTCATCTGTATCTGGGCTGCTCCTGCAGGAGGTTGCCACCATTTCTCCAGCACAGGATGGGTCTGTAAAGCTGAGCTGTCCCACTTAGCATGGCTGAGCTTCACCCAGTGTATTTGATGTGTTTATAGGGAGAAACAGAACAACATTGACCGAAGAAATGTGTTGGGTCAGACTCTACACTTGCTGCAGAGCTTCAACATCGAAAGGGGGGGAGGGGGGGGGAAGAATTTCAGCTAAATAGTTGTTGTGTTGCCATGGTGACTGAGTTGGAGAAGCAAACAGGTTTCTGAGGAAAGACTGTTCCACTTTTCCCCTGGCAGGAGGCTTCCTCCCTCTGCCTGTCCCAGGGCTGCAGGAGACTTGGAGGAGGAAGAGGTGGTGGTGGTGACTGGGGACCCTCTGCTGGGACCTGTGAAGAACCTGTGAGGCTTGGGGGTCACAAAGCTGGAGCCCAGCCCTGTTTATCCCTTCCTTGCCCCAGCACAGATGCAGACCAAACCAAACCAAAGCTGCCTCTATCGATGTTCTCCTCTTGAAAATGTTGACATTCAGCAACAAACAAATTCCCCTGACCTGGAACTGTCCCAGTGGAGTATTAAAACTCATGGGTTGCTGGCAGCCTGGCTGGATGCCTTCACCCAGCTGATAAAGCAGTTTCTCTGCCACAGATGGATGGTCTTGGCTCTCTTCTTCCCCAGGAACCACAGCAGCTCACTGGCTCCTGCTTGAGGTGACTCTGGAGAGGGACCTTCTCATCAGCTGCCTGGCTCGAGATGTCCTGATGTCCTGTTGCATCCCTCCTGCTCTCTTAAGTAACTTCCAGCACTCATTTTCAAGGCCAGAAGGACAAAGTTTGTCCTGGAAAGATGCTGAAATGAAGTAGAGTTAGTGAAAGCCTGTTCCCACCATCCTGGATGTGCTCTCTGTCACAGTGCTCTTGGGGGTCCCCCTGCTCTTCTGCTTGTCCGTTCACCAGCAGCACTCCAAGGCATCTTCTGTGATGGCCTTCCCATCCCCAAATGGATAAAGCTCACTTATTATTAGTGAAAACCCTGGGAAATGTAGGGTTTGGGGCAGGTGACTTTGTCCTTGGGCACTGGGAAGTCTGTGTGATGGAACCAGCTCAGAATTGCAGCAGGATGTGGGGTGCTTGTGTAGGGAGAGCTCTCCAGTTCTGAGGCTAAGGGAGGCTCTCAGGTTGTCAACCATGCTGGCTGTAGGGGATGCAGCAGGTGAAGAAGAGCATCCAGTGCTATCAGCATGCAGTGCCAGGCACTCAGCCAGACTGAGCTTCCATTTGGCATTTGTTGTTGTCCCTTCTGGTGTCTCCAGTGGACTAAACCTCCCCATGGGGGCTGTAGGAAGAGCTTGGTGCCAGGGCATGAATGCAGCAGCACAGGGAGGGAAAAGCTTGTGTCTGCAGCAAGAAAATAGTGGCAAACACCCAGAAGGGTCAGAAAATAAGGAACTGGGCAGTCCTGGGAAAGTGGAAGCTCAGTGCCTCAGAGAAGTCACCATGGGCAGGCTGGGGATGCTGGGTCCTTGTTCTTTGGCATATGAACACCATGTTTCTCTCCACTGGTTTATGAAGACCTCATTTTAGGGCCCTGGCTGTGCCAGGGGAGGTTTAGGCTGAATGTTAGGAAGAAGTTCTTCACAGAAAGAGTGATTGGCCATTGGAATGTGCTGCCCAGGGAGGTGGTGGAGTCACCATCACTGGAAGTGTTTAAGAGGAGACTGGATGAGGCACTTGGTGCCATAGTTTAGTTGATTAGATAATGTTGGGTGCTAGGTTGGACTGGATGATCTCTGGGGTCTTTTCCAACCTGGTTAATTATATTCTATTTCTATTCTATTCTATTCTATTCTATTCTATTCTATTCTATTCTATTCTATTCTATTCTATTCTATTCCATTCCATTCCATTCCATTCCATTCCATTCCATTCCATTCCATTCCATTCCATTATCCTATCCTATCCTATCCTATCCTATCCTATCCTATCCTATCCTATCCTATCCTATCCTATCCTATCCTAAATTCTGGGTCTGCTGGAGAACACTGCTCATGAGCGAAGGGTTTGCAAAGCAGGAGTAAGAAAGATGAATGTGTGTAGGTGTCTGCATGATTTTAATCTGAATGATCACATTGCTGATGTGAGTCAGAGCAAAAGATGCTTCATGTTTAGGGACTCTTTGAAGTATTTATTGAAGTGTTTATTGTGCTGTTTCCTAAAGAATTAAACTGTTAATTCAGAGGGCTCAGCCGGATTTGCTGCTGGCTGGCTGGCTTGGTGAGGCAGTTGGGGCTGCCAGATTTCTGTGTTTCTGCAGGCAGATGCAGCACCTGTGAACAGATCTCTTTGCTCTCACTCTGACACATGCTGGACCCGCCAGAACCAGTGGGCACATGCCAGCCTCACGCAGGGGCACAGCGAAGGGCTGCTAAGGGTTGTTCCCATGGCTTAACTGGCCACACTGCACAGCTCTGCCCCAGCAGGCAGAAAGACCTTCATGCCTCTGTTCATTTTCATTGAGAACTGTTTCCAAAATAAGGTGAAGCTGGTAAAAAAATAGAAGTGGCACAGCACAGCAGCCTCAAGGGTTTCCCCTGGGAGTGGAAATGCCACCCTGGCACCCAGCTAACCCCGCAGTGTCTGAGCCGTGTGTAAGTCTCATCTCCAGCAGCCCCTTGCTTGGTTGATGCTTCTCCAATAGCCTCTCCTCTGGAGCCTCTCTCAGAGCCTCTTCCCTTTAAAGAAGCTATTTCCCCTCATCCCAACATCCCTCTGGTCCCTTCTCCATCCTCACTTGTGCCAGGTCATTCCTTGGCTTCAGTTTGCTCCATGTCAGCTTGTGCCACCGGATGGAGGAATCTGCTGTTGGGCTGAGCCCTTCCTGTCTCCCTGCCCTTTGCTTTCTCCTCCCTCCCCTTTCCCAGCAAGGACAAGTCCTCATGGTGCCAGAGCCAGCCCCACCAGCTTGCTATGGGCACTAGCATCTCCCTGTGCGGTGCCCATCTGTGGACACAGTGCCAGGGCTGGAGGCAGTGGCAGTGACAAGACATTGTTTGGAAATGGTCAGTGGTGCTGAGGAACAAACCAGCTTTTCATTTGCAGGGCAAACCTCATCAACAGCCCATTTAAAGAACAAATGTGGTGGGGTGAAATTTCCCCCCCAGTGTTAACTTTGCCAGACCAGCTCAGCTGGAAGCAAATGAAAGCTGTATTTACAGGGCAAAACTGCAGCCTCCAATGGAATGCAATGAATCTGTACAAAATACACAGGATTTGCAATGCTTACAATTAACAAACAACACAAGAACCCCCCTGGGTCAAGAAGACCAGGAGAGCTGTCCCTCTGCCCCCATCCTCCCAGGCCCTGTCCAAAAGGGGGAGAAAGGAGCAAGGAAAAAGTAGTTGTTAGACCTCACCAAAAACAATGCAGCCAAGGTCAAGCAGAAGCAGATTAGTCTCCCTTCAGAGCTTGAAGTGAGCAGAGAACCATAGAATCAATAAGGTTGGAAAAGACCTCAGAGATCATCAAGTCCAACCTATCACCCAACACCTCCCGACCAACTAAGCCATGGCATCAAGTGCCATGTCCAGTCCCTTCCCCTGGCACAGCTTGAGACTGTGTCCCCTTGTTCTGGTGCTGGGTGCCTGAGTGAAGAGACCAATCCCCACCTGGCTACAACCTCCCTTCTTGTAGCTGTAGACAGCAGTGAGGTCTCCCCTGAGCCTCCTCTTCTCCAGGCTAAGCAACCCCAGCTCCCTCAGCCTCTCCTCCCAGGGCTGTGCTCCAGACCCCTCCCCAGCTTTGTTGCCCTTCCCTGGACACCTTCCAGCAACTCCACATCTTTCCTAAACTGATGATCTGGGCTGTGGTGGGGAGCTGCTTTGGCTGGGGAAGGAGCTGTGGGGCTGTGCTGTGGTGGGACCTCAGCCCAATGCTGGATGCTCCAGGATTGTAAATGGTCAGTGTGGTGGCTTCAGAAGACACAGACTAGGTGAGGTCACTACTTGTGGTGTCCCACTTGCTGCTGCAAAGACACCATGAGGTCCGGGGTGTGGTGCTGTGGTGTCCTACAGTAATCCCACTCAGGCCAAAACCTGCTTCGGGGCTGTGTGACAGTTCTAGGCTGGAAGGGCTGTGCTCCAGACCTCTCCCCAGCCTCATTGCACTTCTCTGGACACATTCAAGTGTCTCAATATCCTTTTTAAAATGAGAGGCCCAGAACTGGAAGAGATCAGAAGAGAAGCCCCCAGAATGTTTCGGTACAGGCAGCCTTACAGTAGATATCTCTCCGGTGAAACTGCTGAGAATTACTCTTTGCTTTTCCTTTTTGCACCCAACAGTGAGTTGTTTACAGGTTTTTCCCCCTGCTTTTCTGCTCGAAATCTGTAACAAAATTTTAAAGGCATGGCCTAAACCCTGCCACAACAACCAACCCCTGGAAGCTGTGCTGCTGTGGCTCCCTCCGCTCCGCACTTCAATTATCCAATTCTGCCGCACAGCAGCCCTGAGATTCCCTCTGCGGAACGCTCCTTTCCTAGCATCCTGCGATTCTCCACGACCTCAGAGGGTAAAGCACTTAAATTGCCCTTGAAGACAAAAAGAGAAAGTCTTGTTTGAGGTGAAGTCAGTATCTATCCAATTTTCAGCTGCCGTCACATCGAAATGAGAAATCTGAGGCAGAGCCAGGCACAAATAGCTGATAACAGACTTTCAGGTGCACCTCTTCACTTATCACTTCTGGGGTCACCTCTGTTTCTAAAGACTTGTTTTCCTTAAAAAAAAGATTGCTTAGGACATTTAACAGTGTGGGGTTGTGATAACAAAACCCTGTGAGGCTTTAGTTTTATGCCTGGGCTCCTGCAGAGATGTGGTTTCCTAACGCTGGGGTTCCTGGATTTGTTTCTGGAGTGATTTCATAGATGGGATCAGCTGGAGCTGGGAAGGCAGAGCAGCCCCTGCCAGCTCCCTGCCCTGGTGGTGCTCCCTGACTTGGGGCTTGGGCATGGTAGGGTGGTGACACGATGCTTGGCAGGTCCTTGCTTGCCTGCAGGTCTGGCACATGGGGCTTTCCCCTCCCTGGCTGGCTCTCCTCACCCTCATTAGATACCCTCGGGATAGGATCTGACCCCTTGGAGGGGCCGTGGCAGAGCCCAGCCCAGCCTAGCACAGAGGAGTAATGAACTGAGGCACGACTTGTTTTGTAGCAGGGCATTTGGCACGTGCAGAGTGATGTGCACAGACTGGAGCACAGATTTGTTTAGCAAACAGTAACCTGTGTTTTGTGCATGAATAAATGATTAACTTTCTTTAAAAGGGGGGGGGGGGAACCCACCCTTTTTGTTGTCTGCAAATGTCCTCTTCCCTGTCTGCTGGGCACAGCAGCATCCCTCTTGTGAGCATGTCCTGTAGCTCAGGAGGTGGCACCTGTGGTGCTGTCCTCTGCCAGCATTTGTCACCAAATGGACACGGTGCCCAGGGGACATCTCCTTCCAAATGCCCACGCTGGGTTTCCAGCCAAGCTGGAGGCTGTGCACTCTGCTGCCTGGCCAGGTCATTGCCTGCTGTGGGGAGCAGAAGTCCCCCACCACCTTTGCCTGGCTGCTGGCTCATGCTGGAGCACAATAGTTGCTGGGCTGCATTTTCTCATGCCTGCTCCAGCCCAGATTTCTGTGGAACAGGCAAAGCCTCTCTCCCATCTGCTCATGAGATCATTTCTCCCTCTGAACAATCCAGCTCGCAGGAAGCTTTTGTGGACAGGCAGCCCCCAGCCCTGGGTTGTGCTCCATCATTTCTGCTCTGCACTTAATTAGGCTCAGGAAGAGCTGCGGAAGCAGAAGATGTGTCGAGGTGCTGCAGTTGTGCTTGGCTGAGTGAGGTGTCCTCCTTTGCTCCCCAAGCACATGGCCTGGCAGACTTGTGGCTCTCTTGTCCAGGGCCTAATTCCTTTCTCAGCTTAGCCCAGCAGCAAAACTCCCAAACTCCTTCTGACTTGTGTCCCCATTGCCTCTTGGTCTGCTCTGCCTGTTCCAGCTCCTGCCTCTCTCTCTCCCTACCCTCAAACTACAGAGTGAGCTCTGAAGGAGAAGGCACAAGCCCTGGGAGATCAGCAGGAGAAAGCTGGGGAAATGAGCTCCTCACGCTGGGAAGTCAGAGCAGCCACCAAAGCCCATGTGCTGGAACAGCAGGAGATAAGCACAGGCAGAGGCAGTCAAATGTGCCTTCCTCTGCAAGGGAAGGATCTTATAGGTTTGTGGAAGCCCTGAGCACTGGATAACTGCTGTGTGTGGTACCTCAGCCCAGAAAATACTCTCCTGCTGCCTCTCTAAAGCTGTCTCTATTTGCTGGTGGGGCAAAAGGAGATAGTGAAGACTAATTTCACTCTTGCTGAAGCAGCCTCATGGCCTTTTGGTGGGAGGGCAGATGCTGGGTCCTGGTAGCAGCTGGTATCTGCAGGAGTTCCTGCCCATGTTGCCTGGACCCCAGCCTTGACCATCCTTTGTTGTTTTCCACTTCAGAAGTGTTTCTCCTCAGGGCCAGAGAGTAGCTGTCGAAACGGACCCAAGATCCCACCCTCAGCAGGGATGAATAGGGTAAGAGAAAAGAGAGGAATTTAGGTTATGTGTGACTTGAACAAAGAGAGCCAAAAATGTCACCCCTTGAGAAGGAAAGGCGAGCTCTCGAGTGTTTTGGTGCTGTTGTTAGTTCCTAGATTGTTTTAAGACACATTTGGCTGCTGCAGAGACCTCCTCTGTTACCAGCACACGGAGCTTGGCTCCGGTTCTTGACCTGGAGAGAATACTTCACTGCATGCAGGGCCCTGCTTCAAGGAACTCCCCTTATTTCTTCATCTGCAGAGTTCAAGCTCCCCCTGCAACTGGCATCGAGTTTCCTTATTCCTGTAATGTTTTTGCTCTTGCCAGTCAGACATGTGCTTGTTTCCTTTGTCACCTGGAAGTCAGCTGTCCCTTGATGGACTCGGGAGCACCTGAGGGTATACCCCAGCAAAGTGCAGAGTTCCTTCTGCTTGGTGAGGTTTTGGGTCAGCAATGCTTCCAAGGTGTGTTGTTTACTGGGTACCACCCTGGCATGGCCATCTCCTGGCAGTGATGGCAGAGGAGCCATATCAACAACCAGTGTCCCCATGCTGCCTGACCTGGCACCTCCCAGCTCAGCAGGAGCCTCTGTGTGCTTGGCTTTAATGGTGAGTCCCAAGCAGTGACCAGAGCCCAGACAGAGCCTCTTCGTTCCGTCGTCCCTGAGTTTCCAGGGCCAAATAGGAGGCAGAGAAAAGGATCCTCCATATGTGCCTTGCCAAACACTCGCAGATGCAAGCCCAGATGGCAGCTCCCACTCTGCAGTACCTTCTCCCTGTTCTTTTCACGGTGTCGGGAGCCTTCCCTGGTATCAGATGCTGCCTGTGTGTGCTGCTTGTGTGCAGAGACTGGAGCTCCCATTTCAGCACGGGGATGGGGATGGGAGAGCAATCATTTGTGCTGATTGCTAATTGGCATGCCTTGTTGGTGGTTTTTTTAGCTCCAGCATCAGCAGATCCACCTCTGAACCTGAACCAAGGACACGACACGGCAGCCTTGCCACGGGTTCTGCCACCAGTGCTGCCCCTTGGGCTGGACTGGCACCGCTGGTCGTGGCACAGCCCAGTCTGCATCCAGCCCATCCCAGTGCCAGACAGTGAGGCTGGCTGTGTGCAGCTCTGCCTGCCTGTGCTGCCAGAGGGGATATGGCAGAGCACCCCGAGAACAGCTGAAGCTTCTGCCCCACACCACACCTTTGGGTGGCCAGGGCATGCTGGGACCCACAGCAATCACCCAGCTCGTTCCCATCATTGCAGGCTGGGCACCACACCACAGGTTGCTTCACTGGATGCTTGCCAGGGCAATGCCAGTGATGCCTTGCCAAGGGCCATTCCCCTTCAACCAGGCCATGCCAGCCCAGCCCTTCCTGACTGCCAGGGACATGCTGGAACACTGATGCCCTGCTCAGGCTGGTGTCAGCTGGGCACATCTGTGACACCCCCCTGCCAGCCCCAGGGCAGGGAATACCTGTCAACGAGCCAGGGCCCTCAGATGTCTCTCTCTTTCTTACAGAGAAGATTTGGGGATAAAAGGTATGGTCTAATTTATTCCATCAGTAACAGTTAAGCATTCCATTGCAATATTGGAAACAGCTTTGCAAGAGCTCTGTGCAGGAAAAGCTGTGAGGACTTGGTGGTGAAGCCACTGCTAGGCTGGGACATCCCTGCCCCGTGTGCCTGTCCCTGTGTGGGCACCTGCTGGCACACCCTCTCACATGGGGGTTCCCCTCCCTCCCAAAAAGTCACAGTCATAGTTCCTGCTACTATTTCCATCAAAGGGAAACATTGCTCCTGCCTCTGCCTTCCCTGGAAAGCAACTTTGAGAGCTGGCCATTTCATACTCCAAACTCTTGCAGAGCTGCAGAGGGTTCCCATCCTCCCCTTCTTACCCTGGTGCTCTGATTACCTGGGGAAAGGGAAAAAATCAGTTGGTTTTGAGAAGTAAATTGCTGAGGAAACTGAGCAGAGGTGGAGAAGTGGCAGAAAGCTGCTGCTGGGTGCCCAGAGAGCTCTGGGAGTGAATCTCAGGAGGGAAGCTGGGGCTGGATGACTGAGCAGAAGAGCTTGGGACAAAATCCAGCGCTGGAGGCACTGGGGGGGTGGGGACCTGTGGGGACCCTTAACATCCTGTGATCCTGTGACCTGTACAGGAGTGCCTGGTGCTCCTACTGCCCAACTGAGCATCCCAGTTCTGGGCTGAGCATCCCAGTTCTGGGCCAGTAGCCTGCACGGAGACCAAGACACTGAGACGTGGCTCTGCCTGCTGGACTCCAGGCCATGCATTAGAGGCCCTGACTTCAGAAGCAGCAAATTAATCCAATTTAAATAATCAAATCCTGAAAATAGGGGGGGGTGTCTGTAATTGAAATGCTGAGAGATCCTTATGGATAGCATCGGAGGGCGCAGCGCTTGTAATAAGCAGCCCCTCTCAGGTGCGAGGAGTTATTGAGGTTGCTCCAGATCTATGACAGTTTAATCAGATCTTGAAAATCAGGGACATTATATTTTGCACCTGCTCATGGGGAAGGGAAAAAAAAAAATGAATGATGTGACTCCCTGCCACGGATCTTTTATGCACCAGGCAGGCGACCGAGAGTACATAATTCAGAGGGGAAATGGAATTACACCACGAATGAAGACGAAGCCCAGAGTGTGGCTGAATGTCACACCAGGTGGAAGAGGAGCATCTCTTCTTTCCTCTTATCCAGCCCTGACATGTGAGATGGAAGGGAAATTTATGGAGGCTCTGCCACTTCCAGGGTGGAATGGGGGCTGGGAGCAGCAGGCACACCAGAGGATTTTAAGGGCAACAAAGCTGGGGAGGGGGCTGGAGCACAGCCTTATGAGGAGAGGCTGAGGGAGCTGGGGTTGCTTAGCCTGGAGAAGAGGAGGCTCAGGGGAGACCTTCTTGCTCTCTACAACTACCTGAAGGGAGGTTGTAGCCAAGTGGGGGTTGGTCTCTTCTTCCCAGGCAACCAGCACCAGAACAACAGAACACAGCTCAAGCTGTGCCAAGGGAGGTTCAGGCTGGATGTTAGGAAGTTCTTCATAGAAAGAGAGATTGGCCATTGGAATGTGCTGCCCAGGGAGGTGGTGGAGTCACCATCACTGGAAGTGTTTAGGAAGAGCCTGGATGAGGCACTTGGTGCCATGGTTTAGTTGATTAGATGGTGTTGGGTGCTAGGTTGGACTGGATGATCTCAAAGGTCTCTTCCAACCTGGTGAATTGAATTGAATTGAATTCTATTCTATTCTATTCTATTCTATTCCATTCCATTCCATTCCATTCCATTCCATTCCATTCCATTCCATTCCATTCTTAAGAGAGTGTTTAGGAGATGAGCTGCCCTGGCTAGGGTGTCCAGGACATGGGGACAGATCCATTTGATTTTCTGTTCCTTTTACAGCCTGGGGTTGTGTGAACAGCCCTGCTTGGTTCGTGCATTTACCTGTCCTGTTGTCAGTGCTTGAAACGCACGAAAAACACACAGCCAGGAGGGGTAAATGCAGATCTCTTCACTTACAAGTGGCCTTAACATCTCTGAGAGGTTCTGAGTCCTTAAACAAGAAGCAAAATAATGGATTTACTTTTGATTTCTAAAACACCACCCAGAGGTGAGGAGTGAATTCAGCAGAAAGCAGAAGGGATTTGCTCTCATTTTCCTCTGCAAGTGCAAAAGCAGCGATGTCAAAGCGAGTTCATCGTCGCAGGGCAGCCGTTATCTGTCCCACTTTGGATGCTGAGGCATCACCAGCAAGCCTCTACCTGCAGCAAAGTCCCTTGGAGCCTGGTGCAGGGTGCTCACATCTCAGCAGTTCCACAACCCACCTACCTCAGGGTGCAGGAGCATGCAGCCAGAAGTCACCATGCAGCAGTGAACATTTACCCCCAGCTGCTGCAGCCACCCATTAGAAGCTGGCGGTGCTTCCTCCGATCAGCAGTGACCTCACCAGCCGATAAGGTTCTTCTGAGGGACCACTGCCACCTGTGCCTTCATCAGCACCTGCCTGTTTACCACAGGGTGAGTGGCATGCTGTGGGGTGCTGCAGGAGCCAGCTTAGCAGCCCATAAAGTGCCTGTGATGTCCTGACCCTCAGCATGAGTCCCAGGGCCAGCAGCATGGTGGGCCAGGAACCTTCTCCCACACTCAGCGGCTGCATTCCCTTTTTAATCTTCTGAAGACCTTCAGTTTTCCTCTCTCAGTCAGAGCCAGTTGTCATCCTTCCATCCCACACTTTTTAGTCCTCTGAAAGCCTCTCCATTCCTTTTCTGCCTGCCTGAAATAGCTCATGCTTCTGCTGGCATTTCCCCGGCTGCCACGTGGGCAGGAGCTTGCCCCCTTCAGAGCTTTCACACCTCCAGGGGGAGGTTTGCTTCCCTTCAGAGAGCAGCCGCTGCTGGCAGAAATCTCCTCCCCTGCATGAGTCCGTGAGCCCAGAAGGATTCTCGTGGCAAATCTTTTCCCTTGCTGGAGAGATGTGATAGCTCTTGGACAAGGTCTCTTCTAAAGAACTTGTCACAGGGGAGAGCTCCACTTTGAAGTTCTTAATCCCACACTTTCCTCTGAATGAGCTGGCCAGAACAGGGAGCTCGCTGTTCTCCACCAAACTGAAATGCTTAGAAACCCAAGAAAGGCTGGAAAAATGTGTGGAGATTCTTGCACTGCTGTTGGGGAAGCACTGGGAAAGTGCTCTGTGGAACCACGATGGATGGGCAGCTCCTGAGCAGCTGAGAGCAGGCATCCAAACCTCTGCAGCCAACCCCTAACCACTGGCTCCAGCGTCCCTGCCCAGTTAGGGCTGTTTGTACTGGAAGGTTTGATGAGGGGGCTCAGCTTGGCCTTCTTGGCAGATCCTGACTTTCTCTTCATGACTGCAGGAGAGCTGCACTCTCTGGAGCTGTGCATGGCAGAGCTTGCTCACCTTGGTGCTGGAGCTGAGGTGGATGTTTGAGTGATGGATTGGACGTGGCACTTGGTGCCATGGTTTAGTCATGAGGTCTGTGGTGACAGGTTGGACTTGATGATCTTTGAGTCCTCTTCCAACCTTGGTGATTCTGTGACCAGGGGCTGCCTAAGGGCTAGCACCAAGCCAGTCACTCCTGCTGGCCTTGGCACAGGTGTTGGTGGGTGGGAATCCCATCAGAACAAGCTTTTCCTTGTCTCCATTTTAACCACATCCAGAAGAGCCAAGAGCCTTGTTTTGCTCTTGAAATGAACCTGCTTGTCACAGGCTGGGGACTGCGTGTGGCATCTTTAGGATACTGGAAAGGGCATCACATAGCCAAACTCTCATAGTGACGACTGACCCCTGCATGCCTGCAGCTGCCACCCCAAATTTTGAATCAGTGGTGAGGTTGGATATTAGGAGAAATTTCTTTCCTGAAGGAGTGGTGAGGCATTGGAACAGGCTGCCCAGGGAGGTGGTGGAGTCACCATCCCTGGAGGTGCTCAGGAAATGTGTAGACGTGGCACTTTGGGACATGGTTTAATGGCCACAGTGGTCTTAAGGTTGGCAGTTGGACTGAATGATATTAGAGTTGTTTTTTTCCCAACAGAAACAATTCACTGATTCTGAAGAAAACACCCCAAAAGCAAACAAAGAGTTTCTCTGGCCACCAGTGAGGACCGGTGAGGAGTGGAAGGGCAGCCACCAGCCCTGGTGCTCTGCAGAGGTGTGGCCTCGGCCAGAGCACGGGAGCAGGGCAGGCACATCTGATGCCTGCTGTGACCCTCTCTTTTGCACACATTTTAGGGCGTGTTGGGTGAGCAGCTCCATTCATCTTGCCTGCAAATGTTACTTTAAACCCAGGTGGTTCAGCATGAGAGTCAGTTCAGAAACGATGCAGCTTCTGACTGATGAGCTCCTTGGCTGCTGCCATCATTCCCCTAATAATTATGCCCATGCACAGCCCTGCGTTTGATTGTGCTGGAAGATGGATTCGTGTTTCCTGCAGGCATGCTGGATGAAATGACTTCCCTTCCAAAGCTCTGTTTGCAAAGTTCCCTTTGTTCCTGCTGTGAAATTCCTGCGTCGAGCAGAGCCCATTCTGCTCCGAGACGCTTTTGAACACCATCTGGGTGGGTTCCCTGGGTTGCCTTCAGATTGTTCTCAGGATGCAGTCGGCACTTGTCATTCAGGCTGATGCACAGGCCAGCAAAATAACACCAAGGAGAATGTTTTGGTTGAATCTGTCAAAGAGAGAAGGAGGAAGCTCAGCCTGAGAGCTGGGCACTCAGTCTGCCTTTCACTTTTTCATGTCCTCGCTCCCCACACACAAGTCTGGCTGCCGGGATCAGACCCAACGCTGATGAAGTCAATGGATTGGTACTGCATGGCAAATAAGAGGAGAAGCAGGAGTCCTTCCCCCTCCTTTTTGCTCCTTCAGAAGCCTTCTTTCCCAGTGTTTTCCATGTACCCAACCCATCCCTCCCAGCCAGCGAGGCTCCTGGCTCTCCTGCACAAGCTGGCTGTCCACTCCTTTTGCTGGGAGGAAAACTGGAGCTGCCTGTGGTGGCCCAGGATGAGCAGAGAGGCCTTGAGCATCTGCCTGACAGATGATGGAGATCTGCCCCAGCTGCCCTTGCTCTGTGTGCCCAGGCTCTGGGTGCAAATGCCACATCCAGCAATGGTGGCAATTAGCCAGGGTGGCCACAATGCAACTGTGTGTTGGCTTACATGCCTGCCCTGTCCTGGATGGCACACCGCAGGGAAAGAAGGGGAGCACACACTGTGCCAGGCTGCTTTGGCCCCAGGTTTGTCCACTCTCGTGTCCCATGTGTGGCAGAAACGTCAACTGAAAGAATTCCCCACTTAAAAAAGAACAAACTCCACTCTGCTCCCTCACATTTAGCAGCTGACACGTGGGGCAGCCACTGCCCTTTAGAGTCATTAAGGTGGGAAAAGATCTCTAAGATCAGAGAATAGCAGAACCACCAAGGTTGGAAGAGACCTCACAGATCATCAAGCTCAACCTGTCACCACAGACCTCATGACTAAACCATGGCATCAAGTGCTACATTCAGCCCCCTCTTGAACACCTCCAGGGATGGTGATTCCACCACCTCCCTGGGCAGCACATTCCAGGGGCTAACAACTCTCTCAGTGAAGAACTTTCTCTTCACCTCCAGCCTAAACTTCCCCTGGTGCAGCTTGAGACTGTGTCCTCTTGTTCTGGTGCTGCTTGCCTGGGAGAAGAGACCAATCCCCTCCTGGCTACAACCTCCCTTCAGGTAGTTGTAGACAGCAATAAGGTCTCCCCTGAGCCTCCTCTTCTCCAGGCTAAGCAACCCCAGCTCCCTCAGCCTCTCCTCACAGGGCTGTGCTCAAGACCTCTCCCCAGCCTCATTGCCCTTCTCTGGACACCTTCAAGTGTCTCAATGTCCTTCTTAAACTGAGGGGCCCAGAACTGGACACAGTTCTCAAGGCGTCTACCCAACATCTCTAAACCATTAGATCATGTCCCAAAATGCCACATCTACAGATACTTTTTTTAATACCTCCAGAGTTGAGGACTCCACTGCCCTGGGCAGCCTGGGAGCCAACACCAGTGCTGCTGAGAAATCCCAGTGCTTCCCCAGCCTGGGAGCTCCAAACAGCTCCAGCCCCAGCAGTGGGTCAGCCCTGCAGCCTGCTGAGTTTCTGGGTGAACTGGGGAAGCTGAGACAACTGGGAGGTGATTCAGCCTGCTCATACAGTCACCACCAATTAGCATTGTAAAGTGTTTGGTGAGACAAGGCTCGAGGACCCCGATTTAGAATTAATTTCTGCAGTGGAGCTCTGAGCCCAAGTTAATCACTGTTGGATTTGGGATTACCATGCTTGTAGGAAAGGCTGCTAAAGCCCCCACTTTTTGTCATGATCCAGCAGCTCACAGGGCTTAGCTCCTCACTGGAGGGAAATGTGCATGTCAGAGAGTTCTGTGATCCCTATGGGGCACCGGGGCTGCTGTGCTGGTGGAGGAGCAGGGGAAGGAAGGAGGGCCCTCACACACTGCTTCATTTTAAAAATGATTAAATTGAAGTTGCACTTAAATTCAAATCAGCCATTCAAATTAACAATTCTAATGCTCCTGATCTATTGATCTGTTGGCTAAGAGCATTTGGAGCAAGCTGTAATTAAACCACAAAAGCCTGGACACCAGAAATGAAGGGGGAAAGGCACAATAGCCTGGAGAGAGTCACACAGTTTGGCCTTAACCCATTAAATTCCCCTTTTTCCCCCCTAAAAAAAGCATGTGTTATTTGGGCACAGCCAGGGGGGCAATACCAAGGGGGCAATACCCCCTCCTCCCCCCCAGCCCAGTGTGGCAGGGAAGATGTTCTCCCAGCGATGCCTCACAGCCCTGTGGAGCTGGGGCAGGATGCTCTCCTGCATTCCACCCTGCAGGCTTGCAGCTAAAAGCAGCTGCCCCATTCCCAGAGTCAGGTGAGATGAAGGTGGGTGTTTCCCAGTAAGGTAAAAGGCCCAAACTGGGAGATCTACTCCCCAGTGGCTCCAAATTCCCAGTCAAGGCTGTGTTGAGTTGTGTGTGGCTCTCAGCCACCACCAACTTGTGTCGTGTTGGTTCACTTTTATACCCACTGGGAGAAGCGGAGTGTGGCAGGGCAGTGCCTCCAGCTGCCTGGTGTCCCTGCTCCCAGCAGCTCCATAATGTCCCCTGCATCCCCTCTTCCCTTTTCTTGAAGCTTTTGGAGCTGCAGCCAGCAGGGATGACCAGCTCCTGGGAGGTGAGGCCAGGAGGGCTGCTGGGGCTTCAGGCTGGTGCCTGGGCACCGTTTTCCCCCTGCAGCCATTTTCACTCCACGCAGTGGCAGGGTCGAGCCTCAGCTCCCTTTTACGGCCGTTTTGGTGGTTTTTTTCCCCCAGCACAAGCAGTAATTTTTCCTGGTGCCTGCTCTGCTTTCCCACAACAACCATCTCAGTCTGTTTATTGATGGATTTTCCCCCTGCGAGCGGTGGGTTTGGTGGGCTTGCACAAACCCACCAGATGAGGTGGTGGAGGAGGGCAGGAGCTCCTGGGCTGAGCCCCGGGCCGGTGCAAGCCCAGGGACAGCGGCTCCGGCTGCGGCGGGTGGCGGGGGCGGAGGGGGGGAGGTGGCCGCGGCGCTGCTGGGGCGTTCCGACAGCTCTATTGACCAGGCTGATACAAACATCAGCCTTAATTTCTGCACAAACACTTCCAAGAGGACGGAAAACTAATTTCTGAATAATTGTTAGGGGGAAACCAAACCAAACCAAACCGAAAGGTTTATTCCTCCCTTCTCTTTTGGTTTTAATTACAAAAGGTTAGCGTTTTCCGTACGATTTAAAGAGCAACGAGACAGGAAAAGGTCAAAACACAAGGGGCCTCAAACATCTCCAGTCCCACAATGGAGAGCAATCCAGGGCTCTGATACCTGAGCCATCAACACGGACTTTTGTCATGAAGACCCACATGTGATGGGAGAAGGTAAGAGGCTTTTGGGTCTATTAGAAACTGGTGTGCCAGGAACGGAGGGAAACGATGATGGGAAAATTAAAATTCAGCTCCAGCAGAAGGTTGCAGTGTTCAACTTGCAGCTCAGTGCATCGATCTGTTCCAGCATTTGACTTTCAACCATGACAAAACTGTGGGCAAATTAATTGTTCTCCAGGATATTAGGCATCAGAGTCTATTAATCCTCTCTGGAGTCGGATGCTCCATGAATACTAATGAAACCCCAGCGCTGCAGTCGTGTCTCTCCCGGTCTGGCTCAATGCTGCTGCTGCTGTTGCTGCTGCCATGGGGGGCAGGGGGAGGGAGGGAAGCCCTGGGTGCCAGTCAGCCATTTGCTGCTTTTATTCAGATTTAAGGCTGATTACAATTGGGAAGAATAGCGTAATATGGCAAATCCTCCTCCCGAGCCGGGGAGGGTCTGCAAAGGAGGAAAGCGAGAGGCAACGTGAAGTGTTTCCAGCAGGAAAAGTGAAAGGCGTAAGTTATTCATGCAAATTCGGCTCTGGGCTCAGACACCTTTTAAGGAAGATCTCAGGAAATCATTTCTTAATTACACATCTAGAT
The DNA here is from genome assembly GCF_014839835.1 of Dryobates pubescens. Classification (NCBI taxonomy): domain Eukaryota; kingdom Metazoa; phylum Chordata; class Aves; order Piciformes; family Picidae; genus Dryobates; species Dryobates pubescens. The sequence continues at coordinate 4,669,025 of NC_071636.1, forward strand.
TGCACTCACTTCGCCCGCATCCAGGCTGTCTTCTCCCAGCCGAAAACACGTGGAACAAGTCGCTGGTTTCTCCTTATTGTTTTACAAACACATGAAAATTTCTCTCCCTCTTCATTTCTCTTTCACAGAGCCCTCCCCCTCCTCTCCCCAAACCTCACAATGCTCTTCGGGGAAGGAGCCCTGCTCCCGGAGCCTCAGCAGATTAATACTTAGCACTAATCTGCATATTTCTATAAAGGAAATGGAGGCTGCAGGAAAGGGATATTGAAGATGTTTTACCTTCACTAATGCTGCACATTTAAGTAATCCTCTGGAATTCCAGCACAGCTTTAATCGTCCAAACTCAAGTCAGGACCATATTCCATGTAATTAATCCACAGAGCACCATGTTGCCTGGTGAAAGTGAACAGTCCTCCAAATATTTGTCCAGCCAGTGCCTCAGAGCCTGACCAACATGTGTGACTCCAACTTCTCCTTCTGTTTCAGGACCAGGCTGCACTAAAGCAGCAGAGTAGCAGCCGGGAGACTGGGTTTCAAACAAGCAGCCCACCACTGATGACCTGGTGTTATGTTCTCATCTGATGCATGGAGGTTCCCTGTGGATCAAGATGAGAATATATTATATTCGCTGTGCCGTAGCCTTTTGTTTCCCCTCGCACACAACCCTCTATGTACAGCTCATGGATCGTTGCAGTGATGGCACTGTGGGGCTGGAGAACCTGGCTGGTGTGGGACCCCTGAGCAGGGTGCAAGGCACTTGGTTTGCTTAACAGGGTAACCAGCAAGGTGCTAGTTTTCCCTGAGCTCAAACCCACGGGCATCCAAGAGCTGCTTGAGTTCTCCAAGCCACGTTGTTGCAGAAGTCTGTGTGTGTGAGGAGAACATTTTGTGAGCACCCAGCTCCTACCCACTGAACTGGAGGGGGACTACCCAGGGCAGGGGAGGTTTCTCCAAGGCTCCCATTTTCACCAGGATGGAAATACTGCAATGCAAAGGGAGCAGAGCTGCTCATCTGCACCCTAACTGAGAGGATATTTATGTCTGTGCAAACACAGCACGCGCCTTCCGCATGATTTGGAGCTAAATGCAGTGTTACTTAATTAATGCATATGTAACACACAAGGCTATTACACCTATTAGAGCTCTTGGACAATTAAAATGCCTGTGGTCCTCTCCACCCATGGGTGTCTGCAATAAAGGGCTGAAAATCTTCTCTGACCAGAAAGGACTGGTCAGCAAGAGAAAAAAAACACAAGCCAGACCGAACAAACAAAACCCCCCAACCCAACCAACAGCCAGAAAACAATTCTCAGGTGTGCCTCAGTTTAGGGAAGTAACCAGGTTATGGTACCCAGCACTGGGCAGAGTGTGAGGGGTTTGCTGCAGGGAGCTGCTGGAAGGAGGTCATAGAATCATGGAAGGCTAGGGGTTGGAAGGGACCTCCAGAAATCATTGAGGTCGCATCCTCGGGTCTCTTTATGCTTCCTCTGGGTGCTGCAGTGTCTGGAGGGAGCTGTAGCAGGACTGAAGATGATGGTTGGAGTGATGGCAGGACGATTAATGGCAGGCTTTAAATCATCCACACTCCTGTAAATCCCAGCCAGATCTGCTGAAGGAGAGCAGGGAGCTGTGGCTCTCCCGTCTCCAGACAAGTAGTTCCCCACACCCTGCACCCTCCCTTGCCTATTCCTGTCACTGCCACTGCTCACATAAAGGCTGCTCCTTGGGAATGTGGAGCTGGTGGAATGACACCCATTAGCTCAGGGTGGGGTTCTTGTGGTGGGATGCTTAGGGTGGGATGTTTGAGGTGGAGTGTTCAGGGTGGGATGCTTAGGGTGGGATGTTCGGGGTGGGATGCTTAGGGTGAGATGTTCAGGGTGGGATGCTTAGGGTGGGATGCTTAGGGTGGGGTGTTCAGGGTGGGATGCTTAGGGTGGGATGTTCAGGGTGGGATGCTTAGGGTGGGATGCTTAGGGTGGGGTGTTCAGGGTGGGATGCTTAGGGTGGGATGTTCAGGGTGGGATGCTTAGGGTGGGATGCTTAGGGTGGGGTGTTCAGGGTGGGATGCTTAGGGTGGGATGTTCAGGGTGGGGTGTTCGGGGTGGGATGCTTAGGGTGGGATGTTTGGAGTGGGATGCTTAGGGTGGGATGTTCGGGGTGGGGTGTTCAGGGTGAGATGTTCAGGGTGGGATGCTTAGGGTGGGGTGTTCAGGGTGGGATGCTTAGGGTGGGATGTTCAGGGTGGGGTGTTCGGGGTGGGATGCTTAGGGTGGGATGTTCGGGGTGGGGTGTTCAGGGTGAGATGTTCAGGGTGGGATGCTTAGGGTGGGATGTTCGGGGTGGGGTGTTCAGGGTGAGATGTTCAGGGTGGGATGCTTAGGGTGGGATGTTCAGGGTGGAGTGTTTGGGGTGGGATGCTTAGGGTGGGATGTTTGGGGTGGGATGCTCAGGGTAGGATGCTTGGGATGGGATGCTCAGGGTGGGATATTCAAGGTGGGATGTTTTGGGGTGGGATGCTCAGGGCAGGATGCTTGGGATGGGATGCTCAGGGTTGGAATCTCCTGTGGGCAGCACCGGGGCAGCTGGGGAGGCCCATGCCGAGGCTTGGCATGCAAGCTGCCTCCCGCCCTGCTCCACATTACCCAGGTCCTGCCTCCCCATTTCAGAAAAGCTGACTTCAAATAAAAGAGCTCTTTGAAAAAATCACGAGGCATTTTATTCATGATTAGGTTTTGTCCAAAGTCTTTTGACAAGAAAATAGGTGATCCAGCTCAGAGAGCTTTTCTTTTCTAGTACATAAGAAACCCATTACACATCTTTTTTTTTTTTTTTTCCAAGAAAAAAAACCAACAAAAACTTTCTTATTCTCTTTGAGCGAGTGTGGCCAGCTGTCAAAGGAGCAAACTCGGCCTCCAAATGGGTTTAATACAAACCAGACTCTGCAGAGTGCCTTGTGCATTGTTTAACCGTTGCTTCAGCTCCCCCCACTCCTGCCCTGCCTCGCCAGGTACTCGCCAGGCAGAGCCAAGGAGCTTTGAATGTTTTGAGTCTCACACCTTGTTTCACTTAATGCAATTGTCCTCTTCCCCTCCAGTTTTATCTCCTGTCTCTCACTGGTGGGATTAGTGGGATGGTGGCTTGCCATCCTCAGGGAGGAGGTTCTGGGCAGCCACTGTCCCTGAGTCCTCTTAACTTTGAGGTCTCATGTGCACATTTCCTGCCATATTCCTCTTCCCTTCTAAATTCCATTTGAAAGCCACTTTTAAATCCACTTATTACTTGTAGGGTAGGATTCCAGAGAAGGGCAACAAAGTTGGTGAGAGGCTTGGAACACAAGCCCTGTGAGGAGAGACTGAAGGAGCTGGGGTTGCTTATCCTGGAGAAGAGGAGACTCAGAGGTGACCTTACTGCTCTCTACAATTACCTTAAGGGGGGTTGTAGACAGGCAGAGGTTGGTCTCTTCTCCCAGGCAGCCAGTACCAGAACAAGAGGACACAGTCTCAGGCTGCGCCAGGGGAGGTTTAGGTTGGATGTTAGGAAGAAGTTCTATACAGAGAGAGTGATTGGCCATTGGAATGGGCTGCCTAGGGAGGTGGTGGAGTCACCATCATTGGAGGTGTTCAGGAGGAGACTTGATGGGGTGCTTGGTGCCATGGGTTAGTTGATTAGGTGGGTTGGATTGGTTGATGGGTTGGACGCGATGATCTTGAAGGTCTCTTCCAACCTGGTGTATTCTATGTATTATTCTATTCTATTCTATTCTATTCTATTCTATTCTATTCTATTCTATTCTATTCTATTCTATTCTATTCTATTCTATTCTATTCCATTCCATTCCATTCCATTCCATTCCATTCCATTCCATTCCATTCTATTCTATTCAACAGTCGTGTCTGTGGTTAGATGGATGACCAGCTCAGCAAACCTCTGCTGCTGCTACCCTACAGAACCAGCTTTGAGATGGGGTTGAGCTCACCAGCAGCTCCAGGGCTGTCCCAGGCTGCAGCCTGGGCAGATGGGGCTGGTGCCAGGGAATTTTGGGTGAGCCCTTTCTAGAGTCTGAATCTTCAGTGCCCTGGAGAAGCTGGGCATTGCTGCCTGTGTTCTCTTGGGGTTTAGTTCCCCTTGCTCTACTGCTGGTCACACCAGTCCTTTGGGCAGCAGCCACACTGACTCAATGACAGCACACCCCAAGCTGCCTCTGTGCTGTATGACCTGGACACAACTCCTCCTCCCGGTGATGCAAAAGCCACTCCAACCACACATGTCCCCAGTGGGAGCCCTGATGACAGCTTGCCAGGCTGCTGCCAACTCCTCCTGCTCCACAGCACTCAACGTTGTGACGACAAACAACGGATGGTGACCAGCCCTGAGAAAAAAGAATTCCCAAATGGAGGAAGGAAAATCTGTTCCCTGAGATGGAAATCTGAGACAAAGTCTGGGTGGGTGTTGTGTGCAAGTCATTTCCTGACGTTCAGCATAGAGATGAGGACCTCACTGTGGCTGGCACCCAGAAGGTGCCTTCCCCAGGCATGTGTGATCTGCACCAAAGGACCTCAAGCATGAGGAGGGACAGAGAAGAGGTGATAGAGCCATGAGGTGGTCACAGGAAATGTGCCATTTGTGTATGAGTCCTGTGGGTAGTGCTGCTGGACAGGAGGGGCAGGAGGTGGGAACCCCTCTGCTGTGAGGATGGTCTGAGAGATTGGGGGGTTGTTCAGCCTGGAGAAAAGAAGGCTTCAGGGAGATCTTCTGGTGGCCTTTCAGTGCATAAAGGGGCTGAACAGAAAGCTGGGGCCAGACTTTTGGAGCAGGGCACATCATGTGAGGACAAGGGGTGATGGTTTGAACTTCAAAGAGAGAGATTCAGACTGGAGAGAAGGCAGGAATGTTTGACACCGGGGGTCCACAGTGATGGGCTGGACATCAGTCCTAGGTGGAATTATGAAGATGTGGGACCAGTATGATGAAGAATTGAAGAAACAGGTTATAACTGACACCAGCCAAGAGCATTTACTGAAGACAGAGGCAGAAAAAGCCTTTTAATGTCAGTAAATACAAATGGTGCAATCACACAAACTCAGAATGATGTCTTTATAGCAGGAGCAGGAGGTGGCATCACCTTCCCTGAGGACTTTGGGGAGCACCTGAGGGTTGCAGCGGGCAGAGGCTGGGGCACACACCTCTGACCTGGTGATAAAGGGCTAAATTGTGTGGTGGGTGTACAGGAAGGATTATTAAGCAGGAGTGGTGAGAACATTTTATGGAGTAGCAAACTTGCATGGTGCTGGTGAGAGGGACAGAAGGAGAGTGCCTGTGGCTCCAGGGTCAGCATTTTTAAAGGGATGCTGAGGGTGTCAAAGAAAGCCACAAAACTGCTCATGAGATGAAGAACATGAGCTACAGAAAAAGAGATTAAAGAGCTCACATGAGATCAAGAAGAAGAGTGAATGCCTTCATTAATTCTTGAAGTGCCTTCTCAGGAAGAAAGCACCAGGGGCTGAGGGCCTCAAGTCCAGCAGAGGAGGCAGAGCAGGAGCCAAAGGCTACAGGCAGAAGCAAGCCATTTAGCATGGAAAGAAGGTTCAGATTGCTGGGAGGAGAGTAATGACTGACTGGAAAAAAACGCCCCAGCGAGGCCGTGTATTTTCCATCTCCTCACCACGTCCAAGACAAGCTCGGTGGCCTTTGGGGAGCGAGGTGTGAACTATACAAGTTGTTTGGTTAGGGGTGGGGGGGGAAGAGCTGCAACGAGACGACCTGCCCTGAAGAAGCCATGGTGAGGGTCGCGGTGGCTTCTTCTCGCCCCTTAGAGCCAGCGCCGATCCAGTCCTAGGCTGGGACTGCAGGGACCGGGGGTAGGGGGGGATGCTGGGGGTGGGGGGGTGGTGGCGGTGGGGGGTGGGGGGTGGGGGGTGGGTGTTGCTGCCCTTATTATTCCCCTTGATGTCGCTTCACAAAGCGTTTCATCGTTTCCTGAAGAAACAAAAGCAGAATCCATCTGCATGAATTTAAAGTGGCAGCTTCAAAGCTTGGGAGGCGCGGAGGAGCTGGCCCAGCGCGGCAGCCGGCACCGCCACCGAGCCCTGCTGCGTCGGCAGCCCCGGGGAGGGGGGAGGGAAGGACGACTCGCTCAGCGCCAGCCGGGATCTTCAAAACGGAAAAGAAAAAGGATCAGGAGGCAAACAACAACAACCAAAAAACAAAAAAAAAAGCGTGGAAATATTAGTGCTTTCCGACAGGTTTGAAAACAAACACAACAAAGAAAGAGACGAAGACAACAGGGAAAGAAGCATCTGCTTAAAACGAAGCACTTAAAAGTGCTCCTCTGGGGCTGGAGAAAAAAAAAAATCTCTGAGACTTCTAGGATTTTGAGCAAAGCTGCAACTCAGTGACAAAATAATGCATTTGAATCTCCCTGGCACAGGCACACTAGCAAAACCCTCTGTTTCCTCCTGTTTGCCCCCCTCTGCTCTGTCCTTGGCTGGTCCTGTCCTGGAGCGAGGGATGGAACAGAGCACCTGCCCACTCTGAGGTGAGCACGGACAGCTTTGGAGGTGGCAGCACAGGCACCAGATGATGGTGGAAAATGAGGAAGCAGCGGCACCAAACCAGCTCCCTTTACAGCTCTGGTTATCAGTTTGCTGGAGCACCTCTCTGGAGAAGCCTCTGGGCCCAGCTCCTTCAGTGGACAAATAAATATTGCCTATCATGATCTGTATATTAAAAGGTGTTTTAGAAATGAAAGGCAAGAGGTGGCACCCACAGCTGGTGTCAGGGAAGAGCCTTTGTGCCTTGGGTACCTTTCTCCCATTAACAATAATGAGCAGCTCAGTGCTGGTGCCTCGGGTGGTGGAGCCAGTTTAAAGCAGCCCCCTGGGGGCTCGGGGTGGGGTGGGTGAAGTGGGGTGTGTGGGGGGTCACAGGCCAGCTCACCTCTGGTGCCTCGTGGAAGCCTTGAGAACATACCAGCAGACCAGGAGACATGGCTGCTGGGCACGGAAGCTGTCCCTGGAGCCACAGCAGAGTGCACAATGTGGTTGGGTGGTTGCAGCCTTTCAGTGATGCTGAGGCAGAATCTGGCCCCTGCCTTCTCCAAGAGCTGGGGGAGCTCAGGCTTCTTTGGGTGGTTACCACACAGCAGAGATCCCCCTTCACCCACCAGCACAAGAGGCAGCAGCACTGGGAGCAGCAGTGCCCACGCCTCCACCTCCAGCTTGGCCCTGGAGCTGGCCCGAGGCATGGTCCTGTCCTCCCTTCATGAGGCCACACAAGGCAGCCATGACTCCCTTTGCTCCCAGCACCCCTGCTCCTGGCCTTGCCTGCCGAGGCTCTGCAAGAGCCTTGTGGAATTAGTGCTGCTGTGCCTTGATTTAATTTTCGGTCTGCTTTGGCTCTAACAAAGCGGCAAATTGCTTCCTGTAGTTGTTTTACTTTTATTTATAGGCTAATTTGCATCACCAAGACAAGTTGGCCTATCCATAACAGCAGAGCAATTAAGGTCACCTGTCCCCTCCTCTCTTTCTGAGGGTCTCATCTCTCACTTGCACGTCTCCATCCTGACCCGGGAGTGTGATTGATTGGCTCGCGGGAGGGCTGCACGGTCCCAAGGCTTGGGCCAAGCTGCTGCTCTGCCTGTGCTGGATGGCGTTCTCCAGAAGAAAGGGATCCTTGGTGGCACTTGCAAGCAAAGTTGTTTTGTGAGGAGGAAGGGAGAAGTCATTCCTGAGAGGAGAACAAAAGTAGAAGAGAAATTATCCGGCTAACATTAATATTTCATCAGGAAAGGCAGTCAGACCGAATTCGCTGCCGAGTACAGGGTGCTCTACACTGAGAGAATTCAGCCTGATTTAGGCAAACCCCCACATTTCCCCCTCCCTGCTTCCTTGCTGGAGCAGCTGTGGTCTAGTGGGAGCCACTGGCTCCTGGTGATGTGGCTGATGGAGCTGGGGAGCACAGAGCAGGCAGCAGGAGAGGGATGGGGCTGGTCTCTGTGCTCCTGGAGATGAGGAATGGGACAGGCAGGAGGTGCCCACTCTGTGTGGTGGCTCTGCATGTTGCTGCTGAGCAGCAAAGACTTCTGGCTGAAGGCAACAGAGTGCTGTAGTCCTCTGTAAGCCAGGGCTGTATGGAGGAGTCCTCTCCCCCCCCAGACATCTCCTGGGGCAGGACTGGGGCACAGAGCTGTGATTCCCACCTTCCTGAGGACAGCACATGCTTGCTCTCTCGTTTATTCCACCTCAGCAAACATCTGAAGCTATCTGTAGGAAACTCATACTTTAAAGTGAAGGCATTTCCCCAACACCTCCCGGGGCAGCTTTGCCTTTTCTCCAAGTCAGAATCTGATGCTGTGAATGTGAGAACTGGGAACAATGCTTGCAGCCCTCCCTGGGCAGAGCCCTGAGAGCGGCAGATCAGGCTCCCCGTGTGAGATCTGAAGCAGCACGCAGTAAATCCTGACCTTCTCAGCAGTGCAGACAGACAGCAAGAAGCCAAGCAAGCCAGCTGCTGCTGCTGCTGCTGCTGCTGCCTCACACTCTCCTGGAACGTGCCCACCAGCATCTCCAGTGGCTCCATCCACCAGCAAGTTTTGCTCCCTCTTGTTACTAGGGGATGCCCACTGCTGACATGGACCTTCTGTGGTTCTTCTTGTGGCTCTCTCATTACAGGGAGCTGATGGCTGCTTGAAGAACTGGAAGCCATCCAAGAAATCTCTGTATATCCTTCAGCAAAGCACAGGGAGAGGGACCCAGCCTGGTCCCAGAAGGTGCAGCCTTTGCCACTGCAGACAAAAGAATTGAGTCCTGTCCTCCTTTGTCCCACACTGCACATTCACCACGGTGAAGCTGTCAGTGTGTTCTGGAGGACATTTGGGAACGGATTTGGAACTGTTTGTTGAGAGGCTCCTGCCAGTGCCCCATCCCAAAGGTCCAAGGAAATGCCCAGAAACCTCTTGATTTCCAAATCCTTTCTCCCCTCTGGTGCCTGTGGACTCAGATTGCTGAGCCTTCTCCCTCTCCTCCCCACCTGGCCTCTGGTGTCTTTTTGTGACAGCAGTATGACAGCATGCTGCCTTCCCAGCCCCACACATACCCATTTTGTGGCTTTTGGCACCATTTATCTGGAGTTTCCCATGGGTATCAGTGGGCTGTGAGAGGATGCCAGGCACTCCTGGGTGCTTTCAGGGCAAGGAGAGATTTGCAGCCTAGGTGTGAGGGGTTGCTCCAGCTCTGCACTCTCATGGAGCAAGAGTGGAAGAAGCTCTTGTTCAGAAGCTCCCAGCCTGCATCCTGGGTGTCTTCAGCAATGCAGGTCTAGGGTAAATGTGACCATGGCACTTCAGGACATGATTTAATGGCCATGGTGGTCTTAGACTGAAGGTTGGACTCAATGATATTAGAGGTCTTTTCCAAACAAAAGCATTCTATGACTCCCTGATTCTCTGAATGTAAGCAGTTAAGGTGCACTCCTCTCACTTTCCCTTCAAGGGATAACATCACTCCTTTGCCCAAGACCCTCTGAAGGCAGCGTGTGAGCCCTGCTGCATCCTGAGGGGCTGTGCCTGCAGCTAACCCCAGCCCTTTATGCCATGAGGTTTGGGGCCAGTCATCCTAACACCCAAACAATGCAGCCTGCCCATCCAGAGCCATTTGCTTGCCCGTGTTCAGAGGGAAACAGTTTAAAATATGGTGACAATGAACACCCAATCAGTTCTCCTCGTGTGCAGGGATGGAGCCCTGGCAGTCAATCTGCAACTGCAAATCTGCATATTCATGCACTTGCATTAATTATGTATTATGCAGCATTAATCCCAATAATATGTGTATGCTTGTTCAGTAGAACAGAGAGGAAAGAGCAGCCTAGCAGAAGAATTAATCAGAGAGCCATGCACAGATCCCACATCGCTTTTGGCTTGCAATTACAAGTATTTTCACTTAAAAGCTTTTGCATTTAAAAAAAAACCACCAAAAAAAACCCTGAACAAATTTGTTTGCAACATTTCCAGGTCCCCCATGTAGCAGCCAAAACGAAAGTGGAGCTGTGAAAAGGGGATCCTCCCTGGCTCCTGGGCAAAGAGCTGAGCACAGGGGAGGCTTTAGGTGGCAAACAGCCTGGGCATCATTATAGAATAGAATAGAATAGAATAGAATAGAATAGAATAGAATAGAATAGAATAGAATAGAATAGAATTAACCAGGTTGGAAAAGACCTCAGAGATCATCCAGTCCAACCTATCATCCAACACCATCTAATCAACTAAACCATGGCACCAAGTGACTCATCCAATCTCTTCCTAAACACCTCCAGGGATGGGGACTCCACCACCTCCCTGGGCAGCACATTCCAATGGCAAATCTCTCTTGCTGGGAAGAACTTCTTTCTAACATCCAGCCTAAACCTCCCCTGGCACAGCTTGAGACTGTGTCCTCTTGTTCTGGTGCTGCTTGCCTGGGAGAAGAGACCAACCCCCACCTGGCTACAACCTCCCTGCAGGTAGCTGTAGACAGCAATAAAGTTTGCCCTGAGCCTCTTCTTCTCCAGGCTAAGCAACCCCAGCTTCCTCAGCCTCTCCTCACAGGGCTGTGCTCCAAACCCCTCACTATCTTTGTTGCCCTTCTCTGGACACCTTCCAGCAACTCAACATCTTTCCTAAACTCATGATCTGGGCTGTGGTGGGGAGCTGCTTTGGCTGGGGAAGGAGCTGTGGGGCTGTGCTCTGGTGGGACCTCAGCCCAATGCTGGATGCTCCAGGTCTGTAAATGATCAATGTGGTGGCTCCAGAAGACACAGAGTAGGTGAGGTCACTACTTGTGGTGTCCCACTTGTTGCTGCAAAGACACCATGAGGCCCGGGGTGTGGTGCTGTGGTGTCCTATAGTAATCCCACTCTGGCCAAAGCCAGCTCCATGGCTGGAAAGGGATTTGCTCTCCTTGGTTTTATGAGCAGAACAAAATAAATCAGGCAGCATGCAGGGAGGGAAAGAAAAAGGTGCAAACATCCAACACCCAGCTCATTTCTGAGGGGGGAAGGGGAACTGGACCTGCACTGCACATCCAGATAGGTCACAACAGCCCTTGCACAGGTTCAGCTGGTCACCATTCCTCCCAGTCTGCCAGAATCTTTGCCCTGAATCTGGTGAAACTTAACCCATTTTCCATGGGAAAACACAGAAACTGGCATAAAATGAAACTTTGGGTGCTCAGAGAATCATAGAATTGTTAGGGGTGGAAGGGACCTCAAGGCTCAGCCAGTTCCAACCCCACTGCCATGGGCAGGGACACCTCACACTACAGCAGGTTGCTTACAGCCACATCCAGGCTGGCTGCAAACACCTCCAGGGATGAGGCTTCCACCACCTCCCTGGGCAACCTGTGCCAGGCTCTCACCACCCTCATGGGGAACAACTTCTTCCTGACATCTAATCTGAATCTCCCCATTTCTAGTTTTGTTCCATTCCCCCAAGTCCTATCACTCCCTGACACCCTAAAAAATCCCTCCCCAGCTTTCTTCAGACACTGCAAGGCCACAATAAGGTCTCCTCAGAGCCTACTCTTCTCCAGACTGAACAGTCCCCACTCCTTCAGTCTGTCCTTACAGGAAAGGAGCTCCAGCCCTCTGCTCATCCTTGTGTTGGGCTGGTCATGCATCATGTAGCCATGCAGCCTGCCTCCTTCTGCCTGCCTGTGCCTGTGCCTGTCTACATCTGCCTGCATCTGCCTGCAACTAGCTAAATCTGCCTGCACCTGCCTGCATCTGTCTGAATCTGCCTGCATTTGCCTGTGCCTGCCTGCACCTGCCTGAATGCCTACATCTGCCTTCACCTTCTACTCACCTTCTACTTCTAGCACTTAAGATGCTAAAGAGACCCAAACACTCTCTCCCCTGCATCTGCCTGATGTAATAACCCACCACAGCCAGGACATGTAGATAGGAAAGAATGCAGGGAGTTGATTCCAGAGAGGAGGCAATTCCAGAGAGGAGACAATTCCAGAGAGGAGGCAATTCCAGAGAGGTAATTCCTCACACCACCCTAATTTGTGCCACCGCCTCCAATTTGTTTTCATTAGCGGTTTGCTAATGCATTTATTGGCCATTACAGACATGCAGCAGAATGATGAGGTTTCCATATCTATCCATGCAAATAAAAGCTGTCTGGCACATCTATTGATGGCCCTGGGTAAATATGGGGCCAGTTCTCATTATCCCCACGAGGTTTTTCTGGATTATTTTTTTGGACTGCAATAGAGAGAGACCACCCACATTTTTTCCTGGTGGATTTTATTTCCTCTGTGTGGAGAGCAGGAGGAGGCTGCAAGAACACAGGACCCTTTAAACCAGGCAGGAACAGAGAGAGAGCTTCAGGCTCTGACAAACTCTTTAGAAAAGAGGGTGATTTGGGTCCAGCTGTGTAAATGTTTTCAGTTTCGCTGCTGAGGCCCTGAGTTTGATTTTGTGCCAAGACAAGCCTTGCTCGAGTTGTTTTTGGCAAAGCCTCCTGGCTGAGGAATGTCAGCATCACTTTCAAAATATGATGGTTTGTAATTTGGACCACAGAATGAAAACTGAGCTTCTGGTACATTTTGCCATCATCTAATTACCAGGTCCCCAATTACAGTCAAGGAGCAGTCTCCATAGCCCGGTGCATGGGAAGGTTGCTCCCCTCGTAGACGAGTTCTCCGTGGACCTTTCCTTAGCGCATTCCTGAAAGGCTGGCAGGTTTCTCAGCCAGCCAGGGCTGGTTCTCATGTATGCTGATGTGAGTCCCTTGCTCACCAGCCATTCACCGGGCAGCTGTCTGGCACAGATGAAGCTTCTGCCTGCTCCCATTGCTGCTGCCTGGGCTGTAGCTCCATCCACACCCATCACCGAATGGACCCTGCATCAGCTGCAGGATTTTGGGGATCATGGAATCCCAGACTGGGTTGGGTGGAAAAAGACCTTTAAAGGTCATGCAGTCCAGCCCCCTGCAGTCAGCAGGGATGCCTGCAACTAGAGAAGGATGCTCAGAGCCACAGAAATCCTGATCTCCAATGGTTCCAGGGATGGGGCTTCTGCCACCTTTCTGGGCAACCTGGGCCAGGCTCTCCCCACCCTCAGTGTCAAACATTTCTTCCTTCTCTCCAGTCTTGCTCTTTTAGTTTCAAACCACCACCCCTTGTCCTGTGACAACAGGCCCTGCTTGTCCATCCCCAGCTTTCTGATTGGTCCCTGTAAGCACTGAAAGGCCACCAGAAGGTCTTCCCAGAGTGAAGCTGCTTGTTCCCAGCTTCACTATTGTCTCACTGTATCCCAATTAGACTTTGGATTTCCCTGGAGGCTGAGGCTGACCTGGAATCTGAGCACAGAGGACTTTTCACCAAGGCCTTCCATATCTGCAGTGAGCAGGGAGTTGCTGATGGATATGCTAATTTCATTATTCATGTGCATAATTACAACCTAGGGGCTGGGAAGCTTTTTAGGTAATGACAGCTGAGAGGAAGAATTTACCTAACTTTGATAATCTAGGTGTAATATTCTTTAACTCTTAGGTCCAAGAGCTCTCCCTGGCCTCCTGGAAGCAGACAGTGATGCTCAGTGCTGTTCAGCAGGCAGGATGGGGGGGGCACATTTTTGGAGTAGGGAGGAGATGCTCAGGGTTGTTCAGCAGGCAGTATTCAGCAGGGAGAAGGCCTTTACCATCCCATTGCACATGTTAGACTTTTTCTCACCCTTGGCTGATATGTTGAAAGACACCCTGGAGGTGGGGAGGGAGATGGGACCGCTGCTCCTCCAGCTCCTCAGAAAACTGCCTTCCTGTTTCCAATGTAAACAAGTGACTTTCTAGGAAGAAATTCTTTACACTGAGGGTGGGGAAACACTGGAACAGGTTGCCCAGGGAGGTTGTGTATTCTGATCCCTGGAGGTGCTCAAGGTCCGGTTGGATGGGGCCTTGAGCAACCTGGTCTGGTGGGAGGTGTCCTGCTCATGGCAGAGGGGCTTGGAACTAGATGATCTTCAAGGTCCCTTCCAAGCCAAACCGTTTTATGCTTCTGTGATTCTGTGACTGGACAGCTCATACCTGTCTATTCCCACACCACTGCTGCCCTTTGGTTCTGTGAGAGAAACCCAGACCATCTGGGGATGTGCACGAGGCTCAGCCCTGGCGACCTTCAGCTGCCTCCTCTTGTCTTCCCTCCAACTGGGGAGTTGTGGGCAGCTCTCTCTGGCCAAGGGCTGTTACGGTTCCTTTAATTTCAGACACTTCTGTGTTCAGGGTCAAGGAAAGCAGGCTCTGCTCCATGCCTTTGAAAATCAGACTGGTGTTGCCTCAGAGGTCAGATGCTGTAAAATGAAAGTGCCCAGAACTAAAAGCCATTTTTGGTTATCTGGCCCATAACCTCCCCATGGTTCTGCATCCTTCTCCAGAGACCAGAAGGAACAGTGTTAACCTCCCTTGCTAGAGGGCAGAATGGCTCAATCACTGCATACAGAGATGAAGCAGTGGTGCTCAGAACTGATTTTAATAATAAGACATTGCACCACTGCAGTCTCTGACACCTGCAGCTTCCATCTCCTGTGGTGCTGCTGCCCCTGCCCCTGCTCCTCTCTGCCTGCCTGGGGCAGCTCAGGAGTAACCCCATCCACCCCAGCCCTACCTCTGTGCAAGGGCTCCCATATGAGTTTTATTCTCAGCCAAGTTTTCTGGTGCATCACCCCCAATCTCATCCAAATGTGCTCTGGGCTCAACTTTTCTGTCCCCTTCTCCATTTGCTTCTCCAGAGAGACCTTTCAGCAGCTCTCTTGCAGGCACCTCACCTGCCGTGGCCTCCTTTTCCCCGTGGGATGACTTTGAACGTTTTGACCCTGCGGTAGAGTGAACAGCAGGCACAGTGCTCTGTGCAGTGCAAAGGATGAAGGAAGAAAATTGCTTCCTGATGGATAACACACCCAGAAGTGAGAGCTACCCTTTGTGTGCCCTGAGTAATCACCAAAGACAAATTTGGGCGCATCATCATTAGCGATGCCTCCTGCTAATGCAGCTTAAGTGCTAATTCTTGTAGCTATTCCATTGTAACTGCAAGAGGTTTATCTTTAATTGGGTTTCATGCTCTAAATGCTTTGATGACAAAGGTTTGAACAGGTGAGGCATGCCTTAGAAGAGCTGAATAAATATCTGGGTAGTGTGGAGCATAATTACCCACTGCCCCTTCCAGGCGCCGTGAAAGAGAAGCGGAGGAGCTTGGGCTGGCAGCTCTGATTGGCAAGGGACAGAGAACAAGGCACAAGGCTTTCCTTTCACCTGCAGGAGTATTGGCTGGCTGTTTGGGTGAGTGGTTTACTGAAGAAGTCTCAGGCCTTGATGGAGGAAGGGCTGGTGGCAGGGGTCATGGCAGTGATTTGGGGGTCCCCATCCCACCAGCAGCATGGAGATGCTGTCTGCAGTGGCAGGGCTCCTTGGACCTCTCAGGATCACCCCAAGTGTCAGCAATTTCTTGCCCCTCACTGCTGACACCCTTCTAAAATGTTAACAGCAAGTAACATTTGACTTTTCTTTTTATGCTTCTTAAAGTAAGCTTTCTAGTTACAAGATGCTGTCTCTGGCTGTTGCTACTCTGTCTCTCCTTCATTATGGTCTGTATTAGATGGGCTGTAGAGCTCTCATACAGATTTTATGGGAACTATTTTATTTATAACAGTTTTCCTAGTGTCAGATGGATCTGACACTTTTGGAGTCTCCCTTTCTATTCCCATGCCCAGAAAGACAGCAGAAATGGCAAGCACCTGGCCGCACACCAACCTGGACGTGGGGCTCATGGCTTTTTACTCATCTTTCCCTCCTGGCTATGTGGCCCTGTAAAGTGGAAGTGGGGATGGCTCCATCCTTTTGCTCAGGACTCAGTTGAGACCCAGGGCATGGGGCACATGTGGTGCCTCCTGAAGGTGCTGGAGCTGAGTGCTAGAGGTGCTGTGTCCATGGGGAGAAGCAGCAGATCAGCCATCGCCTTCTGAGCCATCAGGGCTTCCCATTGCTAGTGACTGTTAGCTTCTCTTTTTGTGCTGGCACATTTCCCCCCAAACATGAGCTGGCTTCTGGCTCCAGCGTTTCAGAGCAAGTGAGGACACTAACTCATGAGATGTTACAATGAGATAGCAGGTGAGACTGAAATTGGAGTGTTTGCAACTGGTGCAGAATATTTAGGAGAATTCAGACCAGCAGAGCCTTTAATTCAGGCTGAGATTTTCTCTGCTTGAGGTTATTGGATGTGCCTGAGCTCTCAGCAGAAAGCAGATCATTCATCCTTTAGAATCCCTTTCCCCCTCCCTCCCTTCTCCTTTGCAACCTCTCCAGCATGGGTGGGAAGCGATGAGGGATGCCTGTGTTGTACCTGTGCTATTAATGTGCTGTGGCCGCAGAATTACAGCCCGTGTTGGGAGCAGCCTGCTCCTTCCAGGTGATGCTTTATGCAGCAGCAGAGCAATGCAGCCCTGGAACGGCTCCCCCCTCCACCCCCCCCTTTCGCCCCCTCCCCTGGGATCAGCGTCGGAGCGCGCTCAGATCTATCAGGGCCATGAAAGTGCCCTTGCTCGGGAACCGAGAGGCAAATCTGTGAGAAATAGGATTGCTTCTATAAATAGCAGTGGG
Source organism: Dryobates pubescens (assembly GCF_014839835.1). Classification (NCBI taxonomy): domain Eukaryota; kingdom Metazoa; phylum Chordata; class Aves; order Piciformes; family Picidae; genus Dryobates; species Dryobates pubescens. The sequence continues at coordinate 4,685,649 of NC_071636.1, forward strand.
CTCCTGAGAACATTGTTTATCACCGGGGTGGGTGCCGTGGAGCCTGCCCTTCGCTTTCCAGCCACGGAGGAATAACCTCCTCCCGCTGCCGGCCCGTTTATAGGCAGCGGAAAAGATAAATGCCTTTGGTGGGAATTTCGAATTCCAGAAAGACTTATTCATTGTTTTGCAAGTCCTCTCTCGCTTTCCCAGTGACGACTGCAAACCGCCCATCGGTCACCCCCCGCCGGCTTCTTCACGTCTCGCATCCAAATGCTGGCCAAAAAAACCCACCCCTCAACACCCCGAGCCCACCGCGGGCAAACTCAGCTCCTTCCAACTGCATCCCAGGCTCCTCTTTCTGAGAGAGAGGAAGGAAAAAAAAACCACCTCGGAAAATAGCTGCTCCTTGTGCTATTTCTGGGTGACTCTGCAGGCACCTCCCATGGATGCACTGTTATGTTTTCTGCTCAAGCACATTAACATCTCCAGAGAACTCGAGTTGTCAGCTAAAGCCCCAAACAGTTATGTGCATGCTGAATTTTAAGCACCAGAGTCAACAGCGTTAATCATGCGCTTAAAATGAAGCACTTTCGTAAGTCTGCAGGATCAAGGTCTTAAACTGCAAGATCCTTGGAGCAGGGTCTTTTCATTGTGTGTGTAGAGATTAGCATTCCAATAAAAAACATTGCTAAGAACTGCCCAAACAGTCCTGATAATTCCCTGCTCTTTGAGGAAACGCAGTCAATGGGTATTAGAGCAGGAGGCAGCAGGGGCAGGAAGGATTGTGGAGCCTGTCAGGGGCTTCTCCCTGCTCCTCTCCCGTTTCTCTGCTGCTCCTGGGGCTTCTCTGGCCCCCTCTGCCTCTCGCAGAGGTTGCTGGATGCTGGCTGTATGGTGGATGAATTAAGTTATCCTTTCCGGTAAGTGCATTTCTCAGCCACATTGTTCGCCAAAGGAGCTGTGAAATCCTAGCAGCCTTTCCTCTTGTGCATAATGTCACATTTCCCCAGCTCCTCTCCCTCTTGCCTCCTTTCCATCAGTCTTGTGTGCAGAGCTGAGTATGCCCACGAGCAAAGGCACAAAATATGCATGATATGCTCCATCATGTAGGACCAAATCATTTGCTCCCTCCATAAATCTATAGCCAAATCACTTTGTTTCCACATAAGAACCTCACGCTGTGTAAAACTAAAGGGGGAAATAATCGTGTGTCTGCTGAGATGTTGATCTCAATCATTTGCAGTCCCACCAGCTCCTTGGCTTTTAATGAGGGGAGGGGTTGGAACAGCCCCTTCCCCACACAGCAAGGGCTGTGCAGGGCGGGGAGGGGGGTGGGGAGGGACGCAGATGCGGTCCCCTCCCCTCCTGCTCCGCGCTGCTGTAAAGCAGCAAACTTCATAAATCCTGCACAATTGGGCACAAGTCTTGTTTCCTTAAAAGCAATGTTCTCTGTAATTGTCTATGACACAACATGCTACATATTAGTTATTTTTCCCTTAGTAGATCATCAGAGCACAGTGAAGCATTGCAGCCGAGGTAATTGAATGTCTTCTTTAAAACAATATGCTGCAAAAAGTCTCCTGACAACTTCCAGGGCCTCCTTTCCAACAAATGGCACCAGGGAGCTGGGGGAGGGAGGATATCTCCAGAGGAGAGGGGGAAGCTTGGGCCTGAGGCAAACAGGGACTTTTATTGCCCAGAAAGATTGGACCAGCTGATCCTTGGGGTCCCTTCCAACCTGGCACTCTGTGATTCTGAGATGCTATGATTCTGTGATTTGCTGTGCAACCCTGGAGAGCCCTGGTGAGCACTGGTGAGCAGGCTCAGGCTGGTGCTGTCTAAGTCTGGTGCAGGTAGAAATGCTTCAGTTCCTGCTAAAGCCACAGAGAGAATCGTAGAATCATAGAATCAATACGGTTGGAAAAGACCTCAGAGATCATCAAGTCCAACTTGTCACCCAGCACCTCATGACTAACTAAACCATGGCTCCAAGTGCCACATCCAGTCCCTTTCTGAACACCTCCAGGGATGGTGACTCCACTACATTCCAGCAGCAGCACATCCCAATGGCCAATTACTCTTTCTGAGAAGAACTTGCTCCTCTCCTTGAGCCTAAACTTCCCCTGGCACAGTTTGAGACTGTGTCCTCTTTTTCTGGTGCTGGTTGCCTGGGAGAAGAGAAGAGACCACCTGGCTACAACCTCCCTTCAGGGAGTTGTAGAGAGCAAGAAGGTCTCCCCTGAGCCTCCTCTTCTCCAGGCTAAGCAACCCCAGCTCCCTCAGCCTCTCCTCACAGGGCTGTGCTCCAGACCCCTCCCCAGCTTTGTTGCCCTTCTCTGGACACCTTCAAGTGTCTCAATGTCCTTCTTAAACTGAGGGGCCCAGAACTGGACACAGGACTCAAGCTGTGGCCTAACCAGTGAGAACTTTGGTTTGATTTCACTGCTTGCCATGGGAGCAGGGTGGGAGGATGCACTGTCGTGCTGCCACCCCTCAGGACAGCCTGGCCAAGGGCAGGCAGGGAGGGGAGCAGGGCAGGTACCAAAGGACACACACTCTGGGCTAGGGGTGACTCCTTCTGTCTTTGAGTGTTTGGGATCTTTTATAACTGTTTGGGAAAAAGGCTCAAGATGAACCTTTAAACAGTTGACACTGGTGACAGTGACTCTGTCAGCAAGGTCCAGGCAGTTTGTGCTCTGGTTTAATGTCAGGAACAGTGTTATGATCCCACAAACTGGCATGAGTTCTACTGAGGCTTCTTCTCCTGGCAGCTACCTGTTTCATGCTCTGTTCAGAAAGCAGGGAGGGATCATAGACAATTCCTTTCTGCCACAACTTTCCAGGGAGCTGTTGGGCTATCTGGGCTCCCCACTATCCCTGGGTGCTAGGGCCAAGTCCTGTCCTCAGGAAAGACCTCTTCTGGTTCATTGTTTCCTGCAGCCTCTGGTCTGGCTGCTGGGGTAGTTCTTGAGCAGTGCTGGGTTGAGGAGGGATTCCAGGGAGCAAGGAGCTGCAGGAATCATTGATGAAGAGCAGGGAGAGCTGGGAACGCAGATCCTTCCCCAAGAGAGTTGGGAGAATAGGGAACACAGATATTTCCCTAAGAGAACCAGGAGATGAGGGAACCCAGATCTTTCTCCAAGAGAGCTGAGAACCCAGATTCTTACCCAGGAGACTTAGGAGATCAGGGAACCCAGATCATTCCCCAGGAGACCTAGAAGATCAGGGAACCCAGACTCTTCCCCAAGAGAACCAGGAGATGAGGGAACTCAGGACCTTCCTCAAGAGCTGGGAGATCTGGGAACCCAGATTCTTACCCAGGAGACTTAGGAGATCAGGGAACCCAGATCGTTCCCCAGGAGACCTAGAAGATCTGGGAACCCAGATCCTTCCCCAGGAGACACAGGAGAGCAGGGAACCCAGGTCTTTCCCTGTGAGAGCTGGGTGAGTGGGGAACCCAGATCCTTTTCCAAGAGAGTTGGGAGATGAGGGAACCCAGATCCTTTTCCAAGCCCCCAGGCATTCCCCCTCACGCATTTATCTCTTCACATGTTGGTACAGATGCAGTTTCTGCTCCTGAAAGGCTGTGTTCTCTCTGCAAGGTGTGACATTTTCTGGAAGGAATTTCAAAGGGCTTTGTGCAAGGTGTTAAATAAGCTCTTAAATGAAATTGAAACAGAGAGTGCTGGGGTAAAGTGAACATTTAAAAATGTATGTGTACATTTAATTAGTCCAGGAGCAGTGATAATATGAGCTGCTAAGACACATTTATTAAAACTAATGCAAGACAAAAATACAGCTTAAAATTTTGATGGGATAAAAAGACTGTTAAAACATTAAAAACTTTCCCTGTGGGTTTGTTTTTTCCCCCTTTTCTTTATTTCCCCCCCCCCCCCCTTTTCTTTCTTTTAAGCAGGTCACAAATCCTGTGAAGGAATCTTTATTTTTTCCTTTCCCCTCCTCTCTTTTTCCTTTCCCACCCCCACAGAAGCACAGAATCACCAAGGTTGGAAGAGACCTCAAAGATCATCAAGCCCAACCTGTCACCACAGACCTCATGACTAAACCATGGCACCAAGTGCCACCTCCAATCCCCTCTTGAACACCTCCAGGGATGGGGACTCCACCACCTCCCTGGGCAGCACATTCCAATGGCCAACGACTCTCTCTGGGAAGAACTTTCTCCTCACCTCCAGCCTAAACTTCCCCTGGCACAGCTTGAGACTGTGTCCTGTTGTTCTGGTGCTGGTTGCCTGGGAGAAGTGACCAACCCCCTCCTGGCTACAACCTCCCTTCAGGGAGTTGCAGAGAGCAAGAAGGTCTCCCCTGAGCCTCCTCTTCTCCAGACTAAGCAACCCCAGCTCCTTCAGCCTCTCCTCACAGGGCTGTGCTCGCTGCCTCTCCCCAGCTTTGTTACCCATCTCTGGACACATTCAAGTGTCTCAGTGTCCTTCTTAAACTGAGGGCCCCAGAACTTTTCCCTTTCCTATTTCCTTCAGTCTTTTTGCACTCCTACTTTGCTCCTGGGAAGGAGCAAAGGAAGAAGTAAAATCTCTGACAATTTCCATGGTTTCCAAATTTGGGACTGATTGGATATGAAAGATTTGAAATGTCATGAAAAGGAAAAAAAAAAAGTAAATATGCTTCATAGTTTCCCACACATCATCCCAGAGAAGCCCAGCGTGGGGATCTAACATCCAGCAATGGCTGTTGGCTGAGCTCCCTCCAGAGCCTCCCCAGCTGAGCTCAGCACTTGGCCTATGGTTGCCTTAACCACCCAGCCCTCGAGGCCACCACTAAACCACCTCCCTCAGCACCACATCTCCACAGCTCTGAGACCCCTCCAGGCCCTCTGAGGGCCACCTGAGTCAGAGGTGGCCTTGAGCTCAAGGTATGGCTTATTCTGCAGCAAGCATTCCCTCCTCTGAGGGACCAGGGCTTGAGACCATCCCGGCCCCAAAGGCTGGCACGTGCTTCAGATCTCAGCATCAGCTGAGGTGAGATAGGCTCAGGAGCCCTTGTGGGACCCAGCCTGGGGTGGGTATGGACTGCGTGGGGTGGATGAAGACAAGCACCTTGCCTTGGCACACACCACTGAGCTGCAGAAGCTCCTCTGGCTGCCTGAGTTGCTTACCTCCTTCGTTATTTTTACTTACTGTTTGCTAATCCTGTTAAGAGAGGGGGGGATGAAAAGCCTAATTCGCTTTAACTCCACCGAGCTGTTAATAATTGATGTATTGACAGGAGCAGGCTGCCCCATGACCTTCAGCACCCACCCAAATCCTGTGGTGAACTGCTTGACCTTTTAAGCCAGTTCAGGTTCTTCCTGCAGGAGAAGGCAGTGTCCGTTTTGATTTAGTGCAGGAAAATCCCTCTTAACCTTCAGGTGTCGGCAGGGATGTGTTTAATTTACAGTAAAGCCAAGCCATGATCAGCAGGAGAATGAAAAAGTCCTTCTGTGGTGGGAAGTTATTACCACTCCCTCCACAGTGATGATCTCTCCAGCTCAACAAGCCAATACCTCTTTAATTATTGAAAGGAAGCCTTCAGCGAGAGGATGTGGAGCTACCAGGCGAAGGGAATGGCAGGAACAAGCTCACCTGGTGTGAAGAATGGGATGGAATGGAATGGAATGGAATGGAATGGAATGGAATGGAATGGAATGGAATGGAATGGAATGGAATAGAATAGAATAGAATAGAATAGAATAGAATAGAATAGAATAGAATAGAATAGAATAGAATAGAATAGAATAGAATAAACCAGGTTGGAAGAGACCTCAGAGATCATCCAGTCCAACCTATCACCCAACGCCATCTGATCAACTAAACCATGGCACCAAGCACCCCATCAAGTCTCCCCCTAAACACCTCCAGGGATGGTGACTCCACCACCTCCCTGGGAGGAGGGGAGGAAGGGGCTGAGCAGGGTGGCCTGTGGTCATCACCCTGCTCCAGGCTTTGGAGGAACCTCTCCTTTGTGGAGATCCTGGCCAGTAGCTGCTGCTGCTTTTGAGGGGTGGAAGGAGGATGCGCAGAGCATAAGGCAGGGCATCCCACTGCTGCTCAAGGGTGTGCAAGGACAAAGCCAAGATCCACCTGCCCACCCCAGGGGCTCCAGCAGTCCCACTGGGACACAGGAGGGGTAGATACAGAATAAGAATTCACACTTCAAGACAGGAGCTCCTCACAGGGACCTGCTCCTGGCCACCTTTGCCCTGACCTGCACACACTTGTATGCGCTCTGGATCTGTGGTGTCAGGACGTGCCTTGTCCCCAGGGCTCTCCAGGTGGTGACTGACACCCTGCCAGCACCTCATGCCATCGCTGCCTCCTTTCTGCAGCTGCAGCAGGAGTGCAGAGAAGCTTTGCTGGCCCCTTGGCACTTCTCCAGAAGGACACTGAGGCCCTTCTCCATGCAGGTACCAGCACCATTACTTTAGGTGCCAGCAGATCCATGGATTTGTTCCCCCAAAAGTGCCCAGCTGCTGCTAGCAGTGTGCCAGCTAAGGCATCAGGGCACAGCTTTCTGTGGCTGGCAGGAAACTGCTGCAAACAATCAAATGTCCTTTAAATTATCACTGGGGTCAGAAGCTGGATTCATTGGGATGGATCCCAGAGTGCCCAAGGGTCAGGAGGTGACCAGGGTGTGCAGAAACCTCCTCTTGCCAGCTCTTGGAGTGAGGGGATGAGGCCTCTCCCCAAATCTGTGGTCATCCCTTAGGGGCATGGTTCACTTTCTCTAAGCAGCCCAGCCCCATCTGGTGCTTCACACCACGATGCTCCCAGTGCTCCTGGGTGTCCAGCAAGCCCCTGGCCATGGTTTCTCCACTGTGCTGGTGGGGCAAGGCAGCCCCTGCCAAGGCTGCTCAGCAATTACCAGTAGGAAAATCTGAGACTCCACCAGGCTGCTTAATTAAGCCCCCATGTGGCCTCTCAGAGATTGATCACACAGCGCTGGAAATGGTTCCCACCGTCCCTGCTCCCCTTGGAAGGGCAGGGAGCACCAGGAGAGGCTTTGTGTGGGATTTGTGGAGCTCGCTGTGCAGCAGGAGCTGGGAGCTGCAGGGATGCCCCAGGGTTTGGTGCTGCGGGGTGGTGGAGTGCAGAGCAGCCCAGAGCAGCAGCAGGAGGGGCAGGGGTTTATTCGGATGGGAATGCTTTGCTCACTCCCTGTAGGAACAACTCTCCTTGCTCCTTTTGCCTGCCCCCACCTCGGGATAAAGCCGAGGAGTGGGTGTGCTCTGCTGCTTCCCGATCCGTGCCAGCCTTTTGTCCAAAGCCCTCAGTGGGAACGGGAGCTGGGTCCTGAGGGAAGCGAGGGGCAGAGCCGGGACCTTGCCTGGGAGACCTGAGAGCCCTGGGGTGGGGGGGACAGGAGAGGAGAGAGAAACCCAAGAGTGGTTGTCGCCTTGCACCTCCCCTGTGCAACTCCTGCCTCCTCCCTCCCCAAGCTCATCCCATCCCTCCCCAAACCCTCAACGCTACCCGCGGGGGTCCCCCTGCTCCAGCCCCTTTTCTGGCCAGCAGCAGGGGAGGCTGGAGGAGCTGCTTTGTAGAGGCGAAGCAACTCCTCCACCACCACAGTGCCTGCTTGCTCATTTACATACTCCTAGCTTAATTCTCCTAGGGTATGCAAATATATGCAAACAGCAATCCAGAGAGAGTCAGAAATAGCACAGAACATTAAAATCACCCTACTTGAATATTGTTTTATGCAAACGATGTACGCACGCAGTGTGTAGCTGATTTAAATAGAAGCAATGTCAGCATGGCAGTTATTTACCCTTCCAATGATCTTAGCAAAAAAAAAAAATATTTTTTGTTTTATTATTAAACTTATATAAAAATATATTGAACAGGCCCCCAAGAACCAGCAGAGTATTTTAATGCTCCACTTAACTAACGCTAACGAGAGGGGTGAACTTCCTCCCTCTGCCCCGTGCACAAAGGGCAGCTCGCTCGCTGCCTTGCGCCCCCTTTTGCATGAGCTGTGGGCAGCTGGTACCCAGGCCTGCTGCTGTGGGTTGGGGATCCCCCCTGCCAGCTCTGGCACCTTGGAGGGTGAGCAGAGCGTGGTAGCTTCAACCCAGCACACAGAGCCCGGCGCGAGCGCGTGGGTGTCGCCGGGTGGGTGTGCGTTGCGGGTGACCCTCTCGGCGAGCGGGGTGTGGAGTTGCTCCTGCTCCCTTCCTGGCCCAGGTGAGGCTGGTGGTGATGGGAGCCTGCCCCAGAAGCTGGCTTAGAATCATGGAATAGTTGGGGTTGGAAGGGACCTTGAAGATCATCCTAGTTTCAACCCTCTGCTATGGGCAGGGACACCTTCTACCAGCCCAGGTTGCTCAAGGTCTCATCCAAACTGGCCTTGAACACCACCAGGGAGGGGGCAGCCATGACCTCTCTGGGCAACCTGATCCAGTGTCTCACCACCCTCACTATAAAGAATTTCTTCCTAATCTCCACTCTAAATCTGCCCTTGTCAAGCTTTAATTCATTCCCTCTCAACCTGTCACTACAATCGCTTGTAAGAAGTCCCTCCCCCAGCTTTCCTGCAGCCCTCTCCACATGCTGGAAGTCTCCTTGGGTCCCCATTTATGGCAGGGGAGGATGGAGAAGGGCTGTTCCCGATGTGCTATGGGAGGAGAGAAGCAAAAGCTGCCCAGGATGAGGGAGGGCAGCCTGTGGGATGACAGCATTCCATGAAAATGTGCTTGCTGGGAGTGGTGCCAGCCCCTGCTCGGCAGTGGGGCCAGGGCTGGACTCCCCAGCCCAGCACCATCCAGGCTTTGGGGTTGCACTCAGGGTGCTGTGCCCAGGCTGGGCTGGGGTTAACACTGCTCTGATGGTCACACACCTGAGAGGAGCTTCTTGGCTCTTGCATTGTACAGCCTTGTGTTTAGGGAACTGATGAATAAACATGGACTCCATGCTGACTGGTCCAGCCTGGCAAGGGACACTGAGACCAGCTCTCCATCTGTGCTGGAAAATGAGGGCTAAAGCCCTGTCTGATGGCCTTGGAGCACTGCAAAGGTGCTGGGTGAGCTGGGCACACATTGTGCCCCTTGTCAGGATATGGCACAGGCACCTGTGGGCAGAGTGCAGTCCCCAGTTGAGGCCCAAGGTGTGACACAGGGATATGACACAGGGAACATTCCCAGACCCTCAAGGGAAACACAGCATCTGCCCTGGGGCTTGCCTTGGTCACAAGCCCTCTTTGGGCATCTCTCTCCACAGCTCTGGTGCTCAATGTCTTCCTGTTCTCACGGGGTGCCCCCAGCCTCAGTGGTGAGCTGTGGGGAAGCAAGGAGCCCAGTAAGCTTGTGAAGCAGGACAAGAATGGGTGCACAGATCCTGCAGCGCTCCCTATTGCTGACACCCCAGCAAACAAGCCCTTGCTAGACCTCTGCTCAGCACCTGACCACAGAGCAAGCGAAGGTAAAGCAGCAGTGTGCCCAGGTGGCCAAGTGGGCCAATGGCATCCTGGCCTGCATCAGAAATAGTGTGGCCAGCAGGAGCAGGGAGGTCATTCTGCCCTGTACTCAGCACTGGTTAAGCCACACCTTGAGTCCTGTGTCCAGTTCTGGGACCCTCAGTTTAAGAAGGACATTGAGACACTTGAATGTGTCCAGAGAAGGGCAACAAAGCTGGGGAGGGGTCTGGAGCACAGCCCTGGGAGGAGAGGCTGAAGGAGTTGGGGTTGCTTAGCCTGGAGAAGAGGAGGCTCAGGGGAGATCTTCTTGCTGTCTACAACTACCTGAAAGGAGGATGTAGACAGGCGGGGGCTGGTCTCTTTTCCCAGGCAAGCAGCAGCAGAACAAGAGGACACAGTCTCAAGCTGTGCCAGGGGAAGTTTAGACTGAAGGTGAGGAGAAAGTTCTTCCCAGGAAGAGTAATTGACCAGTGGAGTGTGCTACCAGAGGGGTGGTGGAGTCACCATCCCTGGAGGTGTTCAAAAAAGGACTGGATGTGGCACTTGGAGCCATGGTTTAGTTGTCAGGAGGTGCTGGGTATTAGGTGATTGGTTGGACTTGATGATCTCTGAGGTCTTTTCCAACCTGGTTGATTCTACGATTCTATGATTCTTAGGAGAGCAAGAGGAAGGGGAGTGGGTGAGGCAGAGCAGGAGTGCAGCACAGATGGCTCTATAGATCATGCCACAGACACTGTTTGCACTCCATCATGTGCGTGTCATGGAGCTTATCTTCCCTGGCCCTGCCGAGGTGCGCGCCGAGCGCCGAGCCGGAGCCGACTCTCCTCCTAATTAAACATCAAGGGCATGACGGATGAGCCCTGCACCGAGTGCTGGCGGGGTGATGCTGGAGGCACCCCCTCAGAGGTGACACTGACACTGAGGGATGCAGTCAGCCCCCCATGCCACCCCGGCAGGACCACCTCGAGGCTGGGGAGAGGTCTGGAGCACAGCCCTATGAGGAGAGGCTGAGGGAGCTGGGATTGTTTAGCCTGGAGAAGAGGAGGCTCAGGGGAGACCTTCTTGCTGCCTACAACTCCCTGAAAGGAGGCTGTAGCCAGGTGGGGGCTGGTCTCTTCTCGCAGGCACCCAGCACCAGAACAAGAGGACACAGTCTCAAGCTGTGCCAGGGGAGGTTTAGACTGGATGTTAGGAAGAAATTCTTCATAGAGAGAGTGATTGGCTATTGGAATGGGCTGCCTGGGGAGGTGGTGGAGTCGCCATCATTGGAGGTGTTTAGGAGGAGACTTGATAGGGTCCTTGGTTGCATGGTTTAGTTGATTAGGTGGTGTTGGATGATGGGTTGGATGTGATGATCTTGAAGGTCTCTTCCACCCTGGTCTATTCTATTCTATTCTATTCTATTCTATTCTATTCTATTCTATTCTATTCTATTCTATTCTATTCTATTCTATTCTATTCACATGCCTGGTGCGAAGGGCAGGCTCCTGCTGGATCCTCTCCCTTTTGTCTTCATGGAGCGAGGCAAGAGCCGGGGCAATGGGGGAGAGGGCTGAGGGGATGTCATTTGTGTTGTCCTCAGAAGATGTCCATCCATTCCCTTCACCTGCAAACATCTTGAGGAACCTGGTCTGGCTAGGGGGGATTGGTCTAGATGATAGGGATGGTAGGTTTAGGGTGTCAGGTAATGATAGGACTAGGGGGTGTGTGGAATGGAACAAAAATAGAAATGGGTGGATTCAGATTGGGTGTTAGGAAGAAGTTCTTCCCCATGAGGGTGGTGAGAAACTGGAACAGGTTGCCCAGGGAGGTGGTGGAAGCCTCATCCCTGGAGGTTTTTGCAGCCAGGCTGGATGTGACTCTGAGCAACCTGCTATAGTGTGAGGTGTCCCTGGCGATGTCAGAGGGGTTGGAACTGGCTGATCCTTGAGGTCCTTTCCACCCCTAACAATTCTGTGATTCTATGATATCCAGAGGTCCTTCCCAACCCCTGCCATTCTGTGGTTCTGTGGGTGGAGACATCCCACCAAAGGCAGAGAAAAAGGGGTGTAAGGATACAGCCCTCCCAAGCACAACCCTTCTGTACAGCACCAGCAATGCCCACCCTGCTCTGCTGCAGCAGCTGGAGGCTCTTCCCACCCTGACAAGTCATGAGGGGCCATGAAGCTAAATTCTAGGGCTTTTGTTGGGTATTTTTGCAGCACAAAAAAATGTTCCTGAAGTCCTCTTCTCCTCTTCCCACCCTGACAAGTCATGAAGGGCCACAAAGCTATATTCTAGGACTTTTGCTGGGTATTTTTGCAGCACAAAAAATGATCCTGAAGTCCTCTTCTCCTCTTCCCACCCTGACAAGTCATGAAAGGCCACAAAGCTATATTCTAGGACTTTTGCTGGGTATTTTTGCAGCACAATAAATGTTCCTAAAGTCCTCTTCTCCAGCAAGATTGCTGCCAGGTGCCTCCACACAGAAACCCACACAGCTGAAGGCAGGAATGGGCATAAAATGCATTTTGCTGGCAGGGGTTTATTTTGAATGTTGTGGTGGCAGTGCCAGGCTGTGGGAATGATTATGGTGGCAGAGGAAGTTACTGTGCAGTGTGTTTGTGTGTGCTCAATCAGGCTCACAGTCGTGATTTGATCACCGCTCCTGTTGGAGATGGGGTGGAGGTTTCATTGCTGCCTCTACAGCAGAGGGATTAAGCCTCCAATTTTTAAATACAGGGAGAACAACAACAACCAAACAGAAAAAAAAAGGGCTCTGGAGGTGTGGAGTGAAATATCAGGCACCTGTGCCAGGCTGAAGGGGGCCATGTTGCAGCAGGCAGCACGGGGCTGGAAGTCACATTGCATTAGCACCAACGTGCCAAGGGCTCCGGCGGCCTGGGGAAGACCCACTGCACCCCCACGCACCTGCCCGCGGGCAGACACGGGGCTCAGCAGGCTCTGGCGCCTAAACCCAGCTCACTGCACCGCCACGAGTCACGTCCAGGGATGAGATTTCACCTCAGGGGACGTGGAGGCTGGGAGAGCCCACAAGAGAAAGAAGGGAAGGAGCTCTCCTGGCAGCGGTGGATGTCACTGTCTATATGTGAGCTGCCTGTCGGCGCTGTCTGCAGGCAGAGGGAATTACTGTCACCGTGTTAGACAAGCGCTGGGGTGTCTCTCATGGTGCTGTGCTCACTGCTTACATGCTGCCATCCTGCTCAGCCCAGCCGTGGCTGCTGGCCTGCCTGGTGGTGCTTGCTCAGGAACTGGGTGCTGCACAGGGAGGGTTTTGCCTGGGTTTTGCCCAGGGAGGTGGTGGAGTCACCTTCACTGGAGGTGTTCAGGAGGAGACTGGATGGGGCACTTAGTGCCATGGTTTAGTTGATTAGATGGTGCTGGGTGATAGGTTGGACTGGATGATCTCAGAGGTCCTTTCCAACCTGGTCAATTCAATTCAATTCAATTCAATGCAATTCAATTCAATGCAATTCAATTCATTGCTATGCTATGTTATGCTATGCTATCCCATCCTATCCCATCCTATCCCATCCTATCCTATCCCATCCTATCCCATCCTATCCCATCCTATCCCATCCTATCCTATCCTATCCTATCCTATCCTATCCTATCCTATCCTATCCTATCCTAGCCTAGCCTAGCCTAGCCTATCCTAGCCTATCCTATCCTATCCATTGATCTCTCTGACTTCCCAAAAGGAGGCTGGAGTGAGGTGGGGGTCATTGTCTGCTCCCTAGTATCAGGTCATGAGAGGAAATGGCCTGAAATTGTGCCAGGGGAGGTTTAAGTTGAAGATTGGGAAAGATTTCTTTGCTGCAAGAGTGGTCAGGGACTGGAACAGGCTGCCCAGGGAGGTGGTGGAGTCACATCAGGAAATGTGTGGACGTGGCAGTTTGGGACACGGTTTAATGGCCGTGGTGGTGTTGGGTTGATGGCTGCACTGGATGACCTTGGAGGGCTTTTCCAGCTGAAACAATTCTGTGATTCTGTACTGGAGGGAATAGCTAAACCCCAGCAGCACCCATTGCATGGCCTCACTGCTGGGTGTGTGACAGCAGACCAGGGCAGAACTGCTTGGCTGGATGTAGAAAACAATTTCTCTGCTGTCACTCGGTGTTGAGCAGCATCCTGGCTGAGGAGCAGTGTGTGTGAGCGATGCCCACTGCCCCTACCGCTCCCCCAACCCCTATTCCCGTGGGGTTACCAGTGGGGCAGTGGGTGCCTGCACCCAGCACAGCTCTCGGGCCTGAGGAGCTCAGCAGCACCCAGGCTGTGCTTCTACCAGTGAGACTAAGCTGTTGGGGGCTGGGGACGATCCCTGGTGGCAGGGACAAAGAGCAGTGTGTGTGTGAGAGCTCAGCAGCAGTTGCTGGAGTGGATGTTGGTGGGATCATCACCCGCAGCCTTCGGAGGGGCTTTCAGCCGAGCCTGGCTGTTTGTTCAGGGAGATCCTCGCTGCTCGACCTTCCTGAACTGCCACATTCCTTTTAATTATGATTGGCAGCTGATGGAAATTTGGGCACTTGATTGGCAGCTGAAGTAACTTTCTCCCTTCCCACAATTCTTCAGGTCCCTTCCCATCAATAGGCAAAATGTTGGCTACTTTGCTGGGATAAATAGCAACCTTTGCCCCCCCCCCCCCCCCCCCCTTTCTTTGGCAAACGCTCAACTCTTCATTCTTTTCAGAAAGCCCCTTGGAATGCAGCTGAGAAAGGCCTCAGCAGTGCTGCCCTCCTCCTCCTCCTTCTCCTCCTCCTCCTTCTCCTCCTCCTCCTTCTTCTCCTCCTCCTCCTTCTCCTCCTCCTTCTTCTCCTCCTCCTGCTTCTCCTCCTCCTCCTTCTCCTCCTCCCCACTCCTCAGCACCAGGCCCGGGGACTTTTGTGCAAGAGCGAACAAAGGCTCATTGGCAACACTTCTGGATTTCATTTCAGAATGTTTGTCACTCCAGAATGAAATAAACTGATTTTTCTGCTGGTTTCTCTCTCTCTGTGTGTGTGTGTGTGTGCATGCTTAACTCCTCCCTCTTAGGTTTCCCCACAAGCAGCTCCAACGCTGGACAAAGATATGCAGAGGGTCACTGAAAGCAGATGCTTGCTCCAGGGCTGTTTCACTGCATCCTTGCTCTGGGGACATCCCATGCTCCTCATCTCCCTGGTCTCCAGCTCCATGGTTTGTATTTCTGTGCTCCATAGCTCCAGGTTTCACAGCTCCATGGCTCACAGCTCCATGGCTCACAGCTCCGTAGTCTGTATTTCTGTGCTCCATAGCTCCATGTTTCACAGCTCCATGGCTCACAGCTCCGTAGTCTGTAGCTCCATGTGGTTGCTGAGCTCAGCCAGCACCCAGGAACCCACAACCTGATTCCACTTTTTTTGCTCTTCTGATGTTTTTTTTCAAAACCACCAAAGTGATGCAAAAGCTCAAAGCAGAGGCAAAAATTCATTTGGCTCACAGAGGTGTAAACACCATCAATGTCCAATGAGAGCAAGGTCTGAACATGGGGCTTGGGCACCTCAAAGCAGAGGCAAAAATTCATTTGGCTCACAGAAGTATAAACACCATCAATGTTCAACAAGAGCAAGGTCTGAACATGGGGCTTGGGCACCAGGTGCCTTTGAGAAAGGGCTATCCCACTCTGGGGTGCCCTCTCTCTGAGCAGAGGGGTCCTTGGGTGGGCACAGGGCAGTGCTGGGCATGACAGGGCTCCTGGCATAGGCAGCACTGGGTGGGGGATGTGGCATGGGCACTGTTCACCAGCACTCTGTGTTTCAGTAATTAAATGAATGCTGGCCCCAGCTCCTAAGAGCTTCTTCTGCTGAACAATGGACAGTTAGAGAAGGCTTTGAACATGATGAAGAGAATACTTGAAGGTTGGATTTTCAAAGGGAGATGAGTGGGGCTCCTGAGCTGCAGAAATTGCTTGTGTGCACAAAACAGACATTCACCCTTCTCCATCAGCCCCAAACTGATGAAGAGTGTTTTATGAGAGCTGACAGAGCACGACACTCTCTGTGCTCCTCAAGAGCAGCGTGGATAAGGAGACAATTAGCAAGATGTGGTCTCATTAGCATTTTCAGGAGTACTTGAAGGATTCTTACTCTCTGCTGGGGGGAGAGGTGAAATGGGATGGAAGATGCCCAGCATGATGAGCCCCAGAGCACAAATGGTTGAGTAGAATGCTAGAATTGTTTGGGTTGGGAAAGCTCTCTAAGATCACTGTGTCCAACCATCAGCCCAAACACCACCATGGCCATCAAACCATGTCCCAAAGTGCCATGGCCACATATGTCTTCAACCTCTCCAGGGATGGTGACTCCACCACCTCCCTGGGCAGCCTGTTCCAAGGCCTAAGTAGGAGGAACTTGGCAAGCAAGGTCCATCATTCCTTCCCACCTCACACCCATGAGTTTGACCATCTCACACAAGTGGGTTGCTCTGGGTGGTGGGCTGGTGGCATGGCACGACCAGGCTCTGCCACCTGTCTGTGGGCAGTATGTGCAAGGGGCAGAGGAGCTGAATCAGCTGTGCTGCTCCTCCTGAGGAGGGGCCTTCTCTCACCTAGCACCCGCCCCAGATTTTGTGTTTAAAGTTTGGTTGGTTTTGGTTTACATTATAAAATAAGAGGCATTCCATGATTTGTTTTGCCTCCTTGGGAAAGTCTCCCAGTTTTGGAAGTGCTCCTGTAGCACAGAGCAGAGACCCCACAGCCCTTACAAAGGAATCACTAAAAAGTTGGTGACATTCACACAAACTCTCTCCCCTGCAAGCTCTTGGTGGCCCTGTTCTGGTGAGTCCTCATTTGTCAGACTTTTGGTTAACCTCTAAGCATCTGTCTGATCCTGTCCCTTAATTCCATGATTGATGCCATTAAGCACAGCTGATTGTCCATCTAAAGCTGATGGTGCAGCTCCAGGTGGGCATTCAGCTTCCCAGGCCCATCTCTGCCGGATATCTGCTCTGCTGGGGCTGCAGGAAGCCCTGGAGCTGTGTTGGGTGTTTGCTGGGCTTGGGGCTCTTGGTTGTGGGGGTAATGCTATGGGCACCAGGTGCTTACTTTCGCCACATCCCCTTCACCACAGGCAGATCCTGCTCACTAAAATAGACATGAGAGGAAAAGGAAGGGAGTGGATGCAGTGCTTGAGATGTTATTAATGGAGAGACCTCTTCCCCTATGCAGCTTGTGCAGAACCACAGAGACAGGAGCCAGAAAGGGTCTCCTCTATCAGCCTATCACTTCCCTCCACCACAGGCTATCTGCCAAACAGAACCTCAGCCCCAGCTGCTCTTGCTCAGGACTTGGGCTCTGGCGCTCTACCTGCCTGTGGTTTTGGAAGCCTGGTGGGTTTGGTCCCTAGCCATAGGGGCTGCTGGCCAGGGGCTCTCCCAAGCAGGTTCCCAAGATTTACAATGCAATAAATGGTGTTAACTGGTGGCATATGAGGAGGGGGAGACCTGGGGCTTTGGTTTCCTCTGGCAGAGAAATGTTCTCTGCATGTTTGCAGAGCTCTTCCCAGGTGGGTGATCCCCAGCAGAGCTGGTAAGGAATGAGCTGAGCTGTGGTGGGCTTGGATGCTCCCCATTTATGTGCCAGCATCCCCCAGATCCCCACACACAACGTGTTCACCCATCTCTTGGTGGGCTGTGTGGTGGTACTGGGGACTTATGCCATGCTTGGCCAGGCAGGACTTGCCATGAGCTTTGCTGCAATCCCCCTCCCCATGGTTCTCCTTCCCCTCCAGCCCCTAGTCCTGCTCACACTGCTGTGGGAAAAGACTTTGCTGACCTTGCCTTGCACAGAATGAGGAAAACCAGGAGTGGTGTGCCAGGGCTGGGTGGCACATTGGACCCGTGGTGCTGGCACATCCTAGAATCAGAATCATAGAATTGTTAAGGTTGGAAGGGACCTCAAGGATCATCTAGTTCCAACCCCCCCTGCCATGGGCATCCCACAGCAGCTTTGGGAACCAGACCTAGTTTGTTATCAGTTTGTCTCCACCACCATTTGTGAGCTCTGTCAGAGGTTTCCCATGGATGGGGTGGTTTGGAGAACCTTCTGCTGTGCCTCTCCCCCTCTGCACAGGGATGGGTGAGTTCTGCTTGCTGCCTGCCCAAGCCCTGGGCAGGGACAGGACAGCCTTCCTCACCCAGGAGCCCTTTTGTCATGGAACATGGAGGAATGTCATTGTCCCCACATTTCTGTCAGCTTTGGTTGAAATCTGCAGGGAGATTAGGAAATTATTGCAGCAGACACGTAGCCAGGCACAGCCAGGCATGGACAGCACCACCACACAAATTGCATTTCATTAGAAAATTGAGCTAAAATCCTGCTGGATCTGCCTCTCCCCCTAGCCCAGTGTCACTCCCCCTTTCTCTGTCTGCTCTCACTGGGCAGACTGGTTTCAATAAACTCTAATTGTTTCCAACTCTCTTCTGAACTCTTCCTGATCCAGCTCTTGCCTGTGTGTGAGGAGCAGCCAGCTCTGCTGGGGACAGCTCTTCCTGGCCAGCCTGGCTGAGAGAGGGCTTCCCAATGAGGGACTGTCCTAAAAGAGAAGCAAGACAAAGATGAGCAGCAAAGGAGGAGTATGCAACCATGGCTTAGGTCCTTAGGCATGAATCCAAAGAGATGAAAACCCATGTGGAGTGAAGGGCAGTGAGGGATGTGAAGGGTAACCACAGGCTTTGGGTGGCTGTGCTGATGGCCCTGGGGGAGCTGTGAGCCTGTCACTGCATAGGGGACATGGTGGGGTGATGGAGAGTGTGGAAAAGGCTGAGCAGTTGATGATTTTGGGGTTGCTGCACATACTGCCTGGTTTTGGAGGGGGAGAGCGGGGCTGGATCCATGGCAGGAGGGATTTGTTAGGCTGATGCTGTTGTGATAACCACTGCCTGTCTCCAACACAAGTGATGGTTGGTCTCCTGCATCTCAGAGGCTCCTTGTGTTCCCAGGGAATGCTTTCAGCTGCAGCCTTCCCTCTTTCACACCCAGGTGATTCCTCTGCTTGTGGGCCAAGTCACCACTCTCTGTCTTGTGCAGCTGGGCTGGGCTCCCTTCCTGGCTGGGGGGACGGTGCTCTCAGGATGTGGTTTCTCTGGAAGAGCTTGAGGCTCTTGAGGCTTCAGTGGGCACTGAAGCACCCCAACGGCTGAAGGTGGCTGGTGGGCCCTGATGGCAGCTGTGTGTCTGCAGAACCAGCCCCCACCACCCCCCAGGAAGGGCTCACACCGCAGCAGGCAGGGGATGTCCTCCCACCACCGGCTTGCCCTTGCTCCTCATTGCAGGCCCCTGCGTCTCACAGATGCTAGCACTCAGCTTGGTGGCTCTCTGCCTGCTAATGAACCAAGGGAGCTCCCACCTGGGTTATTTTCCTGTCACATTAATCACAGAATCATAAAATCATTTTGGTTGCAAGAGACTTTTCAGATCATTGAGTCCAACCCTTAACCCAGCACCGCCAGGTCACCACCAAACCATGGCCCTCAGCACCACATCTCCAGTGGCTTTGAAACTCCTCCAGGCATGGGGACTCCACCACTGCCCTGGGCAGCCTGGGCCAGGCCTTGACAGCTCTTTTGGGGAAGAAGTTGGTCCTCATGTCCAACCTAAATCTCCCCTTGTGCAACTTGAGGCCACTTATTCTCTTGTCCTATTGCTTGTTCCTTGGGTGAAGAGCCCAGCTGGAGAGACAATTGGCTCATAGAATTCTATGATTCCATGATAATCCTGCAGAGAAACTGCCTCTGCCAAGGGCTGTTGTCAGTGGGGAGAATGAAGCTGCTGGTATTTGTGCAGTGAAAGAATTTCCTTGCAAAGAGACCAAAAAGAGCCAAGAGCTGGCCTGCAGTGGTCCCTGTGTGCTTGGGCAGGATGGTTCTCCAGACCCCTTTTGTGCAGCATCTTACGGGGCAAAGCTGTGCTGAGGGGAAAGCTGGGAACAGCAGAGGAATAAGAGGAGGGTTTGTGTGTTGGTGTTGCCAGAGCTCCAAGCTGAGGCTGTGCTCCCTCTATGCTGGAGCTGCAGACACTCCTTGTCCCAGGAAGCTTGTTAGCAGAGCTGGGTCACAACAGATGGATGCAAACAGGTGGGGAGAAGGGGGAACACCATGGCAGTAGCAGTAGCAGTAGCATGATGCATGCTCACTAAAGCAGAGCAGCAGCAGCCAGGCTTCCGAGGCAGCAGAGGATTTCAAGGAGCGTTTTGGTTCCATTAGGGAGCTCACAGGTGCTGTGCCTGAAGTGTGACAGCCAGCAGGAGACACCAGGCTTGCCTGGAAACCTGGCTAGGGGCTGGTGGGAAAAAGAGACTTGGCTGGTCCTGGTCCTGTGTGAGCAACTGACTCACCCCAGCATGAGCTGGGGCCAGCAGATTCTGGTTTAAAGTTCAGCAGCTGCATCCTATTCCATCTTGTCCCATCCTGTCTTCTGTCTCTCCCATCCCATCCCATCTTCTGTCCCACTGAATCACAGAATCAGCCAGGTTGGAAGAGACCTCCAAGATCATCCAGTCCAACCTAGCACCCGACACCATCTAATCAACTCAACCATGGCACCAAGTGCCTCATCCCGTCTCCTCTCCTGTCCCATCCCATCCTGTCTCATCCTTCCTTCTCCTGTCTCTTCCCATCCCACCTTGTCCCATCCTGACTCATCCTTTCTTCTGTGTCTCTTCCCATCCTGACTCATCCTTCCTTCTCTTACCTCTTCCCTTCCTATCCCACCCTGTCCCATCCTGCCTCAGCCTTCCTTTTCCTCTCTCTTCCCATCTCATCCCGCCCTGGACGCTCGGCTGCCCTTCCATCACCCGGAGCTGTCCTCTTTCCAGGTGGGGAGGTGGGTGACTTGAGGTGCTGGCAGCTCAGATCTTGACCTTCCAGCCCCTGCCACGGTGTGGCCACCCCCCACCCCCCGCTGCCAGGAGCCCCTCTCCCTGCTCCCGCCGCGGGCAGCGGCAGCCTCGACGCGCTGTATATTAAAGGCGGAGTGGCAGCTGCGATATTGCCACCGCAAACTAAGTGCAAAATTTACAGCAGTAAATTCTCCTCTCTTCAGGGTGGTTAATTATCTTAATTACTTTTATTATCTTTTATCTTTTAAGATCCTAAATTGCTTATTTCTGCTCGTGTTGCCAAAGGGGGTTGCATATTTTGTCGGCGGCGCACGCTGTGCGGAGGCAGCGCTCCGCGCGCCTGCCTGCCTCACTTGGTAAGGACTTTGATTGATGCCAGGCTTCTCCTCGGGGTTTTAATTGTGCTAAAGAGAGCAAACAAACCCCTCTGAAGTACTGACTGATGGAGGGGATGGCAGCTCGCTCTGCCCCGGGCTTCCAAATGGGTCCCACTGCTCAGCCAGCAGGAGGGAGGTTGGGGTTTGGGGGCCAGAGGGAGGGCGGTTTGGGCTTTGGGAGTCATAGAGTTGTTCAGCTTGGAAAAGCCCTCTAGGGTCATCCAGTGCAACCATCAACCCAACACCACCATGGCCATCAAACCAGGTCCCAAAGTGCCATGTCTGCACATTTCTTCAACACCTCCAGGGATGGGGACTCCACCACCTCCCTGGGCAGCCTGTTCCAGTGCCTGACCACTCTTGCAGCAAAGAAAATTTTCCTCATCTCCAACCTCACCCTCCCCTGGTACAGTTTCAGGCTATGTCCTCTTGTTCCATGACCTGATACTGGGGAGATGAGACCCAACTCCCACCTCAGTGCAACCTCCTTTCAGGCAGTTGTAGAGAGCCATGAGGTCTCCCCTCATCCTCCTCTTCTCCAGGCTGAACAAGCCCAGCTCCCTCAGCTGCTCCTCCCCAGCCCTGTTCTCCAGACTCTTCCCCAGCTTTGTTGCCCTTCTCTGGCCATGTTCCAGCCCCTCAATGTCCTTCTTGGAGTGAGGAGCCCAAAAGTGACCCCGGGATTCAAGGTGTGGCCTCATCAGTGCTGAGCACAGGAACACAATCACTTGCCTACTCCTGCTGGCTACCTTTTGCTGATCCAGGCCAGGATGCCAGTGGCCTTTTTGGCCACCTGGGCACACTGCTGTTTCATATTCAGCTGCTGTGGGCCAGCACCCATGAGTCCTTTTCTGTCAGGAAGTTTTCAGCTACTCAGCCCTGAGCACCTCCAAGGAGGGGAAATTCATAACCTCTTATGGCAATCTGTTCCAGTGTCTCACCACCCTCACTGTAAAGAATTCCTTCCTAATATCCAGCCATTCTTGGAGCAAAGAAATCTTCTTGGGACAGCAATCTCAGCCCCTGGGGAACTAACATGGTGGAGCTAAACAGAAAACAACCCCACACCAAGGAGAGAGGAGGAGGAGGAGGAGGAGGAGGAGGAAAAGCATCTCCATTCCTCAGAGGAGCCTCCCAAACACTCCCAGGTGCTTTTGCAATGGAGCTGGAGATCTCCTCTGTGGTTGCTCTCAATGCCATCCCGCACAGGGAGTGCTGGAGGGGGAGCTGGCGGTGGCAGGGATTGCCCAAACTCTGCACTCACTGAAGGACCTTTTCTGATGGCATTCAGCTGCCAGGGAGGGAAAGGAGCTTTTCATGTGTATCACAAAGGGGAGAGGGGGGCTTTTCTTTGCTGTGGTGCTCGGGAGCGAGCCCTGAATGCCACACAGCCCCGGGAAGAGGGGCAGCTCTCAGCCCCCAACAATCCCGACCTGAAAGGCAAGAGAGGGAGGGAGGCAAAGAAAAGTCTTCCCTCCTCGTTAGGGCACTTCAGCCTGCAGCCTCTTTGGTGGTGCTTGTGGGGAGCTCCCTGTCACCCCAGTAGAGCTGTGGCTATAATTACTCCCCACCTCACGGGTAGCTTTTTCTGTCTCCCTTGCCCTGTCTTTTAACAGCCAGCAGCAGCAGAAGCGCTGCAGCCTGCTCCGCTTCCTCCTCATTTCCCCACTGCCTTGCTGCTGTCAGCTGAAATTTATGCTGTGGTTTAGGAGTAATTTTTAGTTTGGAGGGAATTGTCCTCCTGCCACCCTCTATAAATAACCCACGCAGCAGTGTCAGCCCTGCATGGCCACCACGGCCCTCAGCCCTCCCTGCTGCCCACCTGTGGGCTAGGTCAGGGTGGTAGCAATGCCAAGACACTTGGGCTATGATGCTGGGTGCTCCACAACAGGGCTGGGTCAGGGTGGTAGCAATGCCAAGGTGCTCAGGTAGTGATGCTGGGTGCTCCACAACAGGGCTGAGTCAGGGTGGTAGCAATGCCAAGGTGCTCAGGTAGTGATGCTGGGTGCTCCACAACAGGGCTGGGTCAGGGTGGTAGCAATGCCAAGGTGCTCAGGTAGTGATGCTGGGTGCTCCACAACAGGGCTGAGTCAGGGTGGTAGCAATGTCAAGACACTTGGGCTGTGATGCTGGGTGCTCCACACCAAGGCTGAGTTAGTGTGGCACAAATGCCAAGGTGCCTGGACTATGATGCTGGGTGCTCCTCACAAGCAACCAATGCATGAGGTCAGGCCCTGAGTGTCTGTGGTGACACTGAGTGAAGGTGGCAGGTCCGTGGTACATTCTGGCATCGTGTGTGGAACACAGGGTGAGGACCAGCCACCTTCACCTGAACCCTGCTCCCAAGCCTCCTGACATCCCCAGCTTTGTGCCCCTGTGTGCCCAGGGAGCAGCCAGGCTTTGGCCACCAGCTCTTCTTCCTCTGGAAGCAGCCAGACACGAGCTCCAGAGATGCTGAATCTGCAGCTCCCCCTCATTTTCATGGTAATCTGTGTGCTCGTTTGTGCTGCTGCAGAGAGTTTTTAATGAGGGAAGGAGCTCCTGCCATTGCCTGCAGCCAGCCTCTGATCCTCGTCCTGCAGCCAGCCTGGGCAGCTGCTGCTTTCTTCAGGGGGACATTTCTAGAAGCCAAAGCCAGTAAGAGAGTCTCACAGGCAGGATTTCTGAGAGCAGACAGGGACATGTGGATCTACTGAACCTCTCCACCCTGTGGTGATGGGATAGAGTCTGTCACCACACCTGCAGACAACACATGGAAAGCTGTAGACACAGGGGTACAGCCTCTGAGATGGCTCCTCCACCCTGTGAGGGTGCTTGGAGAGGGAGGGAAGGAACTGGGAGATTTGTGGCTGCTCCACAGGCAGGGCCCACCAGCAAGAGAGAAATGGAGTTTGAAAGAAAGAGACATTTCCAATGCAAAAGTGGCCCTGGGAGCAAAGCTTGTGCTGGATTGTTCCCATTTGTTTCCTCCTGTGTAGTGTTGGTTTACCTGAGGACAAGAAAAGGAATAAAAATAGCAAACCAGCAGAAAATTTCATGAGGAGCTTCCATTTGCTCCTCACACAAAGGATGCTCACACTAAAAGCAAACCAATTCAGGACAGTTTGTCTGTGAGCTTGGCTGCTGTGCTGTAGCAGGGAGCAAACCATGGGCAAGCAAGCCATGGGCAAGCAGGTTACTGCTGTTTGGCAATAGGGGGCTGGGCTCTCCTTTGGTCTTGGTGGCCCACGAGGAGCTGCAGCACACCCCAAACACATCTCACCTGGTTCTGAGGTGAACTTGTGGAGGAGTTGATGCATGTCATAGGCAATGGGCTTCAAGCCCTGTTTTCCAGACACTTTGCCACTGGTTTATTTTGGAAAAAGGACCTTGCTTGGTCTCTTCAGCTTTCTGCTTACTCTACTCCTGCCAGAGATGACATAGAAAATGATGGGAGGTGAAAGAAAAGGAGAATATTTAGCTTTGCCCTCAGCAGAAGGCAGTGCCCAGAGGTCTTAGGCTGATCTCCACAGAGGCACTTCCTGCCACTGCCAGGTGTTGGCACTTTGGATGCACGAGACATCTTGCTGCCACCTTTGAGCCCTGGTGTCACCCAGGCTCCTGGCAAAGCTGGCTCATCTGCAGGAGTCTGCTGCACTGGCCATGGAGCAGCTTGGGAGGGTTGTGAAGCTTCTCCCAGATGGTACAGGCCTAGAGATCACCACTGCAAGGTGAGCAGCGAGTGCAGCTCTGCTGCAACCCAGGTCCAGAAAAATGAAAAGGAAAAGAAATAGGAAAAGAAAACAGGAAAGGAGAAAAAAAAAGGAGAAAGAAAAAGAGGAAGATAAATAAAAAAAAAATGAAAAGAAAAAGAAAAAGAAAAAGAAAATGAAAAGGAAAAAGAAAAAGAGAAAAAGAAAGAAAAAGAGAAAAAGAAAGAAAGAAAAAGAAAGAAAGAAAAAGAGAAAGAAAGAAAGAGAAAGAGAAAGAGAAAGGAAAAGAGAAAGAAAAAGAGAAAGAAAAAGGAAAAGAATGAAAGGAGAAGGCCTTCCAGTATCTGAAGGGGGGCTACAAGAAAGCTGAGGAGGGACTATTTAGGATGTTGGGTAGTGTTAGGACTAGGGGGAATGGATCCAAGCAAGAGGAGGGGAGATTTAGATTACATGTTAGAAATAAGTTCTTCCCTATGAGGATGGTGAGACACTGGCACAGGTTGCCCAGGGAGGTGGTGGAAGCCCCATCCTTGGAGGTTTCTAAGGCCAGGCTGGATGTGACTCTGAGCAACCTGATGCAGTGTGAGGTGTCCCTGCCCATGGCATGGGGATTGAATACAGAATATGCCAGGTTGGAAAAGACCGTTGAGCTCATCCAGTCTAACCTATCACCCAACACCTAACCAACTAAACCATGGCACTGACTCATTCAGGCTCTTTTAAACATTTCCAATGATGGTGACTCCACCACCTCCCTGGGCAGCACATTCACAGAATCACAGAATCACCAAGGTTGGAAGAGACCTCAAAGATCATCAAGTCCAACCTGTCACGACAGTCCTCGTGACTAAACCATGGCACCAAGTGCCACGTCCAATCCCCTCTTGAACACCTCCAGGGACGGTGACTCCACCACCTCCCTGGGCAGCACATCCCAATGGCTAACAACTCTCTCTGTGCAGAACTTTCTCCTCACCTCAAACGGTCACACCTCAATTCCAATGGCCAATCTCTCTTTCTGGGAAGAATTTCTTCCTAACATCCAGCCTAAACCTCCCTTGAGACTGTGTCCTCTTGTTCTGGTGCTGCTTGCCTGGGAGAAGAGACCAACCCCCACCTGGCTGCAACCTCCCTTCAGGGAGTTGTAGAGAGCAAGAAGGTCTCCCCTGAGCCTCCTCTTCTGCAGGCTAAGCAACCCCAGCTCCCTCAGCCTCTCCTCCTAGGGCTTGCGCTCCAAACCCCTCCCCAGCTTTGTCGCCCTGGAGCTGGGTGCTCCTCGAGGTCCCTTCCAGCCCCGCCAATTCCACGCTCCTAAGTGTCCCCTGTCTTCAAGGCAGTGAATTTTAAGGAGGCACATAATTAGCAAGGCTGCTTCCTCGTTCTGTATTCCTCTCAGCCCGCCTGCCCACATAAACATTCGGCACACAGCACTTCCAGACACTTTTTAATAGAATCGCTTAAAACAATTAATTACCAGAGTTTTCATTCAAGCTGCAGTGGAAAAGATACGCCGGCAATAAAAGGCATTTATTCCTTGGTTTCTGGAGGCCTGTTTGTTATTAACATGTAAATTAAATCATCACAGATGTTCCATTTTTTAATCTGGGGATGTGAAGTGCAGGGCTAAACCGCGGCCCAAACAGCCTGATTTTATTACAGACACATTCATTAGCGAGCGGCGGTATTATTGGATATCATTTTTCTTTGATGCATTTTTTAAACCAATTATCAGGATAATTTGTTCATTTCCCTCCCTATTTGTTGGGGTTTTCTTTCTTTTTTTTTCTTTTTTTTTTTTTTTTTTTGTTGTTGTTGTTGTTTTGTTTGGTTGGTTTGTTTTTATTCCCTCTTGTGCTGTTTGGGTCAGGGTTCTTCCCATCGAGGTAGGGGGGGACGGCTCCGGCTCCTCGTGGCCTCACTCGTGATGCTGGGCAGGGATGACGTGGAGTCCGTGCCCTGGCTGGTGCAACTGTGGGGCCCATGCCTGGCTGGTGTCATAGAATCATAGAATCAATAAGGTGGGAAAAGACCTCAGAGATCATCAGGTCTGACCCAGAATCATCAAATCAATAAGGTGGGAAAAGACCTCAGAGATCATCAAGTCCAACCTGGAATCATTGAATCAATATGTGGCCGTTTGACACTGTGCCTTTAAGAAAGGGGCACACTGGCTAAATGTTTATAAACATTTAGCAGGTCCCACAATAAGGTTGGAAAAGACCTCAGAGATCATCAAGTCCAACCTAGAATCATCAAATCAATAAGGTGGGAAAAGACCTCAGAGATCATCAGGTCCAAGCTAGAATCACCAAATCAATACGGTGAGAAAAGACCTCAGAGATCATCAAGTCTGACCTAGAATCACCAAATCAATAAGGTTGGAAAAGACCACAGAGATCATCAAGTACAACCTAGAATCATAGAATCAGAGAACCAATAAGGTTGGAAAAGACCTCAGAGATCATCAAGTCTGACCTAGAATCACCAAATCAATAAGGTTGGAAAAGACCTCAGAGATCATCAGGTCTGACCCAGAATCATCAAATCAATAAGGTGGGAAAAGACCTCAGAGATCATCAAGTCCAACCTGGAATCATCAAATCAATAAGGTTGGAAAAGACCACAGAGATCATCAAGTACAACCTAGAATCATAGAATCAGAGAACCAATAAGGTTGGAAAAGACCTCAGAGATCATCAAGTCTGACCTAGAATCACCAAATCAATAAGGTTGGAAAAAACCTCAGAGATCATCAAGGTCAACCTAGAATCATAGAATCATAGAATCACAGGATCTGGAGCCCCTATTACAGGAAGGATCTGGAGGTGCTGGAAGGTGTCCAGAGAAGGGCCATGAGGATGAGCAGAGGGCTGGAGCTGCTCTGCTATGAGGACAGACTGAGGGAGTTGGAGCTGTTCAGTCTGGAGAAGAGAAGGCTCCAAGGAGACTTTATTATGGCCTTCCAGTATCTGCAGGGGGTTACAAGAAAGCTGGGGAGGGACTTTTGAGGGTGTCAGGGAGGGGTAGGACTGGGGGAATGGAACAAAACTAGAAATGGGTAGATTCAGATTGGATGTTAGGAAGAAGTTCTTCCCCATGAGGGTGGTGAGACACTGACACAGGTTGCCCAGGGTGGTGGTGGAAACATCATTCCTGGAGATTTGTAAGGCCAGGCTGGATATGGCTGTGGGCAACCTGCTGTAGTGTGAGGTGTCCCTGCCCATGGCAGCGGGGTTGGAACTAGCTGATCCTTGAGGTCTTTTCCACCCCTAACAATTCTAAGATTCTATGATTCTATGTTAGGGGTTGGAAGGGACCTCTGGAGATCATCAAGTCCAACCCTCCTGCCAGAGCAGGACCATGGAATCCGGCACAGGTCACACAGGAACACACCCAGATGATTCTTGAATGTCCCCAGAGAAGGAGACTCCACAACCTCTCTGGGCAGCCTGTGCCAGTGCTCTGTGACCCTCACAGTGAAGAAGTTCTTCCTCATGTTGAGGTGGAATCTCCTGTGCTGTAGTTTACATCCAGTGCCCCTTGTCCTATCCCAGGGAGCAAGTGAGCAGAGCCTGTCCCTTCCTTCCTGACACCCAGCCCTCAGATATTTATATATATTTATCAGATCCCCTCTCAGTCTTCTCCTCTCCAGACTAAAATGGTTTGGATTGGAAGGGATCCCTGAAGGTCATTATTCCACCCTCCCTGCAATCAGCAGGGACCTCCTGCACTAGATCAGGTTGCTTAAAGCCCTGTGAAGCCTGACCTTGAATATCTCCAAGGATGGGGCCTTGACTACCTACTTGGGCAATCTGTTCCAGTGTCCCACCACCCTCATGGTGCAGAACTTGTTTCCAACTTCCAATCTAAATCTGCTCTGCTCTCATGTCAAACCATTACCCCTTGTCCTATCCCTGCAGGCCTTTGAAAACAGTTCCTCTGCAGCTCTCTTGTAGCCCCCTTAAGGTACTGGAAGGCCACTATGTGGTCTCCCTGGAGCCTTCTCTTCTCCAGGCTGAGCAACCCCAGCTCCCTCAGCCTGTCCTCACAGCAGAGGTGTTCTAGCCCCCTGATCATTTTCCTGGGCCTCCTCTGGACCCACTCCATCAGGTCCATGTCCTTCACAGAGCCCCTGCCAAGCTGGTGCCACCACAGAGCCCATGCCCAGCCAGGGTGCCAGATGCTGCTTTCTGCACCTGCACTCAGTCGGGCACAGGTGCCAGCCACTTTGGCTCTGGGACAGGCACATGGAACCAGGGGGAGGACAGGAACTGTCTTGCAGCATTTGAGAAGCTCACTGTGGAAATGCAGCCCACAGGGCTTCTGGATGATGGTGGTTCAGAGGAGCTGGTGCCAGCCAGGAGCAGGTGGTGGTCACTCTGGAGGAATGGGAGGTGTGAACATAATCAGGATCCCTGCAGCGAGTGCCTGTCAGCCCTGCAGCTTGTACAGCAACAGCAGCATCACTGCTTCTACTGCAGAAGAGGCTCAGCATGTCTGAAGGAGGAAGGTTTGGCCTTTCTCATTGTGAGGAGAGCTCTCCAGACCTCACCAGGAATGAAATCTTGTGACCTGCCCAGCATTGCCAGCCTCCTGCTGCCAGGTGCCACCTCAGGATGCTCACCTCGGCTTGTCAGGAGAATGTCAGGCTGCAGAGGATGGGCACCCACAGCTTTCTGGGGAGCTTTCTGGCTTCCAGCAACTTTCTGGGGAGCTTGATCATTTGGAGCAGCTTTCTGGGGAGCTTGCAGGTTTGTAGCACCTTCCTGTGAAGGCTGCCTGCACAAATCCATCTTCAGGCACTGTTCTCACAACTGCAGAGGAGCCTGGGAGCCCCAGGAGAAATGGAGGAGATGCTGAGGGGTTCAGGGCCTGGCTTGGGGACAGTTCTGCTCTTAGAGCAAGATTTAGATTTAATGAGAAAAAAATATATAGCTCTGCCTCCTGTGCTGACTTTGGGCATGCTGGGGCAACTGGCACCATGGGCCCAGCACAATTCTGAGGAGGCATCACCGCAGAGAGCATCCTGCTAGGGGTGAGGGACATCCCTGCCTGTTAGGAACCCTTTAAGCAAAGCCAGCATTGCACAGTCTCAGCCTAATAAGCAGCTTCACTTTAATTGTTTGGTTAGTTTGCTCTGCAAACAGAAGTCCCATGAAAGTTGACATGGAATGAGCATCATCTCACAGAGAGGCCTGCCACAGAGCCACCAACAGCTCTGGCAGGAGGTGAAACAGGAGGAGAATTTGGTCAGCAACAAAGCTCTGGGATCTGCCCTGTGTGCACAGACCATGGATCTTCTCCTGGCTCAGCAGAGCCTGACCATGCCTGCTGGCCACTGCCAAAAGCAGTTACTGCTGGTGACAAAGGAGATGTGGAGTTTGGACCAAGAGACAAGTGATGGAGGTGCCAAACAATTGCTCTCTGACCAATGCAGTTGTAGGCAGATCAGGGCAACTTGAGTGCAGTCATATCCACGAACCAGCTGGGCAGGGACTGAAGGAATGAGGGGTGGCTGGTCTGAGAGGGTCTGGTGGGAAAGCTCACACAGATCTAACTGCACTGAGTGGGCATTCAGGAACTTGAGAAGAATAATTCACAGAGGCTATGAGGCAGAAAGTGGACTCTGTAATGTGATCAGGTATTGCTCAACATGCTCACAGCCTCCACTGCAACCTTGTGGAGGTTTGAACTAAAGCCTTTGAACCTAATCCTAAAAGAGATGACAGCAGCAGGGGTCCAGCAGGACAAACTGGATCTGAGGCCATGATGGAGAATGATCATGATGGCTGTAATCCCTTTCTAGGAGCAATTTCTTCCCAGAAATTACACTGGAACATGCTGCCCAGGGAGGTGGAGTAGTCATCATCCCTGAAGGTATTTAAAAGACACATGGATGTGGTGCTGAGGGGTGAGCTTAAGTGGCAATGGCTTAGCAGCAGTGGTGGGATTGAGCTCTAGGTGAGAAGCTGGACTTGATCTCAAAGGTCTCTCCCAACCCTAATAAAGGGCAACAAAGCTGGGGAGGGGTTTGGAGCACAGCCCTATGAGGAAAGGCTGAGGGAGCTGGGGTTGCTTAGCCTGCAGAAGAGGAGGCTCAGGGGAGACCTTCTTGCTGTCTACAACTACCTGAAGGGAGGTGGTAGCCAGGTGGGGGTTGGTCTCTTTTCCCAGGCACCCAGCACCAGAACAAGAGGACACACTCTCAAGCTGTGCCAGGGAAGGTTTAGGCTGGATGTTAGGAAGTTCTTCACAGAAAGAGAGATTTGCCATTGGAATGTGCTGCCCAGGGAGGTGGTGGAGTCACCATCACTGGAGGTGTTTAGGAAGAGACTGGATGGGGTGTTTGGTGCCATGGTTTAGTTGATTAGATGGTGTTGGGTGATAGGTTGGACTGGATGATCTCCAAGGTCTTTTCCAACCTGGTTAATTCTATTCTATTCTATTCTATTCTATTCTATTCTATTCTATTCTATTCTATTCTATTCTATTCTATTCTATTCCATTCCATTCCATTCCATTCCATTCCATTCCATTCCATTCCATTCTACAGTTCTATGAGTCTTTGAATTGGTGTAACAGAGAAAATTCTTCATCTGAGAGAAAAAAAACACACAAGTGTTGCAAGACTGCAAAATGCACAGCTGCTTGATTTTCACCTGCAGTAATTTTCTGCAGTGGAAAGACAGTTTTTGTATCCAAAGAAAGGAGAATTTCACCCTGGGATGCTGCTCCTCTGCACACAGCCATTACTCTGTACGTCAGCTGAATTACTGCTGGGCTCTAACTCACACGGAGACCTCCATGAACCCCAGGAGACAGCTAAAACCAGAACCACAGCCCAGGCACTGAGGAAAAGAAAAGTGTTTTCACTACTGAAAATAACTAGTTTTCAGTCTGAATCAAGCTGGTGAAGATCCCACAAGCCTCGTGTCCCACCTGCCCATGTGTCTGTCCCATCCCCATGCCATCTCATCTCGTCTCACCCCATCTCACCCTGTCCCATCCAAGTGAAAGACACAGCTTGGGATTTCCTTCTCCTTGGGAATCTTCTACTCCCTTCCTGGAGGTGTTCAAGGCCAGGTTGGATGAGGTCTTGTACAATCTGGTCTAGTGGGAGGTCTCCCTGCCCATGGCAACGGAACTGGGACTTGATGATCTTTGAGGTCCCTTCCAACCCAAACTGTTCTCTGAATCATCCCAAATCCTTCTGCTGGTGGCCCAGCTCCTTTGTTCTGCTGCCGCCCTGTGTCCTTGATAACTGCTGGAGAGGGAGGGCTGGGGAGGAGGGAAGGGAGCCTTGCAATCACCAAAAAAGTCTTGGAAAGGCTTTCATGCTAAAAATCCCACATTTGACAGAAGTGTGAGATACCTTGAGGCCTTCTATTGATTACCTGGGAGCAGGAGTGCAGGGGCGCTTTGAGCTGTCACAGTTGCAGGCGTTTCTGCAAACGATAGAAGACTGGAACAAAAACAGAGCCAGGCTCCTGACACAGGGTGTTAGGCAATAAAACACCATTAATTGTGTTGTCTTAAGGCTACAGCCATCCACTGGCTGAAGGTCATTTGCTCCTCATGCTGCTGGTGGGAAGGAGGTGGCCTGACAGGTGGGAATCCAAGCAGGAAGCAGATATCGGTCAGATTGCAGCAGGCTGTGACACCCATATGCCAATGATGGTGTAGCTAAAGGGAAGAGGACAAGTGGCAGGCAGGACATCTCATGGCTGGTGGATCTATGAAGGGGATGCTACAGGCACAGCTGCAAAATGGGATTCAATCTAGCATCCTCTGGGGCCACCTCATCACCATGTGCCACCATCAGTGTTTGCCTTCAGCATCGCAGCTGAGCATCCACCATTGCCCTCACCTCTGTGGGGGACCAGGCAAGGTCATGATGGGAGCTTATCTCCACATAGATACCCTCCTGTCTTGCTCCAGAATTCAGTGTCCAGATGTGCAGCAATGCCCTTTACATCTGCTCTGCATGGTGGGAGACAGTGTTGGGCCGGGAGGGCATCTGGGAGGCACTGGGTCAGAAGGCCTCAGCCATTCTCTGCTTGTCTCATGGCCAAGCCCCTGCTGCAGTACTTGGAGATGGGAGGACCTCTGATAAGGCTGGGTCTTAGAAAGTAAAATGATGGACTGGAGTAAAACATGGAGAATGCTCCATGAAGGGGGGGATTCTCTCCTTTTAATGTTGGTTTTCTGGCACTGTCTGGCTTCTTTTTTTTTCATGGATGTGAAGTAGTGGGGACTGGAAACCTCCAGAAGGGAGCTTTAGCCTTTGCAATAACCAAACCCAGACCTTGAAGTCTTCAGCTCAAGGTGTGTCAGGAAGCATAAACCAGGAACCCCTGGAACCACTTGGTGAGACAGCAGAGCAGGATCAGTGCCCACTGAGAAGGGAGGACACGGGGCACGCTGTGTAGGATCATCAAAGTTGGAAAAGATCTGGGATCATCAGGTCCAAACATCAGCCCAAAGGCTATGCAAGTAACTGCCCTGACCTGGAGGCATTTCCAGCACGGAGTGGTTTTATTTTCCACAGCTAGAGGCATCATGACCATAAAGTGTGAATTTGGGAAGGAATTCCAGGTATTCCTGGTCCTATTTTGCTGCCTGGTGCAAGCTAACTTCTGCCTTCCGGGGGGGCCCTGCGTATGGGAAAAGGTTTGAGGTGTCTCGCGTTTAACGAGGGACAGAAAAGATTAGGTTGTGGCAAGGTATTTAATTATTAGGGATATTTCTGCTCTGGCTGCATCCTTTGCCTCTCCACGTGGGAAGTGCCAAATTACATGTCACCTCAGAGGGCATCTTTCTGTGGTGTTCAGAGCTCCTGCAATGGCAGCCTCATGAATATTTACTGAGCTGCTCAGAGATGCAGCGGTGGGAACGAATCAAAAACAATGATAATAATAATAATAAAAACCCCCAAACAAAACCACCAAACCCTTGTATTTGCATCTCCCACAGACACCAACAAACAGTGTGGCTCTGGTAGGGAAAAGATGGGAGATTGCTGTTGCCTTTCCAGAGGGATGGAGAGAACAGCTTCTCGTATAATGAGATTGACTTTTAAATTGAAAGCGTTGCTGGTTGTGCCGCAGTTCACACTGCCATGCTGAGCAGTTACTCCCTAGGCTCTAACATTAAGACATCTTATGTACAAGCTGGGAGGATTCAATTAGAGTTTCTGTTATTAATCAATCAATTAAGCCACAGTCTTTGCTATATCCGTTTCCACTCTTAAGGAGGTGAGCTGCTGGCATCACGAGGTTTTAGGGATGCCGGTTCATCTGGACACACAAGGAGGTGTCTCCTGCACAGCTCCTGGTGTCAGTATGATGCCAGGGCCTCCCTGGGCTCTTGAGCAATCCCTGGGCTCTGTGGGGTGATCAGCTGGGCCCAGGGGGGACAGCTGAGCCCTGTCTGCCAGCTGCAGCGCTCAGCACCTCAACATGAGGAGAAACTTCTTTGCTGTAAGGGTGAGGAAGTCCTGCCCAGAGAGGCTGTGGAGTCTCCTTCTTGGGAGGCTTTCAAAAGCCATCTGGACTCATTCCTGTGTGACCTGCCCTAGCTGATCCTGCTCTGTCAGTGGAGTTGGTCTTGATGATCTTCAGAGGACTTGATGATCTTCAGAGGTGCCTCCCAACCCCACCATGCTGTGATTCTATGATTCTGGTTTATAGATGGCATGAGTCCTTCCAGAAACATTCAGCCACACTGGAACTAGGTGATCATTAAGGTCCCTTCTGACCCAAACCATTTTAAGATTCTGTGATTCTATCACCCAGTGTGCTGGGAAAACCTTCTTCCATTGCAGGGTTTCACTGCCATGTTGGTGTGCCAGTGCCACAGACACTCCTGGGCAGGACCCTGTGCCAGTGTCCCCATGGATGTGGTGGCACACAGAGATGCTGGGCTCAGAGCAGCATGCTGTCCCATGAAGACAGAAGAGTTGGTGGTGACAGTGGGAACAACATCATAGAATGGCTTAGGTTGGAAGGAACCTCGGAGATCATCTACTCCAACCTCTCCACCATGAGCAGGGATACCTCTCAACTAGACTCAGCTGCTCAAGGCCTCATCCAGTTTGACCTTGAACACCCCCAGGGAGGAGGCATCCACAGCCTCCCTGGGCAACCTATTCCAGAGTCTCACCACACTTGTACTGGAAAATTTCCTAAGATCCAGTCTAACCCTACTGTCCCTCAGCTTCAAACCATACCACCTTGTCCTCGCTATAGACACCCTTATGAAAAGTCTCTCTGCAGCCTTCCTGTAGGATCTCTTCAGGTATTGGAAGGTGGCTCTAATGTCCCCCTGGAGTCTTCTCTAGGCTGAACACCCTCAGCTCCCTCAGCCTATTCGCGGAGCAGAGGTGCTCCAGCCCTTGGATCATCTTTGTGGCCCTCCTCAGGACTCACCCCTCCAGGAATGCACCCCTGCATCCTAGTGCCTGGAATATTAAATGCAAACTGTAAGCAGCACTTCAGGGGAGAGGTTTGCAGAAGATGGAGCTGGGTGGTTTAGAGCTGGAGTTTGCACACTCGGAGAGGAGCAGAGGCACGCTTGTTGTCTACAGGCGAGGAAACAACGCACAGGGAGGATTAAATGGCAATGCTACCTTTACTCTTGTCAAATACCTAAGTAGAAACATTGGTTAATGCCCTTAAAAAAGGCCCATTACCACAGGGCAGGGAGTCAAAGAGCCTGGCTGCCCTAATACTCCGTTATCTCGTTCCTGGATAATGGAATGACCCCTTGCCTGCCCGAGCTGCACGCCGCTATAATAGCATCAGCCGTGTGAATAAAGAGGTTATTTTTGGAATCCAATTGAAACACTGCCCGAGCCAGCGTGACAGGGGAAGGATTGAACAAGATGCAATGTTCTAAGGGAAGGGGTGGAAGGGGGGGGGGAAGAAAAAATTGCATTTTGGGGAAGGTGGCACCGGCGGTGAACTGTGCGAAGGCAGGAACCGCGGCGCGGCGGCGGCACGGCGCTGCGGGCGGGCAGCGCGGCACCAGGCAAAGGGCTGCTGGTGGTGGACCGGCTCAGGGGAAGGTGCTGCTGGAGATTGAACCAGCATACAGCTGGGGAGAGTGGGATGAGTCCCTGGGGGAGAAGGACAGCTAGAAGTAGGATAGGATAGGATAGGATAGGATAGGATAGGATAGGATAGGATAGGATAGGATAGGATAGAATAGAATAGAATAGAATAGAATAGAATAGAATAGAATAGAATTAACCAGGTTGGAAAAGACCTTGGAGATCATCCAGTCCAACCTCTCACCCAGCACCATCTAATCAACTAAACCATGGCACCAAGTGCCACATCCAGGCTCTTCCTAAACACCTCCAGGGATGGGGACTCCACCACCTCCCTGGGCAGCACATCCCAATGGCCAATCTCTCTTTCTATGAAGAACTTCTTCCTAACATCCAGCCTAAAGCTCCCCTGGTGCAGCTTGAGACTGTGGCCTCTTGTTCTGCTGCTGGGTGCCTGGGAGAAGGGGCCAACCCCCACCTGACTACAACCTCCCTTCAGGGAGTTGGAGAGAGCAAGAAGGTCTCCCCTGAGCCTCCTCTTCTGCAGGCTAAGCAACCCCAGCTCCCTCAGCCTTTCCTCATAGGGCTGTGCTCCAGACCCCTCCCCAGCTTTGTTGCCCTTCTCTGGACAGGTTCCAGCACCTCAACATCTTTCCTAAACTGAGAGGCCCCGAACTGGACCCCTGTGGCTGGGTGATGGGTGGCTCTGGCAGCCCCAGCCTGGAGCAGTCACCTGTGGCTGGGGATGGGTCACTGCTGACACCCTTTCCAGCCCTGGTGCCCAGTCCTGGACCTGCCAGCAGCCTGCACACTCTGCAGCTCTTTTTGTTTCTTTTCATGCCACTTAAGCACATGTGTGATGGTAAAGCACAAATAATGCTAATTCTGGTACCTAGGACTGCAATTCATCGAGCAGTGAGAGACAAGAGGCACAAGAGATTCGGTGTAAACACAGAGATGAAAATGAATATTAATTTACAAAGCAGCACAAAGACAATGGGATACAAGGAGATTGAAATCACAAACTCCCCTTATTCAATCAGATTAGGGACTCCAAACACCGATTGCTAATCTAGATTTGAAAGACAAATCCTCCTGCAGAAGAGCTTTGCCTTTATCTGCTGCTTTCTGATGTCTACACTTAAGATGTTACTGCAGTTTTGGGGGGAGCTGGGGAGGAGGGAACCTTCCCAGGCAGCACTTAACTGTTTTGTTGCTGAAGTGCCAGCAGGAAAGTAGTGCGGCTGGTGGAACAGGGGCTGCCTGTGCTGCTCATCGCTTGTCTCACTGCTCAGGGACAGCTAGAAGAGCCCTTATGCTCTTATGCTGCCTCCCCATCACCAGCCTGGCCTCCAGCCTGTTCCACTCTGCATTCTGCAGCAGAAAAGGTGACATTCCCAAGATCTTGACAGCTTCAGGGACACCTGTATGGCAGCAGAGTCCATCCTGCCCGGTCTGTGTTTCAAAGCAGG